>NC_084924.1:34779318-35386818 GCF_958298935.1 Phragmites australis | reverse complement strand
TGTTGAGGAAACACTTAACACAAACCAGTGGTGTGTCACCCAGAGATCACTAGAAGGCTATTACAAAGCATCCTTCCAATAATAATAAGCCCGCTAAGTTTCACCATCGTCAAAGTGGAGTCACACCACCCAGAAGCCCCCTCATGCACCTTGTAGCTCTGGAAAGAATCACTCTTCCCTTCCACTACACCACCAGTGGCTCATTCTATGTTGAGGATCCTCTAATTACAAAACCAGACCGTACCCATATAAGCCTCATGGATGGATGATAATTCTTAGATGGTCACTCTACGAACCGGTCCTTAGGACACCGACCAAACACTACCACCCACCAAAGTGTTTCACACACTTGTGTCTCATGCACCATCATCCACCAACCTTCTGCTCGACATCCCTAAGTTCCATGTTGCCACACAAGTTACCATAATTTCCATCTCATAGTTGCATAGTTCATTAATCATGTTTAACTGATAACCTATCCATACCCTTGTGCAATGCTAAGCATAAACTATCCATAAACCACTACTGACAGCTAGGCGACAATGAAAACTTGGATCAAAATGTTCAAGGACACTTACCTCTTCCAACTTGCTGCTAAGACTCTTCAAAGGCTTGGTCATGAAGATTCTCGAACTGCTCTTTGTCTGCTCTCGAAACACACCGAAAAAGCATACATTAAACTAGATAAGAATAGTTCACCAAATAATAGCTAACATCTATGGAAAGATTACCAAAAGATAGTACACGCTGCTACGAACGCGAGAGCGCAAAAATCGCCTAAAACGGAGCTAAAACGAGAAAGTTACACTAAAAACAACTTTTGGACTAAATCTGAAAAAGAAAAGGACTTGTTTTGAATAAAACAGAGAGGTCAGGGGCCTTTTTGTAAAAATAGAGGGACCTAGTTGCAAATATAAGAAAGTTTAGGACTAAGAAGTAAAAAGACAAGGGCTTTTTAGTAAATTCAAAAAAGTCCAGGGGCTTTATTACAAAATTGACCTTTTTCTCGAATTAAAATAAAACTAAGGCTAACTGGGTAAAGGCTGATGATGTGGCATTGACACATGGGCTCTGAGGCTGAGGTGGCCGGCTGACGTGGGTGATGAGGTGGTAATGGCAGTTGATTGGATTAAAGAAGGTGACACGTGGCGACATGTGATTGGCTCAGGCGAAGGGGTATTCTGAATCTAATCTAGATTGTCGGTTATAGATCGAACGGTGAGAGATGAGGGAGGGGATTAACTGGCCGACGGCAAAGAGGAAACGGCAGCGAGAGGCGAACTCACTGGCGAGGGCGAAAACCTCGTCACTGGGCACAAGGGACGATAGCAAGTGGCGGAGGGGGGAGAGAGAGAGAGAGAGAGAGAGAGAGAGAGAGAGAGAGAGAGAGAGAGAGAGAGGAGTGGACGGCGAACCCGTTTGATGGCTTACATCGAACGGCGCGGTTCGGGAAGGTAGCCGGCAGCAGTAGAGGAGTCGGCGGTGCACGGGACACGTCGGGGAAGGAGCTCCGGTGACTGAGACGCGAAGGGGAGTGGCGGAACCGGCTCCTCGTGTTCACGTGGTCCCGAAGTTGTGCTTAATTAGGGCAGAGAGGCAGCGAGCACGGCGGATGGTGGAGCTCGGCGCGACGGCAACAATGGCGGCGACAGGAGCTAGAGGCGGCTCGGTTCGAGGAAAAACAGATCGAAGGAGAGGGTGCAGACTTATATAGGCGGGGAATAGATAAATGCGGAGATCAGCACGGATTCAGCTAGTTTGTTGAGATTTGGGCTCGGGTGAGACGGCGGCGTGGTCATCTCATGTTCGGCTTGGACTCGGGCGGTGCGACACGAGGATGGAGATGGCATAGGGTCCACCGGTCAGCAACTCTGGAGAGGAGACGGGATTTGGTTGGGCTCCTTTGCACAACGACGATCGTGGGATTGCTGGGCCTAGCCTTCGGTCGGCCCAGGCGAGAGGCAGGCGCGAGATTGGGCTGCCGAGCGGCGGCCTAGGCAGAGAGGAGGAGGGGGAATGGGCTATCCCGAGCGAAAAAAAAGATAATGGGCTAGAAGAAAAAGGAGAAAAATAAAAGGGAGGAAAAAAAATTAGGCCCAAGGAGAAGGAAATTGATTTTTCTTTTGCAAATCCTTTTCAAATTGTTCCAAAAATCAAATGGCACACCTCGAGGTTTTTTTTGCAAAAAAATCATTGGCCACACAATAAAGACCCTAATGCATCTATTCTCAGCATGAATGCAACACAACAATATAACCTAGATTGATTATCTTATTTAGAAATTAAACTTTTCTCTTAGGGTTCTCCAACACTAAACTTAACACCTCTAAATCTATCAACAAAAATTATTTACTATTTTCATAAAATTGAAAATTAGGGTGTCATAATTCGGTGACTAGGTTCGGGAGGAATTGAGTTCGTAGTGATCGAGGATGTCACGTGAGATGTTCGGGCTTGAGAACAGTGTATGTGAAAACAAGATTGCATGTGTGCGACTAGGTGCGTTGCGAAGAAGGGCAGACATACGTAAGGTCGTGGGCAACTAGATTGTGTGTTTGGATGATGGAGTCATTCAAGTACATGGTAAGGTCAGGCTATGGTCTGATTGGTCAAAGAGTCCAGTCCCATAAGGAATCGAGTGCAAGTCCAAGTTGGACTTGAGCATGAATTGGATTCGGTTATTGGTTGACGCATTTTTGTATGGTTTATGTCTAAATAGGATACGACCAGGATGTTTCCAAACCAAGGCCGGTTTGGGAGGCTATATATTTGAGAGAGTCTCAATCAGGGAGAGGGGTGCGCTAAGCACGAGATCAGATTTAGACTTTTGATCTGGAGAGTAAATTCGTCTAGGGTTTGGGATTTTGTGGAAATCTTTGTTGGATATTTTGGAGAGGCATCTTGTAAATTCATCTATGCAATGAAAATCAAGTTTCATAAGTTGATGAGTTACTGATTAAAAATTTTCTTTATGTTATATATTCTACGTACTTGGTTTTAGTTTTTGATTAATTTCGTGTTTCTATCAAGTTTCATCTTACTTTAATACATCCAAAACCTCGCTAGAATATTTAGTGTTTGATTTGTGAAAATTTCAAGTGAATTTGGTTTGATCTCGAGTAGCTTTTCGGTCAACTCTACTATGTTTCGATCTACTTGATTCTGGTTGATATAGTCTGCTTCAACTAGGCATAATTCTTGATCCATATATCCGATTTACTCTGTTATTATTGAGTTAGTTTCATATTTGAATCTAGTTTCAGCTGTCCAAATTTGAGGGCAATCGGACTAGCGGATCTTTCTCGACATTGGTTTTACTAAGGCATGTACAATCTGTTTGGAGTGGAATATTGAATTTAAATCAATTTTTGATTTGGGAAAGTTAATCTTTGAATTTGGTTTCTGCAATCATTCACCCCCCTCTGATTTCCTTATTAGAGTGTAATCAATCCTATAAGATCTACTCCTTCATTTTGCTAGCAATTCCTCTTCGATTCTGGCTCGCCATTGTTAGGAACAAGCTCCTGCTTCATCTTTGCATCAGTGAGGTTGCAGTCAGTACTGATGCCATGCTTCACCAAATATTTTGCATAATCTTCCACCTAGTACCAAAATGAACAACTACTTCCATCTCGCTACATCAAATTCAAACACAGATTCTGATCCTCCTCATCACAACCAACAACAAGCTGATACCAATCGAACCCCAACTTACTCACCTTGTGCATTGGGCACGTGAAGAAGATGTGCTAATAGTTCATCGTCGTGTTCGATTGGAGCCCCATGACCCTCGTACATCTGCATTCGGGGCACCAGATGAGAGGCAAATCTGTCCACCTTTGCTGAGTAGAAGCATTAGAGCTTGATTCTCTTTCCATGGCGACGATTTTAGTCGCGGCGTTGGTCGACTACGCTTGGGAACGAGCAGAGGAACTGGGGAAATGAATTTCCATGGTTAGCAAGGGTCTTAATGCAAAACCAACCACCTCCAACTCCCGCCAATGACGTTCAGGCGCCCAGTGGCATGCCACGTCTGCACTAGAGGGGACGCGAAGGGGTATGGACCTGTGATGCATGACTTATTAATATTAATTGCCCAAAACTACAGTTTGAGAGTTTATGGGCCTAAATAACATAGCTTGACAAGTTTGAGGACCTCTGGTGTATTTTACTCAAAAATAAAATAAAGCATTGGAATATTGTGATCCTTTTGGTGCGTAAAACCTAGCAGGACCTCCGTGTTGTTTGTATCAGCTGTGAATATTGAGATCCAATCACGACTGCAATTAAGCTTTAGTTGCTGCCTTGTTGTCACACACGGTTTTAACGGACAAAACCAAGTGCGACTTATATGTGCCCAGAAAGTTCATCACACATAAGGATATCATAGGGGAAGTACCAAAAGTAATACTTTAACTTACAATCGTTAAACTTTTACATTAAGGACTTCACCTAAACAACTCTCTCAGATAAACGACAACAGACTAAACGACGGTAGCGGGAAGAAAGCATCGGCGACCAAGCACTCCATAGGCACCGACCGGAAGACACAATCCTAGAACACCAGGTCATCGTCTTGGAAATCTTGAAAGTCCTCCACTGAGCAGCAGATGTATTGTGGGAGATAGCAAGGGTGAGCACATGGAGTACTCAGCAAGTGTGGTAAAGTAATGACATGAAGGCTTTTGACAAGAATATGTTGACACATAGTATATTTGCGTAAATGTGAATTAAGAAAATAGTAATGTAATTGAAAAGCATTAAACAGTTTTAAAGAGAATGTGTCCCATATAACCAACCAACCAATCTACAAGGCTCCCCACCTTGTAAACCATAACCACCTATTACTTCTTGTACTGTAACCAAAACCATAACCATTCCCATACCCAAAACCATCTAATTATGTGAAGATCCAAGTCTCTCATGACTGCGAGAACGGCTAATATATCAGATTTTACACTTTGCAGAGGTTGTACAACTTTCCCATGAGTCGTGATTTTATCACCTACAACAGATGACTAAAGTCTCCATGTTGCAATGTCATCCAAGCACTATACACACGCCAGTGATGTGTTGCTAGGAGATCACTACGAAGCCTTTACAAAGAATCTTCCCAGTATGTGCCATTAACACTCCAGGTTTCACTACTAGGTGCTGCCACCTAGAAGCCCCCTCTTGCGCCCTGTAGTTTCTGAGAATTAACTTCTCTCATCCACGCCTCCCATCTGGCCCACACAACACTGAAAAAACCCTAATTAATTAGCTAAGCCTACCCATATCAGTCTCGTGTTTGTACGGAACTTCTCGGGTTGTCGCTTCACGAACCGGTCCTTAATTAGGTCACTTGAACAAACACTAAACCAACCACATAACCATGACCACTATCACCAACATCTCTATGCTAAAGGCCTAAGGTTCCATATTGTTAAACCATTAAAAGTTAATCGCCAATGTTGCATATGTTCATTAGTCAATCTAGGTTATGACACTTCCCAAAATCTTAAAAGCATGGCTAAGCAATGTACCCACCAAAGATACCTAACCATAAACCATCTAGGTTCCAAGGGATGATAAGGGAAAATCTAGGGAAAACCCTAACATATGTGACTACCCATCATTTGTAATTTTGTAAAACAAAACAGTTTAAATCATAGGTTCAAGATGATCAAGGACACTTACATTCTCCTTGCTGCTGCTCAGTGTATCCTAGCTCTTGATCTTGACGTTCCTCAAATTGATCCAGGACGTTGTCGACTAATCGCACAATTATCACCAAAGCACACAAACAAAATACACTAAGAACAGAGCACAAAACAAAAGAACAACAAGACAAAACCTATCTAGAAAGATAGAGCTCGGAGAAATGAATCTAACGGCGCAAGAATCGCTTAAAACGGAGCTACGATAAAAATGTTATGAAGCTTTTACTAAACAGGGGCTTTTCTGCAAAAAGGTCAGGGTTAAAAAACTAATTTACTAAAGTCCAAGGAGTTTTTTTGTAAAAATACAGGACCTAAACTAATATTTAAAAAGTCTAATGGTTTTATTTAAAAACTCAGGGCCTAAACTATATTATTAACAAGCCTAGGGTGCTTATTGCAAAATTAAGGACCTAGATCTAATTATTTAAACTAACCAAGGGCTTATTTGCAAAACAGAGGCAAACTGGGCTTGATTGGCTTGCGTGGCGCACATGTGGATGCTGACTGGGACAAAAGGCGATGACTGGGTTAAAGAGGTGACACGTGGTGGCTTCTAACTGGCTACCGAAGGGGTACGGGTGGGATCTAATCTGGGTGGTGTAGATTAGATCGGACGGCACAGAGGGGAAGGGGCTACCGAAGAGGAAGGGTGTGACGGTGTCGAGGGGAATTCGAAGGCGTTTTCACTGGAAACTCGACGAAAATGCGTTCTGGCTCGCCGGTGGCGGCGACGAGCGGCGGACTACGAAAAAAATCTTACGGGGATCTCGTTTTGGCACTTACCGAGGGCGATGAGGCACTGGAAGGGGGTTGTCAATGGTGGAGGCGGCGAAGCAGCTCAGAACCACGTCAGAGGGGTAGCTCCGGCAACCGGGAAGCAAAGACAGCAGCTCGAGCTTCAGCGAAGGTAGGCGGCTCTGCTGGTGGGCTCAGGTGAAACTATATGGCACTGGAGCGGCTTGACGGCAAGCTCAGAAGAGGCGGCGCTAATGGTGACGGTGATGGAGATGGATCAAGATGACAAGGCCTCGATCTTGGCAGGTTTTTCTTGGGGAAAACCTAGAGGGGCAGTAGGGGTTATATAGGTGGCATGAGAGGGTCTCGGGGCGTAGTGGGACTCTCGGGCGGCGTCGATTCCGACTGGGACTCGGACTCTTGGGGCGTAGTGGGACTCTCAAGCGCGGTGAAGTTGAATCGGAGACGACGACCGGGGCGGCGACGAAAACCGGTGGGGCGTTTTCAAGCAGAGGGAGACGGAAGGTGGGCTGGTGCGGCTGCTAAGCTAGGCTGAGAGCAGGCCCACAAGGGTAGAGCGGCTAGTGGGAGGGAAAAGTGGACCGGCTGGCCTAATGGGCCGAAGGGAGGGAGAGAGATGGGTTATGCCCGGGTAGGCCGCGTGAGGGAGAGGGTCGGGATTAGTGAAAAGGGTGGACTGGGAATTAGATTAGGCTTTTCCTTTTCTATTCCATTTACTATTTTCTATTCTATTCCTATTTCTATGCTAAGGCAAAACCAAAACCAAACAAATAAACTCTAAATGCCTAACTCCAGTATGAATGCATTCAAACAAATAATAACATAATTCAAATTTCAATTTGAATTTAGAAAATAGGATTTGTCCTATTCTAATTTTTCAATCTAGCTTCTAATCTTGGAAAATTTTAGAAAATTGAGAAAAGTGAAAATCAGGGTGTGGCACTTGCTTTTTTTTTAAAGGGAAGGGAATCCTTTCATATATCATGCATAGAAACATCCCCCATTTCACAAGCAAGAACCAGGCAACAACTAAAAAAAATAGAAAAGGACTCCAATGCATTTCTGCATCATCTTCCTCTGCCCTGCCTTGTGCCTTTACCAATGTCGTGGAGCCAAGCTTAGCAACGTAGACCAACGAAGGAACTTCCAATCTCCTGACCAGAGATAGCACAAACCCTACACCATGTTGAGCTCCAATAGCCAACGACCAAAGACCTCCGTCCGGCCGCATCTGGAACACTGAAAGAGTATCGGCAAGCATGACACAGAACTTTGTTTGGAATACTTCAAACTGGCACCACCAAACACCGTTTTGCCAGAGTTGAAGGCTCAATAGGACTGCCCGGTGTTGCCAAACCAAGATCTGATGACTCGAAAACACGGTCAAAACATGGGGATCCAAGAAACCCTCCCCATACGCAACCTCAACAAAGAAAATACCAACAAAAACCTCCTAGGACTGTCGCAGGAGAGGTTGATGAAGTCGGCGACCATGACGGAGACGACCTGGAGGAACAAAAACCGGTGAAACACCCTCGACAACGCCATCGGAACCCTAGATCTACACCAAACTGCCTAATATATAGCCTAGAAACTAAACCTACCCTACTAGGGGACCCTCACCCTCAGGCCTGGCCTTGGGGCAGGGCAAGCGGGGCGACCACCCTAGGTCACCCAAAATCTGGGGCTCCCAAAAGTCAAGTACCCCCTGTCCTGCTTTGTGTCACGGCTAAGAAGATATGTCCGCGCGGCGTGGTCTCCCTAACCTCTTGAGAGTCCAATTATCTAGCGACATAAGGCCCACAGGCCACTGGTCTGGCCCAATCAACTAGGATACAATGTTGCTTGGAGCCTCAGATGCCTAGTCGACCCAAGCTGTGAGCAAAAGCAGAGGCTGTCGAACCCTGGCGTAGCACAGTCGCATGTCGTGCGAGCGAGTGGCGGCGGCGTGAGCAACAATGGTGGTACAGGGTGAGCCCATGGCGTGGCTCATAGGTGGCAGATGCTCGGCACAGCAGCACAGGGATGGCACGCACACCAAGGAGCTGGTTTGCATGCCCATCTCACAAGTCACCTATGCCCTTCAAGAATTTTCCCTCTTTGCTTTTTCCCTGTAATTTGATTTCATAGTTTTTATTTCTAGGAACTTGACTGGCAGGTGTTCTCTGTAAAAGTAAAGATGCACTGCAGCAAAAGCATCATGAAGAACTCCTGACAAATTAGCAAATGGTGTGATCTCTTCTGGAAGAGTTAAGAATCAAAAGGTATCTTTGACAAGAGCATATGATAGACCATACAATTGCTTTACATAACATGCTATCAAAATTGAAAAAAGGGCTCATGTGCCACAATACACGGGTGTAGCGAAATGCATCGCATCCTCCTGTACCTCTACCTAAGATTGCGTTTATTTTTAGTGAATGGCCTCTACCTTTTGTTTCGGCCCGAGCCTCTGAAATGTCAATACCGGCCTTACTCACCTAGGGTGTGTTTGGTTGCCTTCATAGTGTCTCGTATAGCTGCATCGTATATTCTGGATGAGGGGAAGCAGGCTGAGGGGAGCTGTATTTTAGAAAAGAAGAGTGTTTGGTTGGTTGGATCTACGGATGCATGTTGAATTTGAGTTTGTGTTTGGTAGGCTGAATCTGAGACTGCATGAGGGGGTTCAATGCCGCTGACAAATGAGCCCACCCATCCTTCGCTGCATCCTGTCAGCTTGCACAAGAGCTACGACCAATTTGGGCGCATGAGCGGATGCAGGGTCTGAGCGTCTCCGTGCACTGGCGGATGCACGCTGGAACCGGTGGTCACAGCAACCAAACACTCATCATCTGCTTGAGCGTATACGTGGATGCAAGCACGAGCGGATGCAAACACCAGCTGATACAGCGATCCAAACACGCCCCTAATCCATGCCACCGGCAAGTCGGAGATGGAACAGGAGGGGGACGATTCGGCTTGAAATTGACGAACGCCCTCACCTCTCTGCACAGTAGCGTGGGGAGATCCTGCTCTAACCCGCGAGTCGAGTTTGCCTTCTAGATTCGCTGCCCTGGTTTAAACAGCAGGGGGACTCATAATTTCAAGTTTCAACTGGCTGGCCGGGCGCCGTCGTGTCCCTCGGAGGGATAGGCGCACCGCAGATCGAAGGGCGCGCGTCAACTTGCCACAAAGGGCTCCAGCGGCTGTGCGGAGTGAGGACCGCGGGGCGATGCGTCATGTGGGATGGCTGCTGCTACGCTTGGGTCGGTTACAAAGGCAATCGCCTGGCTCCTACGCACGATGCACGGGCTGCCCGCTCGGATGGACGCGGCCACTTGGTGGTAGGTAATGGACACGGACATGAGGAGTTCATCGCTCACCGCCGAGCGGGTGTTTTTGGATAGATGGATAAACCTGATGGGAGATGCCCATTCAGTTTTTCATAATGTTTGATTTGATGTTTTTTAGATGGATGGTTACTATTAAAGAATATCCCCTAATATCCTTAATGAATCGGGCGAGAACAGCGTGACCCAGCCATCCACATTTATGCTGTTGTCTGTTAGGTGTATGTATTCATACTTTTCATTTAACTCTTGATTATTTAGAAGTATAAGAGTGATTCAAAAAAATTAAATATTTTCATGAGTAAATTAGAGCTCACTAACAACCTGTTTTAATTATTGGTTTGATCCAAAAATCTTGAGCCAATATTTAATTAAAATTATCCAAAAAAATATACTTTTATAACTTCTAGCAATTTTTAATGCCTCAAATTCCCAAAAATTTGAAACAATTTCACTAATATTCTTCTTATGTGATGTACTAATTCATAAAAATATTTCTAACCCTAGGTTATTTGGTGAAAAAAGTTAGTTATTTTGTAATGCTCTATTTATATGCATTTTTATCATTTCATGTGATATTATCTTTTTAATTCAATTTGAATTCAAATAAATTCAAACATGCACAAATTAATCTAAATGTTGCACAATCAAAAGGTAAGTTAAAAAAAATCATCATAACCAACTTAACTCATCTAATCTATACAACAAAATAAAAACCGACTCATCCTATTTACTCTAATTGTACCAAACAAACATAAAACTAGCCTATCTAATCTATCTAACTAAACAGAAAATTAAATATCTCATAAAAAACAAAAATGATCCATATCTCATTTAACCTTCTCCTTCCACCAAAAACACGTTGAAATTTCCCATTTGTTTCCACAAAAAGATGGCAAACAAACCTACCCGGCCCTCGCCATATGTTAGATACTGCTGTGCCCACCTTCCCTGTTCGCATACTGCCCGTCGAGCTTTTGGCTGTGCATTCTTTGTGCTCGTATTTACCACTCGCTATTTCTAGTGCCATTGCTTTGCTCGGTCTGTCTATTATACTTGTCGGCACACGGCGACAGGACGACAAACGAATGTTTGAAGCAATGTACTAATGTAGGAAGGCGCGGTGAGGGGTGCCTTGGCGAGATTAACCTCCACCATCACCCTGTGCAAAGAAAAAAGAACGTTGTTTTTGGGGGACCTGCCACAATATAAGACATGCATGACTACATAAGAGGCACTGTCGTGATAAGAACAAATTTATCTGGTTATTGATTCTTTCGAGTTCGCAAGATCGAGTGGCTTTTCTGAATAGAAAAGAAAATCAAGTCATAAACACCTTCGTTCAAAACACGAAAAATGTCATAAACACCATTCACCGGGAAAAGGGCTAACTATATATGTCCCTTTCAAATTTCAAATGCTACTTCCCCTTCATCGCAACACATCAAACCTGCAATGCACAAGTCAAAGATGCAATTCTACGGCTGCTCAAGCCTTTGGATTTTGATAGCATACTTGAATGGTTGCACCAAGCGGCAAAGAAGATACCCATCATGTGGAATATTTAGGGAGAGAGAAAATATGAGAATATTCGAGATAAAACCTCATCGAGCAGAAGTGGATGACATAACGAAAGAAGATCTCGAGCAAAGGAAGAGAGATTCCCACTCCAGCCAGTAGCTTAGTGTTGTTTCTTCCCTTGTTTATGTGTCCTCCCTACACCATTTAAGCTCAGCCACAGGGGCCGACCACATTCGTGTAAAGTTTTGTTCTTACCTAATTGAACGACAGAGCTCCTGCTTTTATGTCTAACTTTTTTTTATTTGTTTGATACAATATTGGGCCTATTAGTGCTAATAATGTCTTCTTTTTTTACCAGATGCTGGCCAGTTTGTAGCTGGACGGCCACTTTTCTGTTTTTTTAAGTAAGCAAACAACACATGAGTGTGATGAGCAAGAAAATAGGAACGAAAACAAGTGTGCAATCATCACAGTAGGTATGGCATGCACATGACACCCATGGAGAAGTCATACGCTTTGCTGTGATGATTGATTCTGATTATTGGAGTCCGTTGCCCGAAATGTCAACACAAAATCAAGTCAACACACAAAACAAACGA
This sequence comes from Phragmites australis, assembly GCF_958298935.1. NCBI lineage: Eukaryota > Viridiplantae > Streptophyta > Magnoliopsida > Poales > Poaceae > Phragmites > Phragmites australis. The sequence continues at coordinate 35,374,911 of NC_084924.1, read as the reverse complement.
TCATTTGGCTGCAAGAAAAGAGAGGAGCTATTTGGCTACAAAAATGGAATTATTTGACACTGAGAGCAAGTAAGCATTGTTTAATCGGCTACTTTTTATTATGTTATTTTATTATTTTCACATGTAGCAAACGATGTTTGCAAATTAATAAAAAATCTTTGCGGTGATTCAAATAAATTATGGACAAAGCATTTGATGACAAAATTATAGCCGGTACGACAATTGTGAAAAATATTATATGAAAATAATACTATATGGTAGCACACTGATATGTTAGATCGTAAAAGATATTAAATTTCAAAAAAGATTGTCAGAATGTATTATTCGAAGTTTGCGGATTATATTGAACTCATTAGGAGTGACGTGTTTAGTAACATTTGACCCCATAAATGAGAAGTCTAGGTCCTGTGTTGATGGGGCTGCACATCGTACTAGTAGTCTCTACTATATACACAGGAGTTGGTCATACGGCATCCCACTCCCACCTCCCATTCCTCACCTGTTGAATAAAAAAAAACTGGTGTCCCACCACGCCTCCCCTCCACCTCATAAAAATAGAAAAGTCACGCCAAAAAACCACGAAACCGCCCCCAATCACCCCCTCCGAAACTACAATGCACTAGAAAAAGCCTAATCCCCCTCTCCCCACTGCCATGGGCTCCACCGCTGCCGCCTCCATCTCTGCACTCCCACCCACCGCCGGCGCCGACGAGGACCTAGTCCTCATCCTCGACTTTGCTCCAAGACCTTCTCTCCCCAAGCTATCTCGCATTGGCTTCACCGTCGCATGTGCCAAGCTTTCTCATCTCGATTCCTAGGGTGCTCCGGCTCCAAGATGGTGCCTCCGCCGCCACCATGATCATGACCGCAGCATTGCCGGCCGCCTCCAGCTTGGTGTTGGCGCTTCACGTGAATGGCAGTGGTGGCAGGCCCCACAGACGTCAAGCTACGAAGGCTAGAGCAGAAGCTCGCGGCCACGTATGGCCTGGCAACGGACGCCGAGGCGAAGGAGGCCGGTGACGTCGGTGCCAGGGTGTGGCTGCGCGCACTATGGGATGCATTGTACGAGCTCGGAGACACCGCTGAAGACCTCCATCGCACCGCTGCCCGATGAAAGCTAGAGGGCCGGAGATCCATGTAGCTCATGGATCCATGAGCACACCCACCGCCTCTCTCATGGATCCATGTAGCTCTTGGGACCCAATTCATTTTCACTGCAAAAAATATCCAAACTTTAGTATCTTTAGTTCGAATATGTTGAATTCCCAACATTCTCTGCAAGAAAGATGAGATTTGATGCTAAGCTTTTGATTTTGATATCAAAACAGAACCAAGTGATGTGCCATGTAAATATTTTGTGCACTACACATGTTTGTACGTTCTATGAGGTTGTGTGATACTAGATAGCAATTGCGATGTAATAGGTCCTTATATTTGCCGTCTAAACTTGGCAATTTGGCCAATCTATAAGATGTCTAACCTAAGCTTCTTGTCATTTCATCAGTAGAACTCATGTAGCACTTGAAACACATCTTAACACCCAAATCATATAACGTGACTATATCTTGCTTGCTACACACACAAAATCTTATTTCAAGCTATGTGGTCACATTGCATAAAGTTTTTCCATCCTCTGTCTAAATATTAAATCTTATCCTTGAATTATTATGGATCTTTTTCTTTCCGTTCTTTTGAAGAAATTAAAGAGGGGAGGCCTCTGCCTTGATTTGTTAAAATAGTTTTTCCAACAAAACATCATAGGAGAGTTCAGACAAAGGCTGCATTACTATGTGTTAGACCAGTTTTTTGGGTCAAGTTGTGGGTTGATTCTTGAATCTAGACCTCATACACATGACACCAAGTTGTGTGGTTTATTTGGTTTTACGAATACTTCTGTTTTGCTTACCTTAGTTGCATGACACTAGTTTGCTTCACTTACCATTATTCAATATTTGAATAAACTTCTGCTCTTTGCTACCATAGTTCTTTGTGTTTCTCATTGCCCTATCTCAGATAATTTTGGGACCTCACATCTTCAAGAAGCTAGCTGATGGGGTCGAACATCGTCCGTAACTTCATTAAGCGCTGTTTGTGCCCCCTCCAGAGACGAGCACATCCGGAATTTCTATGCTCCGGTCCAAGCGATGCCACCTGGGACAACTGCACAGGTAACCCCACCGCCGTTTCCTTTGTGCCGCTTTTTTGTATGAGTGTGCGACCTCTCACATCTCTTCTGTTATTCATATCTCACAAACAATGTCATTGACTCATGGATCCATAGCCTAATGTCCGCCTCCCCGAGGAAACACGGTCCCCCGACCGGCGCACTCCCCTGTGTGATCTTACCCTGTCGGAGAGAGCCCAGCGCAAGAGGGTAAGTTTGGTATTTCCAAAATTCCCACCCCCGAGCCTTTTCAGGAGTTAGATTTTCACGATTCACGCCATTGCAAGGCCTCCTTGAGGTCAACGTTATGCGCTCAATCATTGATGAGGTTCTAGAGGCCTCCGATCTGACCGCCTCAGGGAGTGGAATTCACTGTGACCTCTATCCCAGTGCCAAGCAAAGCACGACCCTGCCTCCATCTAATCCATCTAGTTGCACCTCCAAACCGTTTGGTCATGGAGATGGTTACCCTAGGCTGAACGCCGACCACAATGAAGGTTCTGCGAGCAATGTTTGTCAGCAGAGAAGCGGCCAGCCTCACCCAGAGTTAGCCGGGTGCGACCAGACTACTCGTGGTCCATTGTTGACCCCAGACGGAGGTCTTGCGAGTGGCGTCGGCCCGCAAGGGAGCGACCAATCTTGCCCTAAGCTAGCCAAGGATGACCAAACTACACGCCAAGTCTCCACGCAAGGGGCAAAAGAGACGGGCTGAGGATTCAGCTTCCGTAGAGGAACCCAAGCGCACCCGTGGGACATTGACCGCTCTCGGCTCAATGGTAGAGATGACCTCCTCCTTGCTCGATCAACTCAGTGGCTTCGTGAGGTCAAGAGGTGTGCTCACCCCCTGACAAAGCAGTAAGCCTTCCTACTATATGTAGGTACTTTGAGTTCTTTCTTGACTCTATAATTTGTTGTTGTTGTAGGTTTTCTACCCTGGTCGTGTCCCCTCCCCCGGCACCTCAGCTGGATATTCCAGCCCCCAATCCTGTTGTGGCCCTGACGCTGGAAGTACCGGCTGTGACCTCACGTCTGCATAGCCTGTTGTGGGGCATGCTCCTGCCTCTAACCTACTTTCCCTAGTCACCAACCTCCCTGCTTCTATCAGTAAGTGGATCATGGAGAAGGAGGCATAGACCATCGTGTGTTGATCTGGAGAGGCTGGTGGCCAAAGAAAAGAAGGTTGTACTTCAAGAGGAGAAGGCCGCGCTCATCGCTCGACATTCCAAGCTGACGAAGGATGAGCGAGCAACGTGCGGCTTTCTGTGGGATGCCTTCATGGTGATGCGGAGGCCTCTGAAGAGCATTGGGCTAGAAGCCAATGAGCTAAAGGAGGAGTCTGTGCAGGACTGGGCCTACATCATCCATGTCCTGGAGGAGAAGTAAACCCAGCTCCCGGTATCCTGGTAGCGCGGGCAGTGGGGGACGTGGTGAAGGTGACGAAAGGTGTGGCGGGGTACATGCTCTAGTGATATCATAGTCGCGACCCCAATTTCAACCTTGAGGCCATCCAGGAGGGGTTCGCGGCTGCCGGTCCTGAAGCTGAGGCGAAGCTACAGGTGGGGTGCCAGGGGACGGTGGATTACGTAGGGTCTCTCTTTCGGGTGGAGACCATCGAAGATTAATTGTCATATTGTAACTTAGGCTCATATCATACCTTGAATGAAGATTTTTTGTTTCCTTGATGGGCTTGTGTCGTTGATGTAGTCGTAGAGTTCCTAACTTGACTAAACCTTCTACTCGCACTCAGCCCCCAACCACGGCCATTGAGGACACGAATGACCAGCGCAGTCAGAAAGCAATGGCCGAGTGTGAACTCAGGTTCATGGTCAAGCGAGAGAACTTGAAGAGCAATCTTCAAGGACTAAGCCACATGCCACAGACTAAGCCACCTATAGTCTTAGGCTAGCCAAGTAATACCCGGGCAGCTAACTCCTGCGTGGTCTACGACTAGTATCCGACCTGCGGCAGGCATATTTCCATGATTTCCTTAGTCGAGTGTTCACCCCCTTTGACTCGTTGCTCCGGGTCACCGATGTTCATGTCTGCCTAACCCTTGGAAATATCGTGATCGGACATATCGACTATTTTCGGCGGCCTTCGAGGAGGTAGGTGACCATGAGCAGAGGCTTTGCAAGACCGTCGATGACCACCTTTTTGAGGTCAAAGTCTCCGACACCTACCTTTCCCTTGCCCATGTCAGGGATCACTTCCCCGACCTCAACCTTGCTCCGGTAGTCTTTGCGGGCTTTGGCGGTGTTCAACGGACCACGCGGAGATCGGTGACCATGTAGACTCATTTTGGTATGCATCTCGCTCCCCCCTTTATACCATGCAGTTTGTCCTGCTGAGAGGCATCTTTGGAACCTGAGGACACTGAATAAAATCTTTAGAACCAGCCCCCTGGCTTTACCCGAGCAGTCATGTTGTAACATAAGGAACTACTTTTATATAACCTTTGTAAGGAATGGTGATTTCCTAAGAGGGGGGGGGGTGAATTAGAACATTTAGAAACTAATGGCTCAAAAAACTTCACAAGATAAACCTATCTTAATTTTTATCTAAATGTTCTCTAAGTTTATCTAGTGTGTCTACTCTACCACTCAAAAAGATTATAACCTACTTTAGCAAGGTAAATTGTAAGTATGTAAATCCAAAAATGTAAATAAGGTAGAGAAACAAACTCAGCACAAGAGATTTTTATCCCATGGTATCGGTGGCACACAAGCCACCCCTACTCCACGTTGGAGCTCCACAAAGGATATGTTTCTGGTCGCCAAGTCTCTTCCGGTCATAGCTCTTGAGATACCAAGTCACCAAGACAAGGCCTTAAGCACGATGAGCCACCAAGCCACCAAGGCGAGGTCTCGCCACTAACCTCTCTTTTGGTAACTTATGCATCGTCTTCACTTCAGAGCTTTAGTCACAAAGACAAGGGCCTCCACGTCCCCGCACAATCTTCTTGCCGCTGCTCCACACCAAGTCGGAGGGTCAACAATTTACCGATGAGTCACCAAGACTCCAAGGAACCAGCGTACCTCTCGGTACATGGTTAGATCACTACTTTATCCACTCTCTAGGTTGCAGCACCTATCAACACTTCTCTCTAGGCCTATAAGCACTAATCACTCTCTAATAGTGTGCTTAATCGCCTTGGATGAACACTTTAAGCACTTTGATGGTGTGGATGTATTTTTCAGGTGTGTATGAGGTTCTTTGGACTCCAGCACCTTCAAATGACCAAGTGGGTGGGTATATATAGCCTCAAACCCTCCACTCAACTTTACTATGAACACCGGATGATCCGATGACAATAATAGTACAAGCATCAGACCATCCGGTCTGTACATCAGTGGATACTAGCCATTGGAACCCTACGCAAATATATTCTGGACACCGACCATTTCGGTGTAACTATAACTCCATCATCAGACTATCCAGTAATTAGACTTGAGCCTGACCGAGCCAATCTCTTCACTTCTAGAAAATACTCGGATGTTGTCATTTCTTCATCGCCGGACCTTCTGATGTGTACAACACCATATTCTGGGAAGTCTCATGCACTCTGTTAAATGCTCCGGTATGCATACTTGCTTTATCGTCGGACCATCCGGTCTGTTGATCTTCAACTGCCTTCTTCTAGAAATTCTCTAATATGTACTGCTTCTTTGAGCACTGGATCATCTGGTGAGGCTATCGTTACCCTCTGTTAGACTCTGGTATTTTCACTGGTTCATCACCAGACCTTTTGGTGAGTGTAACTTCCTTGAACTCTACTAACAAAAATACTATGGTGTGTACTCAAGCCTGACATAGAACTATCTGATGAGGCTAACAGTCTCTGGATATAATGCTCCGGTGAGTACAAACTTCTCTGCACCGGACCATCCGGTGAGGCAAATCTTCATGAAACTTTTCTAATTCAATCAAACTTTGTCTCGGCTTCGGTGGCTTCTTCATGTATTTCATCCATAAGACCTAATAACATGTATTCTTGACAAACATGTTAGTCCCAATGACTATGTTATTATTTCTCACCAAAATCACAATCATGGCCTATTAAGGCCATTTTCGCTACAACCTTTCCCTATGTTTATGGTGAGTTGGCTCATTATTTCTTAGAGGGGATTAAGTCTTTCTGTACCACTCGCTAACTAGGTTTGTGGTGTCTAGGACAACCCTTAGCATGACAAACACTTCGGTGGCAACCAACACTCGACTCGAGTTTGGACTTGTGGCCTCGTAGTCGTTATCCCTCAGCAGCCCATATTCATGATACTGCGCAAGCGACTATTTCCATTCATTCCCCCCGATTTGATACTTACCACATGAGCGACCAGGCAAAAAAGGCTAGCGGTAAGAAAAGGAATCCTAGACTGCTCTAGCCCCCGACCATCTAGTCATCAGCAAACCTGCCGACCAGGTGGTATAACTTTCGAATTGGAAAACTTATAAGCCAACAGGGAGACCTTTCATGTCTGGGAGATCTTGAAAAATAGATATTTTGGTATTTGAATCAGAAAAACTTACAAGCCGAGAGCAGTTCGGTTTTGTCCTAGAGATCCTGCAAAATTGACAAATAGGCTTGTGCTTGAAATGCCTTACATATAGAACGTGTGCAACTAGTTTATGTTCCAAGAAATGTGCAGTTATAGCTGTCCTCCGTGGCTAGTTTGACTGCACCCAGTCAGGCTACCTCGACTACTATGTAAGGTTGTTCCCACTTTGGGGAGAGCTTGTTCCGACCTACCTTATTCTGGATTTTCCTTAAGATAAGGTCGCCTACGATCAGGGTCTGCTCCCACACCTTGCAGTTGTGGTAGCGCTCGAGGCTTTGTTGGTACTGGGCTGCTCGAATTAGAGTACGATCATGGAACTCTTCGATCAGGTTTAAGTCATTCTCACATCCAGCCACCTGGTCATCGTCCGAGTAGTCGGTTACCTAAGGAAAGTGGAGGGCGGTCTTAGAGGGGAGCACTGCTACAGCGCCAAATACCAGGAAGAATAGAGATTCGACCAAGGCTCTGCTGGGGGTCATTCACAGTGACCATAGTACTATAGGAAGTTCATCCACCCAACATCTCAAGTAGCTCTGAAGCCGATCAAAGACTCAGGTTTTGACCCCATGCAGTACCATCCCATTTGCCCTTTTGACCTGCTCGTTGATCCGAGGGTGTGCCACAAACACGTAGCATATTTTTGTCCTGATCTCTGCACAGTATCCTCTAAAAGCACTACTGATGAACAGAATCCCATTGTCCAAGATTATGCAGTTTGCATTGCCAACCGCACTAACCAGACCTCGTATGAGCTTGATAACTGCTGCGGTGGTGATCTTCCTTGTGGGCTAGTCAAAGGTCGGTTGTGGCTTCATGCCGATCTGGTGCTCTCGAGCTTCAGCGGCTTGCATGTATTTGTCTGCAAGCTTGAAGAGCTCAGTAGTGCTCCAAACTTCCTTGGTGCCGGTTTTTCGACCATCTTCTGGTCTGTCCCCCCCCCCCCTTCAGAACGCTATGACCATGGACTCGTCGTGATCTTTGGAATGGTATTCTGGCTTTCGGTGAAATGCTAGATGTAGTGTCACAACGGCTCGCTATGCCGCTGCCTGACTTGATACAGGTCATCCTCAACCCTTGGTCGGGTGTAGGTCCCCAGAAAGTTTGCGATGAACTGGTCGCACAACTAATCCCAAGACCGAACCAACCCACAGGGGAGGTTCATCAGCCAGGACCATTCTAAACCGACCAGGGTGGTCGGGAAATAGTTTGCCATGACCTTCCGTTCACCTCCCGCGAACTACACCATGGTGATGTAGATCTACAGGAATGATGCGAACATCCCAGCCAGTCATGTAAACCAAAATGCTTCATCCCTAGTCCAAGGACCGATTACACGAGGCCATGCCAAAAAAATACAACAAGAGGTGAACTCGCTTTTTACTGAGTTGAACTTTAATATTAATGAGAATTTTGTAATAACTAAATATTGTACATTTGTTTTGCTAAGGTTTCCACCTGAAGAGAAGGACATTTCTCTGGATGCAAAGGGTTACAAGCAGCGCTGCATGATCCTCGACCAGCTCCAAGCAGTGCCATGTGATCCTCTACCAGTTCCGAGTAGTGTCACGTGCTTCTCAACTAGCTTCGAGCAGAGTTGTGTAATCCTCGACCAGCATCGAGCAGTGCCGCAATATCCTCAACCACGAAGAAGAGATAGCAACCACGAAGAGCAAGTGGTCGATCTCGTCGACCACCTTGTCGACCACGAAGAGGAGGCCTCGAGCGCCTCCACAACCTTCAACACTCTTAGTCATGTGACAACTGCTTCAACTTCCACGAGTCACGTGACCAACCTTGTGACGATTCAGCTTGCATAATACACATGGTTGGAAAGATAATCAAGTCTACTTTTATAATCAACAAATGGCTCATCATTTTGACTTCCAATTTACTGAAGGCTGTCAGAAGCTGAACATGTTGTGCAAGGCTCCTCGAATTTAGACCTTTCAGCTAGCTTATCTTCAAAAAAAACTTAAGCAACCTTTCACGCCTAGCTAGGAGGGTTGTTCCTAATATAAATAACCCTTGTATCACTGTTTATACATAAACTTTGGATAATCGGACCCCCCCCCCCCTTGTTTAGCTGTGTGCTAACAATTTAAGAGAGAGTGATTTCTGCCCCTTTGCTCTTATGGTTTCCTTGTGGAATTACATAAGCGGATGTTCGATGTCTCCCAATTGGTGCTCCTACTCCGTTTGATTGCAGGTTGTGTTGGCTGGTAACATAGGGCGTGGTTGGGTGAATCCTCGATTCAGGTTGCCGGTTAAAGACGGTGGTTAGCTTTGAGTTTTATTTGCTAGGTTGCACTGTTATCTGGCTGCTTGCAGCTAGTTATTTGGCTTCTTTAAAGCTAGTTATCTTGTTCATGATCCTACGTCATGAAGATCGGGACACCCTCCATATCATCTGGTATCAGAGCCTCTGTTGCCACGACAGGATTGTTTACCCCTATCTACATATATATTGTGTTCGTCTTGTCCACTAAAAAGCCAAAAAAAATGCCATAGCTCTTTGTTTTTGCATCTATTATTTTGGTGAGTTTAATTAAGTTTCTATCCAATAGAGTCTTTGTTTTAGCTACTAGTCATCCATCCTTCATGTGTCCTTTGTGTCATTCTATATGCTTGTGATGTTTCATATCTATAAGTGAAAATCCAACAAAAAAATCATAGGCCAAGTTCTTCCTTTGCGAAAACTTTGATCCCATCAAGTTCTAGTTGCTGGTTGTGTCAGATTTTATCTTATAATTTGTGCTATTCATATATCTGGCCTTGTGGTATTAGAGTTAAAAAAAATGTCAAAACTAAAGAAAGAAAGTTGCTGGAAAAAAAAAGAAAGAAGTGAGAAAGATTCGTTTGCACAAGTGAGTAAAAACCTTGAATCAAGTGTGCAACCAGTTTGCTATCTTTTCTTTGGTGCAAAATTTTGCTTGGGTTTGATTGCAACATTTGCATCGCAGGCATACTCCTTGTTTGCATCAAATCTGATTTTTCTTAGTGCGTGAGTTGATCCATATACTTCATTCATATCTTGTGATCAGTACTAGGCATTAAATCTCTAGTTTGGACTGTTACTTAGCTTTACAATAACTATAATTCAGATTGCTCCTTGTGTATCAAACTCCCCACCAAGATCCACAAACAAGCCACCATAAATGGAAAATTGGTCATGTATTCGTTTAGCCATCACTTTTACCACCACACGTTACTTCTGTAATCTGTAGAGAAAACATAAGATTGGGTTGGTAAGAGACGATGAGGTTGTGCGATTCCAGATATTGTCCTATTCCACATATATTTCTAATCGAGTATCACTAATCGTGCAGGAAAGATGGTGATTAATCTAGAGGAATGTGTGTCTCTTGCTCAATTCAATGATCTAAAGCAAAACTTGGAGGGGCAACTGGAGAGGAGTTCACAAGATATTCAAGCCCTCATGAATCTTGTTCGTGGTCGTCAACAAGCCTTTGATGATGAGAGTAATCAATATGAAGAAGTTGATGAAACCGATGAATAAGTTGTTGCCTGGCGTGCAAGACACAACAAGAATGTGATACTTTCCATAGTCGTTGACCACCACATCCAGAACATGGAAACAATGATGTGCATGGTAGAGGAAGAGGTTGTGGTCGAGGGAATAACGACCATGAAGAAGAAGAAGAGGTCGAGTATGAACTATTACAAAACAATGGTCGTCAACGTAAAGGCAATCGAGCACGTAATCAGCCCCAAGAAGAGAGGTTTGGTAAATTGAAATTTACCATGCTTAAATTTGAGGGAGGATCCGACCCTAAAGCTTATCTCACATGGAAGCTAAAAGTTGTTAAGATATTTCGCATGCATAACTATTCTGAAGAAAAGAAGTTGGTAATGGCTTCTCTCGAGTTCGATGGTTATGCTCTAATCTTGTGGGAGCAAGTTATCCGTGATTGTGAGGAAGTGGGACAGCCTACTATTGTCTCATGGACTGAAATGAAAATAGAAATGAGAGCTCAATTTGTGCTAAGGCATTATCAGTGTGACCTTTTTGATAAGCTACAGAATTTGAAGCAAGGTAATATTTTCATTGAAGAGTATCACAAGGAAATGGAGAAGGCCACGATCAGGGCTAACATAAATGAGCATGAAGAATAATCTATGGTGCGGTTCATGTCTGGTTTACACCGCAATATTTAGCGCATTGTTGAATTTCAGCCATATCAAAATCTTGTAGAACTAGTGCATCAAGCAAGCAAAGATGAGTGTCAATTGTAGCAAGATGCGAAGTTAAGCAAAGTCGGCCCTTATAGCACTAGAGTTGTAGCCAATACAAGAAAGAATGCCTCATGATTTATTGTAGCTCAAGGAACTGTTACACGCTCGAGTGATGGTTTCCGTTCCAATAGTCTTAGTGGAAAGCTAAATCACTACTGCCAATTCCAACAGTAAACCTACAGCATCCACCCTTCTTCCATGGGTTCTACCACTAAGAGTAGTGGAATTCAATGCTTCAAGTGTGGAGGATGTGATCATGTCATCGAAGAGTGCCCGGATAACCGTACCATACTTGTTAATGAGCATGGCGAGTATAAATCGGCTAGTGAAGAAGAGCAAATTGTTGAAGAAGATGGAAAAATTGAGGATTCTCCTGAAAATGAGGATCCCACATTATGTTAGTATGAGAGTGGAGCTTCTCATGTTGTGGCTCAAATATTGAGTGTGCAGCTAAAGGAAACTGAAAATGGACAACGGCATAATTTGTTTCAAACAAGAGCCAAGATTGGGGGCAAGGTTGTCAAGGTAATCATTGATGGTGGGAGCTGCCATAATATTGCAAGTAAAGAGATGGTCAAAAAGCTTGATTTGAAGCTGCTGCGGCATCCACGCCGCTATCATGTACAATGGTTGAATGATTCGGCAAATATCAAGATTGCATATAGGATAAAAGTTCCATTCAAGATTGGTGAATATATTGACACCATAGAGTGTGATGTTGTGCCCATGATGGTGTGCCATCTGCTGTTAGGAAGCCTCTTGGCAATATGATCATCCATCCCTTCATTTTGGATGCACCAACAACTACACTCTCAAGTGGAAAGGCAAAGATTTGTTGCTTAAGCCCATGACTCCTCAGCAAATCATGGCTAAACATTTTCAAAAGAATTCAGAAGTGAAAGTGGAGAGTGAGAGAGAAAGAGAGAAAAGGAATAATCTGAGTGTCGTCCATAATTCGGTGAGTGAGAGCCACAAGCCAAATGTGAGAGATAAAAAAGAAAAAAAGAGGGAGAGAATCTAGTCATGTTAGCCCACAAATCTGAAATGAGAGATGTGAGGAATCACCCAGATCAAGTACTCTTTGTGCTTGTGTATAAAGATTTATTGCTTTCAACTAACAACATAACATTTCTTCCTAGTATTGTGTCTCATCTTTTGCAGGACTATGAAGATGTGTTTCCAAAAGAAACCCCAGCTGGACTTCCTCCTTTGCATGGCATTGAATATCAAATTGATCTCATTCTGGGGGCCGCACTACCAAATCGACCACCACACAGCACCAACCTCGAAGAAAGGAAGGAGATTCAAAGGCAAGTGCAAGAACTTTTAAATAAAGGTTATGTGCGTGAAAGTTTAATTCCTTGTGTTGTTCATGTGAACTTAGTGCCAAAGAAAGATGGTTTGTGGAGGATGTGTGTTGATTGTAGAGTCATTAACAATATTATTGTTCGCTGTCATCATCCTATTCCTAGGCTAGATGATATGATATATATGAGTTAAGTGGTTCCATAATATTCACTAAAATTGGTTTGAGAAGTTGCTACCATCAAATAAGAATGAAAATTGACGATGAATGGAAAACTTCTTTCAAAACAAAGTTTGGACTGTATGAATGGTTAGTTATGCCTTCTGGTTTGACTAATGCTCCTAGCACTTTCATGAGATTAATGAACCATGTCTTGAGAGCTTTCATTGGGAAATTTATTGTGGTTTACTTTAATGATATTCTAATTTACAGCAAGTCTCTTAAGGAGCATGTTGATCATCTTCGGTAAGTTTTGGATGTGCTTCGAAAAGAAAGGTTATTCACTAATCTTGAGAAGTGCACATTTTGTACAGAACAGCTTGTGTTTCTTGGCTTTGTTGTTTTCGGAAAGGGAATTGAAGTGGATCAATCAAAGGTGAAGGCAATCAAGGATTGATTGGCCAACTCCTGTGAATGTAAGCCAGCAAGAGGTGAAGGTGCCTGGACTAGAGAGTTTGAAAGATTTGTATGGTGGATCCTCTTGATTTTCAGAACCATATGTACAGTGTAAAAATGGAAAAGGTGTGAGGAACCGTCCAAATAGTATTCTAATTAATCATTAAGTCGATCATTTACTTAATCACAACTTCAACGATTAACCAAAATACTATCCCGGTAGTCCTGGTACGTGTTTTGTGCCCAATATCGGAACACATGCCTTACCAACATAAGCAATCACAACCAAGCTTAATAAAGAGCGAGCAATTAAATTATATTACAAGTTCTTAAACATTTACAAATTTAAAAATTTACAGCAAAAGAGATCCAGGAGGATACTAAAACTGATCAACTCCTAGAAAAAAGAGAATACGCAGCAGAAACAAAAGCTATAGACCACAAAAAGGTGGGTGAAACCATATGCCCTCAGGCTTCACCTCAAAAGCACGACCACCAAGTAGTTGTCTACTCATGCCCGCCACCCTCAGCAGGCGTAAAGTAGCCAAAGACCAACCCCTCCTCGACGGTAACACCTGAAAAAGTAGCGTGAGTACGAAGGTACTCACAAGACTAAATCTATAATAGGCACTTATAAATAGCCCGACTCCAAAGATCATGTGTTTGGATAATAGCAAGAAAAGGCCACAAGGTTAAGTAAATTTCATATGCAAAAGCAAATTCGACATAAACATGTGCAAGCATCGATACTAGACCAAAGTAACAAACTAGCCCATAAGCATCAACTGAACATAATGTAAAAGGAATCATAGGAATAAAATCTATAAAGCACCATCTCAACTTATCAACCACCTCAATCCACATTCGTAACTCTACGACTACTACAAATGGACAGAAGTATAATCATGACCGAGAGCAGGATATTTCGAAATGTTTTTACACCCTATAGAGGGTACTCCTTTACCAACACAACTTGAGAACCATATGGCTTGCACAACCACACAGGTACATATAAAGGGGTACTATTGTCAACCTTTTCAATAAACCTCAACCGTTTGATCATGCATCGATAGGTGTAGGGGTCATCCAAAACTACTTCCAGAGCAAACTGTATACCCCAACCGACCTCATGTCCGACACCATTGACCCGCATGCCAAAAAGCCACAGCTACAAAGGTCGTCGGCTTGTCGTTCCTATATACGACATGTAGTAAGCACGGAAAGTGCAAAAGCTAACAGTAATAACGATCGGTGCTTAAACGATGCAAGTGGTCTACAGTGTTTGGGTTCTCTCCCGACCTACCCAGGGCAAGTCCACATCCGTGCTGGAGAAACACCCCTAACACTGCTCACATCTCGACTCATCCTCACCACTCATCCAACCAACACCATCAACCCATCATTGTGATCATAGTGTAAGTAATTAGGCCTATGATCACGAACGATGAAACATTTCACCGCTCGACTTCTACCGAAGAACCTAAGCACGGCTAAGCAATTCAGTTAGCCTTTGAATTAGACATCATCAAGTTAAAGCTCAGCTACAAGGATATGGAATTCCAATATTCAAGACGGGGAAAGTAATGCATCAATATAGGTTCTACCCATACCAAACCCAACAACAACTCAAACTTATGCATAATATATCTAAAACATATTTATCAATCTATATCATACGAGATCCAAATTATTGGGAGAAGTATGCTTAGATGATTGCCTTGCTGCTCAGATGATCGCCTAATGCTACCCACGCAACACTCGCAGAATTCTGGTAGATAGATGTCGCCTTCAACCACGGTCGTGACACGCTCCGGTTCTTCTTTCACTAAAGAAGAACGTGTGAAATGATGAGCATGAATGAAATGCACAATGTATGCTACAACATGCATAACAACAAGCTAAAGGTGTAAGACATCCGGGGAATAACGAAACTTGCGATCTAAACAACGTCAAAAAAGTAACATGAGGCTAGAGACTCTAGGTTGAACTTGGAGACTTCATGTTCCGAACCTCCAGGCTATCCTCTGGACTGGTGTCTCGGTTAGCCATTTTCTGATTAAATCGGAACCTTCGGGTGAGTCCGAATACTCTGGGTCGGGCCGGACATTCCAGGTGAGGCTCCAAGTGGGGCTCTCTGCTAACTCCAAAATGAATCTACCCGAACTCTCCGAGTTCTAGCCGAGTTGAGTTTTAAAGTATTTTTCCTAGGTCGATTCCACTCGCATGTTAAATCTATGCTACACAAACATGCATATGCACTATACAAAGGGTTCTAGACTTAAATTACACACTAACTCCACATGAATTTTAAATAAAATTCAATGGAGTTTTCACTGGGCTACCCAGACTATCCGGGTTGATCCAGAGTATCCGAGTTGTCCAGAGAGGTTTCTTCGAGGGTGAAAACTCGGCTAATTTGATTTCCGAGCCTCTTCAAGTCAAAGAGAAACATGTTTAGGATAGTTCATAGAGTCTAGAACTCACTCGCCAACCTAGCAACACGATTCCTAACTCAAATCTCACCCAAATCCTTATTTTAGCTCCAAAGCTCAAGAATTCAAGAACTCACAACTTTAACTCCAAACTCAAAATTGACCAACCAAATCATGCATTCTTGCCATGGGAAGCCTAAGGGGCTTACCCACGGTATTTATGGAGGTTGGTCACCATAGGGGGATGAAGGAAATGATCGGAAAGAGGAAGAACGCCGGTGCTCCTCATTCTTCAACCAAGAACACCAAAATGAGTCAAAATTGGCTCAAATCCTCTGGGAAAACAAAAATTAATTGGATGGATGGGCAGCTTATGAGCTTGTGATCACTTGAGTACCACATGCATACCTCAAATCCTTCTTGAGGTCGGATTTTGGGGAGAGGGAGAGAGTGCTTGAGAAAGGGAGGGAGAGAGGGAGCTCTCAGCTCCTTGGGCCGGTTGCAAGCACGGGAGTAAGAGAGAGAGGGGGTGGGTGGGGAAGCTCCTGTCCATGAGGGAGAGAGAGGGGTAGTTGGCCCACTCCAGTAGGGCCCATGTGTTAGAGAAACAAGACATTTATAATGTGATTTCTATTCTTGTCTCTCCCGAATTACCTTCTCTCATCCGATTAACTTTAAACAAATTGCACTAGTGTTCCAAAGTAAATTGCACCAGAATTAATCATGGCCCTAATGACGTATAATTAGACTTAATTATGTGATTACGGTTTCGGGATGTGACAAAAGGATGGGAGAAATATCACTTGCATGATGGGTTCTTGTTTCGAGCTAACAAGTTGTGTGTCCCAAATTCTTCAGTTAGACTCTTGTTATTGCAGGAAGCACATGCAGGTGGATTGATGGGTCACTCTGAACGTGATAAGACCAATGAGTTGTTGGCCGACCATTTCTATTGGCCAAAGATGATAAGAGATGTTGAAAGATTCGTGAAGTGTTGCGTCACATACCACAAAGCTAAGTCAAAACTGAACCCCCATAGTTTATATATTTCACTTCCAGTTCTGAGTGTTCCTTGGGAGGACATTAATATGGATTTTGTGGTAGGATTATCTAGAATTAAGAGGGGAAGGGATTCAGTTTGTTGTTGTTGATAGATTATCAAAGATGGATCATTTTATACCATGTCATAAAAGCGATGATGCTTTCCATATAGCAAATCTGTTTTTAGGGAAATTGTGAGATTACATGGGATCCGAAGAAAATTGTTTCAGATCATGACACAAAATTCTTGAGCTACTTTTGGAAGACATTGTGGGTAAAACTTGGAACAAAGTTGTTGTTCTCCGCAACATGTCACAAACAAACGGATGGGAAAACTAGTGGTGAATAGAATACTTTCAATGCTGTTGCAAACGATGATCAAGAGGAACTTGAAAGAATGGGAAGAATTCTTACCACATGTGGAATTTGCTTATAACAAGGCAATACACTCTAACACTAGCATGTGTCCATTTAAAATTGTATATGGATTCAAACCGATTGCTCCTATCGATGTGCTGCATCTACCATTGCAGGAAAGGAGTAACATGGAAGCATCAAGGCGTGCTGCATATGTCAAGAAGAAACATGAAAATATTAACAAAGAGATTGAGAAGAAACCAAAACACTATGCTACGAAGGCCAACAAGCATCAAAAGAAGCTATCCCTTGAACCAGGTGATCTAGTTTGGGTACATCTACACAAAGAGTGCTTTCCAAACAAGCATAAACCAAGTTGATGCCACGTGTAGATGGACCATTCAAAGTTCTAGCCAAAGTTAGTGACAATGCTTACAAGATTGCGCTTCCTGAAGAATATGGTGTAAGCACAATATTCAATGTTGCTGATTTGTCACCCTTTATCGATGGAGACAAGTTAGAGTCGAGGATGACTCCTTTTCAAGAGGGGAAGGATGATGCGGACATTCTAGCCAGTCATGTAAACCAAGATGCTTCACCCCCAGTCCAAGGACCGATTACACGAGGCCATGCCAAAAAGATACAACAAGAGGTGAACTCGCTTCTTACTGAGTTGAACTTTAATAGTTATGAGAATTTTATACTACCTAAATGGTGTACATTTGTTTTGCTAAGGTTTACACTTGAAGAGAAGGACATTGCACTAAATGCAAAGGGTTACGAGCAGCACCGCAATCCTCGACCAGCTCCGAGTAGTGCCATGTGATCCTCAACCAGCTCCGAGTAGCATTGTGTGCTCCTCGACCAGCTTCGAGCAGCACCACGTAATCCTGGACCATCCTCGAGCAGTGTCGCAAGATCCTCAACCACGAAGATCAAGTGGTTGATCTCATCGACCACAAAGAGGAGGCCTCGACCGCCTCCACAACCTTCAACACTCTCGGTCTTGTGATAAATACTTCAACTTTCATGAGTCCCGCAACCAAGCCTGTGACGATTCAGCATGCACAATACACATGATTGGAAAGATAATCAAGGCTACTTTCATACTCAATAAACTACTCGTCATTTTGACTTCCCAATAAGGAGTAATGGCCAATTTACTAAAGACTACCAGAAGCTAAACAGGCTGCGCGAGGCTCCTCGACTTTAGACCTTTCAGCTAGCTTATCTTCAAAGAAACTTAAGCAACCTTTCACACCTAGCTAGGAGGGTTGTTCCTAGTATAAATAACCCTTGTATCACTATTATACAAAGACTTTGGACAATCAAAACCCCCCTTGTTTAGCTGTGTTCTAACAATTTCAGAGAGAGTGATCTTTGCCCCTTTGTTCTTGTGGTTTCCTTGTGGAATTACATAAGCGAACGTTCGATGTCTCCCAATTAGTGCTCCTGCTCCGTTTTATTGCAGGTTGTGTTGGTTGGTAACTTAGAGTGTATTTGGGTGAATTCTCGATTCAGGTTGCGTTAAAGATGATGATTAGCTTCGAGTTTTATTTGCCGTGTTACACTGTTATTCGACTTCTTTGAAGCTAGTTATCTTGTTCGTGATCCTATATCGTGAAGATCGGGACACCCTCCATATCAAGGAACTCCTTCAGATTGGTTGAGCCGTCGTATTTTTGGGTTAGGACTGGACGGAATTTGTCTAGCCAGCGTACCTCTCACAGCTAGGTAGAGAAAGAATTGCACCCCATCCTGTAACGAGAAGCCACTCGTTGTTGGACCACTGCACGCGCTCGAGGAGATAGTTAACTGTCTCACGACCCTGGCGAAAGGACAAAGGAGTCTAATGCCTCCCCGCGAGGGGAAGTTGAGTGACAGGGTCGCTTGCCTCCAATTTTCGGGTGACCCTCTGGCCAGGCTCCCATTTCTTGCTCTCGCTGGGCGTATTCCTCCTATTTTTGGGTAACCCTCTAGCCCCGAATTACGTCATGAAGGTCGCGGTGGTGAAGCGAGTCGCGCAAGTCAGCAGGTGGACTATCCCGGTGCGGTGGGGGTCTCCTCGTACTCCCTGCCATTGAGTAGGCTCGTGTTTCCTCCCGCCGCGCAGCCCACTGCAAGCCCTACCGGCCACCATCTCGACCGTCCCTTATGACAGACAAGGTGGCAGCTACCACGGTCTGGCGTTAGGCAGTCTCTAGCAAGAGTGCGAGAACACGCATCCATGGCGCTACCGGTGAATGATACTGTCACCAGCGGGTGGCTAAGAAGTACTCACGCAGTATGTAAGTTCTGCTCGTGGGTCATGGCCTTGTAGTCGAGCCGCTAACCGCAGAGCGGTAAGACATCATGAGGGGGGAAGCCCGGCACTTGCGTTCTGTGTGCGGTGCGATGGCCTTGAAGACGATGCGACCAAGGTCTCAACCTCATGCGCGCGCTCCTCCAGGTGACGTTGTTGCTGCTAGGGCAATATAGGACCATACCCTTGTCTGGCGCTAGGCTAGTTTCCTTCTTGGCCTACGACCTGGGGCTTACGTCTAGTTCCCGCGGCACAAGCGTCGTTGTTGCCCCATGCTGCATATGCCACCATGGAAACTTCACATTCGGTCTCAGAGACCTCGGACTCCAGCTCGGTGTCCAACGCTTGGAGCACACCAGGCTCATCTAGGTCGTACCCCATGATGAAAACATTGTGACTATCAGGGTCCTCAGAACGTGACTCCATGGTTGCCATGGATTCAGATGTAGGTAGCCCAACCATAGTCTCCAAATCTAAAGAAAACACAAAAAATGCGCCCCTACCTGGCACGCCAACTATCGGGAGATGATCCCTGACAATGTATATAGGGTATACCAGATTACGAGTGTATTGATCCGCGTTTCTAGTGGGTGTATATTGAACTGGACTCAAGAATACAAGGATTTATCCAGATTCAGACCTCTCATGGGATAACAGTTCTACATCTTGTATATTGTCTTATGGATTGGGTGAACTTGTTACAGGGTGTGTTCCATATCCCTACAAGCTGGGTCTTCACCCCTTTATAAACCAGGGGAAATATGTATACAAACGGACCATACCAAAACAGGTAATAGACCTACCTGATGAAGCCTAGCTATACCTAGCTCATCATGACGATGGGTAAGCATGCCCACTCCTCTCTAGTCGTCCTACACGCCCTGTACCATCACTGAATGTCATCACACTCACCTGTTAGACAAGCTCGCAGTATTAAATGCTACAAGATGGGTCACTACAACACCGCGCCGCCCCATGACCATTCCTCGCTAAAAGAGAGTACATAGGAAAGGAAAATACTCAAGTGGGCAGCATTAAATAAGACTTCACAGGTTAGCTGAGTACCTACCTTGCGACCAGCAAGGGCTGGTCGCAGGATTTTGCTATATGACCAGGGGCTGGTTACACAAGCATCACCCTGGTTGCGCGATGAAGTCATGGTCTTGACAATATTTACTATCAGCTAACATTTGACGATGTGGGGTTCGCTTTGTGGGACACCTTCTTATCTATTACACCGACAGATGCATCAATGAATTCAACGCCGGGAAACAGGACTGAGAGTAATTAGTTACCCTATGTACCTGAATAGTGATCAGTACACATATACCCTTTGATGTTTGAATCTTGTTTTTGCAGATCATATATTCATTTTTTTTTTCTCATTCATGTGTTGTTCAT
The DNA here is from genome assembly GCF_958298935.1 of Phragmites australis. Lineage (NCBI taxonomy): Eukaryota > Viridiplantae > Streptophyta > Magnoliopsida > Poales > Poaceae > Phragmites > Phragmites australis. Next base: position 35,354,483 of record NC_084924.1, on the reverse strand, counting down.
GTATGCAGCTTAGAGTATTTCTTTTATGCGAATTTTTTATGTACAAAATGAGATTTTTGTGACTATTGTGCCGAGGAAATTTATGTGTACAGATCAAACAACACTTGTACATATTTCACCTTTGTAGACTAATACTTTTTTGTTGTAATTTGATAATTATCTCGTTAACTCAGGTAGCTTAACATGTTAACTCTTTACAAGATTGAGTAATATACTTCTTTAAGGATAAGATCTCTGGAAAATGTATGTGAAAATAGTTATCTATCGATGTGGGTATCAGCATCTTTGTATCGGTTAATTCCCTAAGTGTGAGAATAATATTTTAGAATTTGCCACAACGCACCGGCATATACGAGTGATGGAGGAAAACTTGCATGGCTTAAAGTTACTACCTCTATTTTTATTTACTTATCACCAGTTTTTTATTATAGCAATTTTGACCTTACATTTTTTCCTACGAAAAGTTTATAATTACCTAAAACTTCTATATTATTAGGTTCGTCGTGAAATATACTTTATTAGTATGGTCTATTTTTAAGTATTTATAAATTATTTGTAAAAAACATAAGATTAAAATTACTAAGTAAAAAATTGGTGACAAATAGTAAACGAAAATAGAGATAATACTCAATAGAAAAGTCCATTTAGGTGTAAACAATGTCTAAAAGAACACGCAGGAACTGAGCACCAGATTAAAAAAAAGTGATGAGAAGGGTGCCGCGACGCCTCCAAGAAAAAAAAATGAGCTCCAACCTCACGCATGTGCAGATGTGCTGACTGAGGGGACTGGCGCGAGCCTAGCTGGGGAGCAGACATTCAGACCGTACCTGAAAAGACATACAAAATGGGCAGAGGCGCCACGCAACCTTGCCGGCCGGGGGTTGGGATCGAGGGGCTGCCGGTTGGCCTGACACTGGCCGGCCGGCCGGCCGGGCTAGCTAGGAGTTGGAAGTCCACTGCATGCACGCAAAGGCGTATGCGTTCTGGCTGCATGTCTGCTTCTTCTGGTGGGGGCACGGACAGGCGGACAGCCTACAGAAAATGCGTCACCGTCACCGCCGGATGCATGCAGCGGTGTGGTTTCCTAGATCACTTGAGAAACGACACGTCGCGCGTGCAGCCATATATGCAGCACCGATGCTCGTCAGTCATCAATCATGTCTACTCTGGTGTGATTGGTTGCCCTAGGATGCATAGTGGCGAACCCAGCTCCAAAATATTACTAGCACGAAGACGATTCATGGCCGTTAGTCATAGCGGATGACGATCTAGGCGCGCCGGAGTACGAGGAGAAGGGGAGGAGAAGGGGTCTCTCGTCGGCGTTAGGTAGGACAGCCGTCCAACCTTATCTTATTAAAGTTTACCGCTATACAAACGGATGGATCTGACTCGACGAATATGTAAGATCTTACGGATGCTTATTTAGTTATCTATATACAATGTTACAAATTAATTTAGTGAATATAAATATACATCTGTAGTCTGATCTGCTCATGCAAATTAATTTTTTGTAAATGTCACAAAATCATTTTTATACAAATAACTAATCACAGTTTCAACTCTGACATCTACTTAAGCGATCTCATATTCGACTAACTAAACAGAAACTCAGATTAACTTGTACAGACAGATACAACCAACTAAATATTTTTCTTTTCAACAAACATAACTCGACTCATCCTACTTTCCTTCAACCTACGTATATATCAGCAAAATCCATACGAACAACTATCATACCCTATATGGATGCGCTGCTGTACTCGGCAAAGCCACATACTTCATCCGAATTCCTCATATATATTCGCCTTGTTAGCTTTGATTACTCCAGTCACCCGACGAACTCCATTATGTTACATGATATGTATTCAATACACCTTACCCAACAAATTAACATACAAAACTACAAACAAAAACATCCTACAGAGTATGGTGGTGGCGTCACACTGTCACGTCCTTCACTCATACGTACCGGCTGACTAGAAGTGGAGCAGCTAGCACATGGGGGTGGGGAGAGAACAGGACAGGGCTACACCGGCGACCGACGCACCCATAGTCCCATATCAAAATGGCAAAGCCAATGGACTCGCAAAAGGCGATCGAGTTAGGAACGAAGGAACCAACCGAGATGGCCATGAAGAGGCTAGCCCCAGCCCCTCTCCGTATTTTGTTCGCATAGCATGCTTGCAACATGCATATGCACGCTGAGCCAGCACTGCAAATTAATCAAAGCGAGGCGCTTGCATGATTGGCTAGTGGACCGGACGCCGGCCCATGCCTACGAAACGTACCACAAGCGCATCGATTTCCTACGCATGCCCGCGACGCGTACCGGGCCACGCGCAGCGTGCTCCCTTCCCGTGCCTTTCGCGCGCATGTGGCGTACCGGCGCGGTGCTGGCCCCTGGCCGTGCGCGCATGCATGCGGTTGCAGAGCCGCGGGCGAGCCGGCCGAGCGAGCGGGCGAGCGAGAGCTAGAGCCCGCGGTGGCAGCAGAGCAGAGCGCATGTGGCCTGTCCGGCGGGTAGACGAGGCCGGCCAACTCGATCGGCTCCGTTTGCTATCGAGTCTCGTGCGCGCGGGACTCTGGAGTCTGGACCACCAATAATGGACGGAGACGGAGGCAGTGCTGTCCATCAGCTGCGCGACTTTGCACGGCGTCGGCACATGCGTGTACCTTGTGGCTGGCTCTCCACGATCCGGTTATTGGGAGCGCTCTTCTGTTGGGGCCCGGCACTGCGCTGAAAAGCGTACGGCAGCATCTGCCTGTTGTCGTGGTTGTCGCCGCTGGATTGTGCTGTGGAACGGAAGAGATGAATCGGGACTACGCGCTAGAATGCCGGGTCGGGCTCGGGCCTAGCTAGCACAGCCGGCAAATAATTAAGCCCAAGTCTGCTTGACACCAAAATACCGATCAGGTTAGAGTTCTGCATCATCTTAAAAAGTAAAAAAAAAAAGTTTCAAATTTGGTCTGTTGCAATGCAATCAAGAGTTGTTAGAGACTAGGTCGTCGTCCCTAAAAACTCTAAAAAGGTTAGGAAATCCTAAAAAAAACTATCTTACTCGGCATGGATGGTGCGCAGTGATTACAAGATATATATGAAGCTCTGTTGCAAAGCTCTGATCATAAGCTGATCACGTGCAGGACAAGAAAAAGAAAGCATCAAGGTCGCACGTGTACCTGACGAGCAAGATATCTTTAGATGATCTTTATACCAGAACGGTATCTTTTATGTGCAGTCTATATATAAGACTCTAATTAACAATGGTGTAATTTTCCATAAGAATATTATTTAGAAGCTAAAAGTACCTTTGAAGATTAAGATCTTTCTTTGGTATTTGTAATAAGGTGTAATTTTAATAAAAGATAATGTAGCGAAAAGATAATAGAAGGGTAGTCTAAAATGTTGTTTATGTTCTACTAATAAATCTATACAACATTTATTTTTTAACCATCCTTTTGCTAGATTCATTTGGTGGGCTATTCAAACTTCTTGTGGTTTGAGTCCTCTAACTAGTATTGCAAATATGCTGGATACTTGGTTAGGAGGGATCAATCATAAATTACATAAACAAATTCTTGTTGGAGCAAGTGCTATATGTTGGGCAATTTGGTTGAGTAGAAATTAGGTAGTTTTTGACAAAGCACATGCTCTTTCTCCTATGCAATTTATTTTCAGGGTACGCATAGGGCACTATCGGTGGATGAACACCGCAAGCGGGGATCCTGAGGGATCCCTTTTGAGATTCGGCCGGGGGGCTGATTCTGGATCTACCTCGTACGTGGGGTTAATGCAAATGTGTGAGATCTTAGCGAGACGGATGATCGTCTGCTGGTGGTAGTAAGAAATGCACTAGGGATTTAGGCAGGTTCGGGTCGCACGGAGACGTAATACCCTACTCCTGTGTGGCTTAGTATATTCTCAAGGCTCTTGGAATGCCTTTCTCTGTATCTCTGTGTTACAAGGTTTTTTGTCTATCTATCAAGTCTTGAGCTCCGGTCTTCAAGTGCTGGTCTCTCTGAGCTTGTTCAATCTCTCACTTAGCTTCGGCTTGCCACCCCCCTTCTTTTTCTCCTTCTACGAAGTGCTCCCCCCTTTTATACTACCGGGGGAGGCTTTTCAGGGCGTGCCCAGAACGAGGGCACAAGTTCTCATAAACCATAAATGAAAAACAACCATCATGGGTCTACGGTTGAAGTGACAAAGGGTTGACAATGCGCTACTCGGACGGTCCCGTCGGTCTTCACGTCCCAACTTTAGCAGGTGCGGGAGGAGGCCCACCTGCCAGCCTCTGAGTACTCTCTCATGCTCGTCTGGTCAGAGCAGGTCTGACACCGTCTTCCTTTGTGGGCCCCGTGAAGGGATATGCGATGGGACCCATCGCATTAATTGTGCCCACACCTCCCTACCAAGAGGTGGCAGGGACAGACGTGGTCAGTATGACAGGTGTGGGGGGAGTGGTTGGATGTGACCGACCACGCTCCCTTTCAAGTGCAGTATCGGGCCATCCACCGATTGACACCTCATCGTGGGGTCCACCGGTAAGGAGCTTTTTAGGTCCTCGGGGAACTCTGGGGTACTCGATGACCAATTGTCCTTGGCCCTGAGCACCCCCTCCCGGGCTTGACTTCTTCTCGGGTCCTCGGAGAACTCTGGGTACTCGGGGACCAACTGCTCTCGGCCCCGAGCACCCCCTCCCGGATCTTGGCTCTTCTCGGGTCCTCGGGGAACTCTAGGTACTCGGGGGCTAACTGCTCTTGGTCCCGAGCACCCCCTCCTGGATCTTGGCTCTTCTCTGGTCCTCGAGGAACTCTGGGTACTCAGGGACCAACTGTTCTTGGTCCCGAGCACTCCCTCCCGGGTCTGACTTTTCTTGAACCCTCGGGGAGATGATCCCCGAGGGAAGACGCCATGTGGTACCTGTGCTGTCCTGGCCCCAGGACTCGGGGACCCCGATCCCATTTCACCGACAGGCACGTTTCTAAGCTGGTTTGCAGAAGGGAGACAAACCTCTCTACTTAAAGGATGCATGCCGTCTTTTAGAGAGTACAATGATTGAAGTTTTTGTCAAGTATGGTTAGAAGTTTAACAATAGAATCTGTGTTTAAGTCTTTAGCTCATCTTTTTGTTCTCCTAGAGCATAGGCTCATGTTCAACTCAAGCAACAAATGCTCAAGCGTGCCAGAAAACAACCGGATCAGTGTCTCTCCCAGTTTGTTGACGGGCGGCCCATGTTCGTGTCACTAATCCCTGACCGTCGATCTCGAAATAAACGGCCCAACCGCGAGAGACCCGCGCCAGACACCAGGAGCCGATTCCCTTTCCCGAAGAGTGACTTTACACATGAGAAAGTTGCCTGTACTGCACTGCGCACACGCGACGCTGTCACTTTGCAATGGTGTGCGTGCGTTCACGGTGATTGATAGATAGCTCAGCAGGTAAAGGTCGCGGCCACGTACGTGCTACGCACAGAAGAGGGCACCCACCAACGCACGCACGCACCAGCTGTCGGAACCAAATTCTACCGGACCAGTTCTTAAAAAAAAAATTCTCTCCTATGATGATATATACCTACTCATTCTCTCATCTTCAGACTAGACGTTGAATCACGAAATAGATGTATAGATGCATCTCACGAAAATCTTTTTAGTGAGGATCTATAAAATTTGTTTCCTTAGCTGCCATTGAATTAATCGGTTGAGGCACGCACAATATGCATGGCATGCATGCTCCTGCATCCTGTCAACATCTATAATCACGTGCACATTCACATAGGGCCCGTGTGGTTACCAATATGGCTCATTCTGATTTGTATTGAGTGAGTCAGACTGAGTTTTGTTAGATTAGAGAGATATAATAAGATTTATTTGATTGGTTGCATATGTTTAACCTAGGTAAGAAGAGATTATATTTGGTTGCTTATATGAGTATATATTATATGAGATTGAAATAAAAAGGCAAGTGTTAACATGATGTTTATTTTGCCTAAATACACTCTATAGTATTTAATTTATCATATTAAACTTTAATCTAATTTAAAATATACTAATATAAGTTAATATCGACTAATCATACACTAATATATCACTTTTGCAGTCTGGCCTGAGAGAAATAGATTCGAAAACCGTTTCTAGAAGCCAGGATGTAACAGTGTTTTTGCATTTCGTAAGTCACACCCATTTACGGAGCTAGGCAACCAAACAATGGTTGCCTGGAAGCGTAAAGCCAGGCCGGCTCCCTGCAGGCAACCAAATAGGCCCATAGATGATAGATCTCAGGCGGCAAGAATATATAAAACGAGGAGCAATAGATGTCTGGAGTTTGCAGTAAAAGTGTAGTAGTATCGCTGTATTTTTTTTGTTTTCTGATCGGAAACGAGCGAAAACATGTGAAATCTGAGATGTATGACTCGTTTACTTGTCGGCGCTTACTGTTGGATATATAGGGCAAGATTATACTCTGTTTCACTAGATTCCCTATCATTTTCAGGAGGAGCAATGCAAAAAATGGATGCGTTCTGGGCCATTGGCGTCAAACGCGATAAACTAGTTGTGTGTCAGGATCAGACATCCATACTCACTCAACAGATTGATACCTCGTCACTGTTCATTCTGGACTGGGGGCCGGGACCATGTCTTGTTTGCTGTTGCTATTTAAGAACTTTTCATTTCGTTTGCAACTGTGTATGGTAAGAACGTAAGAGTAAGACTATTAGAAAGAGACTTCCGCGCGCGATGCATGCGTGCAATCACTATCAAAAGAAAGGAAGCGTGTCAATTGTCATGCAGGTTAACTAATGAGCCAGAAATATATAGATTCAGCAAAATACTTCTCTCTCGGCGCTAATCCAAAGATAGTTCAGTCTTTCAGTAGATGTCTAGTAGGAGGGGATCACACTCTGGTTCATTTCAGTCAGCAACTCGCATACATGCAAGAATCAAGATGTTATTTTTATTGTTGATAGTCTACACAAAGGATTTTGAGATGACAGAGAGATACCAACAGCGCACTGCCCGGCATGCATGGAGTGGACGGCAGTACCGTACAAGTTATTTGCATATATAGGGATGGGCATGTCGTTAGCCTTCAATTGATCTGCACAATTCCGAAAAATGTTTTTCTACCACCAGATGTGGCTCAAAGCTTATCCCTTAGACCAATTATCAATGGATCGATACACACAACTGCAATCCTTTACTAACACGCTTTTGTAAGCTCAACCTCATGAGCTGTGCATGATAACCAAAAGTCACCAAATTAATCTCCAACATAGGAGTAGTATATATATGCGCAGACTTTTTGTGGAAGTTAGTTCAATGCTACCGGCCCATCAAAACATTACAAGTAGTTTTCCAGAGTGGGCTTAATAGAAATTCTTAGTTAGTTAGTAGTATGTTCTTAGAGCTTCTAATTTATCACTCCAATAATTTGATTGAAGGCTAATAATGGTTAGGCCCACCTAATGCTCCCAATGCTTTGTTTCTTAGGTGATATCTTAGAGGAGAGGGAGCAAGAAATTAGGTTAATAAATAAGCTTCCAATGCATGCATATGTGTTGCTTATTTATTGAGGTCTCTCAAATCAATTTATTGTCTAAAAACATTTAGGATTGCTTAAAAGCTAGTTTCTTCTATAAGAAACAAGTTTCATCCCTCTCCTTTTAAAACTTTAACCGTCAATATCTCTTTGAATATTTTGATTGAACTTTTGAAAATGTTAGCTAGATTTGTCTTTGAAAGTAGTATATTTTGCATATATTTATATGAGTAATTTGTGGTCAAAGTAATGTGTTGGTAACCATATCGATATCCAAAATAACACTCTTTTATGACTAGAAGATGTAATGAGTAGACTAATTTTTATCTCTCCTTATTACCTCCCATTTGTATAGACAAAAATTTAATGTGTACAGCCTTATAACTAGCTGACATATATTGTTTAAGATCTCATTGTCCTAGCAGTGAGCATCTAGGTAGTATTTTATATATGCGTCTCTTTTGTGTTTTGTTTACATGGGCTTTGACAAGCTTGCACGCGCGTGTAGAAGCGTCATTGGCGCATAATGATAGCCACTTGATCACGGTTTCTTGCAGGGAAGCACACGCTCTACCTCTCCCCCAAGAATAATATATGTAACATCACACTGAAAGTAACATGCATTGAACAGCAATGTATTTTGGGAGTATGCATATGCGCAATATCTCATTAGAAAAGACGTCGTTAAAAACAGTTTTTGTAGTCTACGTTGTGCAACTTTTATTTTTGTGCCGAACTCATTTACATCATACTAGCAATGTAAAAATTCTGGTTAGCAAAACCTTAGTTACCATAAGTTTTTTTTTCGGTGGCAAAGACTAGCTCTTTGATAGACTAATTGTGCGGCATTGACATCTGTGAGTGAACACATTCTTTCGGTGCAAACCCATATATAATATATAATAAGGTGATTGCAAAACGTTAATCATCAGTATCCTTAATTCAGAGCATGCCAGATGCCAGATGGCCTGCACGAACGTGTCATCGATGCATATAGTTCCAATAGGGGCAAGGGACCTAGCTAAGCTAGCTAAAAATGCACTACGTTACACATGCACATTGAGCTGGAATGACGGTGTAAGGGCTGATGCTTAGTGATTAGGAGTCATCCCAAGCCTTCCTAACCTGCTAAAATATACAGACTGCTCGACCGGTGTGAGCAACAGAAAGGTGAAGACGGCCAGACGGGAGAATAATCCAGGGTGTTCTAAGGACAAGTACTACTACAGAAATTATTTATAAAAATGATTCGTAATCAGTTTTTATAAACGTTTAACGTAACCGTCTGTGATTGAAAACTTGTGAAAATAAAAAAAAAATTCATAAGCATAAAAATAGACTGCATGTAGAAAACATTCTATTTCCACATACGGTTCACTTAAGAAACCACTTATAAAAATAGTTTTTCACAGACGATTCTTTATGGTTTACTTAAGTAACCATATGTGAAAATAGTTTTCCACGGACGGTTCTTTAAGTGCACCACGTGCGAAAATAGATTTCCATAGCCGGCGCACTTTAGCATCTGCTTGTAGATAGATAGATTTCTATACGCAGTTCACTTAAGAAACCGCGTGTGAAAAACTATTTCATTCAAATAATAATAATGAGCATATATTTTATTCTCTTCAGATTTCAACACATTTTCAAAACAGATTTCAACAGCGTTTTAATTAACGCAAGTACAATAATATTCACAAGTACATATATTATCATAATTTACATCACAAGCTAGTATTGCTAAGAGTCTTTCCTCTCACACTCACAAAGCCTCGGATAGCTAGCCAATTCGCCTCCGTGATCGAAAAATCTGCCACTCTTATGGATGAGTTCGTGCATGATGAACCGGCACATGTTACGTTGGATGTTTTGGATACCTTCGTCTTTGAGAGAGATATGGGTACGTTCGATCATTCGTGTCTGAAATGAAAATATAACTAAAAGAGTTTTCACTATTGATAACGAAAACATAATCAAATAAGAATGTGCAAGCGTAATGATAACTTACATCCTCGGGATTCGTTGTGTACCTCTCGTTGACACTAAGAAATTAGCAAACATAGTATCCATAAAGAACGGTATCGAAACTTTGTTTGTGGAACTTCAAATAAAAATGCAACGCATTCGTTAGTTCAATAAGATTCTTCGTCATAAATAGTGAGATACAAGTATTAGAAGTGTGTTATTACCGAAAATTATGTACAGATCGTCATCGCATCTGGCTTGGCCGTATCATATATCCATCTTTCAATTCGTACCACTTATAGGCCCTATTTGAATGCCAATAAATAATTATCAATTCATAAATGATTTATAAGAATTTTATGTATGGGGACTATCTTTACCTCTGTATAATATCGATGAGATCCTGGTAGGATATTGGGGGGATCAGCTAAGTCAAGGACCACGAGTCTGCTTGACTGCGGCATCAGCATTATACAAATAAAGTGGTCGCTATATGAATCTTTATGTTAGGTTTTTGATCGATCAATTAAGTTGAATACTTATATTAGGTTCTTAACGTATCACACTTACTTAAAGTTGTAGGGAGCCATGATGTCATCCTTGTCTTGCATTTCTAGCATAGCCATTTCTATATAAGTTGGCATTTTAAGCCTACGTGATTTGATCATTTCTCTTATAACCCGTGTTTTCTCCTTGTTACTCTTCCCCTTAATTTGAGGGTCATCAGTCCTCAACTTCACGACTAAGTTGGGCATGAAAATTCGTTGTGGATTAATAAATCCGATCGGTAACTTTAACTTTTCCATATTGTTAAATTACATTCTAGAGAATAAATCAATAGTCATTAACTTCTATAGCATACATTGGTAGATATATGAACGTAGGGGTAGATTGTATGCACTTACAGGCACCACATGCTTATGAGATTAATGTCAAGTTTATCGCGGCGGAACAAAGTGTGCATGCCTTTAAAATCCACCATGACATAGGAGTCTCCGCTGAGAAAAATGTTAGCAGGACAGAAGCAATGATTATGGAGAACCCCGTACATCATGCCCTCATGTACCATTTATGGAATTTTCTCATCTCTCATGGACCTTTTTGGAGTTAAAATAATGATAGAAATGGCTTGTCATTCTCATATTTCTCAGGAACATCCAGTGTAAAAAAGAAATCCAACTGACAGGTACTTAAGATTTTGTCGGTCTCTTTCTCGAGATCACCCTTCACTGGAGATTCTGAAGCGGATTATGTCTTTGCTTTGGAGGACAGAAGCCACCTCTTCACCGGAGATGTTAGAGTCTTTTCGTATGGGTAACTATGATAGGGACTCTCCGATACTCAGGTGAAAGTGTCGAAGGTGCGTACACTAGAGGTGGAGATGGTGGAGTCGCAGACGCTAGAGACAAAGGTGCTGGAGTCGCAGACGGTGAAGCACGATGCGAAGATGCCTGAGGCAGAGATACTGGGCGAAGGTGCCTGAGGCGGAGAGGCTTGGCACTGGGGCAAAGGTGCATGAGGTGGAGAGGCTTAGCGCTAGAGCAAAAGTGCCTGAGGTAGAGAGACTGGACGCGAGGGCGAAGGTGCCTGAGGTGGAGAGGCTTGTTGCTGGGCGCGAGGGGCGTCCGTGACACTGGCGATTGTGATTGCTGATGGATGAAGATGATATCCCATCTGGGTCACAAAATAAAGTTGCCAACAGCCTCATCGAGAATCTCGATACCCTCAGGTATGCTGATTCTAGCTTGTATTTCATAAAAAGTTGTTGTACTGAGTCCACTTATTTCTTGGTATAACCGGCTGAAATGTCTTGATTGTGAAACATATGGCCTGGAATAGCCTGGCCCATGGCAGCCTTGACAGTGAAGTCTCCCTTATCGACCGGAACATGCAGCATGCAAGGGATAGCCTCTATGATATCATCCACAGGATATATCAGGTTATCGGCCTACGTGGACCCAATACTGCTCTAAAAACTTAGGTTGGTTGGTTCCTCTATTATCATTAATACCGCCCTTTCTTTCTTCATTCCATATTTTTATGAACTGGATCTTAACATATTCTTGTATCTCTTCCGCTAGGGTCTTCTTATATCTATTACAGGTTTTGTACTGGCCTGCGACATCTAGGAACCCATACTTCCAGCCCAATTTTGATCTGATGCCTCGAGTGTGATCCGGGTGTTCTTTGTTCCCCAAGGTCTTGGTAAGCAGGTCATTCTCCCTATCAGGCTATAGAGATCCTTGATTAGCAATCTCTTGAATCGTCTACGTCACTTCCATGGTCTGGGAGCTTTTGAAGGATAAATCCCCAGAATCGGTTTGTTCCGACCCCTCTACAATGGAAAAAATTGGCTCAAAACAATATAGATTTATTACTCTCTCTCTCTCACTCTACATCTAGATCTATCAAAAAGTCTACATTCATGATAAAAAAAAAACTCCTAGAGGATATAAAACATCAAATTGAGGCTACATTTTTAAAATATAATGCTAAAATCATGTAAATCTACACAATTTAATCAGAATTGACCACAAATTTTAGCTAATTCGAGGATCTAAATGGCTAGAACTATGAGCATCTCTAGATCACATCCAAACCATGATTAAACCTTAAATCTAAATCTAGACTTCAAAAAGATGCTAGCTAGGTATAAGATATCCTTACCTTAGATGGCTACTCCAAGGAATTCAAAAACAAAACCTTCTCCCCTCTGCTTTCAAATCTCGTTGCCATCTCCGAGCTGCTCCGTTCGGACAATGAGCCCTATATGAATGAAGCTTCCCCCGCGAGCAACTACTGTTTACGGAGGCGGTTCACATAAGGAACCGTCTGTGGAAATAAATTTCTAAAGACGGTTTCTTATGTGAACCTCCTGTGTGAATTCTTTATTTCTTATGTGAACCGCCTGTGTGAATTCTTTATTTCTATAGGTGGTTTACATAAGAAACCGCATGTGGAAATATTGCATTCTTACAGGCGGTTCTTTATATAAACAAGAAATCGCCTGTAGAAATGCGACATTTCTACAGCCGGTTACTTATATGAATCGCATGTAAAAATAGCTCTATTTTCACAGGCAGTTTACATAAGGAACCGCCTGTGTAAATTAATTTTTACAGGTGGTCCCCAACCGTATGGGGTCACAACTTACTACTCAAACGATTTGTCATATGAACTGTCTATAAAAATAAAATTTAACTATCTTAAAAAATAGCTTTTGCAGTAGTGAAGGGTATAGAAGCTAGATAGGCAAGTAACTGACAACATATCTCATAGAATGCATGCCTTCATACATACAGAAGGGATCAGTCGATATAATAGCGACGGATGCAGCTGGCGTTTCGGTTTGTTGGATGGCATCGTGCATGTGGCTGCATGTGCTCGCTCCGGCCCGTTGCGACGCCAAACAAACAAAGCATTTAAGCGTGCTACGCCCATACACGCGCGCTCTAGCAGGCTACTGATCCTCGTCTGATTGATCTACCAATTCTACCACCAAAAAGGCATACAAGGGCGTATGGATCAATCGATCGATGCACCATGGCGCCTACCAACATGCACTTCTGCTCGGAATGGCGACGCAAACTTTCCGCGAAGATAGCCGCCGGCCGGGTGTGCGGCGCGGGCGGTAATATATTACCGGCCGTGCCCCGCCAACCGCAGCAACGGCGCCATTAGAATAAGCCGCGTGCGCATCCTTTTGTAGGTGGTTCGCGGTGACGGCTCGGACATGCGCATCTGGAGCCGCACCGGCACATGATTGGGTGTTGCGCATGTTCTCGCAATCGGCAATCCCTATCCATCCGTGGTGTAAACAACAAAGATTGCGGCTATATATGCGTGCGCACTTGGTGACTCTGCCCGAGTGATGTGCCTTGTTCCGTAGAAGAGCACTCCTCCTTGGCTCATCCCTTTCGGCCGTCAGCGAAGGAAAGCGTTGGGTCGAGGATGAGATCAGGAGATAGGAGCAAGGCGATACGGCCGATGGCGCCGGCGATGGGCGAGAGGGACGTTCTGGAAGACTCTAGACTGGTGAAGCAGGTGAGGGAGCTGCGGAGGCTGGTGCCGGCTTGCCGCGAGCCGTGCGGGCTCGGCGAGCTGTTCAGGGAGGCGGCGAGCTACATCGAGGACTTGCAGGTACAGGTCAAGGTGATGCAGATGCTGCTCGACAAGCTCTCCGACGAGTGATGAATTCTTGTGCGCGCGCTTATACAAAATGTTGTCAACTGTGTCCATGATCCGATCCGTCGATCGATACACTATAATCCAATTCATTCATACGATTTTCTTATTCTTGCTTTAAATTCCGTGCGTGCCAGATTTACTGGATATGCTATTTGATTCATTAATAATTGTATTCGAAATCATTTATACTTGTGAACCTTGAGTGTGTGTTCGCGTCCTTGCAGTGTAAGTGTAATATAGAACAGCCGTGGTTTAATTTCGTGGAGTTACCAAAGTTAAATGTGTTGTGAGATTAAAACGCACAACATATGCAACTCGTGTACCTTCCCAGGAAAGACCCAATATGTCGCGATTGCTCCCGTGCGACTGCGACCAGACAAAGTTGCCACTCTACCGCCGGCGCCGGCAGATGGCACGTTGTTTAAGGTACTATTTAGTTGGATGAACTAAGTTGTATGGAGTAGATCGTCTGTTAAAATAGGATGATTTTGAATAAGATGGTGCAAATAATATATTTGGTTCGATGTATGGAACGGTGCATGAGAGTGTTTGATTAAATATGTGAAATACATATATGAATGTGTTTAGTTACTAAAAGATAAGTATTATATCTATTTATAACTTAATTTCTTTATAATACAATAATTTATAATTATAATTATCGACAATACTCTAATTAGTACTAATCTTTACTAAGTTCAATTAAGTATAACCTAACATGCCACTATTCATCGCTAATTACTCACAATAATATTTAATTATGATTAATAACATCTAATTGTAACTCATGTATAACTAATTGTTCTTAATTCTCACTTATACTCACTAATCATCACTAAATACATGTAATTACAAGAGTTAATAGAGCTTGTATGAGGTCGTTCGACCAATTTTCCATATGAAATAGTTAACATCTAGAATCTGTTCACCCTATCCTAAACAAATTGATACCGTTCGTCCAACTAAACATATACCTGACAACATATTTAACATCATCTTACGCATATACCACCCGCAACCAGTGCCTAACACTCGGCGGTGCCGCCGGTAGGGGGCAGGAGACCGACTGGGCCGCGCCGCGTTAAAATCTTTCGCTGCAGGGTCCACACGAACACGCGGCAATCAGCCCAATGAACCATCGCCTCAGAATGGGCTAACCTAGCCGATGCACACACATGAATGCATGGGCCTAGGCCCGGCAACTAAAGCACTCCCCCGTCCTAAGGCGGTAACTCCAACAGCCATTCCACTCACTCTTCTCCTTCGGTCCTCCGGTTCTTCCCCCTCGCATTCCCTCCTCCACGCCCCTCCCGGCGAAGCCTAGGGTTTTAACGGCTACTCCTCTCCACCCGCCGCTTGGCCACCGCCGTTTCCCCCAGCCTCCCATGCCGCCGATGGACGTGGACTCGGACCCAGCCGCCGCGAGCAAGCCCACCCAGATGGACCTCGAGGACCAGGCAAGCCGCCGCCGCCGCCCGACTCCTCCCCTCGTCGGTTTTTTTTTCTCTTCCATTGGGGTTGCGTACCATGAGAGTGACTTTGCGCGATTGGTACCGAACGTGTGCAGACGGACTCGAAGGGGAAGGGGAAGGCGGAAGAGGAGGGGAGCGGGAAGGGCGAGCTCGCAGACTCCATCGGGAGCCTCTCCATCGGCCCGGGGCGCACCGACTTCAAGAAGAAGCCCGTGATCATCATCGTCATCGGCATGGCCGGTGCGTCGAATTTGCTCACCCACTGTTTAATTGACGTTTTAGTAGCATGAATCCCCCAACCGACCTGTGATGCTTTGATCTTCTGTTGAGTAATTTGAGGGCTGGGAGCTAATGGTTTTGGTCTATTGTGTCGTGCAGGGACTGGGAAGACGACCTTGATGCACCGGCTGGTGTGCGATATGCATGCATCAAACAAGAGGGGCTACGTCATCAACCTCGACCCTGCGGTGATGACGCTGCCATTTGGTGCCAACATTGATATCCGTGACACCGTGCGGTATAAGGATGTGATGAAGGAGTACGGGCTTGGTCCCAACGGTGGCATCCTCACCTCGCTCAACTTGTTTGCCACCAAGTTCGATGAGGTTGGGTGCTATAATCTATTTCATGATTCCATTGCAGAAACACCTCCTACCAGTGGATTTTGTCATTTTGATAGCTTTTGATAGTACTGTTTGTTGTCCTTAGTCAGTTTCTTAGTTCTATCTGTTATCTTTCTGGTTCTAACTTTAGGAGTTTCGAGGTGGAAACTTGTATCCCGACCATCTTCGGGTCTGTCCATTAATTAATTGCACAAACACAACTAGTTAGGCAAAAAATAGGAAATAGTTGAAACATATGATGATCATTTTAAACAGGATATTTTTTTTGAGCTAATCTCACAATAATGCCTATTATGCTGTGTATCGGCACCAAGTGCTTATTAGGAATGCAAATAAATTTTGTATGTGCATCTGAAGAGTTGAATGGTAATTTGTTAGCTGTGCAACTTCACAAAATATACAGGGATAATACTTCAATTTGCTGATCCTATGCATAGATCTCCCAAAAGCGGGAAAGTGAATGATCAGTGGTTAGTCACAAGAATGTTGGGCACTGTTAAGATTCTACTGAACATAATAGGATTGGAAATCCATGACGTATATGACTGATATGCTTTGCATAATGATATTTTTTTTACCAACTTAAATGTGATGAAAGAATGCATTCCTGATGTCATATCAACTCCTACTGTCCCATGCTAATTGTTCTAGCAATTGTGCTCAATTTCAGCCTACATTGGAGTCCAGGGAATTTATTTGATGCCATACTGAATAATACAACTTATTTGCAAAATTATATTGTACTTTTGGTGGTATATGGGAAACGCATTTTCCTGATACCTTTGTCTTATTCATCTAACATGACCTCTAATATTCATTCTTAGGTTGTGTCTGTTATTGAAAGGCGTGCAGACCAGTTGGATTATGTGCTGGTGGACACTCCTGGCCAGATTGAGATCTTCACTTGGTCGGCTTCAGGAGCTATCATTACTGAAGCTTTTGCATCAACATTTCCAACAGTTGTTGCATATGTTGTTGACACACCCAGATCAACAAACCCTGTCACCTTTATGAGCAACATGCTTTATGCCTGCAGTATTCTCTACAAAACCCGCCTCCCTCTAGTTCTGACATTTAACAAGGTTGATGTTGCCAAGCATGAGTTTACTATCGAAGTACGTATACCATTTATGACAATATTGTTTCCTCTGTTGCCAATACTATCGCATTTGCTACTGCCATACATTCACATCTTGTCAAAATTACACTTTACACGTTATGCAGTGGCTCTCTTTTATATATACTCAGCATAATTTGCATACTGTGAAATATGTGTATGTGCAACTCACCTGAGTTTGTCCATGAGACTTTCAGTTTTGTTCGAAGTGTTAGTTGATTTATTAGCCAGTTTGCGTTACAACTTTGCACTTATATATTCCACCAGTTTGGGTTTTCACCATATTACATTGATATCTGTAACTGGAGATTAATGTTATTTACTGGACCAGTGGATGCAAGACTTTGATGCGTTTCAGACAGCTTTGGATTCGGACAATTCTTACGCCTCTACATTTACCCGAAGCCTCTCTCTGGTTCTTGACGAATTTTACAAGAATCTACGTTCTGTTGGAGTATCTGCAGTGTCTGGTACTGGAGTCGATACATTTTTTGAAGCTATAGAAGCAAGCGCCAAGGAATATATGGAAACTTACAGGTCTTTTCTCCCAAGATGAACTGATAGAAGACTGATCTGCCTGCCTATACTTACATACTAATTGTTATTTGAAAATTTTCAGGGCTGATCTTGACAAGAGGATTGCTGAAAAGGAAAGATTGGAAGCAGAACGTAGGAAGGAGAACATGGAAAAATTGCAGAGAGATGTGATGAAATCCAAAGGACAAACTGTGGTACTCAGCACTGGTTTGAAGGACAAAAATCCTGCTTCAGACATGATGGAGAATGCTGATGAGGAGGAAGAAGAGGAGGCTTTGGAAGATTTCAGGTTTTCCGAGGATGATGATGATGAAGAAGATGGAGAAGATGAGGAAGTGGCTCATTTCAGCTTTTGAGGTATTGTAGTATTACTCCACAGAAATTTGAGATTTACCTAATGTTATCGGTTGTTTTGGAATCCGAGGAAGTTGTAATAATGCTCCAGCATCTAGTTTTTGCATTGGATGTGAATTTGCGTCTCAGGCACTAATGCTAACCAGCATATATTTGTGATACGTGAGCGAGAGGCATATTATAAATACACACTATTACAACTCATCTGCCATCTATCGTATATATGAAATTTTCGAATGGCTAGTCACAATCCGTTACTAGTTAAGACCAAGTTGAGATGTTATTGTTCCTCGTATACTTCGTTTTTGTTTCTAGGCTCTTGAATTCAAATCTGATGTTATTAAGCTATCTTTGCAGGTGACCCAACAGTAAGTTTACTTGGTGTACTGATGGAGAACCCATTGATACGTTTCCGATTTACTGAAGTGGAATGAAAAACCGTCTATATCAGTAGGTTGACTCTGCTATTAGTCTTGTAAATCAATTCTAGCACTTGTTTGAACACGATATCCTGCGGTTGAATTTGATCACTTCGCTGAGCTGAACTAATTGTCTTTATCGTGAGTGCTAAGGAACGATTCAAAGCTAAATAGGTTTAGTTGCGTCGTCTAATATGCCGTGCCAAATTTTAACTCGCAACTTAAATCCTTCACTTGATCAGCAGTCCAGCCCAACCGACCTCTTGGCTAACTTAATCTGATGCTTGCCATAATTCTAGCCGTTAAGAAAGTGAAGTCGGGGGACGATGAAAAGAATCTCTTACAAAGACATGGCAGGGTCTAGGACATGGTACGAATCGCAAGGTGTGATGAACGGTCCAAAGACCCCTTGGTACAAAATCAAGGCGTTAAATTTTGTTACATCAATGGAAAGCCCATCCACCTAACAAAAGAAAGAAAGCCCACTCAACATTGAGTCCGGCCCAGACGGCCACACCAACTCTCCCCAATCCAGCAGCCTCTCGCCCCCGCACCTCATCAGGAGACACCACCACCGCAAGCGACGACGGCGCGATGTTCCTGCGGCGGATCCTGACCGGCGGTGGCGGGCTAGCGACGCTGCGTGCGGCGCGCACCGTGAAGGAGACGACGGGGATCGTGGGCCTCGACGTGGTGCCCAACGCGCGGGAGGTGCTCATCGGGCTCTACACGCGCACGCTCAAGGAGATCGAGACCGTCCCCAAGGACGAGGGCTACCGCAAGGCCGTCGAGTCCTTCACCAAGCACCGCCTCCAGATCTGCCGGGAGGAGGAGGACTGGAAGCGCATCGAGGACCGAATCGGATGCGGGCAGGTCGAGGAGCTCATCGAGGAAGCACAGGACGAGCTCAAGCTCATCGACAAGATGGTTGGTACGTGATTCTTTGCTATCCCTCTCCTCCCCCCTCCCCTCGGTCTCGTTGCCCCTACAAAATGATTCCTCTCTCCATTTTTTTGGCTTTACTGATCCGCGGTTAGCAATTCGGGTAAATGATGACTTCTTCAATTAGTTAATTTTGTGTGATAAACTACTTCATTGATCTGGGAGCGACAACATAGTAGCAATTGATGCGTTGTTAGCTCACGCAGGACAAATGCCCATTGTTTGATGCTAGGGTCTTTGGCAATAGGATTGGTTCTTCTTGGATAATTGAATGGAATTTTTGGTTCGAGGTTGCTTGTTGATTGTGAGAAACGTTCATGGTATTGCCCATTTGGTATCAGCAGCTAGGATTGTGGTATATAGTACTCCCTCCGTTTCAAAATATAAAGCGTATTAGGATTTAAAAAGTCAAACTTCGTAAATTTTGACCAACAATTAGTTGAATTATCTGCATATTTAGTGTAGTATCAATAGATTTGTATTTCACATATCTTTTAATAAGATATTGGTTTTGTAGCAATTGATAATATATTATAAGAGAAATTAATGATCAAAGTATACTTTGAAAGACTTTCTCAAATCCTAATACGCCCTATAAAAATAAATGGAGGGAGGAGTTAATAGGATCGATTGCCTTGCCACAACACCCAGTTTGTACTGGCCAGTAGATCAAGAGATGTACATGTAAACACTGATTTATAAAAATTGGAGCGTTCATTGTTGTCTTGAAGCCATGTGTGTTTCTGGTTTCATCCCATGGCATGCTACACGTGGAAATGACTACTTCTGCTATCTGTCCATCCCATTAGGATCAGTATATTGTGTTGATGTATCGGTGTGTGTGAAAACATAGTGTTTCCTTTCAGCGGTATACCATGAAGATGAGGCAGCATTTGACCCTTCTTTTGTTCTAGTTCAGATGGTTAGTGTGCCATGTCTTTTATCTTTTGCTAAAAATGTTCAAAGAAAATCTAATGGGTTTAGTTTTCAGGGTTCGTAGAATATTATTGAAATTAATTCCAAATTTATGTGTCGCTGTGCAATATGATTTGTCCATAAAACTGCAAAAAAAAAATTGAAACTCTTATCAGCGAAATAAAATGGAAAATTAACTTTTTAGTTGAAAGATGATTTGCTGGATGCAAGATGGGAGTATAACGTAGGGTGGCCACCATCTACTCGTCACGTATTCCTTTGGATTAATGTTGTTGACTGTGTCTGAAAAATATGTCTGCAATACTGCATGTGTCTGAATGTTCTAGGCTTTTAAGTTCGAGCATATGCATCTGCCTCTAATTGTTTTCTGATGCAAAGCCTTTGAAGTTTAAGCTTCAATTTTTTAATATAATTAAACACTGCAATGGATGGCAGAATGGGATCCATGGGGTGTTCCTGATGACTATGAATGCGAGGTGATTGAAGATGATACCCAGATCCCTAAACACGTCCCGCAGCACCGTCCTGCTGCGCTTCCAGAGGAGTTCTTCAAGACACTAGATGCTGTCAAATCTGATCCTGCGCTGCAGGGCGATGCTCCTCCTCAAGTGAAAGCATAAGGATGTGAACTCTTCACGATATGTCATTTCACCTTTTGCTCTGTTGTGGTAGAGACTAGTTTCATGTGTCAGTTACCAGCAATGTGCTTCTTCCAAGCTGAATAAATTTCTAGCGAGTACTATCAAAGAATGAGTTTTAACTCAGTGATCCGGTACAGTAAAATTTGTGCCTATGAATGCTTAATACTGTGAACATCGTTTCTTTTGATACAAATCTATGTTGACGAAAGATTGAATGCTAGAGTGTCGTGTACAAGCCCTGCACTTCCTTAGTTGCCATCACTTTGTGATTGTTTGGATGTACTGAAGATCACTCAAGCGTTTTAGCACTGTATTTCCTCTGCCTTCTGGTAGGCAGTACTTCCATTTTCTTCCTCGGCGGTGTTTGTCCAGGAAGCTTGGGCGCGAGGCTGCTCAGGTACTGTCAGAACCAGCGGACATCCGAGGAGTTCATTGCCTGGTGCCTCCATTGTGGCGTATGAAATCTTACCGAGGCGCAACGGCAACTCGGCAAGCGTAAGCCTGGCGCGCCGCGAACCCATAGCCCAGCAAGGATGCAGGCGGTGGTCGTTGTGCGCATCTGAGATGGATCGCCCATCGGCCATCGCGCCCTTTGGTGGCATGCTCGGACAGGACGTGGGCGGCACCAGCAGACTTTTAGCCAGTTTGGCACGCTGCACTTTGCGAGACCAAAGAGCCCAGCGGCAACCGGCGGGCACATCGTCATGATGCTTGATGCGGCCGTGAACAGCGGTGGCCTCTAGAATATTCGGCGCGCCACGCTGCTTCCGCAAGGCCGGACCGTGCCTAGAACGAGGCAGAGCGGCGTTTCAGTATCTGTCCTGTACGCCGTGCTACTGCTTGGCAATCTGGAGGAAGTAAAGAATTCACTTCTCGAAGATCACTGAGCTAAAAATCATAGCTATGTCCCAGTAATACTTCTGTTTGGAAAGAACCCTTTAACTAATAACTTAGCACTTATGAGGTAAAATACACCACAAAGTCATCCCGGGAGAGACCACGCACGGGTACGCTGCGCTTCGCGCTTCCACCGACTGTTGCTACCGGTAACAGCATCTAGCTAACTTCACTGCAGCCTGGATGTTTATATACACCAAAACGGACAGAACCAAACGGCACAAGGCTATACCCTATGTTCAGGTAATCAGTTCCACAAAATATACCCTCGGTTACCCGGCTACCGAACCAAAACATCACTTCCTAGCGGCTTCAGTTTGCAGCAGAACTGGCCAGCTGCAGGAGACCGTTAACCACTTCCAACTTGCTGTCAAGCTGCACCTTCTGCTCCACGTTACCGTAGGGCCAGTAGAAGTTGGGCTCCCCAAAGCTGTAGTTGTAGCTCGGCAGTGGCTGAAGCTGCAGGGGCTGTAGGAGGGTGGGGATGAAATAAGGTGGCAGGCTGTTGCTCGACTGCTGGGGGAATGAAGTGGGAGCGCTGAGAGTGGCTTGGCCTTCTGCCTCTGGAACTCGCTTCTGATTCAGCCGCCTTCCAGGTCCAGTGATGGGAAGGTCACGCTGAGCGATCGCTTGCAGGTTGTACCGGCTGGGCTCGAAGTTGGTGACAGCGTTGTCGCCCCTGAACTTCAGTGTCGCAATGTCGTACGCCTCTGCAGCCTCTTCTTCGGTTGCTGAAGGAGCAGATTTATGTTAGTCCAGATGATTCGTGACGAGAACAAATCATTCATTAAAAGTAATCATTGTAAATATGCAAATCAAGGCACTACACGAGCATACTGTTATACAAGGCTACATTCATTTAGGTCAGGATCTTCTTGGTATGAGTTACAGGCTCTTACTGAAAGTCCCGAGATACAGGTCCTTGTTGCCTGCAACACGACCGATTCTTGCCTGCCAGCGTCCATGTTGGTGGTGCCTGACAAAACAAATCGAGTAGTAAGTGAAGCAGATTGCCACTGGTACAGAAGATATTGATCAATTAATGGGCTCCTGTAATTGAAAATACCTTGTGACGCCTCTGTAGATTGACGCTCCTCTAGAAAAGCCACTACTTTTCCTGAAGATTTACACCATCAAGTCAAAATTAAGAACACATAGAAGCAGCCATGGACATCATGTTGTTGCAGTATACGAAGTTATAGAAATACCTCCTCAGTGAGGCTACTACCTCATGCCTGCTCATGTTCTGCATCTCCTCAATCTCTCTGATGTAGTTTTCTTTCTAAAAAGAGAAGTCCATTTTCAGTCATGCATTGAGCAAAGATTTAACGTATATGAAAACAAAATTCGTTTGCATTCTAAAATGGAGAGAGATATGGTTCAACAAAAAGGTAAGCACACTTTGCTCAGTTTTCAGCCAGCATAATTGAGTTTAAAGCGTAGGAATCTAACTTTGGTACATTAGATGGTAAATATAATCAATAATGTAGCTAAACAACTGAGTGATTTTCAGAGTGTAAATAAGCAAGCTTCGCTTCTGACATGTTTTCTTTTTTATTCATGACCTTCAGGCTGAAACTACATGTGCTCACACAGGAGATGGGACAATACGATGGGATCCAAAGCATGCCTGAAGGACAACGCGAATATTCATGACAATAGCTAACAAGATGCCTTATTATGTGCAATATCTAAACTGAACCTTGATATTTGCTTCTTTGTAATTTATTGATACACAACTCTCCTGCGTATCACTAGGAAAAAAAGAACTATCAGGAATAAAGAGAAGTACATCACTTACAGGGAAGTTGGTAGTAGCATTAGCACCCCAATACTTCAGAGCAGCAAGATCATATGCCCTAGCAGCCTTATCTTCTTTGTCATAGCCACCTGCACCACATGTATAAAGCTTCTACTAAACATTATGCTGAAAAGGTACACTCAGGAAAATAAAAGGTCAGGAGGTAACTGTTCATACCCAAATAAACTGCAGAAAATCCCCATACAGCCGGCAAGATAATGATCATAAACAGAGTAGAAATGAGAAGCCCAGTTAGTTAGACCAAAAGAGAACAGAAGATACACAGTTGTGAGAAATTTGATTCATAAAGCTTTAGCATCTAATTGAGGAAATATTCACTAGACAAAGTGGTGCCATCCATGCATGCAAATCACCAACTTTAATGAAAAAAAAGTTGGTCGGCATTGGCTAACAGCAAGAGATGGCTGATCTATATCAAATGCAAAGACAAAAGGTAGTTTTATTATGGTAATAGTAAGAAACAAAGGCACTCGGCAGAAAAATCAAGAGCAATGGTCAGCACAAATCGAACAACAGAATCTGAATGTAGGAGTTCTCTTCGTTTCCTTTAAACTCATATAGCCATATAGTGCCATCATTCAAAAAAGTACCCCCTCCGTTCCTTTTTATTTGTCCTTTTAGAATCTATCCGGTCAATGAAAATTTGACCACTAATATGTTTACACTATTAAGTTTGATTATATGAAAATTATGCTATTGAATTTGTCTTTTGAAATGCATTAACAAAAGTACAAGTTTATTAGTATATATTGATATTAAGTGGTAAAACTAGTAGTCAAAGTTATATCTTGAAGACCACGAAAAGTCAATAAGAACAAATAAAAAATAACGGAGCTAGGTAATATAAATATAGCCATGCACATCATCTGCAAGTACTTAATGGCGAATTTACAACCGCACTACTTTTACTGAAGTCAAATTTAGAGAATGCCATAATTCCCTTCTTATTTCCTCCAAAATCATGCATGCCATACTTCATGCAAATGTATTTTGTGCAATCCGAGGCTCGACAAGATTCTTGAGTTGAATGCCAACATTCCCGAATGAACGTACATCACAGTCCATGGTGTTATTGCATGCTTTCCAAGACTGAACCATACATAAACTGTCAACTGACCTGTGACATGCAGTGATATGCCAGATTTGCTAGTTCAAGCATGTACCAATAGAATTTCAATGCAATGATCTAGGTACATGCCCACTCAACAATCACAAGTCCTCAACAATCACACGTCACTACGGCGTTGCTGAGCTGTTCCATAGCTATCGTTACAGAATGTTCAGACAGTTCCAAATTCAAAATCCAAAACCCTCTCTACCTAATGCAGGTGAAAAAAATTGGGAAACTTGCCGTTGAACTAAGAAACTAACCGATCCAACCACAAACGCCTCATGCATTGCTCGCCACCGCCGAGGCGTTCTAGGGGGTGGGAAGGCTACAGGCGAGAGACTAGCTCAGCTTTTCGCCGGTGCCTGTAGCAACGACGCTCTTGGGCGTTGCTCTCCCCATGAGGGTGCTGTCGTGGTGCCTCCTCCACTCTTCCTACAGTTCTCTCCCGGTGAAAACCATATCCATTTTCTGGACAGGTGATGGTGACGTCTTAACATCGCTTCCTTCCTGAAGGCATCGCCTTGGAGATCCCGTTTTGCTTCTAGTGGCTAGTCTGTCGCAGGGCTAGGGCGTTTGTCGTGGTCTTTGCCCCCTCCGAGCTGCCTCTTGCTTCGCAGTGGACGTCTGGCACGGGTGGGAAGTGTTTGCTATGCGAAATCGGAGCTGCTACGTCGTGGGGTGTGACGAAGCTTGGCAACGATGTCATGTGACAGGCTCTTTCTCGCAAGTGTCCTGGTGGTGTTATGTGTCTAGGTGCGTTCTTGAGGTGTTAGAGACTAAGATTCATCGTAGTAAGTCGAAGCTACTTTGTCGCTTTAGAGACAAGCTTGGCAACAATGACTCATGTCAGGCTTCATCGTTTGTGGGTTGTGAGTGTGTTGGTGAGTCGTCATAGTTGGTTGTCCCTGTAGCTTTATGTTGTCGTCAGGATTTTTAGCTGATTTTTCCTTCTAATAAACCGTGCGGTTATAAAATTTTCAGACTCAGTTTCTCTCATAAATTGGATCAACTCCATTCTTCTTCAGTGAATTACAGGAACTCCGTGCCTTTTTGAAGGTTCTTCGGGAAAAAAAACACCTCATGCATGAGCTAGAAACAAAAATGAAAAAGAAAAGGCCGCATGCACTGCATCTCTGACTCTGACAAACTGGCATGTACTTACACACGTTACCAATCCAAGATACTAATCAACATTTCATAAACCCCCGGTAACTAAAATGACTTTAGCAGCAACATTAGCCACAGGGGTAAAAAGGAACAGGCACCTACACTACACGGCTACACCTACACGGTCAAAGAGGGAGGCCGGCTTCGCAGGGAATTCGGGAACTGGGCCGAGCAGGGAGAGTGGTGTGGTCTCCCATCGTCATCATCTTTCACATACTTACTGATGTAAGTTTTGCTTTTTTTTTATTATTCAATAGATTTAAAATTAAAAAATAAATTAAAAATTCATTCCCATCTAATTAAATTAAACAAAAAAATAAACTAATCAGTAACTCGTCACTTCATCCTTTCCGGACACGGCGGCGTCCCATCATATCCTCTTCCCCGGTACACAAAAGATCCGCACCCCACAGCAAAATCCCGTCCCGTTGCAGCACCGCCCAGTCACTGCACCCGGGCCCCACCCACACTATTAGAGCCGAGATAGGATTGGTTTACGGGTTAATTACCTTGGTGCCCCTTGCGCTTCTGGCCCTCCTTCCGGGACGTGTTGTCCCACAGGTGCGCCTCGTACCGCCCCGTCCACCTGTGCCTGGCCCACACGTGTGACGGTTAATCACGTGACAGTAGTTAATTACACTCCCCAACCACGCTTACTGGCTCGCTAAGGACAGCTACTCGCTAGGCAGAGCCGACCGGCACGCACGTACGGACATACCTGGTCACCCCGCGGTAGGATGAGGTCCTGTGGCCGGCGGCGTGCACGAGGGGCAGCGCCGGCGAGGGCGGCACAGGAGCAGGCTCGCGCGCGCGCGCGGAGGAGCCGGCGTCCGCGGCGACGGCGACGGTCACAGCGGTCGTCACCTCGGACGAAGACGGCGCCAGCGCCGCCAAGGCGAGCCCCTTTGCAGTGCTACTGCCGCTGCCGTTCCCGGAGGACGAGGGAAGGAGGAGGAGGGTCTGGTCGGCGCCAACCTAGCCAAGGAGGGTGGCGTCGGCGGCCAGGAAGTCCTCGGCCGTGAAGCAGTCGAAGGGGAGGAGCAACGCGTCCGGCAGGGCCCCCGCCCCCATCGTGTAGGCGAGTGAGACAGCGCCGTTCGGCGGCGGCGGTATCCCAGCGCTTGATCAGCCTCGCCCTGGGGTTTTTGGTGGGGTTTCCTCCCTCGCGCCCTCTCGCCGTTGAAGAGAAACAAACACGGGGCCGGGGGAAATTGGCGGCGGGGTGCACGCGGAAGAAGTGGCGGAGAGGCGGAAGAAAGGACGGGGGGGAGCGGAGGGGCGGATATTTATAGGCGAGGGGTTGAAAATGATGTGCTGGGTGGCTCGCACTTCTCCTTCTGGTCTTCTATGGCTAGAGCTGGGACCTTGGGCCCTTTTTTTGGCCGACCCGAGCCCGGCACGGCCGGTGGAGCCGAAGCCCGACCCAGCCCGGGCACTATTGGGCTGGGCTGATCCGGCTCGATTTATGGGCCGGTCCGGGCCGTGATATGAGGCCTAATGGGCATTCCGGCCCGGTAAAAAATGGGTCGGGTCTGGGTCGACCCGGTACGAAAAAAGTCCAGTTCGTCATATACAATCTGTAAGCTGAGCTGTGAATATGTGATATGATGATATCAAATAAAAGAAAAAAAAATTAGCTCTGCTCAGTCACATCTCTTAAACTATTTTCCTGCATATCAGAAGAAAATGGTCATGCACTCATAATATATTGAACATTGAGGCAAATAAGAATATGCAAGGTTCAGTACCATAGATTTGAATTAGAGGCTGTAAGTTAAAAAGCTAAATAGTTTATGATTATACATATCTCTGTAGGATCAAGAACTGTAGTGATTTACAACACGAGCACAGAAATCTCTCAATCAAACTTCACAAGCAAACATTACTACTAAGCTACAAGCAAACGTGACATTAGGAATACGAGGCATACAACCAGGTGAGCTAGTAGGCATAAAGTGAGATAATGAAGTGACTCATCGAGTGACACAATGAAGTGACTCATCGACTTTAACTTTATGCTGTGAGCCTGTGACTCGCAGAGTGACACAAAGTGCCAAAACAAAGCAACGGGCAAGAGCAGAGTAAACGGCTACTTCTTTGCTTCTATTTAATCTTCCAGTCTGATCTAAATTTTTCTATCACACTGAGTCACCAAACATAGAACCATGCTGCCTCGTTCAAAGTCATGTGTTGTTCGGAGTAAGCGCGCTAAAGCCGTCCAACGCTCCATTAGCCCCCCTCCAGCTCTCGACCCTCGCCAGTTGTCCCCGAGCATGGAAGATTATGGCATGGACGACCGTCACATGGATGGTCTCGAGGGGTATGAGGACGACCATACCGACGCAAATCAGATGGAGCCTGATGATGTGAATCATACCTCTGTTGGTAGCACGTCCACCTCGATCGGACGGCGATCAAAAGCGTGGAAGCACATGAAGTTGGTTGAGGAAATACGGGGTGGTGAGAAGGTATGTATCGCAATTTGCAATTATTGTAGTCGTGAATTATCGCGTCTACAACAGCAGGTACCACACATTTGAATCGACATTGGAAACGGTGTCGGGAAAAGATTGCTGCAGCTGCGTGGATAGCTGGACAACCTGTACAGACACAAATTACCTTTGCGCCTGACGGTTCGATAAGCACATGGATATTTGATCCTTCAGTAGCTCGTCAAGAAATTGCTAAATATATAGTTTCCGAGGATCTACCAATTAGAATGGGGGAAAGCCCAAGTTTTGAGAGAATGATCCAACATAGTTTTTGTCCACAATATCAACATGTCTCTAGAAAAACTACTAAGAATGATATTTTAAAATTGTTTCATAGTCAATTAGATGCTTTGAAACAAAACTTCCATAATATGACCTACTCATTTGCTTTAACATCTGATATTTGGACTTCATCACATCAAAGAACATCATATCTTAGCGTTGTCGCACATTATGTAGACAACAACTATAACCTAAATAAAAGAATAATAGGGTTTAGAATCATTGATGAGTCACATACAGGAGAAGCCATTGCCGCACGTGTGCTAGAGGTTGTTAAGGAATTTAAAATAGAAAATAGGATTATTTCTATAACTTTGGACAATGCATCAGCCAACTCAAAAGCAATGGAGGACCTAGAACCTCACATACAGAGCTACATTGGTGGGTATGTTCTCCACCAAAGATGTATGTGTCATATCATCAATATCATGGTGCAGGCAAGTATGACAATGGTAAATAGATATTTGAACAATATTCGTGGTGCCATCCGTCTCATCTTTACTTCGCCTACAATATTTAGTAGTTTCAAGGACTACTGCAAGGCTCAAGGTAAGAAGCCAAGAAAATTCGGACTTGACATGAAAGTGCGCTGGAGTTCAACATATAATATGTTGAAGCAAGTGAAAGGTTACGAAGGAATTATTACTGTTTTCGTAAATGCTCAGAATGCTGGTTTACTACTTACAGAAACTGATTGGTACATTGCTACACGTTTACGACTTTTTCTAAAACCCTTTTACAAGGCAACAGTGCAGTTGTCCGGTGTTTATTATCCTATATCTTGCTTAGTGCTAGAGTGGCTCTGGAGAATTGCATACATATTTAATGAAAATAAGGATGACAATGTTTTAAATCCCATTGTTGAACAAATGAAAGATAAATATCTAAAATATTTCTCTGCTATCCCACATCTATATTGTTTTGCTGTTATATTTGACCCGCGTAAAAAGTTGGGTGGTTTAGAGCTTGCTTTGCAGGAAATAGGTGACTTGCTCAACCTTGATTTCTCGGATGCCTACAATCATGTCAAAGAAGAAGTATTTCGGGTTTTTCAGTTATACCAGGGCAAATTTGGATGTAGCCCTCCGGTCCCGAAGTCTACACAGCAACACAAAGCAAACAAGTCGAGTGCGGCCAATTTATGGAACAAGATCAAAGGCAAGGGATTCGCATCATCATCTCAGCAGACAACTAGGTTATCTTGGAATCCCATAGCAGAGCTTAACCACTACCTTGAGCAAGATCTTTACACCCATGATCCAATGCTTGCGGACAACAACACTGTCAACCTTCGTGCATGGTGGAAAGATAAAGAGCGATTCTTCCCTGTGTTGTCACACTTTGCACGGGATGTTCTCCTAGTTCCAGTGTCGACCGTCTAGTCGGAAGCGACATTCAGCATGGTGGGGAGAATTATTGAAGAGAGGAGATCATCGCTCACTCCTGAAATGGTAGAGGCAATCACCTGCCTCAAAGACTGGGAGAAGGCGAACGCTGGCACACAACATCAGCTTGAGGATTTGGAGATCGCGGGGGCATTAGCGGACCTCGAGAACCTTGATCTAGATGATAATGAGTAAATTATGTGTGTAACGATGTATTGTACTCTTTTTCTTACCGGAGGAACTCCATATTGGAGTGTAAGGTTTTTAACGAGGCAATCACATTGTAACACATTATTTTATAAGAAAATTTCTCTTTTTTCTCCAAAAATATTTGATGCATCTATTTTATGTATTATATTTTTTCGCCGTATTCCACCATAAAATTTCGCATCGCTCCTCGCGCCATTGCACCGTTTCTCGCGCCATTGCACCTGCATCCGCGCTGACACACGGCTCTGTCGCGTCAACACGCGGCGCGCGCCCGCGCCAACGCTCGGCTCCATGCCTCCGTCCCGCGCCAAACGCTGATCCCGCGCTGACACACGGCGCCCGCGCCCAGTCTCTGCGCTGTCCCGCGCCAACGCCCGCTCCTGCGATGACACGCGGCGCCAGCACCCGCGCGGCCGTGCCAGCTCCCACCGACGTCGTCCGACACGCAGCGCCGCGCGCGAGCCCGCGCCGGCACGCCCTCACACGCGCTGGAGTGCTCCGATCCCGCGCTGAGTCGCTGACACACGGCGCCTACGCCAGGTCTCTGCGCCGTCCCGCGCCAGCGCCCGCTCCTGTGCCGACACGCGGCGCCAGCACCCGCGTTGTCCCGCACGGCCGCGCCAGCTCCCACCAATGCTGTCCGACACGCGGCGCCGCGCGTGAGCCCGCGCCAGCACGCCCTCACGTGCACTGTAGTGTACCAGTGCTGGGCCCGTGCCATCCCAGCCCGACGAGGCCCATCGGGCATGCGTGCCGGGTCTAGGCCTAGCTGACGGTGGCTTGGGCCAGCCCGACCCGACCCGAGCAGTATCTCGGGCCATTCTAGCACGGCCCGGAAGGCCCGAAACCCGAAGGGGCCGGGTCGGGCCAGCCTGACCCGGCCCAAGTCCCACCTCTATCTATGGCTATGGAATGGAATGGAAACGGGGCTGGTGGGGTAAGTGGATGGGTTCGGCGGCCTGCGGTGGGGCCGGGTCTTCCGCTGTGCTCTGCTGGGATCTTTTGGCCGCGTCTGCGCAGTCTGGTGAGGCGGTGACCCTTTTTTGGGCTGTTTGGTTTTTTCTCGCCATGCTAA
Organism: Phragmites australis; assembly: GCF_958298935.1. Classification (NCBI taxonomy): domain Eukaryota; kingdom Viridiplantae; phylum Streptophyta; class Magnoliopsida; order Poales; family Poaceae; genus Phragmites; species Phragmites australis. Next base: position 35,323,314 of record NC_084924.1, on the reverse strand, counting down.
GTTAAAATTTAGTTAGACATTAAATTAGGATAGTATTAAATTTTGGACATTAAAATGATGTTTGGTTCGAGGTTAAACTAAATTTAGCTGGTCAAAAATTTTGGCGGATGATTTGACCGTCCGAGATTTATCTAAAAATGCTATAAAAAAATTTTGTCTGATCAAATTTTTCGGAGCATTACTAAATTTTAACCTCAAAACAAACGGATGTCAAATTTTCAACGTAGTACCAAAAAAGGGTTCAAACAGTGCCACTGGTGCGGCAGTTTCGGTTTGAATATTTGAATGGAATGGAATTGGCAGTGCCATCCGTGGCCAGGGTGAAGGCACGGAGAAACGGATAGGGAGTGAAGGTAGATGTGTGTATCGCACAAAAATGATGCTGTTGCAAAAAGAAAGTTAAAACATGCATGCGAGAGGTAGATTGGCTTGCCTTACTTCTTAAGAACAGAACTAAGAAAAAAGTGTAAAACTATGTTTTTCTTGGTCAAACCAATTTTCAGACTTTTCAGCTGCAAAATGTAAAGTTTTTAGAGGGACAGTGCCGGAGAATATCTTAGTTCTAAGTTAGCTGCCGTCATAACTACAACTCGGAACTCGAAATGCCTGATCTTACGGCTTTTGCTAAAAAAACAAAATGTCTAAAACTGGATACTCGTCATGCTTATTTGCGGTATTACTCGTTGAGACAGCTAGGGTTGGAATGGATCAGATTGGATAATACTTTTTTCATACTCTTAATCCACTTATTTTTGGTGTGATTAGGAGCGGACCAAATAATGCACGGATACAAATAATATCGATGATTAGTAAAATTAATTATGTAAATACTTATTTAAAGTAGATATATGTGACCATTAATTGTGTGTAGGACACGAGATTTAAAGTGTCAACGGATATAGAAGGCCACATACAACATTCACACGTGGTCTGGCGCTTGCGGGAAGTTGTTGCTTTTCCATGCCACCATGGTGCTTCATGCAAGTTCTTGCGATCGCGTCGCTGCTCGCGGAGACGCCCGATGCTTGCATCGAGCCATATGTGGGGAACGGACTTCGTGGGAATGCGGACTCCCATGCCCAACTGAAATCACAATTTCTTCATGGAGATTATTAACGGTTTGAGTGCGGAGATTAGCGTGGAAATTACGCTGCCATTGAAGATTAAAACTCTTATGCATATGCTTTATTAATATCTCTTTTTAAACGTCTATTTAAGTATTCTTGTATTGCACATGCCCGAAGAATAAAAACAAACCAAGATGAAAAGAAAAAAAACAGACCCACTTGGGAAGAAGGCTAAAATGAAAATGTTCAGAATTAACTAAGCGGTGATTGTTCATCAGTTAGCAAAACCCGTTTTTCTTCATAAAAAACATAGTTTCTCTACCATCCTGCATGCATGTGTCTTATTCGGACAAAGGCAATGCCTACCCCTTCTCTTATTTAAGGAGTTCATTCACGGCCGTGGACTTTCATTACATTCCACAGCCGCTGGGCCGCATACGGCTCATCACTCGTCAGTTACTCGTCGTTTCCTGCAGGCCAGAACAATCCAATGATCTCACCTCTCCTATATTGGTGAGGTTTTTCAGGAGCATAATCTTGGCCCGCATGGGTCGTTAAGTCGTTTGATGTTTGTGAAAGGTCATTTGATTGTAGATCTGAGTTAACTACTGCATTTCCTTTGAGTCCGTGTCTCCACAGGCTGCATCTAGCGAGTGTGCATTCGAGTTCTAAATCTTGTTCACGGGTTTAACGGGTTAGGTATCCGATCTGTAGCGTATTTAGATTTTCTCCCGTGAGTGACTGGTGGGCATCCAAATAACTCACTGAAAGTCAGCTCAGTTCAGCCCAATTTGCTCTTCTTCCTCCCCATCCGCATGGACCGTGTGCCCCCTTGATTGCCTCGCTTGGCCTCCCCGCCGACCTGCTCGGCCTCCCCGCTCGACCTCCTTCTGCCGTAGATTCGACCTCGTTTGTTAACGCGGATTCCAAACCCGACGAGAACCTAGGGGTGTGTGAGTTCGATGATATTTTTCACATGTTTGTCATTTCGGGCTTAGGTAAGTTAGGATTAGCAAGTATCAAATCGAACATGATTTTACTCCACCCATCTCGACGTGGTCTCACCCGTTACCATCCCTAGTGCACGCACACTTATGCTCGTATTTACGCCTTGGCGAGCCGCGCACGCACAAAAGTGCAGGAAGGATGTGCGGGGTTCGGGTCGGTGGGAGAGGTCAGGGTAGTGATGCCGCGCGCACGACCCGTCCCTGGGGAGCGGGGGCGATATCGCGGTGCAGACGGGCTGACCTAGGCAGCGAGTGATAGGCAGGGAGTTTGCACAGCAGGCTGCGCTGCAGCACGCACATGATTGATTGAAAGTGCCAGATCGTACGTGTTACGCCATTGGAGTAGAGCAGCACTTCGACTAGGGCTCTAGGAGGATTCCACCCCCACCTTCCCCTGCTTGCTCCGTGGGACGCAGCGCCGCACCGGTAGCCGAGGTGCTGGGCGGGGCGGGGCGGGGTCCTCGTGGTTCAAGCCTTAAAGGGCTAATCGATTGGACTCGGGTGCCATTCTTGGAGGCTTGGATCAGTTTATTGAGTCGTGGTTGCCGATGGCCGATGGCCGATGGCCCTTCTGCCCTTCTCGCTCCGGTTCTGGCCGCTGTCCCCTTGATAGGAATATAGGATGCTCGTGTGCTCTTTGGGGACGCCGGAGAGGATCTGAACGCTGCAGAAAGACTATTAGCATGTCCTCTACGCAAAAAGCTGCCACGCAGGAGGAAAAGGAGCTTGGAGCTCGATTGTGTGAGTACATCCTATGCTTTTTAAATCCAGTGGAGCATCCCGTCCTAGAAAACATGAACATGCTCGTCTATGGATAGACTGGTTCCTAATTTCGTGTTGTGCCATTCACCATGCTACTTCTGGGGCTGTTTGGTTCGGTGACATATTATTAGCCTAAGTAAATGACCTAGAGTTTCAATGGAGGAAGAAATCTTACCAAATTTTGGTAGCAAACCAAATGCTTGTCAACATTAGCGAATTTAGGTAAGACAAGCATTGGCATAAAAACAAACAACTGTCACACCCGATTTTCAAAGAACAAATCAAATACATTCTACATGTATATCAGGATCAAGTTTTCATACATACGGTGATTTCATAAGTGATAACATAACAATGTCATTACATAACGATAAGATTCATCATTACAAAAGGATATGTAGGTCTTAAAGAAAACACTATAATAACTTTTAGCGATAACGGATCTTCCATCCATCCACAGTCGTTGTCCAGGGGAGCACGAGCCTAGAACATGGTCTTCAGGTCGAAATCTTTCTTCGCCTAGAACTCAGCTCCATCGACCAGGGTGCCCTCGAAGTCCTCACCTTCTGAGCAGCATTAAGAGATTGGGAGAAGGCAAGCGTGAGCATATGGGGTACTCAGCAAGTGTGGAAAAACATGATATGAAGGCTTAAGGCAAGAAAGACTTGAATCAGGTTTACTGCATCTATACCATCTTAATCTAGGACTCAAAAAGACACAACAATCCTATTTACTATGTGTGATGACACCAACATTAAAGAAACAGCTCATCGAATTTCATCTGGCTACTAGACTCACCAGATATTTCATACCCAGCTACCAATTCATCAAGATACCACCCGACTACCCAAAACTAACCATCCAAAATCCCTCACTAATCATGAAGAAGTCCAAACCCGCTCTTGACCGTGAGTACGGCTGACCGATTAGTTTTATAATCTGCAGAGTTTGCACACTTTACCCACGAGTCTTGATTCTCATTTTGCTTCACACTTCCGGGGTGTAGAGCCAGGGTCTCACTACAAAGCATTTACAAAGCGCCTCCAAATCCATATGCACCCACTAAGGTTTCACCGTTAACAGGGATTCCATCCACTGCAGAGGCCCCCTCTTATGCCACTCAACAGCCAATTGGTGCGTATAGAATAAGAAGGACATCTAATTAATTGGTCAGGCTGTAACCATATAAGCCTCGTGGTTGTGCTGTTATGCCAGGTTACAGGCTTCATAAACCGGTCCTTAGAATCCAAGGCAGGTGCTCGCACATTCCCAATGCGCACACAGCAGTCATACCAACCAAACCAACCTAATTGGATCCCTATGATCCATGTTGCTACAAAAAGTTACCCAAACCGGTTTCATGTTGCATAGACCATTATTCATATTAACATTTAACTCACCTGACTTGACAGCACGACTAAGCATTTCTACCCTTAACACATAAACTACAACACTAGCGACAAGGATAATCACGGAAAATACTAATAAACCCTAATCTTGGGATTCATATTGACAAGCATGCATCTAGAAAAATAAAAGATACTCTTTCCTACAATGGGATCGATGTGATCAAGGACACTTGCCTTCAACCGTGGGCTGCTCAAACTCCTCGAAATTCTGATCCTGTAGGTTCACAAACTGCTCGTCTTCTATTGCAATCGCGCACAGTGAAAATAAACAAGCACAAACATCTAAGAACAGTACACCAAACAGTAGCAAGGCACTATAAAAATATTACTAATGGATAGTGCTCGCTGCTACGATCACGGGAGCGCAAGAATCGCCTAAAACGGAACTCGTATGAAAAAGTTATGAGGGTTTTAAGCTACAAGGGCTTTTTTGAAAAAGAATAAGGGCTAATTTGTAAAAATAGAAAGTTCTAGGAACTTATTTGTAAAATTTTAGGGATCTATATGCAAATAAATAAAACTGTAGGGGCTGAAAGTAAAATTGCAAGGGCTGAAAAGGGTCTTTTGTGAAAACAAAAAAGTTTGGGGGCCTATATGTAAAATTACCTAATCTCAAAGATTTAAGGATTTATTTTTGAATTGAAAAACCAAATTATTGCATCGTCACGCTGATTGGGCTCGAATGGCTGAGGTGGCGACTTGCGAGGATGCTGATCGGGTGAAAACAATTGACGTGGTGCCTACAGAGCCGCTGACTAGGATTGTGGACCGGCACCGTGGACTGGGTCTACTGGTCCATGGTGGACCGGTTACACACCCGAAGGGGTATGTGATCTCGGCCTCAAATCTGAGATCTAATGGCCCAGGATGATTGGGGGAAGTCGATGACCGGCAAGAAGACAGTGGCGCCGCCTCAGACATGGCTGGAACATCATCGGCGACACGCAAACTGGGGCTACGGGCTACCAAACTCGACGATAAATGGTGCAATCAAAAGAGATGACGACAGATAGTCTCACCGAGGGCTTTACAGCGGCCGATAGGGTCTCAACGGTGGTCGGCGATGGAGGGAAGTGGCGGCGGGGGTCGGAGCTCAATGGGGGCTCGGCTGTTGGGACGGAGACGCGAAATTGGGGGTCGATGGGGGGCTTCCTCAGGGTCCTGCGGTGCTGAAGAGTTGATCAGCCGGTCCCGAGGCGCAACAGGGAGAGCTGGCAACAGTGAGGAGCGGAGATGCTCACCGGACCTCGGCGCGGGCTGGCTTGCGGTAGCGGAACGACGTCGAGAAGCGGCGGGGAAGGCTTCATGTGTTCCTGCATTGCCTGCGGCGACCTTAAACGCGACGGGAAGGCTCGGGTGCGGCGGTAATGGCGCTCAGCGCAGTTGACGATGGGGTGAGGGAGAAAAGGAGGGTGCTGCGGAGTCCGTTTTATAGCGCAGAGAGGGAGCAGTTCGTTGCGGGGACGTGGGGCGCGGGGGTGGAGGCGTGCGCCGATGGTTTTGATGAGTAATTGCGGTGCGGCGCGAGCACAGTGCGAAAGGAGCGGGAGGAAAACGCTGATAGGCGGACCTGGGCTGTTAGAGAGAGAGGGAGGAGGAGCGGGCTGGGCTGCAGGAGGAAGATGAGCTAGGCCGGTGAAAAACGGGCGTCACAACAGCCCTATAATTTGCACTGCCCACCCAAGGAATTGTAAAAGGAAAGAATCTAGAACTTCCTGTATTCGGTGTTGATTGTTATTCACCGTATAAAATCCGAATATATATTCTATAAAAAAGGAAATAGGTAGAAGGTCAATTTTTTAATATTATAAAGTTATTTGGTAAAAACCGGTACAAATTAGAAAAATATTGTATTCATCTGCTCAAACATTCAAAATATCATTCAAATTGTCACAAAAAATTCTTTTTTTTTTGGTAGTGTAGAGTATACTATCTTCAAGTGCTCCAAAGTTTCAGATCAAACAATGAATTGTACAATAAGAAGAAAAAAGGACAACTTTTAGGGAATCATAAATTTGTGTTTTTTGTTCCTAATTGTACAAGCCATGAAGTGGGGTGGAATTTTGTGAAGAACTTGAAGATAACATCCTATACAACTCTAAATGTTTTCAAAATTTTTGTGACTATCTGAATGGTGTCTCGAAGGGTGAGAGCAAAAGAACATAATATTTTAGAGACTTTCGCAAACATCGCTCAACAAAACGACGATCTTTGCCAAGCCTTGTCGCCTAATGGTTGGGCAACCAGGGTCTATTTCGGTAAAATTTGCAAATGGACCCAATTTTGTAACATTAATTATATATATATATATATATATATATATATATATATATATATATATATATATATATATATATATATATATATATATATATATATATATATATATATATATGTCTTACTGGTTGCAGCCCACCAACACCGGCGTGTTTCCCAAGCTGGAATTTCCTTGGGATGGTACTAACCTGTGTTGATCTCATGGACAGGTTATTGCCTTGTTGGCCTCATATGCTATTCAGTATTTCAGTTACTACTGTGATTTTTTTTCAAATGACTACTGTGAAATTTGTAATCAACTTGGAGTGTAGAAACTGAAAGTTTGACAAGTGATAATTTGATGAAATATGGTAATTGTGACTTATCAAACTTGTTATACCACTTGAAGTATTGTGTTGCTTCACTCTGATTTGGCATACTGCATTTACGGATACCAAACTGTAACATTTCTGTTGTTACCGTGTCGAAGCGAAAATTTAATTTGGATATCTAAATTAACATATTTAGCGACCGTTGAACATCCTATTTCACCTGGTGCTAAGCTAGCATGTACAATACGCACAGCGACTTGTCATACAGTAATATACAGTAGCACAATAGCAGATACCGTGGAGATCGTACTGCTGATAAGGATCTCTAGCGATTTACTGTGTTGTCCTGTTGTACTGATACTGTAGAACGCTGTTTCAGATCGCTGGATGCAGATCAGACTGTGCAGATGCAGCGTAATGCACATTTACTGCATCTCTGCCGTTCGACCATCACAACTGGAGAAAAGGCGCTCCGAAACCCTAGAATGTGAATTTTTAAATTGACTCTTCGCAAAGCAATCCAAGAGCAGCAAGAAACAAGTAAAAGATCAATGCTGGTTAATCTTGTCCTCAGATTCTTTTTTTGACACAAGGACAAGATTATTGAATTCTGGAGCAAAATAAGGTGCAAGCATACTCAGAAATGCAAGCTACGCGTCCCATGCATATAGGGTCTTGATTTGTGCCCAAATTTTCAATACCAAAATTTAGCTGTCCAAAGTTGTAGTTGCCCACAATTTAGCCAAAGATTGGCATAGAACATGACCAGGACGATGTAGGCTTACCAAAATTTGGCATCCATCCAAATGAGCGCCAAACTTTGACAAAGTTGGTTTAGGGCACAAACCAAAAAGGCTGTACTCCAATCTTGCACCATAAACACGTCAAAAAGAGTTGACATAGAACGGAAATAACATCAGCCGCAATTACATCAAGCTTTGGGCCAGACATAACGCATGAGGACACAATTTCTCTTCCACAAAGTCAGATCGCTACATACGAATTCTTGGACAGTAGGACAGGCAAAAGTTTTTTTTTGCAGCCTACAACAAAAAAAGTGGATCGCATCGATCCAAAACACTTTCATATTGGCCTAGAATGGATGGCTTCCATTCACCACCCAATCATATCGACCTCAGCATTTGTGCCCAGTAGCAATTCTAACAACAGGAAGCAATTTACACATTTTTTGCTGCTGGGTACAAAGATTACAACTACAGTTTACAAACACCTTTATATGGTCACTCTGCCACTTGTATACCAATTGCTATGCTGTGTACATGAATATACATGTACCTGCACATGCCTCACAACAGGGATAAGTTGCTCGCGTGAATCTAGAAGCTTGAAGAAAGATCCAGCTCTTGACAACCAACTCCACGGAAAAACTTCCGTATTCCTTGCGCCAGAGGCATGAACAAGCCCCTACATCTAAAAAGACAGCCAGAAATTCTGAGTATCTGATGCGGAAAACGGCCTCAACAACCCAAGAAAATTAGGCTTCTCACTGTTATCATATCGATATGCACAAACGAAGCTCAACTGCAATATGACACCAGAGCCCTAACCGACTGCATTGTGGTCCTGCTTCATTAATTGGTGGCCCATCATATATGGTGGTAGATTCTCTGAGTAAACTGAGTGATCAAAGAAACTTTTAGGCAGCTGGGGAGGCTCAACAATGGACATTGTTATGTCCGAATGGGCACATTTTTCCTTCCCATAGATGTTATTAAAGACACTTTTCATGAAGTCTTCTTTGAGAGAACTTGTACATATTCGCACACTCCTTCTGTACATGAGACCCCAGAAGAATGCAACATTTGGCTCAGTGATGGTATGATCAACTTGCTCCGAGGGATTTGGGTCACAGTAAACACCAAGGCTTTCCAGCTGCAGAACATCAGATAGGAAAGTTCATGATCTACCATCCAGAAATGTGAAAGAAAAAACACACAGGTGGCAATAAACAACCTTGAGAAGAAGGTTTCGGAATCGTGATTTCACCCATCCAACCCAGTCACGTAATTCTTCAGCCATCGGAGTAGAGAGAACTATGCGAAGAAAACGTTTGTATTTTGCACCATATGGAAAAGGTGCAAAGAGCCAACTCCAGTCAATATCAGTACTTCTGATATCCTGTAGAAGTAACAAAATGAGATATTACCAAGATGCCATTCAGGGATACATTGCATGCCTTGAAACTAAATTTCACCAACAACAGAGGCAAGTGAAATTTAAACCGTTTAAGACATTTAGCACAATGAAAGACTTTACAGCATAACATATTTGGAGAACTATCAGTGAGTGCAGATCTAAAAAGTAAACATGGCAACAGATTCGGAAAACTAATATGGAGCAAGACATATTCAAGTATCTAGAAATCAGTGGCGAAGCTCAAAGAGGAACGTATCTATCAGTGTTTTCGTTAGTAGTCAAATGGTGAAGATTAGTGTTTTGTTGAGAAATGAGAAATTTTTTGAGCATAGAGGAGCCATGGCCACCCCTGGCTCCAAGAAGCTCCACCCAATGCAGGAAATGGTATAATAAGATAGTAATAAGCTCTCAGTTTTTCTGTGGATTAACCATAGGCGTCCAATGTTTAAACTGAACCAGTTAACCTTTTTTCTGTTAAAAGAGAAAAAAAAGTGACCAAGCAAAAAAAAAAGAAAAAAGAAATTAACTTGGGATCTCAATTTGGAAAAAAATTGCGCTTATAAAAAAAGCCAACCTCAAAATAAGAAACAAAGTGATCCACAATTCCACATCCTTTCCGATTTAAATTACTTGGGAGCTTGCAACAAAGTGACACAAAGGAAATAACTTGGGATCTCAATTGGTTTCAAAATAAATAATATGGCAATTCAACACAACAGTATAAAAAAGAATGGAAGGTATTGAAATACACTTGCTAATATGACAACTCGCAACTCTTCAACTTCGCAACATATGCATTCTAGTAATTCGTATATCGAATTCCGACAGGGCATGACAGTAGAAATATAAACAGAGAATTGACCTTTTTAGAAAGGAAAAAGGGACATTAGTTAAATAGAAACCTAGCAAGAATCACTATACCTTGGTCAAAGCATGACCACGCCGAAGTTCTTCTTTGATTTTGTTGAAAGTACTAACTGTTATACTAGAGGAGCAAAATTCTGGTGGAATACAGGGCAACATTATGGGCATGAGAGAGCACCCATCAGGACTCTGACAAAGAGTTGGTAGATCAAGCAAACTCACTGGAAGAGGCCAAGGCCAGTGAACAAAAATATCAAAGAACAAAGAGAACAAAGTATTGATACTAGCATTTGGATGTCTGCAACAGACATATGCGGCAAGAACCGCCAAATGAATTCCAGCAAAGAAGCCAAGTAGCTGAAAATGACATCAGGTAATCAATAATAGTGTAGTTGTAGAAAAATAAAAGACAACATCCACAAGGAGTTGTTGAAAAATTAAGGGGGCAAGCCACCTACATGGCAATGAAGTCCTCTTTTTCTTGCCCATAGTTTGAGGCACCGCAACAGATATTGAAACTTCTGCATCAACACTCCGTAGAAGGAGATAGTTAGAAAAGGAAGAGTGGGAGAAAGAAAGGTTTAAAGAACTCAATGGATAGACCAACAGCGCTAGAAAAAAAGGATATTCGATTCAGCATAGACAAAACACATTAGCAGAGACAAAACTGAGGAATATAAAGGGATGTATGTAAGGAACAAAGTGAAACAATGGGGAACAACATTAGGTCTGAAATACAAAATGCAGAGTAAAATCAAATAAATGAAGAAGGATAATGGAATGTGAATAAATCTAGTGAGGTTGTTATTGGACCTTCATATTAGGAACCAATTGAATGATTTGTCTATTAACACGAACTCCAGATAGACATCTCCAGCTGGCCCCATCAACTTTCTCTAGCACACAGGGATCAAATGCATGTATAGCCTGCAGCAATGACCAATGTACAACCTATGAGAACTTAAATCAAACACCAAATATTATGCACAATATCTCTTTTCTACAAACTGATCTACAGTTAAATGACTTAAACTAATAATGAAAATTACTTGTCAAACCAGGGAGGATGGGGTTATAGTGTAGTCTATGCATAAGGATATCAAAGATATCAGTCTTCACAAATACTAGAATGCTTTAACTCATTTACGTGCAAGACCCAAAACCTTGTTGAAATAAATGTACAACACATTAAGTTGCTGGACTGAAATTTCTTGGAGGGAAATCTAGTTCACAATTAGGCGTTGCTTTCAAGAGATATTATGTATGCCTCACTAAATGCTGCAAAAGTTGTAGCAAGTAAAATAACTTATCAAGGTACAGCACGACCAAAATGAAAGCATGATGTTATAGGATAGTTAGACAGAAAGATATTTCAAGAAAACCTGAAATGCAAAAATATATCCATGGAATGAACAAATGCAACACATACAATATAAGGTAGTAAACAAACACTAATCAAAAGACCACGATGATTACCTCTGCAGCATTGATCACTGGGAGTTGCACATAAGGAAAATCAACTAAAATCCCATTGAATTTAAAACGAATCAATGGAACCTTAGCGCCATTAATGGAATGCAATTCTGATACTTCTGGCCTTCCTTCAAGCATTTGTCGCAGAACAACGAAAAAATGATGCTGCAAATTAACACATAAACACATTCTGAGTAAATTTCAAATTAATGGGCAAAAACAAAATACAAAATTAATACTCACTTGCAGTGACGCAATATAGGGACCAACACATAGAGCATCAATATCAGATTCAGGTCCATATGCCTTCAAAGTGGAAAACTCTTAGTCAAGGCTTGTCTCAAAAAGATAAATCGCAAAATTCAAAGGGGCAACTACAGAAGCAATACTGTGAAGTATAAATAGGAAAACTCAAGTTCTAATTCTTCCATTAAAGACTACTCAAACCAAGATTTTGAAATCTGTCATTGTACACATAAGTATATTATTCATTGTACGCATGTTGACAATAATTTAGAAATGAAAAACAAAACCATTGTACGCATATGTATAATATTCATTGTAGAAAACCTGCATATAATTATCAACACAAATTCATATTTAGCAGCTCTTTCTAACTCCCTGACTTACTTGTCCAGTTTAAACTTTTGTTAAGGCATTCGAAGCACACAGTTTAAACAAGCTCCATGTTATATACATGCATGCTATTAACCGTAGAAGCAGATTTCAAGACTCAATTTCTCCCCTATCCCCTAGACATCCCATGATTCAGTTCTGTCTGTCACATCAACAAAAACCATATTAAGTTGGATATGCAAGACTAAGAATCTATCATCTCTCTATTCATGCATATACTCCCTCCAGTCATAAAATATGTTATTTTGGGTTTTGTGCAGTCAAACTAATTAAATATTGGCCAGCTATTTTTTTTAATATTGAGAATCAATATTTGAAAATGATATGAGTAGACTATCTCAAAAAATAGTATCATGATATTATAACTTTGCTATGTTTTACATGTTACAACAGAAATTAGCTGTCAAAGTTTTTTGGAGACTCTGTCGATGCCCAAAACAACACTTCTTTGTGGCCGGAGGGAGTATCAAGCCTCCACCATGTGACATGCAACTTTCTCCTCTTACATTCACTATCACACATTCTGATCCTACCAATCATTGGCCTTATATAAATTGTACAAGAGCAATGCAGTCAAACAGATCACTCCACCAGATCATTATCGCAGCAAGCTGAGCAAGCTAAGAAAACGAACAGTGAGCGGAAAAAAGAGGACCTATGCTGCTCATTTTGCTTTGTGGAGACATTATCAGAGTCATGATAATCGGCAGATTGGTCAAGGCCAGAGAAAACGTGCTCTTTACTAAACTGAACATGACACATATGCAACTCCATCCAAAAGACAGTTGCATATTAGAGAACTCGTGGAATAAATATCGTAACAAACTAACAATAAGGCACGTCTAGCTGACCATATCCCAGTAATAACTCAGAAATGATGATCACCATGACACATTGCCAGAAATGTACAGGCAAAATTTTAGGGTTTAAACTGAATACAGCATATTAAAAGATAAGTAAATGCAACACAGAGACAAAGATCATTCCAAATCAATACCATAAACAAATATATCAACTGGACGTTGCGTCACCATAAGAAATTCCAACAGATCGTACACAAATTTGACATCCTTCGCTTACCCCCAAGGCATAGGAGCCAAAGGTCAACACCGTGGCTGATGTGATCCAATGCTGTTCCCCCTGCTCGTACGCCACCCTCTTTGCCCAATCCATCACTATCTGCAACAACCACCACCAGATCAAAACATCCACTCCAGCCGACATTGCAAGCAGAAACCTTTAAGCCCAAAATCCTAGCCCCCCATTACCTTGTCGAGCTCGTGTACCACTCTCTCCCTCCTCAGCACGTCCTCTATTGAAGGCACAACCCCCGCGCTCGAAATGAACTAACCTCGTAAAACACCAGTTCCCAAAATTAGCCACGAATCCACACGGAATCATACGATAAGAGAGCCGTGCGAGCTGTAGGCTCCGGCGTTCACCTTGACGAGGGAGCGACTCCGGCACTCGTCCATGTGCGTGACGGCCGCGGGATTGAGCTGGTACACGATCGGGCGCGGCAGGAGCACCCCCGGTGGCGGCGGCCCCGGGAGGTACATCCCCGGCGTCGTCGGGATTGGCGGCGGAGGCGGCGGGCCCACGAGCGGCACGGGCGCTAGGGTTTGGAGCTCGGCCTTGCGGGGCGCCGAGCCCCCGACGGCGAGGTCGAGCGCCATTGCTGCCGGAGCACGCCGCCGGCGGAGGCGGGAAGGCAGCCAGCCGGTGGCGAGGCGCCCCGGCTATGCCCGCCGCGTCGTTGGGTGGGTGGCGGACGCGGAGACGACGACGCGAACGAGAGCTTTCACGTTTTGAACTTGTTTAAGGCAGCATTGGGGTTTTGAGGGGGATGGACCGGACGGAACGGAACGGTATGGAACAAGAGGAGGGGAGACGGGGCCGAGGACACGAGACGGGCGCGGAGGTGTCGGGGGGCTTGGCTGGTGAGGAGACGGGGTGGGACGTGGGAGGGAGGGCGAGAAGGGCCCGCGAGCGGACGCGGCGGAACATTGGCGAGTGTGCTGCGTGGTGGTTGGTTCTCACGGAACATTGGCGAGTGTGCTGCGTGGTGGTTGGCTGCCCACGGGAAGGAAGTCGCTCTGTGCCTGTGCTGGCCTGGGAATGGTCCGCAAGTTTTCTATGGTTGTTTGCTTCGAAGACGTTTGCAGATTAGGAGTACAATGATGTTGGTTTTTATTCACTCCGATCGTAAATACATGCTGCTTGGATAATATATGGTTTTTAATATATAGTTTTGATAACTATTCTTATTGAATTTATGATATTATTAAAAATATGTTTAAGATAAATTTACCCATATGATTTTTAAGGTTTGCAAACTAAATATTTTGAAAACTATTATTAATCAAAGTTTTATAATTTTGATAAACATTTTCGAAAATAACATGTATTTATGATAAAAAGAATAAATAAGTTATCTTTTCTAAAGCAAATTCCCTAAATCTCGTATCATTAGAATTAGAGGAATTTTACGGTGGTCTGAGAGAGACGTGGGTCATCTATTTTTTAGATCGGATGGTTCAAATTAATTAGAATACTGTTTATTGTCTAAAGGTAGTATGAGTAGTATATTAGAAGAGTATACGTAGTATAAGGGTATTTTTGGAAAAAAAAAAGAAATGGTATGGTAGTTATATGGTGTAAATGTATATGTTCAATGTTTAGTCTGGTCGAATGTTATATGATACCAGTTCGGCCTATCCATTCGACGGCGACTAGGGTTGCTTGAGGTCGGCCCATCCACGGTGAGTTACGGCGACGGCGACTGGCGATGGCATCTCGATTCGCGGGGGAAGGCGCGGCGCCAGTAGCCGCCTGGCGTCAGGAGCGGGTGAAGCCGGTGGCAGGAGAGGCGGAGGCGGAGGCTCCGCCGCCCTCTCCCGTGCCGCCACCTTCTCTCGCGAGCGCCGCCGCAGAAGCCGTAGCCACCCTCTCCCGCGCCGCCACCTTCTCTCGCGAGCGCCGTCGCAAAAGTCATAGCCGCCCTCTCCCGCGTCGCCACGTTCTCTCGCGAGTGCCGGCGCAGAAGCCGTAGCCGCCCTCGCTGATGTCTGCGTGCCGATGCCTTCTCTCGCGAGATCTGCGTGATCCGATTATCAGTTCACCGAACCAATTATTCCATCATCAGGTAAAAGGTAAAACAAAAAAGACTATAATACCCTTTGATGGCATGGTGGGTAAATATTAAAATTATTATCGTAATTATTAAAATATCCAATCATCTGGACGGTCAGATTACATTTATACTACTTTCTATCTACAAGTAGTATGGATCACCGTAAAAATGCTCTAGAATTAGACTCTCATCTTCCCCACGATCAGACCCGGCCTCGCCTCTTGCTCTATTCGTTAATCAAAATCATTGGTTAGTTCTGATAAAGTACCAATTCCAAATCCTAGCTACAAGAAGGCCACAACAGATCAACATCAAGCGAGGTGTTAGCATCGGCATCACATGTTTCCTTGTCAGAGTCACAGAGTGCATCAATCAACAAGGTTGAATGGTGATGTGAGAAGTCATCCATGCTCAACAACGTGGAATGCCTCGAATCATGTTCATCTATTTTGTACAGTACCTCTCTAAAGCAAAGAAGGCCAAATTTTTTTTTCTTTTCGAGTCAATGATAGCTAACCCTTTTGGTGAGCATTGTCACCTTGTTCTTTAAACGATGCCTGCTATGCAGTTGGATTCTTTTCATATTTTACTTTGCCTTCTACTATCAATTGGAAGAAAATTCAAGACAGGCTCCACCCTTCAACAATAACTGGCAGCAACGACAGACCAGCTCGTGGTGCTTTCATCGAGATCAGCCAGACTGTTATCTTTCCTCAAGTACATCGCAAGGAGCTAAATTGATAAGTGCGTGATTGGTTGCCGATGAGCTCCATCCTGACTCGATGAAAGCGTATATTCACTAAAGAAATGTTGTTTGGTTGTTTATTTTCACAGTTCTGACTTGGTTCGGTATGTGCAAATATACGCCCTCATCTACCTTGTGAGTGATGAAAAATTGAGCATCACTCTTGACCCAAGTCCAATAAATATAATTGTGTCGCACTGCACAGTGCAGTAGCCCACAAGTTAGACGAATAGCTTTACCTCGCGGCCGTCTCCACCCCAGTGGCATTCCTCTCGCGCACCACTAGGGTTACCACTCCCCTCCTCCACTACCACTCACTCATAGCCCCTCTTCTCTCCAAATTCGATCCGTTAATAGGTCACCTCCATCCCCTCCAATGACGTACCTCCATTCCGCCAATGGTTCCTCTCCTTCCCTCCACTGTCTTTTGTGCACACTGTGGCAAGGTTTGGCACTCCACACTCCGGGATCCATCACAAGATTGCTCATTGCCGGATCCTCTCTCTGTAGATCCATGAGGTAAAGGTGTCGAGCGGTCCTCTACATCCCATCTAGTGACATCCTAGTAAGCTCATCTGCCTTCCGTCCATCTCCCTTTTGTTCCTCTAAGCTTGTTTGAGCCGTGCCCTTAGCAAGTGCTTGGGATGGTAGGCCACGGTTAGCCGATTGTAGCAAATGCTTAGGGTTAGAGCTAACCAATTAACACATGGCTATAGTTAGGCTTGTGGTTCAATTGTTGCATGTTTACAGTGCATATTTGAATTGTGAATTTTTTTCATTAACCAAATGCAATTTACGTTTCCTTAATATGCTTAGATGGATGATATGGCTCGTAAACTCGTGAAATCATTGCTCGAGGTGCTGAACCAGTTGCTCGTGTCACCTACGGTCCCTTTTCCGAGAGAGATAAAATTGTTGACACGACTTTTGGCTTATACTTAAATATATGCAACATTTAGTAAAATAATATTGATGGCTAAATTCCATCTGGATATGGCTAAATGGATAATTCAAAATAATTATTCCTTAAAAAAGGGAGATTAATAAAGTCTATCATCATCCACAAAATATTGGTGCGCCCAAAATATTGAGGTTGTACCAAATAAGAAAGAAAAATTATGCATGGTTGTCATAGCGTATGTCTGTATGTAGTGGCTACACGTGAATATGGCTTGCTCACAAGATCACGTGGCCCGCCGGCAAACCATTGTGTATATAGGATGTATACATACAGTAACGTACTCTAAACAAAAATTGTCAAATGTCTCGAGTTGGTCTGTTACAGGTCCAGTATTCTACTTTTTATATTAGAAGGTGTCATATGAGCTCCTACGTATGATGGATCGTTAGAAAAAAAAAGCCAATGTCATGTGCATCCTGTAAATAAAGTGGATCTACCCATGTATACACATGAACCAAATATTTCTTCATCTAATAAAAATAATCAGTCTATTAAAAATGATGAAACATATATACATGTATGGAACACTTACCGATCAAGTGAAAAGACAACAAAAGAGATAAATGAAAATAAAATGATCTGAGAAGTGATTATATATATACACACGCACACGGCACGCTTACCGATCAAGTGAAAAGACAACAAAAGAGATAAATGAAAATAAAATGATCTGAGAAGTGATTAGCTAATCCACGGGTTAAGTGGTTATATGCAGGCGCGTACATGCATTATATTCATGTACTTTTCTCTCATGACGTGAGGAATGAGCACATACCAATAATCGAAAAAGGCTCTTATATCTCCTAATTACTCTCCCCAAGAACTAATGAAGTATGACGCATGGGTCCTACATATTAGCCAAGTTATCTTTCGATTAACTAACTAAAATGAGCCACTCATCAGCCAATAAATCAGAGCACCTTCCCGCAGCAGGTAGGGAGGTTGCCGGTCAAAACAGAGAAGCACACGATCTGCACGTACAGGCAAAAGGCAGGAGAGTGCTAGTTAATGCCTTGCATAATCGCTAATGCAAATAATAAAAAAAATCAGAAATTAGAAGTGAAGGGAGCCATAACTTTCCTCAAGCCAACTGCATCCTCACTTGGCTCCATAAAGGTATGAACAATACGGGATGCATGTTCACTTGGCTTCATAAGCCAACTGCATCCTCATTTGGCATGAACAATACGGAATGTTTAAGAAAAATGTTAAATATTTATATAAAAATTATAATAATATAAACAAAGGTTGCATGTGATTAGAAATTATAATTTCTAATACAACTAAAGACTATACATGTTTAAATATGATTAACTATCTTGTTAGCACTAATATAAGTAATTGTACTTAAGTAAATATCTTATCCTCCACATAAGCACATGTGCTATTGCAGTTAAGAAAAAAATCCGGTTTTTTTCATAAGCACCCCCGTTGTATATGCTTAGGGGTGCTTATGAAAAAAATGGGTTTTTTCCCAACTTCAGTAGCACAGGTGCTTAAGCAGAATGCAAGGTACTTACTTAAGTATAATTGTTTATATTAGTGCTAAC
Organism: Phragmites australis; assembly: GCF_958298935.1. Lineage (NCBI taxonomy): Eukaryota > Viridiplantae > Streptophyta > Magnoliopsida > Poales > Poaceae > Phragmites > Phragmites australis. The sequence continues at coordinate 35,304,962 of NC_084924.1, read as the reverse complement.
AAGATGGTGAATTGTATTTAAGCACATATAATCTTTGTTTACATTAAAAATTAAATTTTTATGTAGATACTTAATACTCTCTTTCTTTAAACACTTAGTATTATTCATACCCTAAATAGAGGATCACTGTAGAAAGATGAAAGGGGTGACCAAGCCTGCATGGTGGGAGTACAAACCTCTACCACTGCACGTCCTGCATGCATGCAGAGTGCTGCTAGTTGCAGCAGGACCCGTAGCTTAGCTGCAGCAGGCTTGGAGATTTTCAGTCAAACGGAGCACATTCTGCTCTGGATGATTCAAAGCAAAGGGAAGAACTGCCCATTCATCTAACTCTATAAATAGGAAGTCACGGTGAGCATTTGAGAGGAGACTTTGGAGAGGGCCGGCAGGCTGCTGGCGTGAGAGCTTTTACGTGAGAACTAGCTTCTGCAAAAACACCAACTACAACAACCAATTAGGATCGAGAGACTCATCGACAAGCAATCAAGAGGAAGCACTATCAGCGCAAGGTTTGCTGCGGGGAGGTGCCGCGAAGGTGATAAATTAAGCTCCATCCCCTCATTGCCATTGGTTTTGGTCATTGCAATACAAACTATAAATGCACCATCTCTCCAGCTCACATATTATCTGTCTGTCATTCTCGCTACTCTATATTTTCTTCCTTTTTATGATAATCTTAGGTCTCTCTATTCGGTCTAGTTAGTGGATACGAGCCAACAAATGTGAGACTCGATCTCAAATCTTGGTTCGGTCCTATAATGAATACAAATTGATGTCGCGCACAATGATTTCATCACATACGCTCGGTCCTCTATGTTGGATACAAGTCTAGGATGTTATATGTTATTCTTCTTTCTATGAGTCTGTTGTTGAATCTCGAGGTTGTATCTAATACACCTCCGGGAAACCTGAGCCCTATGGTGAAGAACTCGACGAAGACCACTACTTTGTCCTTCTCTGGGGTTGTAGCATATAGGCTCTTAGATAAGTGACAAGTATTTCAAAGATTAATAATAACTGTATCATTACAATTAATAAGTTTATTTTGAAAGGTATAAATTTATTTCACAATGATGATTGAATATTTTTTGTCCTTAAGTTGATTATATGGACGATCAAAGGATATGAGCATCAAGATTAAGGATCTTCTAGTTCTAAGTGTCGCAAGTAGATAAATGACACTTATAGTAGTATACATATCTTTTTTTAGTCTTTTAACTATACTATAAAGAGGGACTAAGAGTAGCAGGTTGACCTAGTTAAGTCTAAACTTGGCTAGATACACACTTGTAAAGTTCTAGTATTAGGTAGGTCAGAGAAACCCATGGTTGAGATGTCGAGAAGTTAGAGCTCAAAAAAGTTTGAATTAGACGAACTCAGAAAAATTTGTTCTCACCGGATGATCCAACGCTCAATGAGTTAAACTCATCGGAGCATTCTTGGCTTAGGTCAAAGAGATGATAAGTACACCGGATGTTCTGACAATCAATAAGTTACTCTCACCGAAGTATTTGTGGCTGGAAAAATCACAAGTCAACATCGGATGGTCTGGTGTTAGAGTAAAGAGAATGCCAGAGCATTTTACAAGACTTGTGCAAATTCATAGAAGATGGAGTTGAATGCACCGGAGTATTTTTCAGAAGAATTGCTTTTCGGCACAATAGAGATGCTACTCACTGGATGGTCTGGTGTATAGACAGCAGAAGTGCCAGAGCATTTCTCAGGAGTAACAGCTAATGACAACTGGCATAGTGTGAACTTCAAAAATTGTACACACCGGATGGTCCGGTATGTGTAAGATGATGTACAGCGGATCATCCGGTGTTCACAAGAAACGTGGGTGATTGAGCAACGACTAGATTTGAACCTCTAACATATAAATACCCTCTCATTTCGTCTGAGTAAGTACTCTTGCTTACCTAGAGGAGCCTACTGTGTGTGTCATCAAGAAGCAAGAGTGTGTACTAGAGTGATTTGCAAAGTTCTTAATTGAAGATTAAGGATATCATTAGTGCTTAGAGAGTAGCAAATGTGCATCTAGCTGTAGTTTAGATTTAATCTTGGTCAAGTGAAACTATTGGTTTATTACTCTTTGTAGTTGACAATACCTAGCCGATCTTTGGTGATTGGAGGTGTCTTGGTGAGTTCTTGGAGTTTTTGTGAGAGCTCCGAGAAGAGCGATGTACTTGGTTTTATGTCCGCCAATTCAGAGATAGAGAAATGGTAATCATGAGAAAATATTTGAGTCTTTATGGCTCAAGGGGGAGCAATACTCTTAATAGATGCTACAATAAGGACTAGGGGGAGTACCAACTCCTTGATACCTCGGAAAAAAAATCAGTGTCTTCTTGCTCATCTCTTTAGATTCTCGTATTTACTTTGAGCATTTACATTCTTGCAAGTTTTTTATTTTGTATTTACTTTGTGTTCTAGCTTACTTGATTACTTGCTTATTTGTGTAGTTGCATTTCTTTCCATCTAAGATAAGGTTGCTACTTGTCTTAGAATTCGATAGAATTAGTTTTTAACTAGAGCTCAATTCATCTCCCCTCTTAGGTCATTCGATCCTTTCAGGGGCTGGCTCCATTGCCCCCATAGCTGGTATCCTTACATCTTTGGCTTGACAAAGCCACTCTCGCTCCACAAGGGATGAACGGGTGGCCTCGGTGAATCGCGAAACCTCGAAGAGTGGGTTGGAGAGAAGCTTATCACTAACTCGCTATGGATTGGCCTTCATCATGATTGTTGCTAAGACCGAAGCTCGACCATGCAATTCTCTTGCATTGAGACCGAAGCTTTGCCTGTGCTTCTACATGGGGTCAAGTTTTATTTATACCCCAGCGCCAACCGCATGCACGGGAAACCAGGCGTCAAACACAGGTGATGAATGGTGGAGCAACATGTGTCGCATTGACTATATGTTGCCGAAATTTGTGGGATCTGCTCGGCGAAAGCAAATCATAAAACTTCCCATCAGGGGTTGACTTCGGTCAGCCAAAGGGGGAGGGAAGCGAGAGAGGTAGTACCACCATCTAAAGAATCTCAGTTTCGGCCCCCTGAAGTCGGACCTCAACAAAGAGAGGCTACTGCTGGGGAATGATACCACATTAACCCCCTTGACTTCGGTTGGCCTCAGCCAACCCCATAGACTGGAAGAGATCAGTGACGCTACCACTTCCGTTGAGCTACTTTGGTCTCAAGTATGGATTTGAGGGTTGGCCAAGGAGCGAGAAACCCAAAGGCTAAACTTATGGGAGATCAAAGATCGCTGAAGAAATCAACCAGGCCCTAAAGGTTCAGCCAATGCGGAGTGAGGAGTCCAAAGGAACGAAGCCTCCGTCGGAGCCAAAGGAATGAAGCCTGAAGAGGATTCGAAGGTTTGACTATCAATGTCCCGAGGATAGCGACACCCACGGGAACGAAGGCCCGGAGTACCAAAGGCCTATCTAATCGAATCTATCTACAGGGACATTAGTGTAAAATCTTATGTTTGTACGGTATGGGGTTAATACGATGACTATAATACCCCAATGATATTTCGAGAATATCCTGACAAACATAGATACTCATGTAATATAGACCAGATTGGTTAGGGTATGACTATAAATACCCCACCCATTTGGTGTAATGGACCAATGAATTCCAGTTCCACCATATAATCATTTATTGTGTTGTGATCTCAATTCCCACGATCACAACAAGCATCATCACATATGCATCTTGATAGTGCATTCGAGGATGGCTATTATAGATGTCCAATGGTTAGGGTTTCTCATCATAATTGGTATAAAGTTTTGACTCCGGTTTTTGATGATTTGCTTGTTTAGTTGCTATGAGGTGAGGTGAAGAACGACAAATGTTATCGAAGGTGATGAAGAGGACATTGTTGTATTATCTCTATAATTTATTTATTATCATGGCCCCCTATGTAATATGGAGATGTATTTTTCACTTTTAATATAATTCTTGCCCTATTGGAAAAAATTATTGAGTATCGATGTTTAGCCAAATCGCCACCTTTTTAACCGAAGGAAGTAAATTAAATGTTGACATTCATCCATACATAAGTGAATTTTTTAATTTTGTCTTCTGAGAGGAACATATTGAGTTTTATTACAGTCACCATTAAATTTTGTCTTGTGGCAGGGACTTTCTTTCGGACTTGGTTGCGACCACACCGGTCCTCTACAGGGGCAAGTTTTCGGCGAGGTCTCTGTTACTGTTGGTGTTGTGCCTGTTCCTCACAGTTGTCGTCTAACATGTGTTGTTTCAAGTGGGTTGTGGTGGAGTTTGTCACGTCTCAAAACCCGTAATCATGTATTCAAGCATAATCATGCAACATTAGCATCATGTTTAATTTTGAGCAATTTTATTTTTGGAGTACTAGAGCACCTCGGTTTGGGTAATAAAAAGAGAGAAAGAAAATAGGAGAAAAAGAATAGAATTTGCAGTTGAAATATCTTGTTTCTTTGATGCATGGGACCTACTAGAGTTGGCCAACCACCCCCTCCCTCTCCCTTAGCTGTAGCCCCACTCCCTCACTCCTCTCCCAGCCAAGCTGCTGCTCCCCCTCTCCCTCAAGCTCTCTCTCATTCTCCCTCGTATTCCTTCTTCAAGAAGCAAAATCGAGGTACGTGTGTGGTACCCTCGTGATCCCTAGCTTTCAGGCTTCCTATCCATCCAAGTATTTTGCGCATACCCGAAGGATTCGAGCCGTTCTTGACTTCTTTTGGTGTTCTTGATGTTTGGAGCTAACAGAAGGATTTGGATGAGTTTGAGTTAGGAAATCGTGTTGCATTGTTGGTGGATGAAGTCTAGAACCCATGTATTAGTTCAAACCCTTTACTCCTTAGATTGGGCTTAGATTGGGTTGTTGCGAAGAACACTCTTCGCAACAACCCGGAGCTTCCAGGTGTAACTTGGAAGTTCCGGGTAGCGCTAGGAAATCCCTGTTGAATTGTACTCGAAAATTGTGTGGGTTTAGTGTGTAAATTGAGTCTAGAACGTTTGACCTAGTGCATATACATATTTATGTGGGATAGATTTGACATGCATGGAGAATCGTCAAAGTGATCAACAAGAACATATTTTCTTCCAGAACCCAGATGTTCCGAGTTTGCAACCCGGAAGTTTCAGGTGATCCTAGTTAAAGCTAACCAAGTACCCCCACCCGAAAGTTCCGGGTATAGCCCAGAAGTTCCAGGTGATTTGAATTAACTCTAATTGAGCACTCTCGCTTGGAGCCTCACCTGGAGCATTCGACCCAACCTGGAAGTTTCGGATTGATCCAATTTAGGATTAGCCTAGCACCCTCATTCGAAAGCAAACCCGGATATTCCGGCCTGACCTAGAGGTTCCAACCTCAACCCGGAACCTTCGAGTCAATCAAAAAGTGGCAACCTGAGGACCCCTATCTGGAGGTTAACTCGAAAGTTCCATAACCCGAAACTTCTGGGTTCATTCCGAATTTTGTCAGAGTTTCTGAATTTGTTAGATTGTAGACTTCGTTAATCTTTCTCATGTCTTGTACTTTTAACTTGTTGTTATACATCTTGCGGTATACATCTTTGCATTTTTTTCATACTCATCATTGCATGCTGAAAGGATCGAATGGTCCAAGAGGGGAGGAGTGAATTAGGCTATTAAAAAAATTACTCCCCCCAAAATCTAGAACAAGCAGCAATCTTAGCCTAGATGAATTGAAATATGACTACATGATCAAACTAGAAAGAAGCATGAAAAATAAGCAATCTAGAACACAAAGTAAATATGGAAAGTGAAACTTTCAAGTAAATAAAATGCTCAAATGTAAATATGGGAAAGTAAGAAGATGGACATGAGAACATCGATCTTTTCCTAAGGTATCGAGGAGTTGAAACTCCCTCTAGTCCTCGTTGGAGCATCCACAAAATATATCACTCCCTCTTGAGTCACAAAATCTCAAGTACTCACTCATGATTGTCGTATCTCCATCTCCGGATTGCGGGCATCAATCCAGGCACATAGCTCTTCTCGGGGCTCCCACAAGAACTCCAATAGCTCACCGAGATACCTTCAATCACCAAAGACCGGCTAAGTGTTGCCAACCATCGAGAGTAACAAGCTAATAGCTTCACTTGAACAAGATCAAGTCTAGACTACAGCTAGAATCACACTTTCTCACTACTACATAACACCCGTTCATTGCCAGTTACAAACCGGCTTTCACACCCGGTTTAGGAACCGACAGTACGTAAGCGGCAGTGATAATTGAGTTGCTATCACCGCTGGTAGCTATCGTCCGGTAGTAATGACATTTTCTGAAAAAAAAACACTACAACCGCTCGGCGACAACGCCCGCTCCGTCGCCGCACATCGACCACCACTGCACCACTAGTTTCATCCACCGTAGCAAGATCAAACATTCGCATCATCAAAACATTCACAAAACACAAAATCAAACATTCACAAAACACCCAATCCTCAGTGCCAAAGCTCTACTACATGTACAAATACTTCAACAGCAAAATGATAACACTGTGCTGCTCTTGAGGTGTCCTTAACCTTCCATTAAGAACTTTGGAATTCTCTCAAGTGCACTATTTTGCTTCTTGATCACACACAGTGTATGAGCTCTTCTGGGGTCGCAAGAGTGCCAACTGAAACCAAGTTATGGGATATTTATAGGCTAGAGATCCAAATTTAGTCGTTGCCTAACAACTCACCTTTTCTATTAACACCGGATGATACAGTGAGTATGTAACACCCTAATTTTTTTTTCTTTTCTCTAATTCCAAATTTTTCTTAATGGTTATTAAGGTTCAAATGAATTTAATTATTTTATTCTTAAAGAGAGAAAACCCTATTTTATAGGAAAGAAAAGAAAATGACATAGGATATAAGTGAAAATCTTGCATTCATGCTGAATTAGGCAAATAGTATTTTATTTGAATTCTTGATGAACTTATTTGAAGAGATTTTGTTTGGATTTTTGAATTTGAAATTTGATTTGAATTCTATAGAAAAGGTAAAGGTTAAATCTTCCCTCGGGCTGTCTCTTGCTGATTCGGCCCACCATCTCAGCTCGGCCCATCTGCCCGGATTTCCCTCCCGCCCAGGGCCGCGCCCCTGCTCCGGCCCAGCCACCCGCGCCGTGCTCTCGCGCGCCAGCCGAAGACTCCTGCGCAGTCTCCGTTTTCCCCTGTGCCGCCGCCAGGTGGGGCCCGCCGGTCGGATCCGTCGTCTCCGAGAAGGACTCCGCTGCGCCGCCGAATCCGAGCGAGAAACCGACGCCGCCTTAAGAGTCTTGCGCTGTCCCGTGATCTCCGAGCCGCCTATATATATGCCCGCCCCTCCCCGAACTCATCCCATCTGCAAATCGCCGAAAACCGAGCCCTAATCGTCGGATTCGAAGCTCGCCGAGCCGCCATCGCCGCCGCTTCGTCCGCTCTCGCCGCTACGCCGTTCCAGAGCCAAACCACGCAACCCGAGCCCACCATTGCACGCGCCTGCCCTTGCTTAAGCTTTTCCCGCCGTCGCCTTGGCCCCTGCGTCGCCGGAGCACCCTCTCCGACGAGTTCCCGAGGCAGCCGCCGCCCCTTCCGTCGTCGATCGCTTTCCTGTGCCACCAAGCCCGAGGTAAGCCCCAAAACGGATTCCCCGTGCTTCCCTGAACGTTTTGCGCCGCTCATCGTCGTTGCCGGCGAGCCCTAGCCGATTCCGGCGAGATGTCCGGCCGTGCGCCGCCGTGAACCCCTCGGCGCCGCCCTGTCCTTCCCCTCCGGCCGCCCGATCTTCCCCGTGCCGTCGGATCTGTCCTCAACGATCGAGATTAGATCTAAATCGTACCCCTTCAGCAACCAGTAGCGTAGCGCCACGTGTTTACTCCTTAAACCAGTCAGCCGTATTGCCCCGTCACCCTGCCACCTCAGCTGCCAACTCATCCCTTTTGCCTATGTGTCCAACCAGTCAGCAGTCACGTCATAAAGGAGGTTTTTCAATCTGAAAATAATTCCTGATAAATCCTTTAATTGGTAAATTTTGCATTTTAGCCCCTGAACTTTTCTGAAATAACAAAAGAGCCATGTCTTTTTATAGTTAGGTCCTTATACTTTTTCATAATTACTTTTTGGTCCCTCTATTTTTACAAAAAGGTCCCTGGACTTTCTAATAATTCAATTTAAGTCCTTTTCCTTTTTCCAGATTTAACCCTAGACTTGTTTTAGCCCTAACTTTTCCATCGTAACTCCGATTTGAGCGATTCTTGCGTCGATGGATTCGTTTTTCAGTGCTCTTTCTTGTTAGCAAGTTTTTATCTCGTTGTTCTTTTGCTTTATGCTTTGTTCTTAGTGTATCTTGTTTGCTTGTTTGCCGGTAATTGTGCGATTAACCGACAACGTCCCGGATCAATTGGAAGAACATCAAGACCAGGAGCAAGAATACACTGAGCAGCAGCAAGGAGAAGGCAAGTGTCCTTGATCATATTGAACCTATGTTTTTAAATGTTTTGTTTTACAAAATTGCATGCAGTGTCAATATGATGGGTAGTCACCTATGTTAGGGTTTTCTCTAGATTTTCCCTTATCATCCCTTAGAACCTATATAGTTTATGGTTAGGTGTCCTTTGTGGGTAGATTGCTTAGCCATGCTTTTGGGATATTGGGAAGTGTCATAATTTTGACTAATGAATATATGCAGTAATGATGGTTAATTTGTTAATGGTCTAGCAACATGGAACCTTAGGCCTTGAGCAAAGTGGTTTTGATTGTTGTCATGGTTATGATGTTGGTTTAGTGTTTGCTCAAGTAACCTAAGTAAGGACCGGTTCGTGGAGCGACAACCCAAGAAGTAACATACCAACCACGAGGCTGATATGGTAAAGTGTGACATACTGATTAGAGTCTGTCCAGTGTGCGTTGGGTCAGCACAAAAAGGGGCTTCTGGGTAGGAGCTGTTGCTCGCGTAAAGCCTGGCGGTGAAACCTAGTGGGCAGACATGCACTGGATTAGTCTCTGGTTAGTGGAAAGTGTCATACAGTGATTCTTGGCGGCACACCACTGGCGTGTGTTAAGTGTCTTGCAAACACGGTAACATGGAATTCACTGACTCGTGGGTAAAGTTGGACAACCTCTGCAGAGTGTAAAACTGTTATAACAGCCGTGCTCACGGATATGAGAGACTTGGATCCTCATATGATTAGATGGTGGTTTGGTTTTGATTCTGGTACAGGGAGTACTAGATGTTGTGGTCTTGGTCTTAGTGCGGGGAGCACAAGACAGATGTGGTATGCAGGGTGGGGAGCCTTGTATGCTAGTTGATGGATTGTTGGGTTACATTCATTTAATATATGTCTAATGCTTTTTGAGTCCAAATGTGTTATTTTTCATTACTCGCATTTACGCAAATAATACCTTGTTTTAGCCTATTCTTGATATAAGCCTGCATGTCATTTTTTTCCCCACACTTGCTGAGTACATTATGTGCTCACCCTTGCTTTCTCCTACCAAAAACATATGCTGCTCAGTGGAAGACTTTGAGGATTTCCAAGACGACGACCTGGTGTTCTAAGGAGCGTATCTTCCAGTCGATGCCTGTGGAGTCTTGGTCGCCAATGCTTTCTTTCCGCTGCCGTCGTTTAGATGATGTCGTTTAGGTTAAATTTTGAGTTTTGCTTAGGTAAAGTCTTTTATTGTAAGAGGTGAACGTTTAAATAAATAAAGTATTGTTTTTGTTACTTCACCTATGACGTCCTTATGTGTGTTAAACTTCCTGGGCACACATAAGCCGCACTTGGTTTTGACCGTTAAAACCGGGTGTGACAGAGTATCTCCTCACAATCACCGGACAATTCGATGAGCACAACTTTTAAAGCCACACTATGCTAGCTGTCATTAGCCATAGCCGCTGAGAATAGTACGATGTATGCATCTGGTGATCATACCTTTAGCATCGGACCATCTTGTCAGTTGATCTCCAATTTTCAAACAGCTGCATCCTTCTCTGCAAGAATTGTTTAGGTGCTCATTTTATCCATCACTGGACCATTTGGTGAACTGAGCAACTTTGAATTGTTTGAAGCAATCTCTCTGCAAAAATTAGTCCAGTGATTCCTCTTTGGCTTCACCAGACCATCCAGTGAGTGTAGCTTCTTCTGAAACCAAAATTTTTTCTATGCAAGAAATGCTATGATGCTCCTATCTTTATATCACCAGATAATCCGATGAGTTCAACTTTAATTTCACTAGGAAAAATTGCTTTTGCTGAAAAAGATCTAGTGCTCTCACCATATTATCACCGGATTATTCGGTGTAACACTTCTCAAAACTTTGGTCACGTGTCACTGAAAAAAGCTTCCGGTGAATGCCACACTTACACATCAGATCATCCTGTGCATTCAGTGTCTTTTGTTCTAGATCAAGGAACAATGATTCAGTGAGAACAAAAAACATAATATCAGACTAACCAGTGGGGCTGAAAACACTGAGTTAGTCAAATTCAATCTTTTCTTGAGCTCTAGCTTCACAACATCTCAATCATGGGCTTCTATGAGCTACCCAGTGCTAGAATTCACAAATATGCATCAAATCAAGTCTAGACTCAATTAGATCAAGCTACTACTCTTAGCCTCTCTTTATAGTATGGTCAAAAAGACTAAGAAAGAAGACATATATTATTCTAAGTGTCCTTCATCTTCTTTGTGGCACTTAGAACTAGAAGATCTTTAATCTTGATGCACATGACCTTTGATCGTCTATATAATCGACTAAAGTTTTTGATACACTTCAAAATAAATTTGTTAGTCACAATGATACGGTTGTCATTAATCACCAAAATACTTACCACTTACCTACAGACCTAGATGCTACACACGAGTTCTTCTTTAGAGAATAAAGAACCGAAGTGTGACGCAGGCGTGACCGAGGGTAGTCTAGAATTCTATGAGTGTTGCGCAGGTAGCATCAGACAGACGTCGGAGCAGCAAGATAAACATCTAAACATATTATACATACTATTTTGGATCATGTAGTGTCTAAGTGATAAATTATTCCATATGTATGTTGTGCATGTTAGCGAGTCGATATCGAAAAATGGTGGGTAGCTCCTATGTTGATGTATTTGCTCCTACCTTGGTTATTTGATATTTCCTATCCTTGTAATGTGGGCTGAATGATGTGGTTGTCTAACTTAAAAGTTAAACGAGATGCTTAGCAGGATATGATGTCATTGGTAGAAGTCGAGTGGTAAAATATTTTATCGTTCACGAGCTATAGGTTTAATAATTATTCACAATGATAATAACAATGATAGGTTGATGAGTGGTGAGAATGAGACGAGATGTGGACGGTGCTAGGGGTAGGTCGGGAGATGAATCCGAATGCCATAGACCGTTTGCATCGGTTAAGTATCGTCCGTTGGTGCCATTAACTTTACCACTTTTCGTACTAACCACATATTCATCTAATAGTAAGATAAACCGATTATCATACGTCGTGATAACACTTGCCGTGCATCCCTATGACGCGTAAGAGATAAGAAAAAGAATAGGAGAAGCAAGATGACGGGGAGCTGGAGGTGTCCAGGACACGCTCGCGATAACTTCGTTGCCATAGGGGCATGTGCAAGTGGGTAGTTTTAAGTATAAGAAATATTGACATGAGTACCCCTTGTGTGGGCCTGTGTGGTCGCGCAAGTCGAATGATCATCAAGTCGTGTGGGTAAAGATGTACTCCTGCAAGGTGTAAAAACAATTTAAATTATCGTGCTCTCGGTTATGGGCATGCTTCTGTTTATCCGTATCGGTCGTAGAGTCACGAATATGGGATAATATGGTATAGTATGTTAGGATGTAGTTGAGATGCCTCTATTCTCAGATATATTTATGATAGTTTCAGTTACATATATGTTTATATCGCTGATTACATGATAGAATGATATATGTGGTCATGTGTAGCTGCTTACATATTTATGTCAAAAATTGCTTTCGCATGTGAATCTACTTAACCTTGTGGTCGCTCCTTGCTAATCATCCAAATGCATAATCCTTAGAGTCTAGTTATTTATATGTACCTATTATAGATTAAGTCTTACGAGTACTTTCGTACTCACGCTGCTCGTTCAGGTTTTACATACGAGGATGAGCTAGTGTTTGACTACTTCATGTCCGCCGATGTAGGTGACAGGTATGAGTAGTGCAAACTACCCGAGTGGCGAGTTTTTGGGTGGTGCCTCAGGGCAATAACTCCACCCACCTTTTGTTGTGAATATATTTTGTTTTTCACTGCGTAGTATCTTGTAAATGTTTATGATAATATAATGACTTAATGATATGTAATATATTTTAATTGCTTGCTCTTTTTTAAGCTTTGATGTAATGACCTATGTTGAGAAGACGTGTGTTATGATCTTTAGCACAAAATACATGCCGATACTATCGGAATGATATTCTGGTTAACCATTGCAGTCGTAATTATGAAAATAACCGACTTAATGATTAATTAGAATACTGTTTAGACGGTTCCTCACAGAGTCAGAGCTGCTGCATCAGGACGTCCGACGAGCTCGACAATGATGCCACGTTGCAGCTCTGCCCTTGACGTTGTTCTATGGTGGCCGCAGGCGGGGACGAGAGGACATTATGAAAGAGGCTAAGGTTTGTGTTGGGAAGTCGAAGCTGCTTGACCGTATTATGCAATGAGTTTGACAACGATGATCTGGTTGCGGACTTCATTTGGTTGTTTCAGTGTGTAGTAGAGTTTGGTTTTTGTTTGCCCGGGCGCTCAAGTCATTGAGTTTTTCGTCAGTTGACCCTAAATCAACCGTGCCATTGTTAAGATTTTTGAGTCCGGTTTTTTTCATAAACTAGGTTAAATCTTTTCTTCTTTAATAACATAGTATCACTGGTACCGCGCTTTAAAAAAATTAAGACAGAAAATGTGACAGTGGCAGAGATAAGGGAGTCCACGTCCTGAGACCTTAGTTCCGAAAGAATGGCTGTCAAGGTGCCCCTTACGCCCAAAAAACTTTTCCACGTGTGACCACGCACAAGCAACATGTGAACTACTGTACTGTGGATCAACATAATTTTTTCTCGAAAACATTTTCTTAAAACTTTTGAGCAAATATTTTTTTTAATTTTTTCTAAAAAATTTTTAGTTAAACTTTTCTCATTAATTTTTTAAAAACTTTTTTATAAACTTTTCTCGTACAAACTTTCTTCATAAAACTATTATTGTATAATTTTTTCCAAAAATAAAAAGACGCGGAAGAAACAATTTTTAAAAAGGAGAGGGTTGTTGGGAGATTCGCACGCTGATGTCCTGAGTGCGCTAATTAGCGGTGTCCCCTTACGCCCTGCGATCTTGAACCGTGCAAATAAAATCACCCGTCGACACCGATTACGTTCTCGATTCACCTGATCCCTTCCCATTTTCTCACGTTGCACACCCCAGAAGCAAATGACTGGCCAAATTGGAAATTTAGATAACATACTGTGACGTATTTGCAAAAATAAATAACAGATGAGCGTATTTGTAAATTTAGCACATGTATTCGAAACCTTAAAATCCGAAATCTTATTTTCGGTTACTGAAATATCGAAAAAATATCGGTCCCACAGTTTTCGGAAACTGAGGTGCCGAATACAGCACTGTGCATCGTATTCGGCACCTCAGTTGCCGAAAACTCTCTGTATTCGACAACTGAGGCGCCGAATACGGTGCACAGTGCTATATTCGGCACCTCAGTTTCCGAAAGCCACCCACGGCAGTCTCCACCTGAGGATTCTCTATGGTGCAGCTGTCATCTATACCGCCCTTACATCTTCACGCGCGTTTCCAAAAAGAAAGCAAGCCGGAGAGGAAGTATCAAACATGACACGACGTGGGTGGCTTTCGAAAACTGAGGTACCGAATACGGCACTGTGCACCGTATTTGACACGTAAGGTGCCGAATATAGAGAGTTTTCGGCAATTGAGGTGCCGAATACAGTGCACAGTGTCGTATTCGGTACCTCAGTTTTCGAAAACTGTGGGACCAATGTTTTTTCGGTATTTCAGTAACCGAAAACAAGATTTCGGATTTTGAGGTTCCGAATACATATGCTAAATTTACAAATACGCTCATCTGTTGTCTATTTTTGCAAATACATCGCAGTATGTTGTTTAATTTCTAATTTTACCGTAAATGACTCTATTCTTAAAAAAATCTCTTCTTTATAATAATACGTATCTATTTTTTTCTCTTTTTTAACTTAGCTATTATTAAATCAGATAATATAAATAAGATATTGCTTCCGCACACCACACCCGCAGCCAACCCCAGCATTCTTCCCGCCCCTAGGGTTTAACCTCTCGCACCACCCGCCGCGGCTCTCGAAGCATGTCGGCGCCGCCGTCGCTCAGGCCCCCGGCCGCGGCGGCCTCCGTCCCCGCTGTGGTCGTTGCTCCCTGTGCGACCGCCGCCCTCCCCAGCGCCTCCGCTCACACGACGCGGCGCCTCCGGTGTTCTGCCTCCGCCGCCGTCGCCGCCGGAGCTTCCACCGAGGTGACGAGGCATACCCTCCCGTAGAAACCCCCAACTCCAGTCATTGAGTGGTATTGATTGCTTGTGACTTACGGGACGTGTCGTGGGGGACTGTTTGATCAGATGGCTGCTCCCCTGGACTGGGCGGAGAGGTCGTTGGAGGAGCTGAGCAGCTTGGCGGACAACAACACGTTCTGCCTGATGTCACTCTCGCCGCTGGACGGGCGGTACGATCACTCCGTCAAGGATCTGATGCCCTTCTTCAGCGAGTTCGGCCTCATCAGATACCGTGTTCTCATTGAGGTATCTGACATTTAATACAGCTTGTGCTCCTAGGGTACAGTATATCTCTGTGCACAATCTTGATTCGAGAGTGGGAGTGTGGGACACTGAGAGTGCTCCGCTGGTGTTATTGTCAATATTGCTTATCAGAGGTGGCTTTCGTGTTCTGCAGGTCAAGTGGCTGCTGAAACTATCTCAAATTCCTGAGATCACTGAGGTGCCGCCATTTAGTGAGGAGGCCCAGCTCTTCTTGAATGCAATTATCCAGGATTTTAGCATTGATGATGCAAAAGAAGTAAAGAAAATTGAGAAAATAACCAATCATGACGTCAAAGCCGTCGAGTACTTTCTAAAGCAGAGATGCAGCTCAAATCCAGAGATTGCAAAGGTATGCTGACCTTCAGGTTAGAACTAACATCTTAATGTGTGTAGGAGTATTTATTTGTGGTTAGCCTTTTAAGTTGAGTGTCATTTTGAACTTTTCCAAAGGTATCGGAGTTCTTCCATTTTGGATGTACCTCTGAAGATATCAACAATTTGTCACATGCATTGGCTCTGAAAGAGGGGGTAAATACAGTTATGTTCCCTGCCATGATCGGCATATGCAAAACAATGTGTTCCTTGGCAACACAATATTCAGTCCACTCTATGTTGGCTCGAACTCATGGACAGGTATGAAGCCACCTTCACTGTATGTTCAGTAATATTTTCTTGCAGATGCTCAAAAAACACTTGTATGCTTTGTCCCTTGCTATGGCATGGTATATTATGCCCATAATGTTATGGTAGCAAAATTTGTGATCTTTTTGTTCTGAGTTTTCTTCAAGTTTATTCTACCCTGATTTGAGGTAGAACTTCACCATAGACAGCTCTCAAAGGTCTGTGATGTGAGATTAGTATGGTGTAAAGAACTTATTTGAGCTTTGTTGTTTACAAGTTTTCTTGGTGTTGCTGCAGCAAGCAATTGTTACTGATGATCAGAAGATAAGTTCATCATGAAATGAATGGAAATGTATGATTTCTGAACTCACTCTGCTATTCCCATGGCAACATGGATGGAGTAACACAACAAACCTTGCATTCTTTACCAACATAGACTATGAAGTTTAAAAGATTGTACTGTTTGGTCAGATAAGCTTCACCTTTTTCATTTATACGGGGAAAGGGGACAAAAAACCTATTTCCAAGATAAAAAAGAGTTGTTCTTCAGCATTGTCACATTATAGAGCTTAGCTCAGTAATTCCTGTGTGATAATTCGATTTAATAGTCAGCACAGTTGACTTTCTTGATTTCTTGTATGTTAATGGCATGCACTTGTTGAGCAAGACTTGTTTTGGGATGCTATCTTAAATTGTTTTCAATTCCTTCTTGTAGCCAGCATCACCAACAACTGTGGGAAAAGAGATGGCAAACTTTGCAGCCAGATTATCTGATATAGGGAAGAGTTTCTCGGAGGTGAAGATACTAGGGAAATTTGCTGGCGCTGTTGGTAATTACAATGCTCATGTGGTTGCTTATCCAGAAGTTGACTGGCCTAAGGTGGCAGAAGAGTTTGTTAGATCTTTGGGTTTGCAGTTTAATCCTTATGTTACTCAGGTGATTACATTCTTTGTTTTGACATTCAGTTGTTTCCCCTTCTCTTTTCTCTGGTCTTGAATGTTCTTGCACAGTAAGGGAGGTTTTCCCCATTATCTACTTTTATATTTCTCAAATTCAAGGGTGATGATAACCGTCAATGTTATTTGGTCTGATGCAGTGTTATGCATTTTACAGATTGAACCTCATGACTATATATCAAAGCTCTTCAATCTATTCACCCAGTTCAACAATGTGCTGACTGATTTTGATAGAGACATGTGGTCCTATATATCGTTAGGCTACTTCAAGCAGGTAAACTATAAACGGTTAACTGTTTGAGAGGAATACATTTGATACCGCAAGGAAAAAAAAGTGATTATATCGATTTCTATCTTCCATTTTAACTTGCTACATCTTCCCAAATTCTGTTTTCAGATAGCAAAGGCTGGTGAAGTTGGTTCTTCTACCATGCCTCATAAAATCAATCCCATTGATTTTGAAAATAGTGATGGCAATTTATGTTTGGCGAATGCTATTCTGTCTGCTATAAGCATGAAGCTGCCAATATCCCGGTTGCAGGTAATGTTCTCGATTCTATTCTACCCTTCAATTTTAATTTTTCCAACCTGAGGTGCCAGAATGAAAATCTGTTGCTTGTATTGCTGACACCTGTGCAAGATCAGAACTTAACTTTTATGTATACTCTCATTAGTATCTGTAATAATGAACCACCATGTTATATCATTGACAGCGTGATCTGACAGACTCAACTGTTTTGAGAAACTTGGGTGTGGGATTAGGTCATTCGCTATTGGCTTACAAAGCTACAACGCGGGGAATCAGCAAGGTTCAGGTAGGTGGCTCAGAGCTTGTCCTTTCTTTCGTCATGTTTGATTTAGTTGTACCTTCAATATTATTCTTGTATGAGTAGTTTTAGGTTTATGATTATCAAGTACTTGCAATTTGCCAAGTAGTTGAATTTGCTTCGGTATTTTTGTGCTGATATTTGAAATCCTCCAGTGTGCTGCGATGCAAAATGCTTGATGCTCAAACAGACAGACCCGCCTCAGCACCTGCTCTTTTTATAAGTTTTGGTCTGACAGGAAAAACACACACACTATAAATTAGTGGAGACTGCTAAGCGTTCACCCAACTGTTGTCTACAACCACATAACCAGTTCATGATGACTGACTTAGTAGGATGAGAATGTTCCTTTCTTTAGTGCACAACTGCACATGCAATTTTGGACCATTGCATGGGAGTATTAGATGTTTACTCTGCTTTGCCAATTGCCACTGAACCGATATAAGCATGGTTAAACTTACAGGCACTTTTAACTAATTATGATCAAGCCATTATTTCTATGCTGAATTGGCTTCTATACAGGTGAATGAATCACGTTTAGCTGAAGACCTGGAGCAAACTTGGGAGATCCTTGCCGAACCAATACAGACAGTAAGGCATCCTGCTTTGTTCTGCCGGTGTTCCTTGAATTCGGTTCTGGTTGCTGTCACAATGGTCTATCCTATGCTTCGATGGAGTTATTATACTGGTACTCTTAAGAAGTTTGGATGGCTCTTGAGATGCTTTTTGTTTGTCAAAAGCGCTTATTGTGTGGTTGTGTCTTGATTTTCAAGTCGGAGTCCACTATGTTTAGACACAACTTGGTATTCTCAAGTAGTTTGAACTTTCAAGGCCAGATCAATTGTTATTTCCACGTCAGGTGCTTATCACATTATCACATTACTGTTATTAAACTCTGTAGGTGATGCGAAGATATGGAATACCTGAACCTTATGAGAAGCTGAAGGAACTGACTAGAGGCCAAGCTGTCACCAAGGACAGCATGCAGCAATTCATTGATGGTCTCGACGTACAGGAGGAGGTACGATCAAAACTTTCAAAGCTAACACCGCAATCTTATACTGGACTAGCAGAGAATCTGGCCAAAGATATTGAGAAGTGTGTTGATCTAGAATCTGGATTTAAGATCAAGTGAGCGAAAATCCTGACACTCCGATAATTTTCTCACTAAAATAACAGATGGAAACTCTAGAGAACATTGCAATGTATTTTGGCCTTCAAGGGTTGTCCGCCACGCAAATTTGGCTGGTGCTCGTTATAAAGATTATTTGGTACGCGTGAAAATTATCAAGCAGAACGAATGCTGGATTTTTAATCAGTAGTGCGTTGTTTTTGAGCGATCTGACCTTATAGTATGGGTTACGGGAAGAAGTCAAATAGTCCTCAGGCTAGGTATTTTTCCATCAGGAATGACTGTTATTGTACAAGTATAGAGAAGACTACCCGAAGTTCATGAAACATGCCGAGAGAAAAGGAAGGGGCAGATACTACCCAAAAATTGAAACAAATATTATGTTGGGCTACTTTGAGGTCTCTTGGAACGGAGTCCTTGCCACTTCGAAGCCGTGGCAATTTTGCAGGACTATTACTGTTGTGTTTATGTTAGTACAAATCTCCGAAGAACTGCAATAAAGTACTGCAAGTTAAAACTTTCGAGATCATTAAATATTCTTCGAAAGGTTCCACGTGCGTTTCCCATTTCGCGATACGTCTGCAAAGCAATCACTATATTGGATAGCGATTGAAAAGGAGCTTTACGAAGTTACCCGTTTGGTTTG
This sequence comes from Phragmites australis, assembly GCF_958298935.1. NCBI lineage: Eukaryota > Viridiplantae > Streptophyta > Magnoliopsida > Poales > Poaceae > Phragmites > Phragmites australis. The sequence goes on along the minus strand of NC_084924.1, from coordinate 35,285,959 downwards.
ACAACAACACTGTAGCCCAAAGACGGTGTTCATCCTTATCCGGCCCGTCCAGCACCCACGATCAACTTCTAAAGAGGTTCCGCTGCGCGGCACGGAATATAGCAGAAATGATGAGAATTTAATAATTAAGAATATATTAGAAATACAGTATATTTTAAACATGACCACTATCCTACTTTCATCTATCATTCAATACGTAAGGTAAATAAGATATATACTAATATTTTATATAATTTATCGTATTTTACATGAAAATTATCAATAAATAAGGAATGAGTCATTCAAATATTTGAAGGTAAAATAATTTGAGAAAATTATACGCAGAGACTTTAAGTACAAGATATCTCCAATGATTATATAAGAAGAGTAAGGGTATCTCTAATAGAGGAGAAAAGGTGAAAGCAAGGTTGGAAGCAAGAACACAAAAGAAGTTATCGGAATCTTTATAGTTAGATTTAGACACATACTCATTGTAATTGCTTTATTCTATAAGACATAATATAATATATGATTATTATCTCATAAAAAATTAAACCTATATAAAATCTTACGTCTTTCTGTTCGATTCACATTTGATAATTAAATATTTTTATTTTAAATAAATATTTATATAATCACCTTTAACCAGCAACGGAAACCACAGCAAATATGTCTTGTCTCTACTTCTAACACAGCAAATCCGTTCTTTGTCGTGCGCGGAGGAGCCGTTTGGCTCCTTGCGGCTCTTGACGTGTTGAAGGAAAGGCACGAATGAACAGCGACTGTGACTTTCCTCTGCTACACTATGAAGACGTTTGGATGGAGGCACGATAACGGATAGGAGATGACGGCCTGATTTTTTTTTGTGTTTGGTTGAGTGGCGAAGGTTGGACGGGAAGTCCACTGGAGGAATATTTGATCAATGTGCAGGATGGAAGGATCCGGCCGATTCGGCCGGATAAAGTCATCCAGTCTTGTGCTTATGTGTGTGTTATGTTTTTTATTTAATTGATAATTTTATTTGGAAGTATAAAAGTGGTTTGAATTTTTTAAACGTTTTTACGAGTAAATTAGACCCACTAGCAACTTATTTTAATTGGTTTGATAAAAAAAAGACTGAGTTAATATTTAATTAAAATTCTCCAAAAAATCTATTCTTATCCTAGCAACCAAACAAAAAACTGACTCATACTATTTACTCATATCCCACCAACTAAATAGAAAACTGTCTAATCTTATCCATTTCAACCAAATAGAAAATTAGATCATCTATTCTCTGCTGCAGTAGTTCATTGTAAATTACTGTTTACTAGGCACAAAATACTGTTTGTGGTACTGTTCATAAGTGACTTACCTTCAGTACATCAGAGGAGCCGGATCCAGCGAGGGGTTACCGGGTTGGGGTCTACTGTGCTGAGCTTTCGCTGCAACGTAGGAACAGAGATTTAATTCAATGGTAATGTAAATCGGGCATCACAGAATTCAATTTCCAACCACCGAAATCGAAACCACAAGAATTCGGTTGAGTTTTTGGTTTTTTTAGAAGGGTGACTTTATTGATCAAGTGTGGTTAAAAACAAGTACAAATATAAATCTAAAATTAAGAAGTAATACAAACACATATCCTGATCACCAACACCCAAAGCTTCTCTAAATACTGCCACCAAGCTAGATCGAATGAGCCGATACCGATACTTACATAACCAATGAGGTAGGACCGCTGGAGGCTTGTAACATCGGAGGGAAGTACATGCATGCGACTGAAAGGATCAGTCATCATGTGATAGGAATCATTTGCAGAAATTTGGCCAAGAAGCCGAAATATGAGTACTACAATCTATGGGTATGTTTGGTTTGTTATCCACATGAACCTTACCAAAACTTTGTAATGCCAAAATCCAAGCAATGCCAAAGCGTGGGAAAATTGATGATGTTTGAATTGTGGCCATGCTAATTCATAGGCAATGCCAAAATATGAATAGAAAAAATGGTGTTAGGATCATAGCCATGCCAAAGTTTACCAAAAAGATAGGTCCACGTTTTTTTTGGGTCAAAATATAGTCCAAATGAGTCTCTTTGTTGATTTAATTACAACGATGCAAACAGATTAGCAACAGGATATACAGTTTAAGAGACATTATCATTTGAAGCTTGATAATAAAAAACAATGCATTTACAACAACCAATTAGGTGCTGCCACCTCAGCAGCTCCATGGGCAGATGCACAGCCAAATTTTGGCGAGTAGATCACTGACACTCGCCCACAGATTGCCCAGGAGAATGAACTGCGCTGGGTAAAGCCCAATTTTTGGCTTCAATCCAAACACTAGCCAAAATCTGTTGGTACTACCAAAGTTTGACAAGGTTCACCAAGGTTTCAAACCAAACAGCACCTGGATGGTGATCCTGGCTCCCAAGGGGGCTTGACATGGACTGCACAGTAGCACGTGACCTGTAGCAGTGTCCTACAAACCACCAAGCGTACAATGCAATGCCTTCTGTTGCAGCTGAGAGGAGTGCCAATGACTCGGCTGATTAAAAAACTGAGATATTTCCGTGATTAAAAGTAGCCTCCGTTCCCACCACACCCACACGCACCCATTTAGAGCTTTTTTTTTTCTACGGTGGATTGTAAAAAGCAGCACGTAGATTATAAATTGTTAAAAGTTGGGTTGTGAAAGTTAGATTATACTAGTTGAATACCTATACGTTACAACATAAGCTAAACATTTGCATACGATGACTAAATTGGAGAATTACTTACTATATTAGAGGAATTTCTTACTAGACTTCTCCTTCTCGGAAACAAAAAACTTGTTGCATTGGCAGTTTTAACCAATACTGAAGTAAAAGATTTTTTTAGCCAATCACATAGTTTTGGTCAAAAAATTGGAAACATGGTACTAAGAGCACTATCTTAAAAGAATAACAAAATTAGAGTACTTTATATGCAATACAGATAAATTATTTTGGTAGTGTATTCCACATCTATTGTTCCTAAGTTGCAATATTCGTGATAAGAATATCGCAACCTAGTATAGCTATGTCGTTCTCAATGTAGCAAATCACGATGACAGTAGTACTGAATACTGATCTCCTAACACACCATGATAAGAGTAGTATTGAGTATTGATCGAGTATCCCACTAGGGAGGTAGCTCGATCCCTCCCAACATAAATAGCTAGATGATCAAAATCAAATGAAGGCACAACTTGTGTGCACTTGCACTCTCGATGGCGATATAACATGTGTCTATGATGCTTACTGATCAAACTATACCAAAAGTAAATTATCTCACTTAGGCACTTCAGTTTATACTCAAAGTTTCTAACGATGCAAACCTATCGTGGCATATATACCAAACAGTTTGAGAAGACTATAAGCAAACTTATCTAACATAATGTTATTCTAATTGCTTACAATAATGTACAATTTATAATCAGACCTGGCCCAATTTGACCTCATAAACATTCCATCAAACACCTTATAAGCATATTTTACACCCTAGATTTGTGTAAACAAACATACTCATCTTGTACACCTCCACTCACTATTATAGCTAATAGGAAATATAGAAGCAACATAGGTAGCTTACTTTCATGGTGGGTCATTTATACGATCGCTGTAGTAGTATCTCACTTCCATGGTAGCCAAGGACGAGGTTATGTTAGACGAGGGTTTTCATGGTGGTTCCAAGGAAGAAGAAACTGCAAGATCCGAAAAAGAGAATGGCATTAAACAGATTACGAATCTTGCAAAACAGAAAGGGCATAGGTTCAAATCAAGAACCAATTGCTTCTAAAATAAATAAAAAACATACGACCCCCAATTGTTACAAAAGGATACAAAAACCTAAGCTGTCCTTATCTAAGATGCGGGAAACTGAGCAGCACAAGGTGCTACCCATGGCCGTGAGTACGCGATGTTCCCCGAGCGACCTCCGATTGGACCCCTAGAACTAGATGTCCAATGTCCCCCACCGCCTGCTCACCTGGCACAACCGCACGTACCACCTGAGCTTGACATTCCCCACGGGGGCCCACGTGAACGCCTTCCCGAATTGCGATGCCCGCACCTGCAATGGTCTGGGCGCGACCTTCACGGGCGAGCTAGCGAGCGGCGTCGGGGTGAAGACCACCGGCGTCGTGGGTGGGCTCGCGGGCTTCTTCGACGAGGACGACGGCGAGGGAGACGCCGCCAATGAAGGCGCCCTGCACGGGGTCTGCTCTCACAGACAGCTCAACGACCGTGGTGGTAGGAGGACGACGCAGGGAGGGGATCTGATACGATGGACGGGATCCGTACGACGGATGGGATCTAGGCCCCATGTAGATGCCTTCTCGTACTGCGGTCCCGCACCTGCAACAGCCACAGCGCGGCCTTCACGGGAGGCCGGGCGCGCGTGGGTGTGTGGGGGGGGGGGAGGGGGTGAAGACCACCGACACTGTGGGTGGGCTTGCAGACTTCTTCAACGAGGACGAAGGAGACGCCGCTAGCGAACGGTGAAGACGCTTTGCTCAGGGTCTGCTCTCACAAATGGCATGGTGGCTGCGATGGCAGGAGGATGGTGCGGGGGTAGGATCTAAGATGACAGATGGGATCTAGCCGAGGCACAGTATGAGCATAGGGGAGTGGTGACACGACATGGGGGAGGCCCGAGGCACGATGACGGGAGGGGCCAACGTGATTCGTGGTGCATACACAGAGGACGGTGTTTCACCTGTAGAATAGAGGAGAGCAGATATAGAAAGATTTTGCGTGGTGCTAAAATCACTATGTATTTTTTAAATAATAAAAAAAAGATCTAAATTATATAATCTATAAATATGAACGAAAGATGAATTTCTGAATTGTTACAATCTATTTTTATAATCCAATCTATTTATTTTAACTCTGCAAGCTGCAAAGCGAAACAAACGGACCTAATCTCCCTCTATCGGCAGTGACATTTCTTTCTTCGCATAATGGATCCCCAAATGACGCCGTTTAAAAAAAATCCCCAAATGACGCACAGCCGACAATCAAATCCAATCTCAAAACACCCTGGTTATTACCATTACCATGACAGCAGCCTAGTTAAAAGAGCTAATTAATCCACCAACAAGCACGCAGGACGCAGCAGAAGAAGCGAATCGCACGGAGAAATCATGCATACTAGTAGTAGCAGTAAGCAAGCTTGGACGCATCGCGTCTTCATCAGAGCGTGCAGCCGCAGAAGAGGAAGTAGCAGCATAACATGGAGACCAGGGCGACGGACTCGACGGCCGTGACGACACCCCAGAGCACGGCGTCCACGAGGAGCGGGATGTCCCGCACGAGCTCAGGCCACCGACGCGGCACCGCCGCCGCGGCACCGAGCTGGTCGGGGCGCGGCCACTGCTGCTGCCACCACCCTTGGAGCCGGAGGAGCGCGGGCGGCGAGGGGAGCAGGTCGGCCAAGCTGGGCAGGCCGAGGTCCGGCCACCGGAGCATGGACACTAGGCTGCCCTCCATGGACCGCCGAGGATGCGGCCACGCGCGGCGGCTAGCTCCGGCGAGGCGCCGACTAGCCTCCCTCCGCGGGCCCGGTGTGAGTCGGCGTCAGTCTGCCGGTCGCTGTGGCTGAGCGGGTGCTTAGCGGCTCGAGGCGTGGCGTGTTGTCTGCTTGGTTTGACAGTTTGGTCCCGACGGGGCGATGTGATGGCGGTGCAACGTGTTTTACTTCTACTTGTCTCGTGTGGGGCGGGCCGTGCTACGGTGCTAGCGTGGTGCGATGCGTTTTCTTTTCTGCCAGTGAGGATCGTATGATGGACCCTGGGCCTCTTGGTCTGGTGCTAAGGTGGGATGTACGATGGGAACAGTGCCTTTGAATCTCGATTTTTAAATGCATTAGCTAAAATATCTATGCGTTGTAAAAAAAGCATAAATATTAGATAGGATAATAATAAGTACAAACTTAACAGATACACCATAAGAGCAATACTTAACAGATACACCATAAGAGTAATATTGTAGTTTGATTTTAGATGGGATTCAGAAAAGAAGGAAGAGATTATCCACTAGTTTTTTTTTCTAATTTTTTTATATTTATTTTAATTAGTACAATAAGTCATATATCCGTAGCTGGTAACGAGATAATAAGACTGGATGATAAGGGTGGATAGTAAAAGTGAATACATTATTTGAAAGGGGTTTTTATTATATGGGAGGAGAGTAGTGGAAGACATGATGCAGCAACAATTTTGAAAACCATTTGAACCTTGATGTTGTTTACCATTAATGTAACAAAACAAGATCCTATGTGAATATATTTAATTTTTAAAAAATCAACAATTCAAATGTACCATTTTAACAAATTATGTATAAATATTAAACATGTTAATATGTTATCACAAAATTGTTGAAATAGGTCTAACAAAATATTGAATGTAGCTTTTTAGAAAAGTTTAATTAGGTATCAAAAAAATTGCATTAGGTTTCAGAAATAGTTTCATCAAATATTTCAAATGTTGAAGGCACATGAAAGGCAAAATGTTTCAAAATAACCCACAATAAATTTTATGTGTAAGATTTAGAAAAAACGGGTAGAAAAAAGAATAAGAAAGCATAACTAATTTATTTGGGCCGCGTCTTCTCCTTATTGAACTGGATCTGGGATGACTGATTTTAGCTCTCAGTCGGTCGGCCTTCCTAGATTTTTTTATATTTCGAAACTAAACAAATTGAAAAAATAGATATCCGTTTGAAAAAAAATGTAAAAATAGACTACTATCGTTTGTTGAAAAAATTCAAAAAAATATATATTTTAGAGAATACTATGATATATCTCTAAAAATTTTAACCAAATTACGATTTGTACAATGAGAAATAAAAAAAGACTATGTACAATAAAATTAGTTTTTTTTCCTTACTGTAAAAGTAACCATTTGAGTTGAATTTTTTAAGATACATTATAACATTCTCTACAACATACTTTTTTTCAAAAAATTTCATTATTATTTCAATAATGTTTTGAATTTTTGAAAGCAGTGGAACATAATGTTTTTTTAATATGTCCCTGGTTGGAAAGGCGACGTATTTATTTTTTAAACATATAGTCAGTTGGAAGGTGACACCAACAGATCACAATAGCCTATTTTTATAATTTTTTCAAATTAGATGTCTTGTAATTTTTAATTTTCGAAATATAAAAATAAAAAGAGGCGTGGAGGTCTAAAAACAACATGCTAAAGTTTGGTATGGCAGAATCGGGACAATCAATTCAGCAATCTTTTACATTGAAAAAAATAAGACGGCTGCCTTACCAAACCTTTGGCATAAATGTTTGTCCGATCAAATTGGCTAAATTTCAGTAAATCCATATTCAGCATACTTAGACATTAAACCAAGAACATATAGACTAGGGTTATATATGTTCTACGTGCTCATCTTTTCTCTCCTTTCCTACTTTAAAAAAAAAATCCTTAATCCATGATGAATCATCAGTCTCCACGCCGGAAAGAAATTTTATGAGACCCGACTGAGAAAGACCCTTAGACCATCTCCAAGGGATTTCCGTCAGGGATCAAAATCTTTTTACGAAAAGATTTTCGTTCCCTTCAGCGCTCTAACGGTTTTCCTTCACGGTTCCCGTCACGAAGGGATTCTTAATATCATTCCCATCAGGACGGGATTCTCTCTCATTTCCCTCCACAAGTCCTAACTAAGCCTTACATCCAGCCACATCCTTGGAAGCATCCTCATCCCCATTGTACTCCCAAGCCAGGCACGTTTGCGCTTTCAAGGGACTCAACCTGTTACTAATAAAGTCTCTGGCTACATACCACCTAGTAAGGCCAAATTTCCTCAGCATGCCAATCCTGTTGGCGAAGTAGGTGGTGTGGACAGATTCTTGATGCTCTTGTGTCAAGAAAGATTTTGGACGAGAAAAAGACCTCTATACACTAAAGGAAAACCAATCGGATCGGGATTGGAGACGTAAAACCAAAGTTTCTTCCAATCTTTCGACCAAGAGTAAGTTATGGAACCAAGATATAAGAGTTTTTTTATCCCACTCCTTAACTGGAAACCACATCCCCCGACATATTTATTTTCGGTAATCCTCTTCACTTTATAAAAATAATGAAAAAGATTCAAAGTTGGCTCGATGCCAAGAAAAGCCTCACAAAGATGAACAAAAACACTCAACATGGTGACCAAATTGGGGTTCAAGTGGTGAAGTTCAATCTGGTATCGATCGAGCACATTGAGAAGAAACTTGGAAGGAGAGATGTTAAAACCACAACGGAAGAAAGACTCAAAAACTACGAACTCGTGCTCGATCTTGTAGGAAGGGAATCTCTCACCGGATGTCGTCCTCCATTTGACCAGGCTGCATGGTGGCACCACTCCTTTTGCTTCAAGTTTCGCTATCCGAGATTCTTGCATAGCTAAGGGTGTCCAGGCTTCAATCATGAACCTCGTCTCATCATATTGATCGGGCGAGACGTCGATGGCTGCTGCGTCCGACCGCTTCTCCGGCGAGGAGGACGTTAGAATCATCGAGGAAGAGCTGGGATCCATGGATCTAAACTTCTTTTTGGCGGTGATGCGTGTTGGGGCGGAGAAAGCTGAGAGGCTTGTGCAGGAAGACTAGTTAGCAATGACGAGGAATGGCCGCTGCAAGTCCGGGTCTTACAGGTAAATAACCAAAAGTTATCGCCTCTTCAACCACTTCCACCTTTACAATGCTTCGACCGACGCAAAAAAAGAATGATGACGACATGCGAATCTCTGCACACCCTTCTGCCCGCATTAAATGCGCATATACCCGCCATTTCAAATTTTGAAAGGTTTTTAACTCTACTCGGAGTCAGGTGTCAATCAGTTGAGTTGTTTAAATCTTTTTCTTCAAGAAAGGATCCGTCCATACTCAATTCTTTCGATTATGAGTCTGATCCACTTTACTCGACCTTAAACTTAGCAGTACTCGAGTGGATGCTTATGGAAACCTCTCCTTCGGAGTAGAGTTAGGGGGCTATTGTTGAATATCTAATTTTGGGGTATATACGCATAAGGAGTACATCATATACAGACAGGGAATATACGACTCATATTCAGCAGCTCTAGATATCACAGAACTAATCAGCGACACCTGATACACCCGGAATCAAGGAAGTACAAACCAAGAAGGATTAGATTGGTTACCAAACCCGATACGACCTATATTCAAAATAAATCTATCTACTTGGATGTCATGGAAGGCAACTCCCTATAGACTACGGTTGTATAGAAGTCTGTACCTCACCCCTATATAAGGTGAAAAGGCTGGGGGGGGGGGGAAGATACATGACAACAACACGAAAGACACAACGAAACACGCGAGAAAAAAAGAAAGAGAGGCAAGCATCAACCAAGGAGTTACTCAACAACTTTAGCCTGAGGATAGATTAGATCCAATCAACTCCTTGTAATTATCTTTGCTACCTTGCTTGTACTCGAGATCATCAATACACGACAGCAACACCCCCATAAGACGTAGGGTATTACTCCAATCAGAGGTCCGAACCTGTATACATTGTTTGTCTCATCTTGTGATTAATTCCTACACTTGAAGGTATCTAGTCAATTTATGGACATATTATCGGGAACTAATCTTCGACAAAGCCCTAGTTCCTGTCCCTTTATCTTTCTTCAAAAGAAGTGCAATCGATTCCATTCTCTTTGTCCAGCCCAATCAAAGATCCTAGTCCATCATTTTGTATCTTTTATGTTTGTGATTTGGAGTTTGTTCGATGTTACTTTTGTTTGTCGATAGAATTCATGATTAGTCGATAGCACTTAGGATCTATTCGTGGGGTTTCAAGATCAAGATTTCGATAACATTGAGCAGCATTGGGTAAAAGGCAAGTGCCTTTGATCATCTTGAACCTATGTTTTAAATGTTTTGTTTTACAATATTGAATGTAATATCTGTCAATTTGATTGATAGTCACCTATGTTAGGGTTTACCTTGTTCTTCCTTTACATTTCTTGAAGCCTAAGTGGTATTTGATATGAGTCTTTTGGGTAGAATTGCTTAGCCATGCTTTTGGGATATTAGGGAAGTGTCATATACATGTTTAGTGGACATATGCAATGGCGATGATGAACTTGTGTTAGTAACATGGAACCCTAAGACTTAGGCAAGGAGTTGGTTTGATAATGGTGGTTCATGTGGTGGGCTTGTGGATACGTTTCAAGAAAATGTGTTGGATTTTGTTAGTTATTTTCTTGTTGGACAGTCTTTATCCAAGTGTCATATATAAGGACCGGTTCGTGGAGCTACAACCCAAGAAATACCATTCAAACACGAGACTGATATGAGTAAGGCTTAGCATATCAGTTAGACACCTGACTCGCATTCGTTGGGGTACCAGGACTTAATTGATGGACCATGCTTTGTAGTTATTTCCTGGCGGCACACCACTGGCGTGTGTTAAGTGTCTTGCAAACACGACAACATGGATATCACGACTCGTGGCTAAAAGTTGGATAACCTCTGCATAGTGTCAAAATGTTATAACAGCCGCGCTCGTGGTTATGGGAGGCTTGGATCCTCATGTGATTAGTTGGTTATGGATGTGAGTTTGGTTATGGTTTTGGTGATAGTGGATGGTTATGGTTAGCAGGGTAGCTGAACTGGGTTTTGGTAAATGGTTGGAATAATTGGGCTACTTACACTTAATAATTGTTTAATGCTTTTGAGTCTAAATATATTTTCATTACTTGCATTTACCCAAACATACTACGTGTTAGCCTATTCTTGTTATAAGCCTACATATCATTATTCTTTTGTACACTTGCTGAGCGCGTCATGTGCTCATACTTGCTATTTTCCCTATACCATTCGATATGAGTAGTGCTGCTCAGTGAGTGAAGATGTTGAAGACTATCAAGACGAGGTTGTGACGTTCTAGACGCGTGTCTCCCAGTCGATTTCCTGCGGTGTTGTTGGGCACTAGTGCTTCTGTTTCGCTGTAGATATCTTGATAGAAGACAATATATATCAAATGTTGTAAGAGGTAACGTTTATTCTATGAAAGTATTGCTTTTGTTATTTCACCTATGACGTCTTTATGGGTGTTGAATATCCTAGACACACATAAGCCATATCTGGTTTTGTCCATTAAAACCGGGTGTGACAGAGGTGGTATCAGAAACATATTGACCGTAGGACGTGAGCATAGATAGAATGGTCGTGCCATAAGGTCATATTTTAAAAGCCTATTTTGAAAAACCCATCCCCATGCTTTTCTATTCTCTCAGTTTCTCTCTACTCAACTATTTTAATCTTTTGAGAAAAATGAATTTCCAACGCTTTCCCTTTAAAACTTTTAGTTGGTGAACGATCCTATTTACTTCGTTGAGAATGATGCATTTGAAGATCTCGACGCTCTTATGAAGATTCCAATGATAAAGTTAATGACTCTTCGCTTCAAGGTAGAATGATCTACTACAACACTGAAGATATGAAGATCTATCTCCGCACATCTCCTAGTTTTAGTTTTCGAGTTATAAGAGGATTGTCCCTAATCTTTGGAAACGTTAGGGCGATATTAGTAGTGTGTGCTTGTGTTGTGTGTCTTGTGTGATTTGGTTTTTCTTTTTGAGTGCTGGAGTGAGTTGTGGGATGTTTTAGCATCTGGTAACAACAACATTCCTTATATATCTCTATAGTTAATAGTATAATTGGGTTTTCTTCTTCTAATCATTTCTCTTCTTGCCCTAACCTTTCTCCTCAATCCTGATCGGATGGTGAACATAAACAAAGGTCAGCTTGGTAAAGGTACCAACAACAACAATAAACAGCAGGTGTCACTACAATTCAACAAGGAACAACTCTTGATGACACAGACTTAGATTCTTAAAGACATGGCTCTGAATATGGAAAGTTTGCTACATATTACTGAATCTCTGAGTGCAAAAGCTGAGCATAGTTGGCAAGACAACATGAGGAAGAGGTAGATGTCACTCCATGAACGGGGAAGCAACATACATCTCCGTAAGTCAACTCAAGTCCGTTGGCAAGGATCTACATTCTGTCCCAACAATCATTACAGTCCTCAATCGCAAGCACTTGATCAGTGCTTAGATTATTAGACACCTCGTTCAACTCCACCACACCCTCAAGTCGAGAACAACCCAGCTACTCCCTCCTCAGGCGAAGGATGTTACTTTTGCGGAGAAGGACACCTTGTGAGATATTGTCCTAGGAGGCATCCTAGCCAGGTCAACACCAACACTCTAAAGCCTAATGAGTCTCAACCCCAAGCGTGTAATGGAAGTAAGATGCCCATTTAGAACACCCAAGCATCGTAAGAGTACTTTGAGTGAGTGATACTTGCTAGGGCGGTCCCTAGTCTCTTTGTCCTCTAAAAAGTAAAACTTTGTAGCCTTTTCCACTGTGAAAGCCGAATAAACAACCGCTAGAGCATGTTATGCTCAATTTCTTTATATGAAGCAAACCTTGTTAGAGTTTGGTGTTCGTCTAGAAAAGGTTCTACTCCTTTGTGACATTGAAAGTGTCGTAAAAATTGCAAACAATCCCATTCAACACTCTCGCATAAAGCACATTGATATCCGTCATCACTTTCTTAGAGATCATGTGGCTAAAAATGATATTTATCTTCGTAGTGTAAGGTCGGAAGATCAAAATGCGGATATCTTCACAAAACCTCTAGATGAAGTCACATTTTGTAGATTGCGAAGTGAGTTGAACGTGATAGATGCTTCAAATGTCTTGATGCCTTGTCGTATAGATGCCTTTCATGATAGGTGCTTGTATAACCTTCTCAAGATAGTGGTGAATATGAGTTTTGCTTGAGTTGGTGACCCCGTAGTTTCACTCAAGGCATGTTGTTGGGTTCACCATGAAGAAGCTTGAGAAAGGAGGTAATATGACAAGATAGATTTAGTTTATGCTATGCGTTCACATGTCATATAGCTTGCACTCATATTTCCTTTCATGCACTTGTTATGCATTGCATGTGCATTGGCGGTAGAGAGATCACAAAGGAGGATATCACTCTTTGAGATTGTTGCTTGCTCTTGATGTGAGCATACACCTCAATGAGTGTGATTATACAGACGTAAGTGCTTAATGCCTATTGAGTCATGTTCTAACGAATTTAAAGTCTTAATCTTTAAGTTCATAGGCATTATGACATATATTTTCTTGGAGTTTCCTCCCTCCTTTTTATTTGGTTCTTATTGCCTTTTGAAAAATTATGTATGCTATAGCCGCTTTGGCAACTATTTGCAAATGAGTGTTTGAGAGGGTAAGGATTTCACTCAAACTAGTCAAAATATGTGTTTTTGTTGTGTGTTTGTTCGAAGTTTGAACTTAGTGAGATATTTTAGTGTAGCAGTGAGTTTTGCTTCTCACCGGATGGTCTGGTGCTCCTTCATTTCTTATCAACGGATCATCCGATCTTCAGTTCTACTAGATCAACTTTCCTGCGTAAAGGTTTGGTGCATGTGTCTGGTGATCAGTTTAGAATCAGCAGTTAATCTAGTGTTTGCAAATGGAATTTCACTAAGAAAAAGGTCTGATGTTGGCAAAGTGTTTTGGATCAGACCTTCCGGTGTTAAGTCAGTGGCAACCAAAATTAGAAGGTCTCAAATTCAGCCTGGTGGATCTATCCGATGCTCAGCGCAGTGTCACCGGAAAATCTGGTGTTCAGAATTGAAAATGCTCTGATAGGTTGTCCGGTGGTTCTATCCGGTGGTCAATATATTATCACTGGAACACCCAGTGTTTAAGTTTGGTTTTAGCTTAAGTTTGTCCGATGGTCAATATATTTGTCCGGTGCTATATCTAAGCTTCACGGGACCTTCCAGTGGTTGCACTTTTCGCAGGACCCACATATCATATAAAGCGTTCATTCTTGGCCATCTCTCTTTGGTTCGATCCGTGCTGCCGCCTATACCTCTCTTCTCTCCGCCTGCCTCGCCGCCGTTGTGCCTCGTGCTGTTGACGACATCCACCACCCACTCCACCTGTTGCCGCCCCTGCTCCGTCGCTCCACCACAGCAGCCGTGCCGCCCTGAGCCGCCGTCGCCGTGCCTAGAGCTGCTACCACTGCTATCCAATGCCACCAGTCATTGAGCTCCTCCCTTACCGCCGGCTTCTCTCCCAATTTCGCCATGATGAGCACATATTCTGCCGGTTCCTCAATTTTGCAAACCCTAGATGCAAATTTCATGCAAACTTGCCCAAAACCGAAGCAAAATTCTATCAATTTAGTGAAAATTTGCTACATGTGTTGCAATTCCAATCAACTAGTCATAAATTTAGGGCATGTTTATCAAATTTTGTGCTTTAATTGCTAAATTCTTTCAAATCCATGCAATTTTTGCCTCAAATTCATGTCAAATTTGATCAGTTTGTTCAAATTTTAGTCAAATTCTCTGAAATTAACCAATGTCTTCTGTCACAAGCTCGAATCCATAGCATGTTTGTCAAAGTTCGTATCAATATTATGCTTAGGGTTCAATTTCGAGGAATTTCATATCAAATCCTTAAAACCCAAAGTGCTCTGTCACCTTGTTATCATCTTTGTATTTGTCAGATGGGTCGTGAGCACAATGATAAGGGCAAGGGCAAGGTTGTTGAGTAGACAAGGAAGAAGAAGTCAAAGGCTCAGAAAGAGATTGATTGTGACAGTGTTGTGGCAGATGCAACATACGCTCAGCGAGGTTTTGATATCAGAGATATCGCTTCACCTCCTTATCGGTCCACCCGAACCCATCCTACTGCGGGGAAGGGCTCGACGCCTTCCAGCTAGTCAGGTGATCGGAAGTGGGTTAATGAGGAGCTAGAGCCAGAGGAGGAGGATGAGAAGCAGTTTGAGCCAGAGCAGATAGAGTAGCCTCAACCCAGGAAGAGATCTGTTTGCCTAACTTGACCTCTTACAAGTCACCAATGATTAAGCAACTGAGGTTTGTGACGAACAATGAGTGGTTTCACCCAGTCAGAGATGAGCGAGTAGATCACAGGTTCTACACCATTCTGCAGGAGAGTTTCTTCCACTCTTATCTTAGGAAGAAGGTCAAGTTGATCCAGAACAGGACGCTCAACTAACACTATATGAAATTGGCTGCGGGGAGAGTGGACATGAGGCAACACTTTGAGACCATCCCAGGTCTTACAGCTTTGCTCATAGGTGTGGACAGATATCTTGAGGAGCGGTTTAGAGTCTTCTATGCCATAGTGTGGGTTGCACCACAGAGGAACTTCATTGAGTTCATGTTCTAGGGAAAGCAGATTAGATTATACAAGAAAGATACTTGAGGCTTTGTGGGTTCAGACGAGTTTCAGGTTTCTTTACGAGATCATTCATCCGAATGCTGAGCCCCTCTTCATTCTCTCACTGGTGGTGTCTTTCCCACTAATGAGGAGATTAAACCCTTGTTTAGGCAGTCGTTCTCTCCAGGATCGTCAAGACTGCCAGACATGTTGACACCTAAGGCGAAGGACATCTGCTTGGCCCTGAGACGCAGCTTATTGCCGAGGATTGACTACGGAGAGGCTATTACTAATTTGCAGCAGTGGTTGATCCTCTCTATCCTCACACATCAGCATTTTGATATAATAGATCTAATTCTTTGTGAGATTGAGGATGCCATAGAAGAGGGGATGTCTTTGGCCAAACAATAGCCATATGCGCACATTATTTCACAAGTGCTAGCTCACACGATCAGGTATCTTGAATTCCTCGAGACCTATGAGGAATCTCCTACTCAGTTCCAGGAGTATATCCCTAGTGCTCTTATAGACAGACGCCATGGTTTATGCTTAGGAGCATATCCCAGTTGGGGAGAGGGAGAGAGCAGCAATTGAGGATGAGGCCCTAGCAGAGGCTGAGGTAGAGATCCCTTATACACTCTTTGACATAGACAACGATAGTGACTCAGATTCAGAGGATGTCAAGTATTTTCCTCCAGTCTCTAGGTCTCATGACGCTGAGGCAGGAGGTTCTTCTCAGGCTGCACTGTAGACCTCAATTCCACTCTCTTCAGCACCTAAGATGACACCTTCTGTACCTCCTGATGCACCTCCTTCAGAGTTTACCCTCTTTCTTGAGCAGATGCAGCAACAGCAGATGATGATGTAGTAGTAGATGGCAGTCCAGGCAGAGATGCAGATGAAGCTTCAGGCTGATATGCTTCACTAGCAGGAGCAGCAGACGATGCTCATGCAGTAACTCTAGCAGCAGCAGCAGGCCATGCTTGCAGCGCTTCAGATAGACTGGGAGAACGACACTCAGATGTTCTCATTCCTTTTTTTTAGCATATAGGTCTCCAGTTGCCAGCTGCAACTCTAGCACCAGCTCTAGCCTCGAGTCCTCGCCCAGGCAGTGTTGGTGGTCTCTTGAGTACTCCGACGTCAGGCTTCCCACTTTCAGTACTTATCACCATCGGAGTCTTCTCTCTACCTGCCGGGACTTCTCAAAGGCCAATGCTTCCTTCGTTGACATCACCTCTGACCACTAGACCTCTTAGTTTTAAGAACTCTCCGCAGTCGACCGTCCATATTCAGCACCCCTCAGTCGAGCCTCCTTATGTTGTGTAGTCAGCTTTTGAGAAAATTGAGGCTACTCTTCAGCAGACACTAGCTCAGGGTGTCGCTACTTCTAGCTCTGACCCCCATCCTAACGTAGTGTCGACAGAGGTTCCTACTCCTTTGACATATGTTCAGCCTTCAATAGGATCGCTCTCTCCTGTTATCGACGCCGCTGCTGAGCTCGTCTCTTGTGACTCCGAGTTCGACGCTTCTCAGTTCATGGTGCAACCTTCTTCGACAGCGTCAGCTCCTTCATCTCCTCTGGCTCTAGATGCTTAGATGTGTTCTCTTTTTGGTGCTTAGATGCAAAAGGGTGAGATTCTAGTGATAGGGGGAGTTGGGAGATAGAGTCTTATCACGAGTGTCTCGAGAGTTTTGTTTCAGGGGGAGTTTAGGAGTTTGGGTAGTTAGGTTCGCTTTGAATCTTATGGATTTTGATGTAATGACAGGCTATTTGGTTTTCTCTATTGATGTGTTTTGCTTGTCGTCACATTGTGTTTAATTTTATGCTTGTTAATTCTTATTCTTCTAGCATGATAGGTTGTAATTTTGCTAGACTTTCTCTTGCTTTACTAATATATGTTGTAAATTACCTAGTATGATAGTGTGTACTTCAATTCATATCTCTCTATTCTCTTTTATGTTGTGATCAATCACCAAAAATGAGGAGATTGTAGCATCTAGGCCCCTAAGTAAGTTGTAAGTGTTTCGGTAATTAATGCCAACCATATCATCGTGACTAACAAATTTATTTTGAAGTATATCAAAAAGTTTAGTTCCAAAGTTGGCTCTTTGGTGACCCTAGAAGAGCTCATACACTATGTGTGTCATCAAGAAGTAAGAGTGCACTTGAGTGAATTCCAAGTTCTTAATTGAAGATTAAGGACATCTTTAGTGTTTGGAGAGTAGCAAGTGTGCATCTAACTATAGTCTAGGCTTGGTCTTGGTCAAGTGAAACTATTGGCTTGTTACTCTTGGTGGTTGGCAACACATAGCTGTTCTTGTGGGAGCCCCGGAAAGAGCTATGTGCTGGGTTTAATACCCACCAATCTGGAGATGGAGAAATGGTAATCTTGAGTGAGCAGTTGAGACTTCGTGACTCAAGGGGGAGTAATATCCTTTGTAGATGCTCCAATGAGGATTAGGGGGAGTGCCAACTCCTTGATACCTTGAAAAAAATTGGTGTTCTCTTGTCCATCTCCTTACTTTCTAGTATTTACATTTGAGTAACTTACTTACTTGCAAGCTTTATTTTCTGCATTTATTTTTTGTTCTAACTTTCTTGTTTTTCATGCTTCCATTGAGTTTGATCGTGTAGTCGTATTCAATTCATCTAGGCTAAGGTTGCTACTTATTCTAGAATTTGGTAGGAGTAAATTTTTATTTAAAAAATTCTGGTCATGAAGGAACTGGGAAAATATTTCTGTGGAACACTATAGTTTCATACCTTAGAGTACAAAGAAAAATAGTTTTAACAGTAGCATCATCAGGAGTGGCTTCCCTACTACTACCAAATGGTTGTACATCACACTCAAGGTTTAAGATACCAGTAGATATCGATGAAACTTCAATATGTGATATTAAGGGTGGAACTATACAAGCTGAGCTACTTATCATTAATAATATAGGACGCGATTCTAATGACAAATAAATAATGTTTTGAAGCACTAGATAGATCACTAAAGGATATAATGAGACAAATAGATACAATAGCTAAAGATATACCTTTTGAATGCAAAACTGTTGTATTCGGTGTAGACCTAAACAAATACCATCAGTAATTGAAAACGGTTCTACATCTCAGATCATAAGCGCTTGTAATTTAAAGTCATATCTTTGGAAACATGTATAAATTATTTACCTCATAGAAAATATGTGTTTGCAAAAAATAAATTCGACTAGTCTAAACTACAAAGAGATAGAATCTTTCAACAACTGGGTTTTAAGCGTAGGGAATGGAACTTTAACACCATCATGCAATAATGATGACACAGACTCCACATGGATAGATATACCAGAAGAATTACTGATACGTACTACTAGCTCTAAAATCGAACCATTAATATACACAATATATCCTGAATTCCAATCAAAATGTCTACAACCAGATTATCTAAAAGAGAGGTATACCAGCAACAACTAACGAAATAGTTGATGATATAAATTGTTATATGATAAACTCGTGCCAGGTGAAGAAATAGACTATTTAAGTGCAGATTCTATCTCAAAATGTTCTGATACATGCAACGATCTCAATACATTAAACACCAATAATTTTTTGCAACATAAACTTCAGCTAAAAGTAGGAGTTCCGGTCATGCTACTAAGAAATCTAAACCAAAGTTTGGGACTATGAAATGGTACTAGACAATTAATAACTAATTTAGGAGACAATGTAACAACGGCAATTATAATAAGATGAACACTTATTGGTGAAAAAACTTATATTCCGCGCATTAATCTAACAACAAGAGGATGTCGATGGCCATTTACTTTAAATCATCGTCAATTTCCTATAAACTTTTGCTACTCAATGACTGTCGATGTAAAGATTATAGGGGTCCCCCGCCAAGATGGCCCGCAACGGCCAGTTTTGGCAGTATCAGCCTTCTTTCTCTGGCTCAGGCCCACTGCGACCAGTCTGTGCCCACACGATCACGATCCTAACCTTCAGCAGATACTCATCTGGCCAGTCAAAACTCATTTAATGCCGCTACTCATGCTGTTTTTCCTTTCCCAGGTGGTTCACTTCGGCTGAGGCGGTATGACCGACGCAGGGTTACCGTGTCCCATCCCGCAACATTAATTGTTGCTAGACGGGCTCGTAGACGCAACAGGGGGTGTGGTAGGCTCACGTGAGAAACCGGCGGTGGGATAGGACAGGCCAAAAAAACCGGGGTGTGACAAGCGAGGAGGCGGTAGATGGATGGGACGGGCATCACATTGCTCCAGGGCAGGCACAACGCATGCGTATCCTGTAATGATAGTCTATATTGATCATCTAGGCATGCATGAGTCTTTTTGTTGGGCCCACATGTAAGACTCATAACCCTCTGGAATATAAAGGGGGGGGGGATATCTTTTGAATGGCATGACAAACTCCTTGAAGAGAATACACAGGATGTAGGGCTATTACCCTATGGGGGGCCTGAACTTAGATATCTCTGGTGTTCTTGATCAATATACACACGCACACATTCCACAGGTGCACCCAGAATGCAGATCACGCGCCTGTCATCCGATATACCCCAGAACATTGTCAAGGATTAACCCTCGACATTTGGTGTGCTAGGTAGGGGATGCGTTTTCGAGTTCTGGTAAGTGCTATTAATTTATTTTGGGCTACCCATATTCAAATCCCCGACGACCAATGTGTCCAGCTCCGAGCATCTGAGTCGCGGCAAGGTGTTCTTCATTAGATATGACCCAGACAAACCCGACATGTTCCAGATTCAGGACATTGGATCAGGATCCGAAGGCTTCAGGATTCGATGGAGACCAGCAGAGGCATCCATGTTCTCAGCATCGAGGGGAGCAAATGGACCGCAAGACCTGGGGGAACCAGCCTCATCAATAGTAGCCCCAATCGGAAGAGTGCTCACTGCGTCGGGACAGCCAACACCTAGCCTCGTGGCACAAACCGAAACCATCCACCAGGTATGATCCGATCATGTAAAAGAGTGCCCAGAAACTAATCGAGTGTGTTGTTTCTTCGAGTCGGTTCAACCCGAGGACGAACAGAAGAGTCTACACTTTGCACCTCTGACATGAGTAACGACCACTTCCTGGTTGGATACCAGTATGGGAGGTAGCCTGCCAGGATCTCAGAAAGGTAACCCTCTCCTCCCCTGGTGCTGACCACCCATCGATCAGAAGGTGGAATCCTTGTCCTACCTTGCAGGATTTCAAGGGGTCACGGGCGCGGTACTGGTCGCTAAGCGAGGCATGCTTCCCTTGATCAGGAACGAATGAGCACAGGACCCTGCATCATCAGATATATAGTTCAATTATGTTTTTTCTAATTAATAATAGCATTGCAGAGTATGAGGGCCACTTATCTGGAACGCGAGCAGCACCCGCGCGAAGGGAGAAATGCCTACTAGCGATGAGGGACTCGCTACTAAGTGTGACCCTAGTGCCAAAGGGTTTTCTAGTGCTCGGACCAAATGATGGCGACATACCACTTTGAAGCGAGAAAGCTAGAGCGTTGCTTCATCGACCAGGAAATCACGCACTTTCCTCGCAAGGACTACTTCCTTGGACGATGGACTGGTCTGTATGGCATCTTCTTTCGAACTCACCCTGGTCGGAGTCTCTGACTGATGGGCTGGTCCGTCTGACGCACACGTGGTGGTTGGCCTGGCTAAAACTGAGCGAGACCTTTGGCCACTTCAGGTGTGTGCTCGGGTCTGATGCGGTTGCCCGCACCGTCTGGAGCACTGAATTGTATTCCCTATTAGAGGAATATGTTGTTGTGCCTCCGAAGATGTGATGGACCATGTGATCGGCCTGCTGGTATCCCGGTGCCGACTGGTCGGGGGCAGCCCCATCCTTATCATCATTGCCGTGCGTGTGCTTGCACACTCCAAGCTCCTGGACGATGATGCCTTGCACGACCTTGAACCCGGTCAGGTCGTGGGCATCTGTACGGTAGATCAGGCAGTAGCCCAGACCCTTTTTTCCGTCTTTATTTTCAAAGCATCAGCGTGTTAGGCCGGTTTGCTCGACTGCTAAGACCTTGGGAGGTCCGGCCTTGCGCCTGCTCTTCTTGTCCTTTCGTTCAACCCCTTTGGAAGGGGCGGGCTGGTCGGACGCAGGTCACGACCTGGCATCGCTCTCAGGCCTCGGCGGCTTGTGAGAACTTGTTCGCGAGATCAAAGGGCTCAGTTGTGCTTTGGATTACCTGGGTGGCCAGCTTCTCGACCATTTTCTGGTCTTTAACCCCCCGCTTGAACACAATGATCATGGATTCTCCTGTGATCCTTGGAATAGTGTTTCGGCGTTCAGTGAAATACCAGGTAAAGTCTCACAACAACTCACCTTGTTGCTATCGGATATGATATAGGTTATTCTCGACCCTTTGTCGGACGTAGGTCCCCTCAAAGTTGGTGACGAACTGGTCGCACATGTCCTCCTAGGAGTGAACCGGGGAGGTTAATCATCCAAGATCGGGCAGAACCGATCAGGGCAGTAGGGAAGTAGTTGGCCATGACCGTCACATGGCATCACGTAGCTTGCACTATAGTGGTGTAGATCTGCAGGAACTCTTTTGGGTTGGTCGACCCATCATACTTCTCGGCTAGGACAGGCCAAAACTTGTTTAGCCAGCGCACTTGCCGTAACCTAGCGGATTGGGCGTTACACCCTGTCCTGTAATGGGGAGCCACTCGCTGTTGGGCGGCGGGCACACCCGTGGGGAGAGACGGTGGTCTTGGGGTGTCGGCGATAGGGTGGATCCGTCTGATGCCTCCCTACAGGGGGAAAGCATGTGGTAGAGCTGCTTGACCCTTTCCTACTCCCGTTGAGCCCTGCCCACCTACTATCTAGTGGCCACTTGGCTCTCGATCATACCACAGAGGTCACGTTGGCACAGAGAGTTATGTAGGTCGGAGGGTTGGCTGTCCTAGTGTGGTGGTGATCCACAGGTACTCCCTGTGGTTGGGGGAGCATTGACCTATTCCACTGTTGGCCCTACCATGACCCTTGGCGACCGTGACCCTCACCAGACCTTGCGATGGGTACGGTGCATGTTGACGTGGTCAGGTGTCGGGCGGTCTCGACCAGGAGGTCGAGATCACACAGCCATGGTGCCACAGGCAAGCCCTCTGGTCTGAAGGTTTTGCGCCGGTGTCATGGTCTCGTAGTTGAGACACTGGGCGCGGAGCGATGATAAGTCACGAGGTGGGGAGCCCCCGGTGTTCTAGCGGTGTGATGGCCTAAGCAACGATTCCACTGTAGACTGCGCCTTGTGTAGGGGCTCCTCAGGACGACACTAGGGATGTAGGGGCTGTCTTGATGCACCTGCCTGTCTGGGGCCAGGCTGGTTTCCCTCTGGGCGTAAAGCCGGGGGGGTTCACCTTCGGTGTTTGAGGCGTGGGGGCCTCCAGCGCCCCCTGCTGCATGGTCCACCATGCAGACTTCGCGTTGGGTCTCGGAGCTCCCGGACTCCGACTCGATTTCCCATGCCTGGAGCACACCGCGTTCATCCGGGTGGTACCCCATGACGAACACCTAGCGGCGGCTGGGGTCCTCAGCACGGGACTCAACAGTTGCCATGGATTTGGCCATGGGTGGTCTGGTCAATTTTTTTAAAACTTGATGAAACGACGAAACGCGCTCCCTACCTGGGGCGCCAAATGTTGTGGGTTAATCCATGACAATGATTCTAGGTATACTGAACATTGGGTGCATGAACGGTGTTTTAGGAACTGGATGTGTGTATAGTCGGTGACTTCAGGGGCATAGAGAGTTATACAGGTTCGGACCTCCTGGAGGATAATAGTCATACGTCTTGTGTGTTATGGAGGATCTCAGTTGATTACAGATGATGTTCTAGCTGGTTGCCAGACTTGATCTCCCCTCAAATGGGGTCCTCATCCCTTTATATAGTAGGGAGTAAGAGAACTTACATGTGGGTCCAAATAGAAAACCTTTGATCATCCTACTATCTAACTCAAGCCATCATTACGGAGGACAAGGCATACCCACTTGCTCTGAAGCCTCCGTATATCCGGTCGTCATGAGCCGCCGTGCTAGCATGTAAAGTCCCATTTCGTATCATGCAATGGTATGGGGCAGGACAATGCCCTTCTGCAACGTCCACGTCCACTTGCCTGGTCGGGCTGCTGATGGAGTCCCACCCGTCATGCGCCGCTGTGTCGGTTTGCAATGTCCCCCCTCCCCTCGCAACATTTAATGCTACGAGATGAGACAATGCCCCTCTGCACCGTCTATAACTTCGTCCACTAGAGCTAGCGCCTGGGGAAGGAAAACACTATAGTGGATGTCAATAAATGTGCTTTGGACAGGTTGTGTCAAATTTGGCCATGCGACCAGTGAGGCTAGTCGTGGGTTTATGCGATGGCGTAGGGAGACTAGTTGCCTAGGCGTTCATACTAGTTGCTGGAGCTATATCCTATTCGCACAATCGACCAGTTTTTCGAAAATATACACTTCTAGTGGTTAAGTCCTCGGCGGGGCCCATTAGCCAGAGTATACCTTTACTCAATACACCGACAATGACTATAAATAAAAGACAAGGACAAACATTGTCAAAAGTAGAAGTGTATTTAAAAAAATCGGTATTTACTCATGGGCAGTTATATGTTGCAGCATCTCATGTTACAAGTAAAGATGGATTAAAAATACTAATAGAGAATGATAATGGGACATGTGGATCAAAGACGCAAAATATAGTCTACAAGGAAATATTTCATTATTTCTAACAAAAAAATATTATACATTCACATATTCTTCTTTTCTTTTTTACATATGAATATCAGCTTGCTTTCACAAATACAACTAGGAGGGTACACCTATATTATTTGTGTCAGAGTTTCTAGGATGTGAAAAAATAGGGGAAGAAATCAAGAGAATGTGGTCAAGCATCTTGACCTTGTAATCATTTATCAAAAGGTAAGTTCATAAAATAGTTCAGATTAAATTAAGGCTTCGCTATCCAAAAGACTGAAATGGATCATATTAAATGACGACTTTCCACACTGTTCAGCTAATTGTGGTGACGTAAACTGGAACACTTCTTCTTCAGTATCATTAGGAGTAGCTGGCAATAGCATAACCTAACATTCTTCAGCAGTACCTCATTATTATTTCTACACACTACATAGAAGGGAAACTGGCCATTTGTTTATTTCCTGGCTTATGTGATTGTCCTAATATAATTTTACTCAAATGGCTTATCTGAGTGGTTGTCTTTAAGCTCTAATTTCCTAGCTTATAACGGAAGATATTTACTTAATCAATAGCCTCCTTTTTGGGTTTAAGAATTGCCTTCACATGAATGTACTTTTAGTTCTAGTGACCAGTAATTGTGCCTATGTTTTCTGGAAAAAAAAAATAAGATCCTATGTTATACGAGTGTCTAAAAACATATTTACTTTGGGCTTTCATTCTTACTTCACCCCATCCAGATATGGTCATTAAATGCATGAAATTTATTGTATTCTGATGCACCGTAACCATCTTAAGAAATTCTATAAACTTCTGAGATGCCAACCTTTAGTTTGTGCAAATATCTCCAGGGGTATGGTACATTGGTTACTTTCATGGCCTTAGATCTGCTCGAACACAATAAAAAATGGTACGCTTTACTTAGATTCGGACATGTGTAAAAGTCTTTAGGTCTACTGCATAATTATCTTTCTTTTTGGCATAAAAATGTGTTAAACAAAATTTTAATCTATGATCGCTATACTTCTGTTGGAGTCATATCCTGGTCGCATGATTGATCGGTTTTTGACAATAGCCCCCAAGCCTCCCTGTGACCGTGGTCCGACCTAGTCGTGCCACCCTGGTTCTGGGCAAACATAGTTCACCCAGGGAGTGGCCGTTGACGCCATCAGTCCTCAAAGTTTAACTCTGAACTTCACATCATGTAGGGAGGTTTAAGTGTCCTGAGAGAGAAAAGAGGGTATGAGAGAGAGAGAGAGAGAGAGAGAGAGAGAGAGACATTAATTACCGTTGGACCTGAAGGACTCTTGGTTCCTTCTGTGCGCCCCCTCGGGTTTCAAGCAATTTGAATGCCGCGTTGGTTAGGGCGCCGCCGCTGAGGTCTTTTAAAGGATGTTTGTTTGATGGCCTTTTGATCCACCCCATCGCCATCCTTCTCACCTTCATGCCTTTAGTGCTTATAGTACATTCGTCTCTATCCCGTCTCGCGTTCTACTCTGTAGCGTAGGTAGGCCTTGAGGCCATGGCGTACTCCCCTCCTTCATCGCTGGGGGGGTCGATGATCTTGGATGACTCGATGGAGGAGGGGTCACCTCTGGCTCTGGATCCGTTTGCCGTGGTGCTTCCGGAGGCGGCATTTATCGTGAGTGCGCTTACGAGGTCAAAGCTGGTGCTCACAAGATTGGAGCCAGCGACCACCAAGCTTACACCCTTCCAAATAAGGTAGCCTTTTGCTGGTCCGTCTTGCTCTCTTACCCGGGCGGATCCCTTGGCCAAGGTCATCGATATTTCTGATGATGAGGAGGGGATCGACTAGGACCTTCTGGAGAAGGAGATTGATGAAGAGGAAGAGTCAGAGATGAAGTGGACAGGAGGTCTTCAGGGTGCGTCGGGGCCGGTCATTAGCTCCAGCAGGGCTTTTGCGTCGGCCACCTTCCCTGGCCCTTATGCAGGTCGTCATCCGATGCCCAGAGTCGTGACCTGCCGTTCCAGGGAGGAGTATAAGAGGTTCCTTGAATCGTTCAGAGGCAGATAGAGGCAAGAGTCTAGCGGACTCTTTCTGTCAACTTCGCGCTAGTCACTTGAGTCAGGGAGAATAGGGTAGGCATGTACCGAGATAGTTAGCCTGATTGGATGTAACTAGTTGGCTTGTAACCTATCCTCTTTATGAATGGAAAATGTTGGGGTTTTATGACGCCCGTCTTTGTTCCGGCCCCCTCCCAGGGCCTCACCGATGGCCGGAGGACCAAATAGGAGTTTGTGGTTTTTCGAACCGATTGGTTCGGACCACTGTTTTGAGTTTTCGGAAAACCTTCCCAGTGTTGATGCGATGAGTTGGCTCTGATTGTCCCATTCCGTTTGCTAGTCAGGTTCTTGGGGCATAGAATGGATCATAGCTCGATAAGTCCATTGGTGGTGACCAGCACTCGGCCCGAGTGAGGACTTGTGGCCTTGTGGTCGTTATTTTTGGCCGCTCGTACCCCGATCATCACGCGTGCATACAGGATGGGGCTTTGCACTGTTTTGGGATCTCTGGTCGCCTTATTGTTTGGCACCCTTGTCGCCATGTTCCGTAGTGGCTGTCAAGTGTGGTCGCGTGTTGTGATCGGAGAACCAATCTGTCGAGAGCCCGTTGCTGGTTGGGAAGTCCTACAAAATAGGGAGTTTGGTTTTTTGAATTTGAGAACTTGCAGGTTGTATTCCACGTTCGTCCAGAAGGTCCTACAAAATAGAGAAATAAACCTATTTTTGAGTGACCCTACACATAGAACTTGCGCAACAGGGTGATGTTCTAGGAGATATGTAATTCACGGCCGTCCTCCATGGCTAACTTGACCGCACCAGGTCGGGTGACATCGACCACTTTGAAGGACCCCTCCCACTTGGGGGATAGTTTATTTCGACCGACCTTATTCTGAATTTGCCTAAGGACGAGGTTGCCTATGACCAGTGTTCGTTCTCACACCTTCCAACTGTGGTAGCGTTTGAGGCTTTGCTGATATCGGGCAGCTCGAATCAGAGCAAGATCGTGGAACTCTTCGATTAAGTTTATGTCATCCTCTCGTCGCGCCACATGGTCATTGTCCAAGTAGTTGCTGACTTGAGGCGATTGGAAGGTGATTTATGAGGGGAGCATTGCTTCAGCGCCAAAAACCAAGAAGAAAGGGGTTTCGATCGTAGACCGGCTGGGGGTCGTTCGCAGTGACCAGAGTACCGTGGGGAGTTCATCCACCCAACATCTTGAATAGCTTTTAAGCCAATTAAAGACCCAAGTTTTGATCCCTTGCAGTATCATCCCATTCAACCTTTCAACATGTCCGTTGCTTTTGGGGTGAGCCACAGACGCATAGCAAACCTTGGTTCTAATTTCTTCACAGTAGTCTTGTAAAGCACTACTGGTGAACTGAGTTCTATTTTCCATTATTATGCGGATTAGACTGCCAAACCGCACTACTAGCCCTTGTGTGAACTTAATCGCTGTCGTGGTAGTGATCTTCCTGATCGGTTCAGCCTCGATCCACTTAGTGAACTTGTCGATGGCCACGAACAGGAATTCAAAACTGCCTAAGGTTTTGGAGAACTGTCCCACGATATCGAACCTCCAGACAGTGAAAGGCCAAGAGAGTGGTATAATTTGCAGTGCCTAGGCTGGTAGGTTGGTATTTCAGCCATAGTACTGACATGACTCGCATCATTTTGACAGCTCGCAGGCATCTTGGAGGGCAGTGAGCCAATATAATCCATACCAGAACGCTTTTTGATCATGGTGCGGTATGAAGCGTGGCTACCACATATGCCTCTGTAGATATTAGAGAACACTGCGCTCCCCTCTTACCGAGTGATGCATTTCAGTAAAAGGCTATTGTTCCCTCTACGGTAGAGGTGTCCTTCTACTAGGGAGTATCTGCGGGCTTGTCATGAGACCTTTTCTACTGACGTATCCTTGTCAAGGACTGTTTGATTCTGAAGGTAGTCCAAGATCTTATCCATCTAGGTCGTACCCGAATCGAGCAGGGCAACCACATGATAGTCGCCCGAGGTTGACGATACAGAAGGAGGTGTTGCCTCCAAAGGTGTTGCCTCGGGTGCTCCGTTTCTGAGCGGAGCATCCCCTTCACCTTGGCCCGAGACCGCGGTGGATGTCGTAAGAGTCTTTCATAAAAGACTCTGATCTCGATAGGTTCACTAGAAGAAGCTAGACGGGTCAACTCATCGCTTAGGAAGTTATCCTTGCGAGGGGCATGCTTGACCTCAAAACTGATGAAACGTCACTCTAGTCTTCTCACTTTAGCGAGGTATGCTGCCATTATCAGGTCAAAGCACTGAAACTCCTTTTGCACCTAGTTCACTACTAGTAGCGAGTCCCCTACTGCTAACAATCGTCTAATCCTAAGTGTGGAGGCTGCTCGCATTTCGGACAAGAGGCTATCATATTCAACATTGTTATTAGCGGTTGGAAAATATATTTGAACTACGTACTTGAGGATGTCGCCAGTAGTGAGGTCAGAACCACTCCTACCCCAGCTCCCTTTAGTGTGAACAAACTGTCGAAGTGCATGGTCCAGTGCTCATCTGCCTCTGGTCGTTGTACCTGCTCGAGCTCAAAGGACTACCACTCGGCTACAAAATCAGCCAGTGCCTGGGACTTGATAGAAGTTTGGGGGATAAACTGGAGATCGAATCCCCCTAGCTCTACTGTCCGCTTTGTTGTTCTTCCTATCGCATCTCTATTATGGAGAATTTCCCTAATTGGGAACGAAGTAATCACCTTGATTTTGTGAACCTGAAAGTAGTGTTTGAGCTTGCGACAGGCTATCAGGATGGCGTATAACAATTTTTGAGTCTGTGGGTACCGAGCCTTCGCGTCGTGCAGGACCTCACTGACATAATATACTGGTCGCTAGAGGCTTTCCCGCTCGACGACCAGGACTGCGCTTGCGACCTGTGGTGTTGAGGCAACATAGAGCAAGAGCTCCTCATCGGGTCGAGGTGCGGTTAGTACGGGAGGGGAGGAGAGGTACCTTTTGAGCTCTTGGAATGCTGCTTTTGCCTCCGGCATCCACTGGAAGTGGTCGTTTTTCTTCAGGAGTTTGAAAAGCAGCAGTCCCTTCTCCCCTAGCCTTGAGATGAACCTGCTCAGGGTAGCAAAGCATCATGTTAGCTTCTGAACCTCCTTTAACATGTTCGGGGATCGCATCTAGTCGATGGCCCAGATCTTGTCATGGTTCACCTATTTCCCTCGATGAGACATAAGGAATTCGAGCAATTTCCCTGACGGAACCTGGAACGTATACTTCTCCAGGTTCAGTTTCATGCGGTACGTCTGGAGATTGTCAAATGTTTCTTGGAGATTGGTCTTGCTCTTGACGACCACATCGTCTACTTATACCTTGACGTTTCTTCCGAGCTATGGTCAGAGAACGAGTTGAATACATCGTTGGTAAGTGGCGCTGGCGCTTTTTAAGCCAAAAGGCATTTTTACATAGCAGAAGACCCCAAAGGGTGTAACAAAAGCAGTTTTTTTCCTCATCTTCTCTTTACATACTAATCAGATGGTACCCGATCGAGCATCTAAGAGTCAACTAGCTGATTGATTCAGGGAAGTGGGAAAAGATATTTTGGGCACGTCTTGTTGAGGTCAGTGAAGTCGATGCACATTCTCAACTTACCATTATGCTTTCAAACCATAACTGGGTTAGACAGCCATTCTAGGTATTGCTCCTCCCAGATGAAGCCTGCTTCTAGGAGCTTATCGATCTCCAGACGAAGTGCTTCCTTTCGATCGACCACGAATCGACGTGCCTTCTGCTTTAAAGGTCGTGCTTCTGGTCGTATAGACAACTTATGCTCTATCACATCCCTGGGGACTCCGGGTATATCAGACGGACACCATGAAAAGACGTATGTGCTCGCCCAGAGGAAGGTGATGAGCGTGAGTTCCTATTTGGGGTCCAACGCAGCCCCTATGTGGATCGACTTGGTCGAGTCAGTGTCGTCTAGACCCACTGCCTTGAGCCGATCGTCTTGGCTAGCAACAACATGGACCTTTACCGGCCACCCGCTGGGTTCAGCGGTTACGGGCTATGACTCGGGAGTCAGTTTGACCATGTCGAGACTCCTCTTGTCACATTGCAGGGCTGTTTTGGCATTGCCAACAACAATGATGGCCCCTATTGGCCTAGAGATTTTGATCGCCTGGTATGCGTAATGGGCAATGGCCATAAACTGGGCCATTGCTGGCCGTCTGAGGATCACGTTATATGCAGTCCCAAAGTCAGCCACATCGAAAAGGACTCTTTCAGTTCTGAAGTTGTCCGGCGAGCTAAAGGTGACAGGTAGCTCGATTTTCCCTAGAGGCTTAGCCGAGGAACCCGACGTGATCCCAAAGAAAGGTGGATATGGCTTCAATGAGCTTCTCAGAATCTGTAGGGTGTCCAGTTCATTGGCGAAAAGAGGTGGTTGATCGAACTTCTTCCGTCGATGAGTACGCGGCCCAGCCGAACGTTCTGCATCATGGATTCGTCCTGTGTGTTATGGAGGATCTTAGTTGATTACAGATGATGTTCTAGCTAGTTGCCAAACTTGATCTCCCCTCAAGCGGGGTTCTCATCTCTTTATATAGTAGGGAGGATGAGAACTTACATGTGGGTCCAAACAGAAAACATTTGCTCATCCTAATATCTAACCCAAACCATCATTACAGAAGACAAGACATGCCCACTTGCTCTGAGGGCTCCATATATCCTGTCGCCGTGCACCGACGTGCTAGCCTGCAAAGTCTCACTCCGCAGCATTCAATGCTACAGGATAGGATAATACCCTTTTGCGCTGTCCCCGTCCACCTGGCTGGTCGGACTGCTGATGATGTCCCATCTGTCGTGCGTCACTGTGCCGGTCTGCAACATTCCCCCAGCAGCATTTAATGTTACGGGATGTGACAATACCCCTCTGTGCCGTCCATGACTTTGTCCACTATAGCTGACGCTTGGAAAAGGAAAACACTTGAGTGCATATCAATAAATGTGTTTTAGATAGGTTGTGTCAAATCTGGTCATGTGATTAGTGGGGCTGATCGCGGGATTATGCGATGGCGTAGGGGGACTGGTTGCGTAGGCGTTTATACTAGTTACTGGAGCCATATCCTGGTTGCACGATCGACCAGTTTTTGGAAAATATACACCTCTAGTTGTTAAGTTCTCGGTGGGGCCCGTTAACCAGGGTATCCCTTTACTCAATACACCGACAATGACTATAAATAAAAGCCAAGGACAAACATTGTCACAAGTAGAAGTGTATTTAAAAAACCGGTATTTACTCATAGGCAATTATATGTTGCATCTCGTGTTAGAAGTAAAGATAGATTAAAAATACAAATACAGAATGATAATGGGACATGTGGATCAAAGACACAAAATATAGTCTACAAGGAAATATTTCATTATTTCTAAAAAAATATTATACATTCACATATTCTTCTTTTCTTTTTTACATATGAATATCAACTTGCTTTCACAAATACTACTAGGAGGGTACACCTATATTATTTGTGTCAGAGTTTCTAGGATGTGAAAAAATAGAGAAAGAAATCAAGAGAATGAGGTCAAGCATCTTTACCTTTATAATCATTTATTAAAAGGTATGTCGTAAAATATTTCAGATTAAATTAAGGCTTTGCTAACCAAAAGGCTAAAATGGATCATATTAAATGCCGGCTTTCCACACTATTCATCTAATTATGGTGACGTAAACTGGAACACTTATTTTTCAGTATCATTAGGAGTAGCTAGCAATAGCATTACTTAACATTCTTCAGCACTACCTCATTATTATTTCTACACACTACATAGAAGGGAAACTGACCATTTGTATATTTCCTGGCTTACGTGATTGTCCTAATATAATTTTACTCAAATGGCTTATGTGAGTAGTTGTCTTTAAGCTCTGATTTCCTAGCTTATAACAAAAGATATTTACCTAATCAATAGCCTCCTTTTTGGGTTTAAGAATTGGCTTCACATGAACGTACTTTTAGTTCCTGTGACCAGTAATTGTGATCCTCTGTTCTCTGGAGAAAAAAAATGAGATCATGTGTTACACGAGTGTCTGAAAACATATTTACTTTGGGCTTTCATTCTTACTTCACCCCATCTGGATCTGGTCATTAAATGCATGAAATTTATTGTATTCTGATGCACCGTAACCATCTTAAGAAATTCTATGAACTTTTGAGATGCCAACCTTTAGTTTGTGCAAATATCTCCAAGGGTATGGTACATTGGCTACTTTCATGACCTTAGACCTGCTCGAATACAATCAAAGATGGTACGCTTTACTTAGATTCGGATGTGCCTAAAAGTCTTTTGGTCTACTGCATAATTATCTTTCTTTTTGGCATAAAAACGTGTTAAACAAAATTTTAATCTGTGATCGCTATACTTTTGCAGATTAGCCGAGGGAGATCACATATGGTGAGTACTTAGTATTGCTGTAACAACTCAAATGATTGATTGCTCTCAACCTTCAATATATAACAACTTAAGAAATCTTCTAGATCTGAATATCGAAAAGAGTGCAAATTTGATTACTAGGGAGCATAACAGGAAATTTGTTTCCTTAGAAAAGGAAGTTGACTCTAACACTATGGCCTTGGTGACAATGGAGAACTCGATCATTTGTGCCATTTCAAATGACTCATTATGTCTCTGGCAAGGCGACATGAAGTTCTACTTCGTGGATGTAGTCAACCTAGCATTGCAGTTTGAAAGTACAGCTGCAAATATTCTTGTTCAAAAGAGGAGATTAGTCCATAAGTTTTCAAGATTTTGTTCAAATTTTTTATACTAAAACCCGTTTCCATATTGCCCTGAGTATAGACATTTACCTGTTTTAGCCTTTAAAGCAAGGATAAATAATTGTGTTGCTAAAATCCACTGATTAGCCACTTTACCTATAATTGATCAAATTCATCTTTCCTATTATGTATGTGCCTCATTTCAGGTATAGCTCTGCAAATCACGAAGGATATCACATTGAAGGCTAAGGCCGCACCATTTTTTATATATAAATCGAACGATCCTTCTAAAACGAAAAAATTAGTGATAACAAATATTAATTAGCTGCTGAGACTGACATGTGAACTAGCCTAATTCTATGTAACTGGGTTCGAATAGTAAATTAGCTGCCCCTTATCTTAAGAGCTGCAATTATGCAAATCTCTCTTCCAGAACCGAGCTAGGGTTTCGCCTCCCCGACCCTCCCGCCTCCTCCCGGGCACCGCGCAACCGCAGCAGCGCCCTCGCCGTCCTCGCCGCCGCCGTCATGGGGACGGAGCGGAAGCGAAAGGTGAGCCTCTTCGACGTGGTCAACGAGACCTCCGTCTCCGCCAAGCTCGGCCGCGCTGCCACCAACGGTGCCGCGGCTGCGGCGGCGGCCAACCCGTCCATCAACCGGTGGAACTTGCGACCCTACTCGGCGCGGTACTATGAGATCCTCGAGAAGCGCCGCACGCTCCCCGTGTGGCAGCAGAAAGACGAGTTCCTCCGCGCCCTCCGCGACAACCAGACCCTCATCCTCGTCGGCGAAACGGGAAGTGGAAAGACCACACAGGTATGGCAATTTACGCTCCAATACCCATATCGCCTTCGTATACGCACTGATTAGGTTACTGGCGTATTTGATCTTCTTAATTGTTGTTTGTTGTTAAGGACTTGAGGTTTGGAGATAGATGTTCTAGAGGGTACCCACTTTTTTGCTATGGTAAATTGTTCAGATTTTTTTTGTGAACGTGTTTGCGTAATTGAGGCGAGGCTATGCTTATTGTGATCTTAGTTTAGCTATTGCTTGATTTGTTCTTGGGATTGATTATGTTATTGTGATGTTTGTATGTCATTCGTGCTCCAATAGTTGTGAGGATTGATTTGTGTTATGTGGAACAGATCCCCCAATTTGTGCTCGAGGCTGAGAACTTGGGGAACCGTTCTATGGTTGCCTGCACACAGCCACGGAGGGTCGCAGCAATGTCAGTCTCCAGGCGTGTTGCAGAGGAGATGGATGTTACTATTGGGGAGGAAGTGGGTTACAGTATCCGTTTCGAGGATTGCAGCAGCTCCAAAACTGCTCTCAAGTAAGCTTTTTGAGTCTTTCATTTCATTCGATGATCAGATGCAATATCCTTTGGCAGATTGATATGGAGTGTATGTTTCTTTTCTTTTTTAGGTATTCTGATCTAATCCTGTTGTGTTGAACACTATTGCTTCCTATCAGATATTTGACAGATGGTATGCTTCTGAGAGAAGCAATGGCAGACCCACTTTTAGAGAAGTACAAGGTGATTGTTCTTGATGAAGCTCATGAGAGAACATTGGCAACAGATGTTTTGTTTGGGCTTCTGAAGGAGGTTCTAAAGAATAGACCTGATTTGAAGCTTGTTGTTATGAGTGCTACCCTTGAAGCAGAAAAATTTCAGGGTTACTTCAGTAGTGCACCTTTGATGAAGGTACCTGGGAGACTTCATCCAGTGGAGATCTTCTATACACAAGAACCAGAAAGGGACTATCTAGAGGCTGCTATCAGGACAGTTGTGCAAATTCATATGTGCGAACCCGCTGGCGATATCCTTGTCTTCCTTACTGGAGAAGAGGAGATTGAGGACGCTTGTCGGAAAATTAACAAGGAAGTTAGTAACATGGGAGATCAGGTTGGCCCAGTTAAAGTTGTGCCTTTGTATTCTACACTTCCCCCGGCAATGCAGCAGAAGATTTTTGAACCTGCTCCTGCCCTACTGAGAGAAGGAGGTCCTCCTGGAAGGAAAATTGTTGTGTCCACAAACATTGCTGAGACCTCCTTAACCATAGATGGTATAGTTTATGTAATAGACCCAGGGTTTTCCAAACAGAAAGTTTACAATCCAAGGATAAGGGTGGAATCCCTCCTGGTGTCACCAATTTCCAAGGCAAGCGCCCATCAGAGAGCTGGTCGTGCCGGAAGAACGCAACCTGGGAAGTGCTTCAGGTTATACACAGAGAAGAGTTTTAACGAGGATTTGCAACCACAGACCTACCCAGAAATTCTTCGGTCGAACCTGGCAAATACTGTTCTTACCTTGAAGAAGCTTGGAATTGATGACTTAGTGCATTTTGACTTTATGGACCCTCCAGCACCGGAAACTCTAATGAGGGCCTTAGAAGTTTTGAACTACTTGGGGGCACTCGATGATGAAGGTAATCTAACACAATTAGGTGAGATGATGAGTGAGTTTCCCCTGGATCCACAAATGTCGAAGATGCTTGTCATCAGTCCAAAGTACAACTGTTCAAATGAGATCCTATCGATATCTGCTATGCTGTCAGGTATGTCAATTATTACTTCAGATCACTAAATTGCATTTCAAGTTTTCAACAACTCAATTTATCTTGTGTATTATATTATGTGTTACCTGGGCTATTTTGCTTCCATCAATTATGGGCAAGTAAAATGCCAGGTTGTAGCATGTGAGCTTGCATGCAGATAGTATGTGTGCTTCACATCATTTTATTGTGCTTTCTTTTATGAGCTGTCATCAGCAACTGTAAATTCACCTGGCTTCTTGAGCTATTGGTAGAAATGATCATACAGTTTAGGCTGATGCAGATAGTTGCTGTTTGTTGAGTTATTCTGACAAAGCAAATGGTATCGTCTCGCCTCTTTGCATCTGCTGACCACCATGGACTTCGTCTGTTATTACCATATTCTTTCTCTAGTACCCAATTGTTTCCTCCGGCCTAGGGAGGCTCAAAAGGCTGCTGATGAGGCGAAGGCTCGATTTGGCCACATTGATGGGGACCATCTGACGCTTTTGAACGTATACCATGCATACAAGCAAAACAGTAAGTCGATAATCCCTCATTTAATTAGGGAAGCAAGTGTGTTGGATCGGGACGACTCAGATCCTAGTTATTTTGCTTTACAAACCATACGTACAAAATGAACCACCAATTAAGTGTAAAGTGAACCACTAATTGAGTGGAGAGGTTTAACAATCTTCTTATTGTCCATGCAGATGAAGATCCCCAGTGGTGTTACGAGAACTTTGTCAATGCTAGAGCACTTAAGTCTGCAGACAATGTTAGACAACAGCTTGTTCGCATCATGACTAGATTCAACCTCAAGATGTGCAGCGCAGAGTTCAATAGTCATGAGTACTATGTCAATATCAGGAAAGCAATGCTTGCAGGGTATTTCATGCAGGTTGCTCACCTGGAGCGAACTGGACATTACCTGACAGTAAAAGATAACCAGGTTTGTACCTTTTATGTTCCAATATAACTTCCATCTAAGCTTTCTTGCTCAGGGCGTTGTATTGCAGCATTGTAACTCCTTCCTCACCAGGTTGTCCATCTTCACCCCTCAAACTGTATGGACCATAAGCCGGAGTGGGTCATCTACAATGAATATGTCTTGACCACCAGGAATTTCATCCGAACAGTCACTGATATCCGTGGGGAATGGTAAGTTATTACCTGAACAGTCACCAGGTTGGCCACTTGTTGAAGACTGAACATTTGAAGGATGCATTCACAACTTTTTGTGCCTTATGTGCAGGCTGATTGATATAGCTCCACACTACTATGATCTGAGCAATTTCCCATCATGCGAGGCGAAGCGTGTTCTCGAGAGGCTGTACAACAAGAAGGAGAGGGAAAGAACGGCAAATAGAAGCTGAAGTTGATGCTTTTTTTTGCCTGTTTCATCATAATTGCGCTGAGGATGTAGCAGAAGCTTTCTACTCCAGAGAGCTTTGGTCGTCACTGATACGTGTTGCCCTCTGCCATAGGCAACATAATTATGTCTCTCCTAGAAGTTGGTTAGCGACCTAGGTCTGCATGATGTCTGCCGCAGCCTTTCATATTTCATCAGCGTGGTGATCATTATGTAGAAGAACATTTCTCAAATGTTGATGATGCTACTGTGTAACAGCCTTGGGCTTATATTTGTTTTTCGTGCTTTTAGGTGGTATAGGCTGTGATGCAAATTAATTGTGTACCAGTCTCTGTATTTCAGAAGGATCAGACATTTTTGTTTGCATATTTGTTCGTTTTCCATTTGTTCTAATGCTCACTACATGCCTTTATATGACTAGTTGCTTCGCTGATGTCATGTTCTAGCTTGGCTCCTTTTCTGTATGCTTCTGTTCCCCTTACCGGTAGCAGAAGCACGGATCGAGGCGAAGGCTGCGTTTGGCTTTTTTTTTGGGTGCTACGCTAAGCACCAGGCAACTATAATCGCAAAGTGGCGCAGAGGCAACTTGCTGTGAGCTTTTTCAGATAAATAGGGTTGCGTTTATCTGATGCAAACGTATCATTCTCTGAACGCATGTAAAGTATTGTGTAGTTGGGTGCTACATGACGGTCTGCACAATGGGAGACAGGGTGTATAACATGACATCCCTTCTATACCACCGTTGTGTTGACAAATCCAGATGGCACGACGTATTTCTCCCTTTGATGTCATCCTTCTGTGTTAACAGATCCAATGACAGCTTATAACAGCAACACATAGGGATCCCCTAATTACCCGATTATCAGCTATCAACATCCTAGCATATAAAAAGGAACCAATCAGTGAAAAATAACTTTTTATCACCGTTCTGTCTATTTCAAGCTTTGAAGAAAAATAAGGAACAAAATCTGATTTCCACAGCCGACGTGCTCACTCGGTAAGTCGGTATGCATTTCAACGGCTATACAGGAATATATCTACTTTTATCATATCCCCTCTTGGGGCTGGTTCACTCATATGTTACACTTCAAAATCTGTTCTTGCACAACCCCCCGATTACTTTTCACCATGCAACTCAGACAATACCTCGCTCCAGTGAAAGAAATGCAGCGCCTGTTGAAGTTGCTCACAATTGAACTGGCTCTGTCGTTATCCTAGAATTCCAACTAAACAAAACCAAAGCTAAACTTCCTATTATCCTGCGATGCCAACTAGAACAAATGATACAAAGTATAGTGCGACGGAAATGGCAATTCCTGCCACAAAATTGTATGAGAGGCGCTTGTTGTCACGACTAGGTACAAATGCAATCTTCAAGGTATTAGTCAATTCGAAGAGCCTAAGGGAAACCTGCGGGAATACATGAAAACATAAGTTGCTGCAGATTAATGTCTTCAATATCTTACATAGGGAAGATCTACATACCACAACATATATAGCAGTAGTGAGCATGAAATTGAGCAATGGGTAATCTGGGATTATTGACAATAGCCATTTCGGTTGCCCATTGGGCACCCTTGATCTGCAGGAGTTATCAAAGTAAACGAGACAATTTCAGTCATCTACAATCTGGAGAAGTTTTTTCAGTGGTGCAAATGGCAGAACTAAGTACAAAGAAGAGAAAAGCCAGATGGTCACCTGAGCCAGATATGAAACTGAGATATGTATGTCTCTAGTGTAATCTTTCCAAGCCAGCTAGAACAGGCCAATGAACAAATACATGAGTCACATATTCCCACATCATTGACGTAACATTCAGTAATAAAGGTAAAATGCATTACACAAAACCAAAACTTACGCAAATAGTGTGAGAGAGAAGCTCCTGAACTCTTGAGTGAAATTGCGTAGGCATATGTAGACACTTTTGAGTACAAGTGTACAACAACCATGGAACAAATCAGATTTTGTACACTTACAGATCCAAACAAATTATATTGAAAAGGTGAGGTACATACGTTATAGGGATCCAGGATGTATAGGGATGGTACTTGTTGTATGAAATCTTATCCAGCTTATAAATGTATTCATACCACAAATAACCAGCCTGTGATCAACACACAGCATGTCTTACCAAAAGTAAGATATTTAAAAAATGATTTGATGCAGTTGTTTGATGATTACCGTCAAAGAAATAGTAACTATCAAGGCCTTAATATAGAGTTTGGTTCTCGTTTCAGCTTCTTCCAGCTTCTCCATCCACTTCTCAACCTGAGACACAGGATATTTCATCAATGCCAAACATAACTTTCTTTTGCTCTTCCGAACAATTGTGAGGATGCATCAAAGAGATCTCTGAACCTAAAGGAACATATAGCTATAATACATAAAAAACAAATGGTCAGAAACATACAGTTGGATGGTAATATGCATATATCATCCCCACGATCCAAATATAGCGATCCAG
The DNA here is from genome assembly GCF_958298935.1 of Phragmites australis. Taxonomy (NCBI): domain Eukaryota; kingdom Viridiplantae; phylum Streptophyta; class Magnoliopsida; order Poales; family Poaceae; genus Phragmites; species Phragmites australis. Next base: position 35,246,846 of record NC_084924.1, on the reverse strand, counting down.
TCCAGATCGGAATTGCCACTCATGCAACCGGGGGAGATCTGGTTTGGAAGGATCGGTATAGCCTGCATACAAGACAAATAACACTGTTCATCTTTTGGAAGGAAAAATGCATGGGACACCCATAGTAGGGAAGGTTTTGGAAGAGAACTGGCCTAGAAGAAGCGTGAATGGGCTCCAGACTATGTCAAAGACACCTGGAACTTCCCATACCAGGATAACTACCAAGAAGCAAGCAATAAATTTCATTGCCATCACCGTTCTAATCTCGTTATATTTGTTTAAAATTCCAAGAGCACCATAAACCATGAGGGTGAAAAGGGTGTGCATAGGACAAATATAATAGAGTGTATAGTCATTGTTCAGGACAATGCAGCAGAATATCACAAAGAAATTGAGGCGCCACATCATCTGTTGAAGGCACATCCATGTCAGGAAAATTCTAAGATAAAGAATCAAGAATAGTGGGACTTAATCACTTGAATATGCACCTGAGCAAATCGTCCGAGACTGAAATCCTTCCTCACATAATAATAAGAGAAGTTGCCAAATCCAGTCATCCAGACATATGCAGCAATGAATACACGGATTGCATTGTATATCTCTTTAGCATTGAAGTAGTGGTACATCAAGAACAGCACCTGGAAATTAGACAAATCAATGCTGAAAATGTTGCAGTGTTGCTAGTGCTAGGACAGAGTAGTTGGTGTGGTGTAAAAGTTAGCATGACAAAAGGTGTTGGTGCTAGGACAGGTCAAAATCCCATGTTTCATTGACCAATAATGGATGCTAATGACCAAATTAAGTTATTTGCAACTCAGAGAGGTCCACAGTCAACGAATGGACCATCATGAGCACAATGAAAGCATACATGTTAGCTGTGCCAAATGACGGTAGGTGTCTATAACTGCATATATATACATCATCCTTGTATAGTTCTGATGTACCAATGCTCATGCATGAACTGTAGCTACTCACCCAACTATGTTTCTGGGAAACCAGGAAAGACCACAGAAGGTCAGAAGGAAGATAAAAGTATGAAAAGTACCTGCATCCAACCCTTCCATTCTTCAGTTTGATGCCTATTCAAATACAGTATAGACTTTCCTGTGAATGCCGACTTGTCTTGATGGACCTTAAAGGAAGTCATAGCTGCTACGATAATAAGAAGAAAGTAGAGGAAAAGGAACATATCTCGGCTGTAATTCTGTAGATGCAGGATACCAAGAAAAAGGTTAATTGGTTAAAGCGTTACACAATATAAAATGACACATGATGCATGCACCTTCTATGCAGTGTAGGCTATTTTGCATCAATCTGAATAAGTAAGCCAAGTTGGAAAGCTCTAATAAATGGCAATTTTACCAATATGACACTTAGGCACATGGCCAACACTCATGTAATAATTATCAGCACAATAGTACCTTAGCAGACTCTCCAAGCAAATCTGTACGATCACATATGTAAAAATAAAGTAGATACCCTCCAAACTCAGATCTGAAAGAATCATTGCAACCCAGTTAGCAGAACATTGCAACTGTGGCAGCATAGATGATTGAAGGAGCAACTATAGCTTACATTGCTCTCAGTGTTAAACGATTCTCCAGAAGAAGAGTCTGGTCCATGAAGAAAAGTCTGTTGAACCCAACAGTTTTTTTTTTGTCAGTGGCTCAATGCCTTTAAATCCTGATATCTTAACACATTTATATAATATGCTATGGAGAAATTGTAATTCATATAGAACCTGAGCAATTGTGATGTGAAGGAAGCATAAACTGGCTTCGCAGGTGCTGCCTGACCACCCTGCTCCAATAACATTGTTTGATCTTCTCCTTTGACTGAACTGTTATCCGATACTGCTAAATTGACATCCGAGTGTCTACTGACAAAGATGAAGAGACAGAAATTCCAGTAAGATTCCTTATAGAAGAATATTGCAATGTTACTACACTGTAGTATCATTCAAAGCAACATGTAACGGTGCAGTGCAAGAGGCATTCCAAGACAGGAACCGAATACAGAAAGTAATGCAAGAGTAGGACATCTAGAGCTATGCTTCTTGTAAGGCAAGCAGTGTGTTTTTTTAATTATTAATTCACGGACAACATAAGAAAGAATAGATACCATTATAGCACTTAGCATCTTTGAAGACAAGAATGGCGGACTCTCAGGATCAAAGTAACATCTACTTACGCTTTAATAGAAGCAGCATTCTTCCTATGAAAGAGAACCTCAGAATACGCCCAGGCTGCGAAAACCCAAAGAAAGCCAAGAATAGAAGAAACCTGCATGGAGTGCAAAGCATCACTTAGTTCCAGACATGGAAGTACCAGAAAATGTAGCGCAGAACTTAATGGCTGCCTTAAGGATACGGTCCGAATCTCCAGATCTAGAAACCACATATGAAAGCAATTTGCAGATTCTCCAACCTTTAAACCCTAAACCCAGAATTTACCGATTTTGCAGGAGCAGTGCTGAGAGAAACCACCACCCTAGATTTGGTGCTACTATTCCGAAGACTGATAGTAACCTGACCAACGCCATCCTTGATCCACAACACAAAAGGTAGCCATAAATCCCATCCCAGATTAGCTTAAGTAATTACCTCTCATCAGAATATCACTCAATACTAGAACCCAACACTAGTATTAACGATAACACGCGAAAAACATTTGACCGGTCAACTCAACACCCCTCAAATCAGACAACAACTGCATTAAAACCGCAGCACGTAACGCCATTTCGTTTAAAAAATTTGACACGCATCGCGCCTCCAGCACCTCTCCGCGACCACCAAAAGCCCAAAGCCAGCCCGCGATTCAGCCGCGGGGTCGCGCACGAACCCAGCCGTCCCGTCCCGTCCCATTCCCCCGCCCCGCGCCCCTCAAATCCACCAAACCACCTCACCAAACCCCGCCCCAATCGCCTCGAATCCCAACGAAATCCCGACTGGCGTCGCACGGCACGGAGCAGCAATGCCCGCGCCAGCGCCCGCCGGGACGGATCGAGAAGGCGCAAGTTAGGGCTCACCTGGCCGGGCGTGGCGGAGATCGAGGCCCCCATGGCGTGCTCGCCCGCGGACGCGACGGCCTCCGCCATTTCTCTACAGCATCCGCCGCCCGAGCCTCCGCTCGGATCCAAACCCCAGCGAGCGACACGAGCAGGGGAACGGAATTTAGTAGGTGAGAGAAGAGAAAATTAAGCGCGGGTTTACTCGTGCGGAAAGGACTCGCCGGTTTAAAGTGGCGGGTGAGGTGGGGCGACTTCTTGTGCGTGCTGTACGACTGAGTGAGACTGCCATGTGGGCCATGGAGGAGTTTGGGTACGCGGGGGCCCGCATATGGTGGGGTTTGCAAGTGACGGTGCAACTAAAAGGAGACCGGAGTTAGGTCGATTTTGGTGAGAAATATTTTTCTTTCTTCTCGAGTGGAAAATGTTCTTTTCGAAGTTCAATAAACAAAATTATGATTTCAGAAATTACATTTGTGTCCCTGTCGGTCGGTTGGATCGCGATGCATCGTCGTTCGTGCTGCTGCAGTTATGCGTCTGGCGTTTCTTGTTTCTCTCGCGTTTACTTGTGTTTGCGTTCTCGATGATGAAGTACTATACTACAACTTAATCAGTACTCTGTTCTCAGATTTCGATGCATTTAAAGCAACGTCTCTCTCAGCTGAGTCGGTTCGTCAAAGCATGAGAGTCTGCAAATAGATCTTTCCTCTGTTTAGAATCTTATTTAATCTCTAGTTTAGTACTCGTCCGATCTAAATTTAAGTTCGTTGTAGATCTAGGCGCAAGAATTAAAGAAGGGGTAAGATGATAGTGCTATCCTCAATTAATAATATAATTCTTGTATAACCTCTCTCTCATTAACTAGGAAAATTAAGTAAGAAAAAACATGATGAAAATGTGTATCAAAAGTATAAAACAACTTATATTTTGCACATAGTGAAGAAGTGGAAAACCACTTATATTTTGAATAGGAGGAAATGATAATTAAACAACATCTTTTAAGGGTCACTCAGCACTGTAACTCATGGCATTAATTTGAAAGTCAAGTACACGGATATGGGTGTCAGAATTCGACTCGGACTCAGATGTCCGATTCGGCAAAGAAAATTTGGATACACGAAATACAACTCGGAATCCGACTCGAATTTGGGGTGTCCGATTTGGCAAATAAATTTGGACACGGTGTCCAGGTAACACTGGGCAGCATAGGCTTTTCCAGAGATTCGATGCATGGTTCCAAGCATTTTTTTTTTAGAAATTTTACAGTGGTCTCAAAATAATTTAAGTTATCCATTTTTTAGATTGGATGATCAAAATGGATTAGAATACTTCTCATTATCCAGAGGTAGTATAAGAAGTATATAGTAGTATATAGAGTATAAGAGTATTTTTAGAAAGAAAAAAGAAATAATATGGAAGTAGTAATGTGTAAAGTGGGACCTAAATGGTTATACCCATTCAGCCTATTCATGATCTTAGTCACCGTAACTTAGGGTTCAGCCTATCCATTCACACATTTTGTCATGGTGGCCTAGCCTTAGATGAGGTAGGTGGTTTCACAGTGGCGGCGGCTCGATTTGTGGCTAGGGGGCTCGACCGGAGCCACAGGAACCCCAGGTCATCACCCATGTTGACATGGACTGCTTCTACGTACAAGGTCGGTCATCTCCCCATCCCCCTCCCTCTCCCCTCATGCTCCCAAATGAATCATTCTGCAACTGAACGAGTCGTCATTTTCTTTGCCGCAGTCGAGCAGCGGAGGAACCTAACACTCAGGGGTCAGCCCACCGTCGTCGTGCAATTCAACGATAAGAAAGGTGGAGGCTTGATTGCCGTCAGCTACGAGGCTCGCAAGTTTGGTGTGAAGAGGTGAGGGTCGTTTCGTCGTCGACAATACCATCTCTAAGGGATTTGATCAGTTTATGACTTCATGACAAATATGTGGTGCTTATTCAGGTCCATGCACGGAGATGAGGCCAAGAAGATTTGCTCGGGTATCAATTTGATTCAGGTCCCCGTGGCGCGTAGCATGGCCGATCTTAATCTTTACCGGAGTGCTAGCACTGAGGCAAGGCAGCACCGATACGGATATCGGTATCGAGCTGATATGGATACGCGAATATACTATTTTCCTAAAAAAATCTGATACGTGGATATGTTTGACTTTTAAAAACAATAATTAATATGGTGCATATAATAGTAGCAGAAAATATACCACTTGTTTAATAAGAAAAAACGAAAAGAAAAAATAAAGGATTAGATATATTGAACTGCTATTTAGCCCATATAGACATGCAGCCCATCTACCTAACCCTAAATAACCCCTCCGACTCCTACTCAGCAGGCGCCGCCACCACCTCCACTCGCCCTCGCCCCCGTCTCCACCTCCTCTCTCATGTCGCCTCCTCCTCCCCCTCGCCCCGCTGGACCACCGCCTCCACCTACTCACCCCTGCCGACCCACCTCCGCCTCCCCCTTGCCCTCACCGCCGCCTTCGCCTCCTCTGTCCCATCACCCCTGCCTCCGCCTCCTCGTCTCGTCCCTCCGTCACCTTCATCTCCTCTCCCGTATCCAGCACGTATCCGATTTTTGTTTTTTTATTTTTTCTGGATACACGACAGATACATATCCTAACCGTATCGGAGCTGTATCCTTATCGGATATGCTTGATCAGGGACGTATCAGTGTTTTGCAGCTCTGAGGTAGGTTCATCAGTGCAAAGTGTTGCGCGATTGGTACAATTAACAATGGTAGTTTGCTACTAGCTAATAGCAAAGTCACTTCCATGGAATATATAGAAATATTAGCCAATGTTTTGCATCCCAACTTTCATGTTGTTGCAATTCTTGCAATCAAGGGGAAGTGTGAGCGAGCATCCATTAATGAAGTTTATCTTGACCTCACCGATGCAGCAAAACAAATGCTCTTACAAGCACCCCTAGATTCCCTAGAACTGATTTTTGTGGACGCTACAAAATCAAATATATTGGGTCTTCCTTCTGTAAGAACATTTCACTATCTGTTTGGGTGTTGTTCTGTGAATTTTTTATATGAATGTGAGTATAGGCCTTCATGTTTTTAGTATGATAACGTGAAGGAAAAGAATGCGAAGACATGGCTTTGTCGAGCGGTAGTTACTGGCATGCGGAGCTATAATTGTTGCGCAGTTACGAGTCAGAGTTCTGGAGGAAACCTAATTCACATGCTTTGCTGGGATTGCTCACAATAAGGTTTATATTGAGTCACAATAGTGATTAGATGCTTTTCTTTCTATTGACCAAAATATTATTATGTATGATTGAGTTTCTTACTTCTTTTAGTCTACAAACTGAAGTATCAATATTCAATAGTCCATGGTTATTATTGTGTGAAGTTTGCTAAGCTCAGGTAGCCAACTTAGTTTATCTGTATTTCTATGTTTGGCTTCCTTTGACTCTTTTGTCTTCCTATTGTAGTCTTCCATTTAATGTTCTTATATTGTGCAGATGTTACCTAAACTTGTTAGTGGAATGTACAAGCCTGCTCAACAAGCAGTTGCCCTTTCTTCATCAGTTCAAGACTTCCTAACATCACTGCATGTGAAGAAGATGTAATGATCTAACATGACACCTTTGCCCTTGTTGGTTTCTTGTTTTCTTTTGGGAACCTATTAAGATCTCACAAATGTGTTTTTATTTAAATTATGCACGGTGTGAAGCTTAATGGTGAAAATATCCATATTGTTCAGGAAATAGCTTGGTGGTAAGCTTGGAAGTTCCTTGTTGGATGATCTTAGGGTCGAGACTATTGGTGATCTTCTATGTTTTTCAGAGAAGAAGTTACAAGAGCTGTATGGAGTAAACACATGATAACTAGATGCATGTTTTTGTTCGGTTGCTATTATTTGGTTTGCCTTGAAAGATGTAAATATAAGCATATATTCAAGACATGGTATCTTGTTTAAAGAGTTTAGAGTTGTCATCCCTTTTAGCGTTTAGCGGATGATGTGACTTTTTTGTTGATAGTATGTTAGTTGATCCCTGCATCTAGATTTATTTTTGTTTGGATATCATGTCTAATATTTCATAACAACGCATCTTATAAGCACTTGACTTCATGCAGAACATGGTTATGGAAGATTGCGAGAGGTATTAGTGGAGAAGAAGTTGAGGATTGTCTTCTGCCGAAGAGTCACGGTTGTGGAAAGACATTTCCTGGCTCAAATGCACTGAAGAATAACACTTCTGTAAGGATGCTCACTCTCTCATGTTCCTTCTTCTCAAGCAACATTTTTAGCTATTTTTAGCTACACTGAAGGTTCATTCTATTTTACTTCTATCCAGATTTAATATATTATGCATTTTTGACATTTTTCTATCTTCTTTTATGTGCAAATCTTTCATATTGATATTCTCCTTTATGTGAAATTTTCCTCGAATGAGCCAAAACTTGCTAAATACTATATATGTCCACTTCCAACCAAATCGATAATTTTGTCACTAACCTCGTGTGCTGATAGAAAAAGAAAATCTCTAATGGCACCATAAATATTTACTAGTTTTCCTAGTTTACCAATTAGGAGGCTATACACAAAGTGCAAACATAGAAGCTATAGAGTAGACGTAATACAATGTTGGTCCTCTCCTTGGTTGTCAAGCTGAGCGTCGTCTTCCTTAGATCTTGAACCAAGACTTCCCTTGAGTTTGTTGAGGTGAGAGTTGGCCAAAATGACAGCTAGCTTAAGTCTGAAAATGGTCTATGTCTTGCTGCGAAGGTTGGAGAAGAATGAATTTTCAGGATAAATCATTTAGCATGCTAGAAATTTATTGGTAGTAAACTAACATAGACGAATACCTATGTAAAATTGGGGCATAGCGCAAATCCTTCCCAGCATTCCATAAATTTGAGCATGAATAGCTCGCAGGAGCCTCTATATTATTGCGAAACAGTAGTGAGACATTTAGTAAGTAATGGGATGTTATAATTTGTAAAGTGAGGTTATCTAATGTACTTGTCTTCTTGGATTGCCGACTTGACTTCTTCTAACTAGGGCCAAGTTGTGACCCTATAGTTCTTCCACTTAGTTTCTTGCGGGCCCATCTTCTATGTTGTCATGTCTAAATAATGCTCCAGACTATGGATATGGTCAGTTGCAAATACAAAGTATGAGAGGAGTGGCATTAAATATAGAGGACAAAGGATGGGTGAAGAAGTAGTAGTAACTCACCGTTTGTTTCAGTTCCGGTCAATCATTGCTGCTAGGCCCCCATGAGTCTAGTATCTAAATGGTAAGTAGCCCAGCGTTGACAACGCACAAGTATCAGTGGGTATGGGGATATTGATTGAGAAAAAGAGCTATAGTAAGCAGGATGTAAGTTGTTGTTGGTAGAAACAGTATGGAATCAGTGAAGGGTGGTTGCAGTTACCATATCATGCTTGTGATACTATTTTGCCCTTGTGACAATCCATTCGGAGTTGGAGCCTTTATAAGTTAGGAAAAGGCTAGCAAATGTATCAGCATGGTATGCCCTTTTTTTAGACGTTTTTAATTGTTTAGGCAGTGTATGTACGCACTCATGATTTGCAAGCAAATAACAATGCACTTTAGATGATATGTTAATGTTTGCATAGGAACAATGCATATAGGTTTACTTACTGTGTTGGTGAGCCATCTTCTGGGTTCAAGAAGAATTTCTATAGTTTCTTTTGTTATGACGATATCATTGATATGCATGAGTGTTTTCTTTTTTGACGTGCACTTGATGTATTCAATAGTGGGGGCATCTTGTTCGGTGCACTTAAAATCAGCAACTGCAAGGTTCCAAAACAGTTAGAATTTGAACTTGTGTAGGAAATTAATATAATTGGACCTAGACATACTTTTTGGCACGTATATTGCGTGGCTTTTTCTGGCTATAGTATACAAAGTCATTGTCCTTGTCATGTATTGGCTTATGTTGCCTTTTTTTGTGGAGACCTGAATTACTTTGCACCGTGTGGTTCTACCGGCTGTTTCTTCCGTTTGCGAGTAACCTATAAGATGTATTGTTGGTATACATTGCTGCAAAAAATAGTTTTAAACAATATAGGATAGGACAATACCATTGTTTGCGATGATTTATTGTCAGTTTTCTTCCCATGTGCTTTGTTTTGATTAAGACCAAATTCATCGCTTGTGAACGTGTTCGACGCAGGCTGCTTGTTTGTGTTGCCTATCTCCTATTGTTTTCCAACCTGCAATGATGAATTCTTTAATGTATGAATTAGGAATGGTTGCACATACGTATGTAGGTAATTCGAAGTAAAACGTGAAGGGACTCACCATAAAATCTTTTATGAATTTAGTCAATAATCTGTGTGTCAATTCAGATCGTCTTACTGTCGATTCACATGTTTGTTGAACTTGTTGAATTATTTCCATGCTATCATCAAACTTGTGTTCTAGTCTGAGAAGCATTGTCATGGCATGGTGTGATCCCTACATCATTGGATATGGTGATAAGAGGCAATATTTTATTTGTGGTTGTAGGATATTAATAACACATACCTCGTCGTTGCTTCTGTGCGATTGGTGGTTGTCAAATGGATCTTAGTATGGGAGTGGTCGCGTTATCTCATCAACTATCTGCTCTGGAAGTACCAAGATAAATCTGTTAGAAACAACATAGATGATAAAATGAATTCAAATATAAGATTTGTGTAGTATGTTACCCTTCCTACTCCAAATCCATGCATTCGCTAAATTATGTTTCGTCTGAGTGCTCGTGACTCATCTCAGTACTAAGAGAGTGGTTTTTCACCTCTAGATAGGTGTATGGTTCTGTCAATGTGAAGAACACTTACCTATTCCTAATACCATACCTGCAGGAGACAAGAAAATATAGTGTAAGCCAGTTAGTTTGTATATGTTTACATATTTGTGGAAGTACCTAAAGCAGATATAGGCTCCCCTCGAGATTGGTTTTTTGCTCCATGTACTTTTTTATACTCGATATCAAATTGTGTAGAGTCAAGCTATACCAGCTCATATTCTCTATATTTTTAACATTCTTGACTAATCCGAGTTACTTTGACTGAACATAAGGTTGAGTTGTAGGGCATAAAGAATACCAATTATGTAGATTACTGTTCTCTGTATGAAGTGTTCATCGGAGTCCTTGTTCACATTCAAATATTCTTTTAATGTCGAAAAGCTGATATTGTTTGCACCTTTCTCTTTGTATATTTCATAGAGTTGAGGTACATTTCTCTTAGGATCATTTGTAAATTCGTCCCCATTAGATGGCAAGCCAAGAATATGCTCTACATCATCAAGTCAAATTTTTATCATGTTTCCTCTAATCACAAATTCTTCGGTCTTGAGGTCAAATGTGTCTGCAATGTCCTTGCACATCTTACGCTGAATGTCAATGGGTTTAACCTTAGTAATTGATCAAAGCCTGATCCCTTTATTGCATCAAGTTGGTTCTCACTGAACTATTCGAATAGAGCGACAAGTCGGTGGGGGTGCGCATTTCAGTGTTTTCTGTTTATTTGGAAGAAGTTCATTTACTCACTAAAGAATTAGCATAATTCGGATAACCCCCAAAAGTATAAAATCGTTCAATTTACTTCTCCAAAGTTTCAATACCATATTACTTTACCCCCTCACCCGGTTTTAATAGTGGTTTTGCTTGTAATAAGTACTGCTTTTGTTCTAAATTCTTGGTTTTTCATACTTTAAACATGTTTTTTAAGGGTTGTGCAATAAGCTAGTATATGTAAGTTCGTGAACATGTTTGTTAAGGAGAACGTACCTTGGCCTGCCCACATTGTTTATTACTAGTTCGGCATAACAAGTTTTAAGCACTAAGTTCCGCATACCTTGCAAATTTAACTGCACGCCTGAGCAGTGGGGTCATTCCAAATCAAGTTCAGCCTTTTTTTTTATTATAATACTTACAGACAACAGCTTACTAGCCTTATGTGGATATTGTTGAAGGCAAGCATTTTATCTGCACAAATCTTAGCAGATGGCATGAAAGTTACTTAGTACTTGATTGTATTGAATAAATATGTACCTTAATTTACCCACCATACATTTATGCAACTTCCTATCCAAAAATGCAGCAAATCACTAAATCAGCAAAAAAAGAACCTCAATTTCTGCTGGTGTAAAATTAATAAATCGATATCATATAGTTTTCTACTTCTAATAAGGATTTTTCATGTTGCAGGCTATGAATGAACATGCTGATGCTTGGCCATTCAAAGAGCCGGTGGATTCACGTGATGTTCCTGACTATTATGACATAAAATCTTTTTAACTGTTTTCTCAATCTTTTTATGTGAATTCAGTTTTGTTTCAACATCGATGAACGAAGAGCTAAAATATTGCACTTTGTAGGCATAAAATCTGGCACAAAAGGCGAACGTACCTTGGCCTGCCCTGTGGACTTTGTCTTCGTGGTCCTCATGGCTGGCTCGTAGTTGGGGTTCATAATGTGCGGCTGTCTTTCCTCTGCAAACGAGGTTGGTGACTGATCATTAGAAGTATTGAATAATAATAGCAATAATAACATACTAGAAACATATAATAAGTGTGTTCTCTGTTTTGCTGTTAATTATGTAATTTTTATATTGTGTTTGTGCCAACTAAAAAGTGTATGTAATGGTTTCATAAATTAAACTTGTACAAACTTGCTGCCATCTCGGGCCAAAGCCATCCACGGCCGTGACGCCCGCCGGTTGCTGCCGCGCTAGCGGAGAAAGCTAGAAAGCTGTTGTGCGTGTACGTGTACATTTTTTATTTAACTCCTGATTTTATTTAGAGTTAAAAAATTGTCAAAATTTCTAACCTTTTGATGAACAAACTAAAGTTTACTATCAATCCGTTTTAATTAATTTAATAAAAAAACTTGATCCAATATTTAATTAAAAATTTTCAAAACAACCTATTTTTTATAAATTCTAGCAATTTTTAATGCGTCAAACAAATTCCCAAAATTCTAGAAAAATTCACTAATATTTTTCTCATGTGATGTACTCATTTATAAAAATATTTCCAACTCAGCTCATCTAATCACACCAACTAAATAGAAAAGTGACTCATCCTACCACTATAATTTCACTAACCAAATAGAAAACTGACTCATCCCTCCAATCGAACAGAAAATTGAATCATCCCATCATAAAAAAATAGAGATAATCATATTCCATCCAACCTCACTCTCCAACACAAACCTACATGTTTTTTAAGGCGAACGTACCTGCAATCAGTACATTCACGCGACTAGCACATGATTGGGCCAACGGTTAGCATCTATGGACCAAGGACCAGGCTCCCAAGGTCCTTAGCTCCAGCAGTAACCTATAGCAAGCAGTCCTCTACCACTATCCAAACCACCCTATCCACCCTTGAGGCAGCACCGTTGAATACACGGTCTTTGAGGTGCTTCCAAAGCTCCCAAGCAAAAAGAATAATCAGGGAATTAAGGCCTTTTCTGTGATGCTTGCCGACCTTTCTAATTGACTGGCACCACCAGCCCAAGAAGATCATTGTATCCAGCTGAGGAGTCATGAACTGCAGGCCAACCTTCAGGAGGATGCTGTGCCATACCTGTGCGAACACGTAGGAAATCAAGATGTGATTGATAAGAAAAATCCGATTGATCGCAAAATGGACAAAAAGCAGGATTGTCTACAGAACATCGATGAATTATGTCTTTGCATGTGTCACACTTCCAATGAGAGGGAGTTAGGTCATGTAATGCGAATCATCCCCTAAGTGATGGTGACAGCTACAGTCGACGTGAATCGAGCTGCCGTCGCAGCCCTAGTTGATAGTCACGAATGCCAGGACTGGATGGGCTGAATGGATGGCCTAACACTAGCTATATAACTATTCGGGTCTCACTTTGCACATTATTACTTCCTTGCCATTAATCAAATAAGCACGAGTTGACATGTACATATTTAGTGTACAGAAACCATTTTTTGCACCATCGGATTGATTATATCGAATGGTCCACATCGATTTGATGGTCCAACGCACCATCAAATGGCTCAGAGTTACAAACTGAGTGTAGCTCAGTTGGTTAACTTCCTTGTGCTGTAGGCCTGTCAACGAGCCGAGCTCGAGTGAGCTTATCGGCTCAACCTTGAGTTTGAAACTCGAGCCGAGCTCAATCCGAGTCCAATTCAAGTAGCTCGCAAGCCTTGAGCTTTTTTGATAGCCCTATAGTGGTGGAACCTATCCACCCGGGTTTGAGTCGCTGACTCAGCATAGGTGCTCGTATTTTTGGCTAATTATTTTTTGACGTTTTCGACACGTTTTAGAAAATGGCTCTATTATTATCTAGAGATAAGGAAAAAGTACCCCCACAATACAAAATAGTTGTCTCTACAAGCCATCTCTCTTGTAGTGATGTTGCATGTGATATCGCATGATCTCATTACGCCTTTATAAGCTATGTCATCAGGACAGGAATGAAATAAAAGCCTACATATTTGTTTTATACCCGTTGGCATTTACATATGAGCGTACGACATGTGGACCATATGATTATTGTTCGTGTGGGCCAAGGGCAAATGTTACATTACGCTGTAAGCAAAATTCCGAGTGGCAAAATTGCAGTCCCTTTCAACTTGCTTTTCCTTCCACCCGCTCCGGCCGCCCTCATTTCCACTTTGCATCCAGATCCGCCCAACCATGGAGTTCGATCGGATCCTAGGGCCCGTCTTCCTGCACGTGGCCTCAGGTTATGATGTCTATTCAAAGTTCCTGAGTGTAGAGGCTTGCACTCTCAAATTTCTGTTGCTCACGTAACAGCAGCACAATCCATTTAATGAAATGCATTAGCAAACAGTGTTTCATTGGAGCATACAATTTTTTTCTCTCCTTAACTAAGGGAGCATGAAAATGACAAAAACATTTACTTTCTACTTGTAAAAAAAATTATGCCAATAAAATGTGTTCATGCAAAAGTATGCCAATAAAATGTGTAACTCTGTAGGCGTAATGAAATAATAAATTTAAGTGCCTACATTAAAACATTTACTTTCTACAAGGCAGGTATGTTGTAATTTATGTTATGCCTTTCTTGCAACCCTCTGCTTGGCCACCCTTCTTCTTGGTAGCCTCTCCATGTGCAGCCTCTTCTTTACTAGCCTTCTCATTCGTAGCCTCCCCCTGGTCAACTCCTTTCTTGGTGGGGCAATTAACTATTCACCATCGTTACCAGTGGCGTGTCCTCAAATACCATTCTACCGAAAAACTTCGATAAATTGCCACTGTGGCCCACTGTACACTTCATAATTTACTACTCACGCAACCAGGAGTGGACACGTGTCTCATGGGTCCCACAGCCGACGTGGCAAGGTCTACGAAATAACCATTTTGCACATCGCCTCTCTACTCTTCCACACCATGTTCGCCTTGAGCGCAGCCAGCCTGCACCACCCGCTATGGCCACGGTCTGCGCAAGGCCGTCACGCTGCGCCGCCGTGCTGGACCTTCAATCTGATGCCCATCCCCTCTCTCTTCGGCCTTCTCCTGCGCCGCGCCTCCATCTTCCCGCCGCCTGGCCTCAAGCCGAGCCGCCACCGTCGTGTCGCGCTGCGCCGTCCCGACCAAGCCGCTAGTGCTGGTGCTAGTGTAATGCCATGCTCTGGATGCTAGCGCCAGTGCCCCAGTATCGCGCATCTACGTGCAGCTGGTCGAGCAGGCCAAGCGACGCATCCGAGTCGTAGGTCCCTGCAACTGCTGTGGCGTTGACTGCGATTGCATCAACATCGACATGGTAGGTGTCAACCCACGCCGGGGCAGGGACGGAGGAGGAGTTAAAGTCTTCGTTGGTGGGAAGGAGCGAGTCATCGGGGACGAGGAAGGTGGAGTTGGGGAGGACCCGCGAGAGCAAGCTGGTGATGGCGGCGGAGGACTGGAGCAATGGGTCAGGCGGCTGGTAGGTAACAGCGACGACAAGGACAGAGATGATGAAGAGGGAGAAGCATACATTGCTGGCCGCCTTGATGAGTGACTGTGTAACGGGGACCTTGGCGAGGCACGGCGGTGAAAGAGGGGGGGAATCCTCACCGCCGTCAGGGTCACCGTCATGGTCGGAGGAGGACATCTTGGATCTGGGAGATTGGGAGTGCAGGTGAGATGGCATGCACCCTGGCGACTGATGGAGAAGGGGAGCCAGTGAGCTAGCGTAGTGGACAGAGAAGGGAAGGAAGAAGAAGAAGGGCATTTCAGTCAATTCGCCCTCGTGTCCAAAGGAATATTCCTCTAAGATGTTGCCACGTCAGCGAAAGTGGCAAAGTATCTATAATCTAGTAGGCCCAATGGCAATTTATCGAAGTTTTTCAGTAGGATGGTATTTGAGAATATACCACTAGTAGCGATGGCAAATAGTTAATTGCCCCTTTCTTGGTAGGGCGGTTGCCTGCCTTCTTGAGTGCACTTGTCATCAATTAGGGTCACAATTTTCGTTTGAAAAGGTCTATGTATTCCTACAAATATAGGTGAAAGTTAAGAAACTTGAAAGGATGCCCAATGTTATTCAATACAAGGAGAGTGAAACCAAAAAATGATAACAAGGTACCTGGTTGACGGAAAGGTTCCACCTAACTCTTGTATATCGTGAAGATCCACCACCTCCAAGAATCCAAAGTATGTGGACCCTACTTGCCCTTCAACGAGTCAAGGAACCTCTTATACTCTTCCTTAGGGCAACAACTGGTCACCCCGGGAATCAGACGACAGTCTGCGTATGGGCCAAAGAGGGTGGCCAGCGTGAAGACCCTGCTGGAGCTACTGCTAACCGACACTGGTGGACCCGACTGATCCTCCTTCTGCACCTCCTTTGCCTTCTCCTCTCCATCAATCTCCTCCTCCAGAAGGTCCCAACCGATCTCCCCCTCGTCATTGGAGATCAGGTGAGAGCGACAAGGGGAGAACCTCTCTATAATGAGGGAAGCACGACGACGCTAGCTCTAACCCCGCAGGAAGGACTTAGAGATTGTCTGCCCCCAAGGGCACCACAGCAAGCAGAGTCGGTGTCAGAGGCAACTCGGCCCTTGCAAAATCCTTCAAGCTCATCGACCTTCCCAACGAGGAATGGGAGGAGGATGCCATGATCCATAAGAACAATTATTGCCTTATTACCTTGCAAAAACTTCAGTGGGTGGCCGGCTGGGTGAACTCCTGCTTTTATAGCCCGGCTAGCCATTGATTCACACCTAGGGTGAAGGGTGAAACTACCACAGAGGATGTCCCTGGTCCTATTATTTACTACCCTGGGGGCTTACGACTGTTTCCCGGTCAAAACTGGGCATGCGTGGCTATGTCTGGACACCAACACCTTAGCCTCTCATACCTATCTCGTCTTAAACACTCTTGGAAGTACTGAGGAACCTCAACCGGCGCGGCATCCGAATCGCTGGAAATCCAAGGGGACGTGCATGGGGAATTGAAAAATCCCTCGAGTCCAGTGGCAATCAATATTTCTCTCTCTTTCTTGTTTAGGATGCTTAACCTCCCCACGTGACGTGAAGTTTAGAGTCAAAATCTGAAAGCTAAATGGCATCGACGACCACTCTTTGGATGGACTATGTTTCCATGGGATCAAAGTGGTGCGACTAGACCAGACCACGGCCACGAGGAAGCATGGGGCAACTGTCGGAATAGTAAGTAAGGGGCCATTCTGGCTAACTGGCCACACAAGGAATGTGGCGACCGGTGGGGGATATTTCCTGAACTCTGTCCCATCGAGCGACTAGCCCCTGGCTCACACGACTAGTACGAGGCTTGCGTGACTAGCCTTCTTATCATATCATATGCTCCCACGAACTAACCTATGCTAATCACGGGACACCCATACCAAACCTATCTAATCACATTTATTGATACCTACTTAAGTATTTTCTTTCTCGAAGCACCTCCTCCAGTGAAAAAGTCATGGCCGACGCAGATATGTAGTGCCCCGTCCTGTAGCATTAATTGCTACAGAGTGGGGTGCTGCGACCCGCTTGCGCCACATGACGGATGGGACAAGATCTGTAGAATGACCAGGTAAGTGGATGATTTTACATGTAGACTCACAAGGCGTAAGGGCATGGCAGCTTGACAGATGATCCTATAATGCACGGTGATGGGACAAGCCGGGCGATCGAGGGAGGTAGGTACGGCAGCGTGCCACGAATGGGACGGGCATGCATAGCTCTCAAGGTAAGTTGGGTTCACCAGGTTCTCCATGATGATGATCTAAGAGTAGAATATCTAGCTAGGCATGGGTCTGCTAAACAAAGCCCACTTGTAAGTTCTTCTTTTCTCTAGTATATAAAGAGAGGAGGATTCGGTTTGTAGGGAGAGAGGGGGAAGAGCCGGAAAAACACATCTGTAACCAGTTCATAAACTCTGATAGCAAAATAAATAGGATGTAGTGTTGTTATCATTCGGGAGACCTGAACCTGGATACCCCCTTCGTGTTCTTTAGTCCATCATAAGCACACGAACGCCTCAAGCATTATTCACACATCCACCGACCAGTACACCGCAAAATTATTTTCAAGAATTAACCCTCGACACATGTTATCTATTAAATGAAATAGATTAAAACAGACATTTCTAGAGTTGACACAAATCTATTATCTTAGTCGAGTGAGTAAGTTCAAGTAAATAGAAGTGCTAAGCAAACATCTAACCTTTTAAAGGCTTCAAAATATGAAAGGTAACTAACTAATAATTTGGAATAGTTTCCAAAATATCAAAGGTTCCAATCTAGACTTAACTCAAATTGTCCATCCTAAAATCCTATGATGGAGCACCTAATATTTCATAGGAGAAACTAAATAAAGGTTTACTAGTTACCTGGAGACTTAGGTTTTTGTAAAAATTATTTTTTGCCCACGGCTTCATGAAATCGCTTCAATCTCTTTGATGGAGCACCTTTCAAAATAATCCTCTTGGGATCGAGTACTCTCTTGTAGAAGATCTGACCGCCCCAGAAAAGTGTGATGGCAAAGGCCCAAAGTACGTCACCTCCATGGCCCCATTGTTCTCTACATCTTCATCCCTAATAGCATCTAGGATTCTCATCACCTTATCCAATTGCTCCTCTGTCCTCGAAGCTTTGAACAAAAAAATATTAGCCTTCATGTAGAGGTCATGGAAACGATCCATCTATTCTGACCACACATGGGTATTTCTATATCTCTCCAAGGCGAATGCAAGCTTCTCTACAATTGCCCACCTATTTTGAACACAACAAGAAGGAATGATGTCTAGACCCAAATACCACATAACAACAAATATGTGTGGGCATGGAATGGCATCATACTCTATCATCCGGCAAGGGCAACTAGCTATCATCATCATTGAGCCATCAAAAGTACAACTGGCATCAAAGTGGTTCTCATTGTTACCTATGGATGCGACTTGATAACTCACAACTCCATCTACCATCGTCACCTCTTTAACCTTCCATTCAAGTAGCTTCCTAATCTACACCTTAACCTTCCTGAACATCATCGACATGTAGATACAAGCATCCCTTTTCTCATATATGTCCGTAGTTATCCTAGTGAATGGGATGGACAATGAAGCTTTTGCATCAAGCTCAGCCTCATTCCCGTGGATGCGCAACAAGCAGAACTCATAATGCACGACTAGATCAACAAGCGACATAGTCTGGTCTAGATGCTTGTGAAGCTTGGAGTTCAAGCTCTCGCTTTGTTGGTTACTATGCATGCCTAGGAAGTGTCTCCCATTCGTGTGTGCAGTGGACCGCTTGTTCCTGAGTTCATACATCTTCAATATCCATACATCATTTTTAGTTATTTTATGGGTCTCTTTGAAATCTACCCATGCCTCTTGAACTCAGCAACCTCCATTGAATGGTAAATGAATTTTCTGAACTCCTTAAGCTTTTCACCCTTGAGGAACTTCACCATATTCTGTTCTATGTGCCAACTAGACAGATGGTGATATGCCCCAGGCATAACCATCTCAATCGCCCTTGCCATTGAGTCTCCCCATAGTGATTAGTGACTTTGGATGCTTCTGGTTCATCGCCTCCAAAAAAAGTATCAAGCAACCACACATACGATGATACACTCTCATTCAAAATGATACCGCACCCAAATACAAACGTACTTCGATGATGGATAACTCCAATGAAGGGAACAAAAGGAAGGTTGTACTAGTTCACGCGGTACATGCTGTCAAAGACCACAACATCGCCAAAGGCAACATAATCAATCTGATTGCGAATCTGCCCAAAATATATTTTTCAACCACCCTTGAGCATCCTAACTGTATTTGAAGAAATACTCTGAGTCTTCTGCTTGCTTCTCTCTCATATAATTCAGAACAAAGTTAGTGTCGCTGCCTTCAACTTTTTTCATTTTCTTCCTTGCAAAGAAATTATATAGGTCCCACACCAAAAACCTAGTCTTCTCAAAACCGCCATGGTTCTTCTCCATGACATCTATTATCTGACAAGTATGAAGGCCACCGATACCCAGCTCAATGGCCTCTGCTTTATGTGCTTCACTTAGGCTCCGGTGAGACCACAAGACAAAAGCCTCATCAGGCTTAGTAAGTGCATGACAATGCCAATCCTTAAAATCTGTAACGAACCACATGCCACTCTCTTCATTTAGCTGAATGTCAAGTCTAGCTTCACATCCACAACGGGTGAGCGCATGTGGTTCTCTTACTTGAACAGACTTTTTCAAAGTGTTCAATGGACCTGTATCCTTGACACAAGCACGTTAATCTCCTCCATATCACCTTCTCTTCTTTCTTCCTTGGCTTGCCCCTTCTAACACCAAACCCTTTCACTTTTGCATATGAATTATAAACTCATAGCCATCCTCCTCACTACTAAAAATCTCGTTTACCACCATGTTATATTCTTCCACTTCCTACATGATAATGTGCTCTTTGCCACCCATTACATTAATCTGTTATTTTAGAACAAATGAAACCATGTTATAACTCGCGACACAAGATTTTAATATAGCACATTACAAGACTAAACCATACATGACATGGCATAATCACATGCTAGTTTAGATTTTAATATAGCACATTACAAGACTAAACCATACTTGGTTTAGTTTTCATCAGTATATACTTGTTTAATGCTTTTGAATATTGACTGATAATGCATACTCCCATATTGACATGATGAATGACGAACAAGATTGAAAGCTCTGCGAGCTGACAGTATCAATAAGCTGAAGAAAGCATTCCCAGAACTGGTCCAAGAGGTGAGTTTGTCTCCCCAAATATGTAGTGGACCAATACATGTATTTCTAAAAGATGTAGTTTGTGGGGTGAAGAAATTACTTTGTAATCAAGTCACCTTATGATTGGAATAATGAGCAATTGTTAATTGCTAATATTTTTTTGTTTTATGTGTAACTATCTTGCTGACAGCTTAATCTGCTTTACAAATCCAGGTTATAAGGCCATCCAATTTTCAGGATTTCTATCCATATGCATTTTGTTATTGCCTCACAAGTAACTTTGCTAATACCACATCATATTAAAGTGATCTGGCTGCTATATCTGACTCTCCGTCAAACTTTATATATTGATTAACACAGAAGATAAGAAGAAGTGTATAGAAATACCAGTTGCTTGTGAGTCCCAAAGAAAGAGAGATACGAGAACGCACATGTTGATGATCGCAGCAACGATGATCCGGATGGGGTTGGCGTCCATGAGGAGGCCAGTGGGTTGGTGTGTTAGCGGTGACCACTCCAGTGGTGAGGGGGAGGTGCGCGGAGTGGTGGCAGCAGCCGTTGCAGCGTCAGTTAGGAGGTGGCAGCAGAACCAGAGTGGGTGGGGTCGTTGCAGCGGGACCGGCATGGCCTAGAGCGTCATGCGTGTATGGGAAACAGCAGTGAGACCAGTGTGGGCAGGGAGGTGGCAGCGGTAGCAGCGAGGGGACAACAATGGTGAGGAGGCTACGGAGGAGTCTGTCACCAGGGACGAGGAGGACACAAGGAAGATGGGAAAAGGTGCAGTGGCGGCACCGCAAAAAGAGTTTGTGTTGGCCTGCTCTTTTTCGATTGATACCGAAGTGGCAAATTACGGTGGTAACCTTGATTGGCATGGTAGGTAATTCTGGTGAAATTATGTTAATTACCAAAATATCTAATCACATGAATTGTCAGATTAAATTTATACTCCTCCTGCCTATAGGTAGTATAGACTACCGTAAAAGTACTCTCTCCCTTGTGATTCATGAACGCGGTGAAGAAGTTCTAGTTTGAGTGGTGTTGGACTAGGTAGAAGAATGTGCCCGATGCGTTCGGAATTGGATCATAGCGATAGGTCGGTTGCAACAGCCACCTTCTTTTAGTTTCTGCGTGGAAAGTGGTTGTGGGACTGTAAAGTGACATTGTATGATGGTAGTGTCTTAAGATTATCTTCAACAGATTCTCTTCACGAGTTATATTCCTTTAATGAAGAGATTTTTATTCTTTTCAATGCTCTAACGATTTTCTTTTACGGTTCTATTAAAAAAATATTCTCAATGTCACTCTTTTTACTTAAAATTATCTCTTCTTTCCCTTCATAAATCTATTAGAAAAGAAATTATTGAAGATGAGAAGAAATTAAAAATATAAAAATAAGAAGGAGAATAAAAAAAAGAATGAAATAAAAAGAGAATAGTTAGAAACTGCCTAACTCAACAACTCGGTTAGGTTTTGTACTACTCGCTCACCATCTAGTCCAGGAGTCCAGATGTTCGTTTATGAAATACGCACCTGCCCGGAATCAATTGCAGACAATGAAACATAGATGGTACTTACTGTATGTTGATTGGAACAACGACTTCACTGCCTACTACACCAGTTTGTTCTCGGCATTGCTATTCGTTCCACCTCAGCCTTTCCAATACTCTGGCATAACTCAGTGCAGTGACGTTATCAAAAAGCCAGCTGACTAAAACTCCAGAAGCTAAGAGTCTATTTGATTTGACTGAGTTATTTTTAAAGCTATTTTTAAAAACGGTTGTTCAAAAATTATTTATAGAAAAACTGTTTTTAATTAGTTTTTATACGGATGAAATGTATAACATATGTAATATTTTTTTAAACATCATCTCAGAAGATAAAAAATTCCTCAAAATCAGCTTCTGACTTTTAGTATAATAAGAGTTTTTACTTCTTAGAAACCATTTATAGAAAGAGACTGTTTAGTTCAATTTTCTAAGTAACCAAAATCAGTAAAAACTGAACCAAACAAAATATATGACCTCCTCTGCTCCGGACCAAAAAACAACTCAGTGTATGCAGGTTTGATTTTTGCACGTCTCCGAAATTAGAACGAAAATAGCTGGGGGAGTCTTCTCTTTCAACAGCAATGTAGTATTTTTTAGTACATGTCACAGTGAGGCGCATGCTAGAAAGCTTCATGCAATTTGCCAAACTTGGCTTTTCTTTGTAAGATAATGCTCATAAATGAAATGTCTGACCTTACCGCTTCTTGGCTTCTTGGCTTTAAAAACAATAAAGAATAAGCTGGGCCGTGAGCCTCTCTAGGTTTTTAGAAGAACCGGATAGCTAGACGAGGGCCTTCAGGCTCACAGCACTGCAAGCCCCCAAAATTAGATATGGCAATGGGTCAAGTTAGAACTGAGTGAAGTAAAATCATGTCTGATCTGAAACCTGTAATTCTAAACCCGACTCGAGCTTGAAAGGATAAATGGGTAAAAACTGGCATCCGAACCCGCACCCGTCAGGTGCCCATCAGGTTTCGGGTGCTCGGTGGGTTTTGATCCAGCGCTCACATGGATTGACTGGTGGAGTGTGGTGGCAACGCGAGGCATGGCGGCCACGTCACTCGGATCCTTCGCACGTCTCCATCCCCCTCGCCTTTCCCCACCCTGCACGTTCTCTCAACGACCTGAATCAGGACAGAATCTGCCTCCTCATCGTGATTGCTAGCTATGCGATGATGATGGTGCACTGCCCAGGCATGGCAGGCCGTGCGCATGTGCTGGACGACGTGGTCCCTGGTTGGCACGTTCATCGACCTTGCCCTCGTCTGGGCCTACCTCTACTTCGCCACCCTCGCTGCCGCCGTCACCCGCCTCCTGGCCCTCCTCGGCCTCTCGCTCCCCTGCACCTGCTCGCGCTCGCACCTCTCCTGCCTCCTCGCCTTCCACACGTGCTACTGCTCCTGCGTGCTCGACTCCCTCCGTGGCTCCCTTCGCTCCAGCTTCCCCTTCGTTGCCGAGGCCACCCCCACCTCCGATGAGGAGGAGGAGGAGGAGGTCATCGATGGAGATATGAGGCTAGAGGTGGAGGAGGAGCGCCAGCGGGAGGCGCAATGAGTTGAGCTACGGCAGGAGCTTGACAAGGAGCATAGCGACGCGACATCAGCCACCGAGGAGTGCGTTGCCAGCTTTCGCTACATGGCCAGGATGGGAGACTGGGCTAACTGGACTATGTTTCAGGTGACCCGCGGATAAAAATTCAAACCTGAGCCTGACCCGACCCGGTTCGGGTACCCAACCCGACAGACCCGTTGGTTGAAAATAAAACTCAAACTCAAACCTGTCGGATTCAAAATACCCACGGGTCCAATTGCCATCCCTACCAGAAATGCATCACAATTTTGCAAGTTTGTGGCCAGTTGAGAGCCCGCAAGTTCTTGGTTGTTCGGGCTATTAGGGCCATCAGGTTGGGCCAAGCGGCCAATTGGCAGCCAGTTCGGTCGGAAACCCTATATCTGCACGCTCGATTTGGGCCGCTTTGATATTCAGGCATGCTACTTAGCAAACTGTGCATAACATCTCTTCTTCCTCCTCTCTTCATCCCGAGCATGTCGTCACGACAGCCGACGCTGGCCGTTAGGGTTTAGGGTTGAGGCAAGCTGTTCTCTGACAAGGTAATAGTTTGATGTTAGGTTATTTAGTGGACACCGGGCTTTAAAAGGATGGCCCCGAACATCGGTTAACCCTGGTAATGGTGGCACAACCTGCACTAGTAGTGGAGGATCGCCACTTGGGTGGGGCTACATCGAGGGTGACTATGTATGACATGTTAGCAAGAGGGAGGGCAATGGCGAGAGATGGAGGAGGGTGGGGTGGCAGCGTCTTGCCGGAGATGAAGAAGAAGAAATGAGAGGAGAAAGCTGACGTGGGGAAGAAGATCGACACGATGACGATGGAGGTAGTGATAAGGCTAGCGGTGGAATTAGAAATGAGCATAGGTTGGGCCAAAGAAAAGTCTGATTTATTTCAGACCTAAAATGGTTACCTAGGGCCAGCCCTAAAATCCCATAGAGCAGCGAAATTAGGCTGTAGGCGAGCCGAGCTAGGGTCGCCCAGGATATTTACATTGAAAAATAGTTCAAATTAATGTTCCAGACCATGCCTAATTTTCTTAGCTAACTTGTTGCCCAAGCCCGCTCGTAATAGCGAATGGGCTTGTCTAGGCGGGCCAAATTTAGGTCTAGGCAGAGGTTGAGAGGTGGTCGCCGGTGGGCAGCTGCGATGCTCGGGACTGTGAGGGTGAGGTGGCAAGTAGTAGTGCGTAGGGTGAGGTGTAGAGCTAGGAGTAGGGTTGTCAAAAAAAGTTCGAAACTCGCGAGCTATTCAAGTTCGACTCGTTCTAGACTAGATTT
This sequence comes from Phragmites australis, assembly GCF_958298935.1. Classification (NCBI taxonomy): domain Eukaryota; kingdom Viridiplantae; phylum Streptophyta; class Magnoliopsida; order Poales; family Poaceae; genus Phragmites; species Phragmites australis. The sequence goes on along the minus strand of NC_084924.1, from coordinate 35,222,230 downwards.
GAGCTCGACTCGATCTCAAAATGAGCCAAACTCGAGCCTGGACTAAAACCCGCGAGCCTCATGAGCTCGAGTTTGATAAGGCTCGAGTTAATAAGTATTGCGATTTTTATTTGAGTTTACCACCCTACTAAATTTATACAACCTTAACTTTCCTTACATATCTCCAAGACCCAAATGAACATTGCAATGATAGGAAGGGAGAGATCATCCTCAAACCTATCTAGATGACCACGCCACAACAACCAACCAAAACAGCAAAACCTACTTAAGCTTCCTCGAAATTTCTTCCGTTACCGAGCTTAGGTGAGCCGAACTCAAACCTACTCAAACATACTCAAACATATACCCAAGCTCAGTTGCTATCATAGCCTCGCTCAAGCTGGATCCGATCTTTTGTCGAACTCGAGCCTGGCAACAAGATTTCTCGAGCTCGGCTCGTTGATGGTGTTGAGAAGTTGTAGTCCTGGGCTGTGGTGGACCGATCTAACGCTAAGATTTGTTCCGGTCGATCTACAGGGTCCCCAGTTCGGCTCGTCGTACCCAACCGCCCGTCCTGTCTAGCGCGCGCTGTGCCCCCAGCAGGTCGGCAAAAATCCGCACGAAATCGCCAGTTCGAAACCGTCAGACTCGTCGCGCGCGGCCCGCCCGGCCGCCGCGGCGCCGACCTCCCGCTCATCATGCTCACGGTGTCCCTCCTGGACGAGCACCTCTCCCGCTGCCGCTCCGCGCGGCACCTCCTCCAAATCCATGCGCAGTTCCTCGCGTCGGGCCTCCTCGTGGACGCCTTCGCCGCCAGCCGCCTCCTTCTCTTCACCACCTCCGCCGCCGCCGCGCGCCTCCTCCCGTGCCCGCTCCACCACTCGCTCCGCCTCCTCCGCCTCGTGCGCAGCCCCAACGCGTTCGCCTGCAACACCCTCCTCAGGGCGGCCGTGCGCCACGGCCAGCCCCACCTCTGCCTCTCGCTCTACGCGTCCATGCCCGCGGCGCCCGACGCGTACACGCACCCGCTCCTCGCCGCCGCCTGCGCCGCCAGGGGGGACGCGGGGGAAGGTCAGCAGGTCCACTGCCGCGCCGTCAGGCACGGGTTCGGCGACAACGTGTACCTCAGGAACGCACTGATGCACATGTACTCAGCGTGCGGACGCGTCGCGGACGCGCGCAGGGTGTTCGACGCGGGGCCCGTGTGGGATGCCGTGTCCTGGAACACGATCCTGGCCGCGTACGTGAGGGACGGGGACATTGAGCATGCAGTCATAGTGTTTGAGAGCATGCCCGAGAGGAGCTCCGCAGCAGTGAGCTCGATGGTGGCGCTGTTCGGGAGGAGGGGGATGGTGGACGAGGCGAGGAGGGTGTTTAATGGGGCAGAGCGTAGGGATGCTTTCACGTGGACAGCGATGATTTCTTGCTTTGAGCGGAATGGCCTGTTCCTGGAAGCGTTGGGAGTGTTCTCAGATATGCGTGTGGAGGGGTGGCCTGTGGATGAGGCGGTTATGGTCAGTGTGGTCGCTGCTTGCACAGGGTCAGAGGTGATTCAGAATGGGGAGGTTTGCCATGGGCTGGTTGTCAGAGGTGGCCTAGGTTCGCGGGTGAATGTCCAGAATGCACTGATCCACATGTACTCAAGTTGTCTGAATGTTATTGCGGCTCGGAGATTGTTCAATAGTGGTAAGTGTTTGGACCACTTCTCCTGGAACTCGATGATCGCTGGCTATCTGAAGAATGGCCATGTCGAAGATGCAAAGGCGTTGTTCGATGCGATGCCCGACAAGGACAACGTTTCTTGGAGTACAATGATATCTGGTTGTGTGCAAAATAACCAGTCATCTGAGGCGCTCACTGTTTTTGACAACATGAGAACCCACGGAATCAAACCGGATGAGGTTACACTTGTGAGTGTCATCTCTGCGTGTACTAATATTTCTGCTCTGGAGAAAGGAAAGTCAGTGCATGAGTACATACGCCAACACCAATATAACATCAATATTGTACTTGGGACTAGCCTCATTGACATGTACATGAAATGCGGATGCTTGGAGACTGCACTGAAAGTCTTCAACACGGTGGAAGAGAAAGGAACACCTTGCTGGAATGCTGTCATTGTGGGACTAGCCATGAATGGCCTTGTGACAAAATCCCTTGACATGTTTTCAGAGATGGAAGCATCTGGCACTGCTGTCCCGAATGAGATAACTTTCACTGGAGTTCTGAGTGCTTGCAGACACGCCGGCCTAGTTGAGGAGGGCCGCCACTTCTTCAAGTTGATGCAGAACAAGTACCAGATTGTACCAAACATCAGACACTATGGATGTATGGTTGATCTCCTTGGACGTGCTGGATATGTCAGAGAGGCTGAGGATCTGATTGAGAGCATGCCGATGTCACCTGATGTTCCAGCATGGGGTGCATTGCTTGGCGCCTGTTGGAAGCATGGTGATAGCGAGGTTGGGGAAAGAGTTGGGAGGAAGCTTGTCGAGCTGGATCCTCATCATGACGGGTTCCAAACTATGCTATCTAACATATACGCTTCAGAGGGGATGTGGCAATGTGTAAAGGACCTAAGGGGTTCCATGAAGCAACAACACGTCTCAAAAGTCTCAGGGTATAGTGTGGTTGAATTGTCACATTCTTCATGAAATCCTAGCAGGCGATGTCATTTGAAACTTGAAGCAGAATGGATAGAGGGTGGTTTAAGTTGAAATATCACATGGTCATAATCCGATCATTACTGATATTCTTAGCTTGTGTTCGAGCTATTGTACATATGTGGTTATTCGATCATTACTTATTTCCGGGTACGTATGTGGCCATGTACAACCGATTCCTTTTGTTCCTTCGTTTACTTTCTTATGACACTCTGTTCACTTATAATACATCATTATGTGGGTAGTTTTGGATCTATGTATAATATTGTTTGTTGTGCAGCATGAAGAATCTATCCCGAGACATTTCCACATGAAGACGTTAGACGTTGGAGTGTTTAGGGTGTCTTGTGTGTTCATAACATTTTCCAAGCATGGCTCTAAGCTTTTGCATTCGTTGATAACGAGTTTCAAGGCGTGAGGCCGGCAGATAGCCAGGGATTGCGTGTTGTCTGCAAGGTCACCAACTGGTCCCAGTAGCTTCTCTAATCGAATAATAGATGAAGTTTTGCAAGCTTGCAATGGTTTGAGTAGTCAATCTTTCTCATCTATGAATCATTTGATCCATTTGTACAGACAAATGGCCCAAACAACATCTTCTCACCAGTGTGGAAACTGGAACCAAAAGCAGGATATGTATAGGGGCGAAATTTGTTTTCCGATCAACAAGATATGGAGGGGTCAAGAAGACAAGAAGTACAAGAATCTGTACATAATATGGAGAACGCAGAATTCAGGGGAGGTCAGGGGTGGCGAGGTGACACGGCTAACCGAAGGCTAATGCTAATGCTACTGAGTGCTCGTGCTGCCTACCATATTCATGTTCTGTGGCACCTTCACTTTTCCTGCTGCCAAACGTGTTCTGCTGTTCTTCCCTAGCTTAAGCAGTATGGCACCAATTGGTGCCACCAATACCATCTACCACTTCAATCAATTCCGCAGCCTAACTCAATTCTCCTGGCGATGTCGCACCACAGGCCACAGCAACCCACATCCTGGTCGCCATCACCTACAGCCTAATGCAGTGAACCCCAAAGCATAATCGGCGATGAACCACGCTAGAGTACAAATCTCATGCAACTTTGTTTGTTGTGCCTCGCCTTCTAGATTTCAGGTGGCTGAAAGCTCCGCCGGCAAGGTTAGGGCTTCGGGGTTGGTTAGGGTTTGAGGCCAAGGTGGGGGCTTGCTCAGATGGAGCTCCAAGGGCATAGGCTTGACCAGCGTTGGGAGGTGGTGTGACGAGGGGCGGGCTCCGTGGGCGGCATACGGGCGGTGGGTAAGGTAGGCGGTAGGGCGAGGAAAATCGAGTGGTTAGTGTGGCGGGGCGGATTTGACAATGGGAGAGCAATCGGAGACAGAAGGAGGATCGCCTCCGCCTCGAGAAGCCAAGGTCACCCAGAAGTGCATGGTACATGTGCGTGCAATTATGTTGTCATGTTTCAATTCATTTTCCTATCCTTCCCATTGTCTTACTTAGAGGAATAATGTGTTGTGCTGTGATTTCACTAACAGTGCCTCCTTGTCTCTCCTCAGCCCCATAAAATTATTTTTATTGTATTTATTGCGAACTGCTCCTACCACTTTCTAACATTGAAAGTGCCATACATTCTTGTGACTGTTTCCAAAAAAAATTCTTTGGCTTTAGTTTGTTGACAATCTTGTGTGCAGTTGTGCAATTTTGCTATGATTTTCACAGGACCTTGACAGTAGATACCTATTAGAGTATGTAAATGTAAAGTTAGCACATTTAAATTTATTTGTCTATGCATCCGAGTTTTAATCTGTGCAGATCCAGTGTTTCGTAAATTTATAGTAGGAGGATTTTTGGTATACGCTAATTCATCATTCATGGCTTGTGCATGCTAAATGTTTCATGCATTGCCCTCACGAAGTTATGTGGAATTTTTTTGGGTGCTTCAACTATCTATAGCCTATTAGATCTTTTCTTAGTAACTGGTTTTTTTATATAGTAGAGTTTTTTTTTGGTCGACCTGAATGAATATACACTGATAGAGGGTATTTTAGTTGCAACAACATGCCATGTGTGTAGCATCATTGTAGTATCATGCTTATTCTCTCATATGTGTCTCCTCTTTCTGGAATTTAGTCAAGGTGTGTTTGCACCGAGTCAGAGTTTGTTTCCTTTTGCAAATTTATAGCTATTGTAACTCTCAAGTAGCAGCACACAGACAAAATGGAATACCCAATTTAGTTCTAGAGTGCATGTTGTTTGTGTGCCTCTCCAAAGGCTAATCAAGATTGAATTAAATTGCTTTGATCAATCAAAACATTTGCTCTATTTATGCGGTATTCCTCTCTTTGGTCAAACAAAACAAAAATATTCGTCAACTTTTAAAAAACCTATATATCAGTTTGATTCTTGCTTCTTCATTGTTTTACCGACCCATTTCCATGACTTCTTTCTGCAACTTGATTTTACTTATCACAGGTCTTAATGTTGATGCTGATACTTGAGAAGTATTTGCCATCCTTGTACTGCGGCTCTTCTTCAACCTGCTTTGGTGGAAGGGGGCATTTTGGGTTCATGATGTGATTGGGTATTTCTGAGATTTGATTATGGTGAACAATGTATGTGATGAGTGCTGGCCACAAGGTTTATTTTGTTGTGTGCATGTGCTAGTGGTTTACCGGATCTTCATTAGTGGGGTATGCAATTTCTAAACTTGTTGGCACAAATATTGTTCTGTTTTATTACTCTTTATGTTTCACTTTGTAGCAGATGATGTAGTTTCATCTTAGATCTGCATCTAACGTTCTACTCTTTTCTTTCTTTTGGCAGAAACTCATGGAACTTATGCTTACCCTGAAATACAGGATGAATATGACTACTTCTCCACAACATTTTATCTTTACAACAAATACAAAGATGTAGTTTCATTTGATGAATGCAACGATAGTTTCATTTCATGTTCTTGTACAATCAGCCAATGTGTGTTTGACGGTGAAATGTGCAGGTAGGAACACAAAATGTTGGTGTCCTGCAGCTCTTGTAGACCTACCGCTATTGCTCTTGTTTGGTTAAATTTCAGGGTGAACAAAATATTTGATGCAAAATATTGTGATGTCCATAAGCATTTTAGTTTCTATGATATCTGAATCTTTTTTGTGCAGATCATATATTATTTTTTCTCGTTCATGTGATGTTCATGTTTGCAGATTGGAGTATTTCTTTTTGTGAATTTTTGATGTACAGAATGAGATTTTTGTGACTGCTGATGAAATTCATGTGTACGATCAAACAAAACTTGTACATATTATACCTTTGTATAGAGATACATTTTTTGTTGTAATTTGATGATTATCTCGAACTTAGGTAGTTTAGGATGTTAACTCTTTATAAGATTGAATAATATGCTTCTCTAAGGATACGAGCTTTGGAAAATGTATTTGAAAATAGTTATTTGTCCATGTGTGTATCAGCATTTTTGTGTGAAGAAAAATTTAAGCTAGTTTTGTTAACGAGGGTGTTGATGTGCTTAGTATGTGACGACGACATTGGCACGTGCAACCTTAACTTTTTTTAACCGGTGCAAACCTGAATTGACACTTGAAAATTGGTTCTTTTTTAAGTTAAGATTATAAGTACCATCAACTTAAAAGTAGAACTCATTTGAGGTGAAAGTGAAACCTTCAAGTTTTAAAGCTTTTAAGTAGAGTTGAAAATTATGGATTCTGTTGAAGAGTTTTTTTAATCGTGTTACAAGACACAAATTGGTGCATGACGCAATATTAAGTGATGGGTGCATGTTAAAAAAGGGGATTATCTAACTATTTAATATTAGCTAGTTATTTACGTGGTTAACAATTCCTATTATGGGCATATGGCTTCTTTCCACGTGCCCTATTTTGATCCCACCATACGAATGATGTTAACTTTCTGGTGACAACTTAGTTTGTTCATGCGGGACTGGTCTTTTTCTTGGCCCAATTTTTGGTGGCCTACAAAGATGGGGAGCTATTTTGGCCTTGCTCGTAACATATCCCAGCAAGCAAGCAATGCCATTTTTACTACAGTAGCCCAGCTACAAGCAAGCAATCAGTAGTCACTTTGTTCAACAATGTAATATGTATTTTATTTTTAAAGAATAATCAAATTTTAAAAGTTTTGATCGGTAATTAGTCAAATTATATGTATGTTTAGTACACAAAATTTATTTCAATAGATTTGTATTACAAAATACTTTTAATATGATGTTAATTTTATAGCAATTGATAACATATTATAAGAGAAATTAACCGTTAAAGTTTACTTTTGATAATTTTTGAAAACAAATTACGTTTTATATTCTTGAACGGAGGGAGTAGTGACTTTTGTTTTTCTTGTCTTCTATTGTTTCTTCCTAATGAGTTAGCCGAACAAAAGTTTGTCTTTAGGCAAGTGCCTGTTCTTTTGTTAGAATGATCCTATTCTCTGCACTTTTTTTCTTGCTTAATAATATTTCTTTTGGTATTTCATAATACTTTGATCAAGTTACAAATGACTTGTTTATTCAACATTTCTTCATATTGCCTATTGATTAAATATTTTCTACTTCTTGATTCAATATTCTTTCATATACTTGTTGAGTCAATATTATCGTTAACATTTTGATAATTTACAAGGTCTTATTCTTACGCATTGATCCGGCATTTTGAGATTTTGATCAACACAACGAATGATTTGTTGATTGAACATTTTTCAGGACTTGTTGATTCAATATTATTTTCATATACTTGTTGAGTCAACATTTTTATTAACACTTCAAAAATTTATAAAGTCTTATTCTAACATATATTGATCCAACATTTTGATATTTTGATCAACGCGACAAATGATTTGTTGATTGAATATTTTTTGGGACTTGTTGATTCAGCATTTTCTTACTCTATATGTTGGTACAAGACAAGAAATTGATTGGACAACCTTTTCAAATAAAATTTAGATCCAATAATTTTATATGCCTTGATCGACGCAACCAGAAGGCATTATGGCAAATCATAAATAAAATGTTGAAATTGTTTTTCATAATTTGTTGAATTTGATTAAGAAAATTGTTGGGTCAACTTTATTTCTTAAAAAAATGTCAGAGTGTATATGAAAGGTGTTCCAACAATCCACATATAAAATGTTTGCAAAATCTTGAATTACATCACGAATTATTGAATGAAGTCGTTTTTAAAAAAAAATTATTTAGTGTACATGAGAGGTGTTCCAACAAATTTCATGTAAAACGTGAACTTATCTTTTGCAAAATATTGAGTCAAGTCTTTTGGCATATGAGAGTTAAAATGTTATAACTTAAACCACTTTGAATTAACAAACAAACCTTAAAGATCATGTGGACAAATTGAAAGGAAGTTTTTTTTTTTATATAAGACAGCGTTGCAAACAAAGGCTTGAGTCTGTACAATATGGCTTCACAATACAAACAAACTAAAGGCAGCTAATTGAAAAAAAATACAGCCAACCGTAGGGAAGAAAGATGGCATGCAACTTTATATGAGGACAAAATCCTTAGCACAAAGAAAGAAAAAGGGCCTAAAGTAGTGCGGTAGGTAGTGTGATCGATAATGAGTTACTTATGATGATTTCATCGATCTTTAAGCTTCACATATCCGATTTTTAATAGACGTTTGTGTGAATGTGTACGTCTAATTATGTGAGTGTGTGCGTGCATCTACGAGTTATACTATCATTCTAAAAATAGTAGTGCGGTTGCGATGTGAGCTCTTTTGTTAGTGTGATGGTTCCCTTTCCTGTATAGGGTGTTAACTAGCTAAAGATATAATTATTATTCACCCTCTAGTGCCCGAAAAAAAATAGGTGTAGTTGAAACACCTAACACTCCAAATGAAAGTGCATCTAGCCTTTATATGTGGTTTTAGTAATTAATGATAATACCTATGAACTAACAATGGCGTTGAGTTTGTTAGTAGGTTGTTCCATAGATAATGCATTGAGAGATATGCATGAACTTTAGGTGAATGGGGAGATTAAAAATACATCAAGATGAACGAACTCTAGGTGATGCTCGCATAAGTGATGACAATACTTATGGACTAACAATTGTGTTAAGAATTATTATTAGGTTATTTCATAGGAGATGCATAAGTGATGAATCATGGATTTCTTGAGAAATACCATGAGAACAAAAGAAATGCATCATTGTCATTGAGCTCCTAGTGATGCTCATAAGGAGAAGGAAAAGCTCAATAAGATTGACAAACTTGAAGATTAAGTTACTTGTGGAGATCAAGTAATTAAAGGTATGACATTGTCAATAGAGTTTTATGGACTAACCCGTGTGCTATGTGCTTGAGAATGAGTGATGTCAGGTTCTATATGAAGATTAACAATATGCATAAAGGCTAATAAGTTACGTGTGGAGATCAAATAACATAAGGTACAAAAGTTGTCAATTAGGTTTTATAGACTAACCCATATATTTTGTATTTGAGAGTGAGATGGGGTTAGGATCCATAAGAAGGTATATGTTGAATGATCACATATGCCAAGAGTGAAGAACAAGAGTGGACTTCATATTTAATAAAATTAATTCTTTGAAGATGTCGAATACAAAGTGGTTTTCTATGGCAAGACGGTGAAGGGCAAGCAAAACTCGGCTGCGATGGACCATCCGTGGTGAAGGGCAAGCAAATGACTTGGTACCGAAGGACCAAGGCGGTGGTGAAGAGCGAGTGAAAGCTTTGCGCCAATGGACCGTGTGAGGCCATGAAAACTTATGAATAATTCACATGAATCATACGAAGAATCAAGAAGAGATGGAGTGAAGATAATATGGAAGTTGGAAACCCTCAAGGTTTGAATAAGAGAAGCGGTACTTGAAAGTTATTCAAAGGCTCAAAGTGGTTCAAACAAGTTTTATCTTTGAAATTGAGTATAGGTATACCGCACTATTAAGAGGGATGTAATATAGAGCTAATTGTCGTATCTCAGTGCTCAAGAGTTTCTAACCAAACCTAAGTAAGAGTTCTTTTTAGAAATCCCGATACGGAAAGTATGGAAGTATTTAAATTTAGTTTTGGAGTGTTCCTAATTTTATCTAATGTGTTTGAGGTTATGAATTCAGTTGGGATATATAGACCTCTGAATAAGCTTTCTATAGAGTCCAAAATCATCGAAATCGAACTTTAGGATCAAAAGTTATCGCCGTTTTTAGAGTGCCAGCTGTGCTGAACCCGGATACTCCGGGTTGACCCGGATTCTCCGGGTGAGGTTCTGAGGGGAAGTCTTGGTTTGTGGCTGTTTAGTTCACCCGGAGTCTCCGGGTTAAGTTCTAGCCAGGGTTCTCGGTTAAGCATTCCTATTCTAACCCGGAGTCTTCAGGTTGTAACGGCTAGTTTTTAGGGGTTGGGTATTTATACCTCCTCACTCTTATCCTTTGGGGTTGTGCAAGGGCACAAAAGAAAAATTCTTTAGAGCCAAAAGAACTCCTTCCCACTCCATTTTAGTGAGAAGTTTGAGAAGAAAAGTGAGTTGGGTTGTGAGATTGGAAGATTAAGTGTAAGTGAGCTAAATCCAATCTTAAGCACTTGAGTTCATCGGCAAGAAGTTCGTGAAGTATTTGTTACTCGTGGAGGCAAAGCCTCCTAGCCGGGTAGGTATTTCCCGGTGAGCTCCCGTGCGTGTGGTGAGCCATGGGAAAGTTTGTGAAGGTCGATTTCGCCTCCGTAAGGGAAGAAATAAAGCTAGTGGATCGAAGAAAGCGGTTGGAAGAGACCCGGCTCGTTGGAGCTTTCTCAACGGAGATGTAGGATTCATGGTGGTGAATTCGAACTTCGGGAAACAAATCTTTGTGTCTCCACTTCGGTTTATTTACATTTGAGTTCTTGCTCAATATTTGTGCATATTGCTCGATCTACTCGTTTGTGTGTTTTTTATTGTAGATTCTCCGTAGATCTACCTTGAATCATAAATTAGAACACACGATTTCATTTGGTTTGAGCTAGAATTCTTTAGTCGCTGTTTAATTTCAGTTTTGAGCTCGTTTCTGTACAGACCCCGGATATTCCGGGACTGTACAACCCGAAGTATCCGGATTAACCCGGATACTCTGGTGAACAGTGCTTTCTGTGTTTTTTAATTAATATTTTCTTGTATATCTTTTGCTAGAATTGAATAATTTTTGTCACTCTAGAATTGTAACTTTTACACTTATTTAAGGTGATTGTGTACTAGTTGAGCTCAGCATATTTAAGTTTTTCACTTATGAAAAATCCGTTAGTTTATATTCCGCTGTAAGTTTAAACCAACGATAAAAGAGAACGAATTTTTAGAAAACCGTCTATTCATCCTCCCTCTAGACGATATTATTATTCTTTTACCAAACAACTCATGCAAAAAAATTATTAAACACTCAAGTGAAACTCGTATAGGTAAGGGATGTGATACTGTAAGAGCATCTAAAATTTCAACATCAAACTCAATTTCATTTGTGCTATGAAATTGACAAACAGCAACGAAAAATAAAAAAAATCAGTGTTGTCCTGTAATTTCGTTATTATGTTCTTCAATTCTGTATCTCACAAAAAAAATCAAGTTTGATCTCGAAATGTTGAATGGTTGAACCACTTTACATCCCTATGTATGGCATTTTTTAGAGTTTTTTTAAAATTATTTCGCAAGTGATATTCATGTTTCTACCAAGTAAATGGTTTTCGCTACATATTTTCCCTAATAACATGCCTAATTTTTACCAAATTCGATTTCTATAATGCTGAACCCTAGACTCGGAGCAGAAGCGATATTTCTTGCTACACTCCAAGATCCGGACCTCCGGCTCCCGGGCCCGCCTGGCCGCGGCCTCCGCATCCACGCCGCCGGCGCCGGGAGGCGGCCTGTACTCGGCGGAGACCTACGAGCTGACGGTGTAATGTCGACCGCGTCCTGGACGACGTGCGCCCCTACCTCATCGCCGACGGTGGCGACGTCGGCGTCGTGTCCGTCGAGGACGGCGTCATCTCCCTCAAGCTTGAAGGTAAACTGAATTTCTTGTCCTCTTGATGTATCATGTAGTAGCCAGATCCAAATCTTGTAGTTATTCTTGTGGTTTTCGTTACGAACCGCGTCTGTAGGAGCGTGCGGCAGCTGCCCCAGCTCGACGACGACGATGAAGATGGGCATCGAACGCGTGCTCAAGGAGAAGTTCGGCGACGCCGTCAAGGACATCCGCCAGATGTTCGACGGGGACCAGCCGCCGGCGGCTACGACGCCTGAGGTCGGGGACTACCACCAGAGTCGTAGCGCTCGTCGTACAAGTACTGTCCTAATCTTGTCCGCGAACCTTTGTTGCTGCAGGCGGTGAACCGGCACCTGGACATACTTCGGCCGGCGATCGCAAACTACGGCGGGAGCGTGGAGGTGCTGGCCGTCGACTGCGAGGACTGCCTGGTGAAGTACGACGGGCCGGAGTCCATCGGTAGCGGGATCAAGGCGGCCATCAGGGAGAAATTCCCGGACATCACCAACGTGGTGTTCACTCAGTAGAACACTATCTAGATATGCATTGCGCAGTCGACAGCAAGTGTGAAGATGAATTCATCAAATACATCGAAGCGTCATACGTGTAATCTGCAAACGTTGTCAATGGATGGTTTGTGTTTCATTCCTGCATTTGCTTAACTTCTCTTTGGTGCGGTCTTTGCACAGCTCTCGCGAGCACAAGTACACTATACTTGTGCGGATGCTTGCCTTTCGTCACTATACCCGCAAAAAGATAAGATCATCTGAACATATATCCACCAGGGTAGTCTCGCATGCATATTCTGTACTAATCTCTTACAATCTAAATCTCGTCGCATTCACGACCAGGTAGCGCGTCCACGTCAGCATGTTTTACTTGTATCGTCAGATCTGCAGCCGATGGTTGGGATCTTTGCAATCGCCCATCATCGCCACTCTCCTCGAACCCTCTCGACCCCCTCGGCTCTGCGCGCCCCCCGACCGTCTCCCCCGTCAGTGCTTTGGGTAGAAGGAGCAGATCGTTGGCGGCGTTCTACCATTTTTGTTTTAGGGCATCCTTGAGGTCGTCCATCTGCGAGACGATGGCTTCCTTGAGGTCACCGACGCTGGAGACCGCCCCCGCCGTGGGAGCGCGCGGGGACACGGCGGGGAGGGAGAGGGAGGCGGTGGAGCACGGGCTGCCGATAAGCGACGAGCGCACGATGGCCTTGGCCTTAGCCCTGGGCTTCACCTTGGGCTTCTAGGAATGGGAGGGGGGGGGGGGACCAACATTGCTGATTCCCCTTGGGTGTACCATTGCCGTCGCCGATGCCTTCTGCCGGTTGCCTGACGCTCCACGGCGATGACTAGCAGAGAAGCCACACCGCCGCGCGCAGGCCTGCAGAAGACCAGGAGCGGCGACGCTTGAGGTGGCGTAATCGACAGGCAGAGGAGGCCCGACGGCGCGTGAACCTGCTAGAGAGTAGGGGCTGTTGGCGCTTCCGTCGGCCTCGTCCAGAAGCAGAGGGGGTCCTGCCGCACCAGCGGGCCTGCAGGAGCAGAAACGTCTTCCCTCTACGCTGGCAAGGCTCTGCTGCAAGCGAAGCGAGCCCAGCGGTATTCTTCTATGAATGCCTTCAATGAGTTACTTGTTGATTTCATGGGTTACCACCCTCACCATGCAGTGGAGCAACGAGAAAATGGATAGAGTCCTCCATTGTGTCTCTCGACATGCTCTGGTCACACCATATTAATGCCGCTCTTCTTACAGGTCAAACTCTTCTTCCCATCTCATTCATCTGTTTAGTTTGTACAGCGTTATGCCTACTGCCCAGCATGTGTTTGTTGAAGTGCCATTAATGGCCAGTGTTTTTTAATGCCCACCATATGTTTCTCAAATTGCTTCACAAAGCTGTAGAGTTTATTTTCCCTTGTGCTGTTCCAAAGAGGTGTGTGCTGCCGTAGTCCATGATTCCGTGGAGCCACCATCGCTAGCCGGCGTGCTGGCACCTTTGTTTGTGCAGATTTTGGTCATAAATATTTAGTTGGGAGCGGGTTACACAGAAGAAACAGGCCGAATTGATCAACAATGAAATAGCAAGTTACTCCTCTTCTTGCTCCTAACTTTCATCTGTTCGATGAAATTAGGATGCTGAAATTACTGGGGTATTGAAAAATTAGTATTGTCTAATAAGATATCTGAAAGTAAGATCAACAACGCAAATTCATAAAATTTGTCAGATTTTAATTTTCATTGTTCGATGTTTAAGGCAGATGCATTATAGGTTGTGCTGTATCTAAATATGTTTGTAGCTTTAGCATATTAATTAGCCTTATATCTCTCAAGTGTAATTATGAATAAAGAAAGCAAGAGTATGCATGTAAGGGTGATCACTGGCAGTAATCACTTCAAACTCGATGCCCTTAGTACAACCTAAATATCTTCTACAGAAGCTTGACTGAAATAATCCAAACAGTCCAAACTAAAAATATCATATGCTAATATTGTCCTTCTGAAAAGACTGAAACCATGTTGCATCAGCTGCACTTATCTGCACAAGGTAGCAACCCTAGCTGTGATCTGACAGAACAATATCGAAATTCAATTTCATGTGCACATGTAATCAGCTTAGCCCAAGAGGTCAACTGATCTTTGAATGATTTTTTTTTCTAACTAAACACTTTCAGATATTTCCACTTTTATGGCCTGTTTCAAGTTGATGTCTTAGACCATAACTTTTCATTAATTAGAAACCCATGTTTGCGGAACCTATTGCAGTTTGCTATCTTATACTACATATTTTTGTAAACAAAATAACTTGATAATTACGAAAATATGCTACCTTTCTTTGTTCTGAATAGTAGTTGTATACAATTATCTTACATACTCTGTTTCATATTTGACAGGAATTCAAACTTATAGCGCTGACTTCTTTTGGTATAAAAGACTAAACAAATCAGCTTGACAGTGTTATGCAACATAACTTTGCAGAGCCATGGTATCTGCTAGCTATGAACTATGAAGATGAGATTCACTTTTGACTTTTAACTCCCCTCAAGTTGTGGCATCTCTTGGCATCATGTCTGATCCCTATTCAATTACGGTAAGTGATGTTGATTTAGTTGGTTCAATATCTTCTACTAACAGGAAAATAATTGTTGTTAATGCTAATTCTCGATGAATGATAACAAATAAAGAGATAGCGGCAAGGTGGTGAGGTAGTTCGGGAAGACTGAGGATTGAGAGAGAGATGGCCAGCAACCGCCGTGCAGAGATACACAATGCAGCCGCAGCAGCAGCTGCCCCAGCCTCAACTGGAGCACCACACTCTTTTCTCTCCATATAAACTCCCTCACCGTTCCTCTCCCTGTTTTATACACCATAATTTCTTCTTATATCCCTGTGTGTGAGTTGGCAGCTTGAAGAAGGGATGGAAGAGAATGAAAAATTGCCGCTTCCATAGAGGATAAGGGAAGAGGAAGAATGAGAGACGAAGAAAAATAGAAGAAATCAAGCTGGGCCCAAACAATTTTTTGCCCAATCTGTCTGACCTACAGGTAAAACCTTGATTATAACTCCCATTTTCTTTTGGATGTTGATTATAAGTATGATTGTAGGAACTTGGGAAATTGCAACAACAATCAATCAGAATCCGTCTACTGAAACTTAATTCATCCATAGGTTTCCACTCTATTTAATTGCTGTCATTCGAAATAGGGTAAAAAAAACATTCTTCTATTTACCAGGAAATTATATCAACATTGTACAATGTTGTGTACTTTTTTGTCAGTATATCCTGAAACTAAATAACTATGTTAGGTTTGTACTGAATATGAAAAATTACGTTATGCACACTAGGGTGATAATCCAAATGCTGCTGTTCATGATCTAATGAGGTAAGTGCAAATTCACTTCTTGAAATAGTTGTTGCTGGGATTTCTAAACCATGCAAGTTCCTTTTTTCTGTTGTTGATTCTTTGCCCTTTCCCACTTCCTGATGCCACCTAACATTTACGATGCATGTGATTCAGATGAATACCACGTCATAAAGAGAACGTGGTATTGTTTTGGAGGCCAAGGGAAGATATTTTAATGCATGACATGCTGTTCTCAAGTGGGGCAAAGATGTTAAACAATTCATATCAAAGGTTTGTTATCTGTTTCTTTGTGATCTCCGCCTGTCACTATCTTTTATGTTCCTGATGGGTCATATGGCGCGCCAACGACGCGCTATTTTTCTAGTAACTTCTAATCCAAGTGTAGTTTGTTTGCAGTATGAAGAGCCTGAAGTATATCTTTTAAGTGCAGTGTGCAGTACAACTGTACAAGCCTGGAGTATAGCATTTTTGTTTGAAGTCGAACAGCTCTGAAATTTTACCTAGTACCAAACAGACATGGCAGTAGTATACGCCTAGGAGAAGGCTAGTACTAGCAAACAGGCACCGCACAAAGCATTTTCGTGCTGGTGCATGCTGGGTAAGGATGGAAGCGATGAAGGGAGACTTGTTTTATTAGTCTACTAAGCAGGTTGGGCCGTTTCTGGAAGATCCAGGCAGAGAGATTGTGCAGCTGGTCTTCAGAAAGCCCAACTAATTTGGGCCGCATCTGATCGACGAATTGTGCTGACCCAACCATCCCGGCTACCTCGTTTTAGTACCAATTTCACCAGGTGGTGGAACAGTACTACAGCCGTGTAACACGCTAGCGGGTTTGGAGGCTGTGAGCAGTGCAGTCGTGCACCAGATACAGTATGACTACTGTGAAGAGCATGCTCGGCAGCATATACTACATAGTACTAAGTACTGTAGGTCGCATCTATCGTTAAATAATAAGGAAGTAACTTCTACAAGATCGGATTTTAAAAAAAAATTCTTTCCTTTAATGACATATATCTCCTTATCTTTTTTTTATTGAAATATTCTATAAAATTTACTTACGGATCACAGAGCATCCCACAACACCGACACGCGTGCATATGCCCCTCCTACATTTCTTAATCCATCTGTAGACGGTGAAACACGAGCAGCAATTTGATCGATCATCGTGTAATTCTCGTGCTCCGATCGGCCGAATAATAAACGGCAAGATAATTAAATCTCGTCGGACTCCGGCCGCCGCTGGGGGCGCGGAGCCGGCAGAGGCAGGTCAGGCCAACCAAGGCGGTTGTTTCCCCGTCTCGGGCCGCCCGAGCCCGTTCTGACCAGCGTTCGCTCCTCGAAGGCCGGGGCGGTGCTGTGGTGGTGGCCTCCACCACGCTCCACAGTTTAACGCGCCCGTGCCCGTGCATTACTCCCGGTGCGCTCCGCTTGAGCGCCCCTGTGCGCGGGCCGGGGCAAGGCAGGCAGCGCGCGTGAAGGCCCCCTACTATAGTACGTACGCGCGTGGGGATTCCCGCAAAAATATTTCGTGGGAACGGCGCTCGGATCCGCTCATTTACTGCGCCGGCCTGCGCGCGAGGCGAACCCTTTACTCGTTTCCGTCGTGGAATGAATGGTGGTGCTTGGTGCGCGTGCGTGTGCGTGTGTAACTTGACGTGCCCATCAAATCGATCCGAGAGAACATTTCGCGTCGGATCTTCTGGCCTGGAGCGCATGAGCGGATCTTCCGGCCTGGAGCGCATTAGCGGATCTGACCGTGCGGGTCCGAGGAAGGTGACGTTTCAAGAGAGAGTAAAATAGAATATTTAAAAATTTAAAATAAATTAGTTTTAAAAACCTTTATAAAATATCTATATAAATTTATATCTAAATATGTTCTATGCTTATCTTATTATATCTACTCTATCGCTCAAAAAGATTATATCATACTTTAATAAGTTAAATTATAAATATGTAAATTTAAAAACGTAAATACGGTATAGAGATAAATTTAACACAAATAATTTTTATCCCGTGGTATCGATGACATAAATGTCACACTTAATTCACGTTGGAGCTACACAAAGAATATGCTTTCGACCGTCAAGTCTTTTCCAACCACGGCTCTTGATCTATCAAATTAATAAGATAAGTTCTCAAGCACAATAAGTCACTAAGCAAACAAGACAAGATCTCATGACTAGCTTCTCTTCCGATTACTTATCGTCATGATCACTTTGGAACTTGAGCCACTAAGGCAAATGTTTATGTGTCCCTGTACACGTGTCTATCGCCGCTCCATACAAAGTCGGAGGATCAATAAGCTTGAGCCACCAAGACCCAAGATGCCGATGAGTCAACAAGACTCCAAGACACCGATGTACCACTTGGTACAAATTAGGATCACTTCTTGATCCTTTATTCAAACTGCAGCACTAGCTACAACTCACTCTAGGCCTAAAATACTCTTTAATCTTGTGCTTAATTGCATTGGATGATCACTTTAAACACTTTGGTGACTTAAATATCTTCTCAAGTTTATATGAGCTTCCTCTAGACTCCAGCAACATGCCACACATCAAATGACTGAGTGAAAAAATATGTGTAGCCTCAAACCCGCCAATTAGCCGTTTTCCTAACGGCTCAGAAAAACTGTTAACATCGGATGATCCGGTGAGAAGAGTAATACTAACATTGGATCATCCGGTGAGTACAAACTCAGAAACTAGCCGTTGAAATTCTACTCAAAGCCTCTGTGAACACCGGACACTTCGACGTGCCTTCAAATCCATCACAGGACCTTCCGGTGAGTTATCTTGAGCCATCTGAGCCTCTACAGCCTCTCTGTGTAAAATACTTATCAGATTCTTCACTACTTACATTGCTTTCTATACGTTTGGCCATAAGGCACTTGTGTGATGATGGCTTGCGTGATGACAACCTTGATGAAGAGCTTCTCTTGGAGGAGTGGGTGGCGAAACTCTCATCACTTGATCTTGAATCTTCATCTTCATTTACCCATCTTCCCATACTTGCAAATGATTTGGCTCTTTCTCTCGTCACTATCTTGATCTTGGTCTTCTTCTCTTTCTTGATGTGACCAATTGTTTTGACCAAGTATTTTATGGAGTTTCATTGATCAATTTTGGTATTGATCTTCTTGATGTTCTTCTCCACTTGAGGGATGAGCTTGGCGACTTTAGGATCTATTTCTTCATCACTTGATGTGTTTTGCTCATCATCTTCATTGCTCTTTTCATCTTCACCATCTTCGCTTGAGTTTGACTCTTGCTCTTGCCTCATTATCTTCACCTTTATATGTTGGTATGGTGCTTGCTTGCTTGTGAGAGCATGGTTCTTTACGTTGGATGAGAAAGAGGCTTTCACCCTATGTTTATGGTTATCTCATGAGTGACGATCTTGCTGAGCACTTGATTTGAAGTCATCTTCTTGATGTCGTTGTTGTCGTAGATGATGGAGACTATCAACTTGTACTTTGAAATAAGAGTTTGAAGTATTCTTCTCACCACTTGATCATCGTCAGTTAGCGTCAAACCTAGCCCATTTATCTCATTGACAAGAATATTCAACTGTGAGTACATGTCATTAGCACTTTTATGGATAAATTGTTTGATGCTATTTAGCTTAGTAATAAGCACATGATATTTCATATTATGTACATCCTTTGTGCCTTCATGTATTTCAATGAGGCTATTCCAAATATCATGTGCATTGGTGAGAGAAGAAAACACGATTAAATGCATCAACATTTAAAGATGATAAAAGGATATTCTTCGTCAATGCATCTAATTGCCTCTTCTTGTTGGTGATGCGAGGTCTCATATATTCCTCGGTGACTCTCCAAACATCTAAGCCTTTAGCTTGCAAATAACAAGACATTAGAATTTTCCAATAGAAACAATTGTGCCATCGAAAAATAGAGCACTGTGGGTATCCATTTCAACCCTGGACGTCACAGCCACCAAGACCCAAGATGCCGACGAGTGACCAAAACTCTAAGACGCCGATGTACCACTCGGTACAAGCCAGGATCACTTCTTGATCCCTTCTTTAAGCTGCAGCACCTAGCTACAACTCACTCTAGGCCTAAAACACTCTCTAATATTGTGCTTAATTGCCTTTAATGATCACTTTAAACACTTTGGTGGCTTGGATATTTTCTTAAGTGTATATGAGCTTTCTCTAGACTCCAGCAAAATGCTAAACATCAAATGACTGAGTGGAGGGGTATTTATAGCCTCAAACCAGCTAACTAGCCATTTTTCCAACGGCTCAGAAAAGTTATTAACCCTTGATAATCCGGTGAGAACAGTAGTATTAACACCGGATCATCCGGTGAGTACAAACTCAGAAACTAGCCATTAGAATTCCACTCAAAGCCTCTGTGAATAATAGACACTCCGATGTGCCTTCATATCCATCATCGGACCTTTCGGTGAGTTATCTTGAGCCATCCGAGCCTTTGCAGACTCTTTGTGTAAAATACTCCGGTGCATTCATCCGGTGTTCATTCCATTCACACCGGACCATCCGGTGAGTTAAACACTCTTTTTCTTTTTCCTGAAAATACTCTAGTACAACTATCTCTATGATCACCGGACTATCCGATGAGTTGATGTTCATTCTTTAGCACTTGCAGTTGCCTGTGCAAGAAATGCTCTTATGCTATATTTCAGTGTGCACAAATCAAACATCGAACCTTCCGATGGGTTGATCTTCAATTTTCTGCACTCATATTCTTCTCTACAACAAATACTACAGTATTATCATGTGCAGATCACTGGACTATTCAGTGAGGTCCTCAACATTCTCCTACTTTGTCAGAAATACTCCGGTGAGTTCAACACACAGATCATCGGACTATCCGGTTAGTTCTTTAGCCTTCTCCTCTTTATTAGAAATACTCCGCTAAGTCTAACATACAGATTACCAGACTATTTGGTGAGGCTATCAGCCTCTGTACATAATACTCTGGTGAGTGCATATTCCTCTACACTGAATCTTTCGGCGAGGTCAATTCTCCAGAGACTTTTCTAGTTCAATTAAATTTTATCTCGACTGCAGTGACTTCTTGATGTATTGGATTTATGAGACCTACTAATATATATTTTAGATAAATATGTTTGTCTCAATGACTATTTTATTATTAATTATTAAAATTATAATTATGATCTAATAAAGTCATTTTCGCTATAACGAGTTTAATTGTTAAGCTGCTGAGCAGTCAGGGAGTTGAGTGGATGGGATCGCCCGTGTAGCGTTGGAGCCAGTAATTCAAGGACAGATTGCAATCGAGCCAGCCGATGGTTATGTGGTGAGAGAAGGCGTTGACCTCACGATGTAGTATGTGGTTACCGGCCAAGTAGAGCTTGTGCACACGTACAGTACGGATGTGAGGCTTGTACGCTGAATTATTGAAACAACTATATCTGCCACGAACAAAACAACTTCACAAATTGGTGCATCGATCCGTGTTAGTTTAGTTACTGAGTGGATATCTATGATCGACCTTGTTAGTGTTGCTGTTTGGTATCAAGTTGTTTTGACAATGAATTTGAGACGTTGGTTATTGCGGATATCTAAGAGTTGGTTTTCTCATACAAAGAATTGACTCTGATTTCAATGATCTATTTCACTTAGATGTTGCCGAAGAAGTGAAGAACTATGAAGGTTATAGAGGTAAGTTATAGAGGTAAAGAAGAGAATCTGATTGTGTTGTCTTTGTAATTTTTTTAATTTTTAGGGACCTCTATGTAATATAGTGATACGTTTTTTAAGGTTTAATATAATCTAGCCCTATTTATAAAAAAAAATAGGTTGTGTTTCAAACGTGTAATTGTGTCCTGGATATTACCTTTATGTACAATATTTTCGTTTTTCACTGTACACGCTGAGGCTGGACCTGATCCTTAATTTAGGGACCAAGGAGGGGTCTTTTTGCCTCTACTCGCATAATGTTTTTTAAAAAAATCTAGTACTCAGTTTTGTACGACTTCGTTTGTAGTGCAACAGTACTATATTGGTCCCCTCCATGAAGTAACTCTAAGCATATCTCATTAGATTTGTTGACGCTATTTATATATTAGTTGAGGCTCCGATGTGTGTAGGTGTTACAATTAAGCAATAATAAGGGTTAACAAGTGCCACGACCTCTACATAGTCCGACTCTCGCAAAATGCATCTGATTTGCCATCCCATGATTCATCTGCAGTTTTATAACCACGGATTTGAACCAAATGGAAACCCTAGCAATCCAGACACGTAGGACGCCCAAAAGCTAACACAACCTATCCCAAGTTCCCAACCATGCATGAGCAATAATCCTTCAACCTTTCGCAGTTGGTATGCAGTATAGTATCCACAAAACTGCATTGCCTTCTCTAGTTCTCTTCCACCCCTCTCTTTCTCTCTTCTCTCCCCTTATAAGCACCTGGCAAGCTCACACCCTATAGGCTATAGCACTAAACCACAACCAGCTATAGCACATCGATTTCTTGGAAAGCCTGAAGATCAAGTCCCCTTTACTCCCCAAAAGATTTCCTGACCCCAAATCTTCTGCATACACACACTGCCAAGTCTCCATGTCTGGCCCCTGAGGCAGCTCAATCTCTCTTCCTTGGCCTTTTTATTCACCACTGCACCACCACACACAAAGGTGACCAAGACTTGAGTTGAGAGAAGCTGGGCGTTTCATCCCTGGTGCTTCTGGTACTTAGCTAGGTGAGTGTGCACTCTTGCAACCTCTCTTTCTCCTAAGCATCAGAGGCTACTTTCTTGCTGTTTATGTGTACACTTGCTAATATTGATGTCACTTTCCTGCAGTTCTCTCAAGTGAAGCAATGGAAGGCACGATGAGCCTCTCCACCGTTGCGGTAAGCACAAGAGGTTTCCATCGTATGTGGTAGTCTTCTGTTCTCTGTGTGTTTGATCGTGCACTTAAAGTAGCGCTCTCTTGTTCTTCTTCTGTTTCATCAGATGGAGAGGAGGTGTTCTGCGACAGCCAAGCCTTGTGAGCAAGAGGTGTTCAGCTGGCATAAAGACCAGATAATGTGTAGGCTTTGGCCACTGGGAGTGCTGGCACAGATGGTTCATGTATAGCAATTGCATGGTGTTATCCTGATTGAGCTTTTCATTCAAACCATTATTCTTATCTCTTTTCATATTTTTGCATTGTATTAATTGGGGCTACCTAAGATTAGGTCTTCTTGACCTTGCAAGACCTTTTCTTGACCTTGTAAGACCCAACTTTACAATGCTTCTTTTCTTTACCTCCAACTTCCAAATTTGCTTTCTCCATCTTATCACCTCATACTTTCATCCTCATTCTAATTTCTTTCTTCCATCTATCCCTTCTGAGCTGCGATGAATGTTCACAAGTATAGTTATTAGATTTAAGTATTAAAAAATACAGTGATGTTCAGTTAGAAGTGAAGGGTGTGCTGCTTCGCCCATGTACTGTTGTCGATTTATTGTGTAAAACCATCCTTTCCACATCGTTTTCGTTTTGATGAGAGTGCAGAAGACGAGACACAAAGGCATGTTCCTGTTGCGCCATGATGCTCAGGCATGTGAAGTAGGAGCCTATTTGTAAGCTAGCTTCATATGTACCCCATAAATGGAATAAGTTCACTGTGTGCTGCTCAAAACATTCTGGATCCATGTGCTTTTACTATTGATAAATGCTCATTGACACTGCAGATGCAATACAAGATTAATGTGTTGTCATTTCGTTTTGTTATGCTGCTACAGAAGTATGTTCAGTTGTGTCTCATCGTCATTACCACAAACACCCAAAAACTCAATTCGAGATTGTTTTCTTCTCTCATGCATGCATTTCATCGTGGTATTTGATGTAAATAATTCAATCGTCGACAAGTACGAGCTAGTGAGGCTAATAAAGTTTGCCATTTATTGTTTAACTAGGCCTGTTGGGACAAAATAGAAATAGCTCGAGCTCGTGACGGGGTGTATATATCCATGATGAGAAAGAACTGAATAGTTAGCTCCAAGAGAGTAGTACAATCCTGACCTGGCAGAATAGTTTCGTTAGTCTCAAAGATCAAAAGAGAATAGTTTCAGTTAGATTCCAGGATAGAAATCATTACAAGGGTCCATCGATAGCTCTCGAGCTGTCAGAGTAAGTAAATAGAGTACTATCTCCATCTGTCCAGCCTATAAGAAGATTGAAGTTAACTAAAGCATGACCATGCATGTATACCCTAACCATTATTAACTTGAGGTTTGGTCACACACATACAGTCATACAGACACTGTTGCACTTACAGAAAACAAAGAGGACACACATACTGATCGTCTGCTCGAAGTTTTTCTTAATTATATCGATTTTTATTCTCTAAAGAATTTCTACGGTTTAATTGTTCCAGCACAGTAGGGAGGTCAGGGAATTATCCTAGCGATGTATGAAAGATGAAGAGTATAGGTTAAATACTCGCTCTGAAACAAAGAGAAGGGAGATGAACTGAAACGTGGATAAGTTGAGAAAGAACCAGCGATTAGGGGGGAGGGGGTGCAAACACCCACACCCACAGGACAGATCTTTAGGAAAAGAAGGGGCAAAAAAGTTGTGACTATGTTGCTCCACAAGCAATTGAGTCAATTCATAAATCATTAACACCACTGATCTCTATAGGAAATGGGGACATAGAGCAAAGCCAAAAAGCGTCTCTTTGTAAACATGCATGCTTGAACTTGTGATGATCTTATTACCAAATCAATTAAGTAAATAGTACTTCATCTTCTGCTTGTAACAGCAGCACTATTCCATTCAAGCCTCATTTCATAGCTGCAGCTCGTTTAGGTACGTCTATTTGGCAGGCACTTACACCGTCCTGTGTGTACAGTAAATGAGCCATTGAAAGTGAAAGGCATCAAATGAAGCAACCTACCATTCTTGCGCAACACAAAGATGCCCACCATTCTTTCTTCCATGCAACCATGCATGAATGAATGAGTAGAGGGGCAGAATTTAGGAGGCAGAATGCTCTAACACTAACCAGTATTTATGGCCTGCACTGATCTAGTGAGTTTGCACTGCCCATGGGTGAGTTTGCACTGCAAGAGAGTAAAAGGACAGTGGAGCTCAAAGGCTATATGGGATTATCATTGCCTTGGAAGTTAGACCTCCTTATCCTTTGTGGAAGCCACCAAGTGCTATCCAGAATTGAAAAAATGGTAAAAGAAGGAAGAGGGAAACAAAAAGGAAGGAAAGGCATTCCCCGTGCACACAACAAACCGCGACAAGACAAAAGGGCTCCTTTGGTGCATAACTAGCGGCGCACCAGAGTGTAGCTACACATGCTATTGTCAAGGTGCAAAAGTGGTTTTCACAGTCACCATGTGAAAAAACTAGGATAAAATGCTCCCCACATTCTTCATCTTCATCATCAAAGTCATACTACTACCATAACAGGTGCACACTGACATTGTAGACTTAAGGAGTCTTTCGATAAATGGATTGCTTCGGGAAATTTTAAAATAAATAAATAAATAAATAAATCAGACCTATGCAAATGTCCATATACTCCCTGATCTAATGGAAAACTTTCCTGAATCTGGAGAGGGGCTTCGTCTTTTTAGGTCTCTAAAAAGCCAGTTGGGTCGAAGATCTGACAGAGGTTGACTTGCTGGGTCTTCGACTGGGGTGAAGTCGTAACAAGGTAGCTGTAGGGGAACTTGTGGCGGGGTTGCCGAATTGTTTCTCAAAGCCGAACAGGGAAACCTCTCGAACTGAGTTAATTTCATGATTGGGACAATCATGAAATTCAAACCGCACTCAAAGGTAGGGCATTTCCCATTGATATAGGAAAGAGAGAAAAGAGCGGCTATAACACACATTTTATCTACTAATAGTGACTAAATTGGTGTATTACCAAACCACGTACATAGCAGTTCCAACTGAAGTACTTCGAAATCCTTTCATTTAAGTAGCAATTCCTAGCCTCTTTCTATGCTTAACTCATTTTCCTTGATGCTGGAATCGAGCTGGTATACTGGTTCTCCTCGAACGCTCTTTGCAGCTTGGCCTCCTACAAGGTTGTCTTTGGCTTTGCTCAGTGACAACCTCTTAATTGTCACCGTCTGACCTCTCTTGCTACCATGGCTACTGGCGCTTCCAAAGGTGAAGCTCTCGTCTTTGGCGACCAGTAAACAGAGAGCTAAAACCTGGAATCTCATACGGCTCTAGCAGAAACAAAAAAAAATTCAAAAATAGGCAAGATGAGACATTTCCCTCATTGAAATTAAATAATAAGAAGTGTTAGAAAGTAAAATAGAATGAAATAGAGCCACTTTGGGTGGAACTGGCTCTCTATCCGTGGAATCTCATCCATCATACTCCTTTTATGGGGGGTCGTAATGGCTTTATTCGCGTCGTCTCATTCTCATTGTATTGTATTACCAAGTCGATGGTTGAAGCCCCCAACGTTCTGCCTTATGATGAGCCACACACATATGAGGTTTACTGCAACCCTAAAGCTCTGTCCCTTTTTTATTCAACAAATGCAAGTTCATCTTCGTCTGATAGATTTGTCAATGGCTTTGCTTTGTCCCCTGGGATCCACCATAGGTTGAGTCTCCGGGGCGAGGGCTCTATTCTCTCTGTTCTACTGCCCGGAAGGTATAGCTAGAGTGCTACCGCACATGATTTCGAAAGTCATGATGCTATTACTAAGGAACGTATTTATCCATCTTTACATCGGATGGTTTGGTGTTTTGATGACCCCTACCTTATTGATTGCAACATCTGAAGAAACGTTTGATCATCAACATTCAGCTGAACAATATGAACATGTTCTAACTAAAAATGGTATTTTCAGGGAGTAGCTCTCTTCAGAAGAAACTTCCTGGCCGGGTAGGCAAACAACTTTATTCAATTCATTAGCATCCACAGTGCTCAGGTAAAGTGGCAGTGGTTGTTCTAGTATTCAAGGCTCTTTATTTTGGCGGCGATCATTGAAGAAATGAAATGGATTAAACAATAAAAAAATCCAAGTCTTAAATGAAAGGATATGGAAAGAAATTCAATCCTCATTTTTTGGTGAGACAGGTCAAACTTTAGAGTTCAGGATTACGGGTTCAATTCCTGGTGGATGCACGCGAATGGGGAACCGCCGAATATACTAGCTACACCTAACATGTGGAATTGATCCATAAAGTTCTTCTTTTGGATTCCCTCCAAGATTGTGCAAATTAGCCATTCCACTTCGGGTGATGCTTGTTAAACAAAGCTGCGTGTGGGGCCGCTCATCATTCTTTAGAGTCTCCTTAGATTATTCGACATCCACCTTTCAATAAGAAAAACTCTTTTCTTTGTCTAGGAAGATGGAACATTTTGGGGGTAATGTATCCAGAAGGGGTGTGATCTTATGGCCAACTATACTAGCTCCCTTAGCAATTAGAGCAGCATAAGAATCTACAGAAGCATCTAATAGCGAGGCACCTTTTGTGCTTCAACATGTGAATAGCATTCGGCAAGCAATATTCATCTCTTCATTATCATCTACCGCCCTTTCTTTCCTCCCGTCCCTTCATGCATGAAGACTCTTTTTAATAGGCTTTACCGTCTTTCTTTACCTTCTGAATCCCAATCACTTATCATGACAGTTCGGTGTTATTTTATTTGTCGTCATTTTCCAAACATTCGAGGTCTATCTCAGTCTCCTTTCTCTTTTCGGGAGTAGAGCTGAAAAAGAATCGAAATAAGCATAACAACAGGTACACCATAGGTTGACCCAACCCTTGAACTAGTGTGCAACTCGTGGATGAAAGGAATACAAGTGTACCAATAAATACCTTGTTAGTAAGGAATCAAATGTTGGAGACTTCTTTTCTAATAGATACTCGAATGTTCCTTTGAAAGAGAATTTACATAGGTCGATAAAAAGAGTGAGTCTCAAACAACAGAAAATCAAAATGAAATTTTTTAAAGGGCATAGTAGAACTGCGCTGTGAGCATAGATTTCTCAGGAAAAAGAATAGGGAATTGATCCAATATGGATGGAATCATGAATAGTCATTGGTTTAGTTTAGTAAGAGAGCAAGAGAGAGATCTGAGCACATGCCTAAAGTGATTCATTGATCTTCGTTAATAGACATGTACATGGATTTTTTTTATTGAGAGAGCCCCAGTCATGCAAGTATCAGGTTGTGTATCCGCTGTATTGCTAAGATGGGTCGATGGTCGATGGAGCAACAACCGTAAGATGCCTATCTGACACCAAAGGCTCTCTAATCTTTGTATTTTTCCCCTTCTACAGTTCCACCATTCACAATGCCTTTGAGATGGACATTTATGAAGCGCCCACCACCACCATATGTCCCCTCCAGATATAAAAAGAAACAATACCCCCCTATATACTCTGTCATAATTGGACAACAGCCTCACACAGGGGGTATAGTTTTGTCCTTAAATGCTGGCTGTCATGCATGCATGCTTGATAAGAATGAGTTTTTTCAGCTCAGAAGTTAGTGGTAAGTGGACAAAATGGATTCAATTCCAATAGTGAAGCGAAGAGCCACTGTGCACAAGCAATAGATGGGCAGGAATCCACGCCATGTCCAGAAACAGTATCAAGAACAGAAGCAGCAACAAGCAACTAGCAGCAAATATAAAAAACAATAAATATGACACGATATAATAACATTACCTTTGCCCAACTGGGTGCCTCAGAACAGAACAGGCATTGAAAGCATGCAAGACTGTGATGCGTATTGCTGCTGCAGCAACCCGACTAGTCAAAATATAATGCGTGTATGCATGCAAACGGCTCCAGATTTAATGGCCATATCTTTTGCATCTTCCTTGAAAAGAGAAAATTTTCTTACCACACCGGTTCTTTCAGAGGATAGGTAGGAGTAGTAGTCTTTCTCTTGTCAGTAGAAATCAATAAGGTAGGTACAGCATGAATTGCTTCTACTGGAGTACTTAAGAATTCCAAGAAATTGAAACGTATGTCGATTCAAGACTGATCATGGACCTGACTGATAAGTCTGTCATTTTCAAGCAGGTAACTATGATGCACCCTGGAGGGCAAAAATTTCAGTATAACACCAGAACATATATATTTTAGAAAACGAGTTTAGCTTGCACAAATCAGCTTCTAAATGACTCAAATAACTTTTGGTACTTGCAAGTCATTAACCTTGTGTGGATCGGCATTTCTGCAGCAACTGGCAGCTTGGCACCCAACAAGAATTTCTTTTTTCCAGCCCAAAGTGCAGCGTCCTAAGGAATGTCAACTGTGTATTTTATTTGTTCTCAAATATTTAACTTTTTTCAAATTCTGAAATGTGATAATCCATCAGATTTTCTTGAAGGCTCGTCTGTTCTGGACCACTGTATTTTCCTGAACTCAGCAGGGCAGGGCAGGGCAGTGATACATTATGAAATGACCATAAATTGATAGCTTACAATCATAAAAAGCACTATAAATATTATGGTTCCTAGAGCTGCTGTCATTCAATCAAAATAACCAATTGCCAAGCCAAAGATCTCCCCTGGATCTTACTCGTCCTGCGTGGGAGATCTCGAAGTTCCAGGGACGGCCACCAGTGACGTTTACAAGACACAAAGCGGCAGGCTAGATAAGCAGGGCAGCATCTGTGCCGCCCAGTGCATGTCGAAAGACGAGGCAGTGAAACCCTATCCCTAGTATGCAAAGCCCACGATTGCGTTCTGAACTACCCTGATCAACAGTAACAAAACACCTACACAATAAGTAAAACTGTGCAACTGAAGCGCATTAAAATGTGGTCAGGCAGACTCAGTGGTCACCATTGTCAAGTCAGTTCGTCCAGAAGTTAAATGCTCTATATATGTGCAGTAGAGCAAAAAAAATAAACCCATTACGTTCAAATACATTGTAAGGTACAGCAGCAATTACAATCGAGTACTTCAGATATGAAAGTGCTCCTGTTCTTGTAGGCACTGAAGGATGCATGCATGGACCAATAAGCAGAGTGTTGAAGAGGGCGCATCAGTGCAAAATCAATTTCAGATCTCGACTGCTCAGTGTTGCACAGGAAGAAAATATGAGCTGGCCATGAAGAATGACCTGAATATTGACAGTTCGGCTCACGAGTCATGACAATTTGCTACAGACATTCCAAACAGAGCATGTCCTGCACTCGTCTCGTACCGAGGTTGAGTCCGCTGAGCTGAAATAAGGATCAGCAGTTATATCGGGCGACAAGGCCAAGAGTCTTTTAGCAAGTGGTGATATTTACATGCCGTCTGTTTACAAAACTGCCAATCAACTTGAGTTGACTGGCAGAATACAAAATGATATTGATTAGGTAAAATGTACATACAACGTATACTCTTGTGTATGAATGGATCAACCACAAACTCGCCAACATAATAGGCATAGGTGGTCCGTGGTTATCCTGGTGAAGTAACTACTAACTAGTGCCTACTTCTGTGACGAACAATCCCACAAAGTTGAAGAAGCAGTGCAGTTCTTGGCGGTCAAGAACAGGGATGCAACTACACAAGGACCTGCGACCTGGCCGCGCGACGTGAGCATTTGGTGCGAGCACTCTTGTTCAGGCTGCAAGCACACCCTTCCAGCAGCTCGAAGTCTTCATCACATATCAGTATTGATGCCATCTCTGGACAGTCCAGTAAAATTTTAGAGCTAAAGTATCCAGCAATGGTCCAAGTTTGATATAGCCGCGATTGTTTCCCAATAAACCTTCCTGCCCTGGTGTCATAGTATTCCGGCCACTTGTCATCTGAGAGCCTCTTCTCTGCAACTTCAACAGCCCTTCGTGCTAAGTCACGCCTACCCATCTTGATACAGGCTAGGGTGAACTGAACAACGAAGACCAATAATTAAACATCAATATCTAAGAAAACTTATGAAAGCAGTATATCTTAAGTGTACCTGCCATAACAATGTAGGCCAAGAACCGCCATTATGATACGACCAGGGCCTGCATGCCATCACAAGTTTTGTAAAATAAAGGCAATGCATCTTGGTTAATGCCCTTGGACTCGCTTTTGGCCAAGTTTTTTGCATCATAGGGCCAAAAGTAATGATGTCTGCTAGTAGTATTAAAAACAATAATGCAGGTGCAACTTGACCACATTTTAGGGCATTAGACATCGATGTTTTGACAAAAAACATTATAGGATGTACTGAATTTTTAATATCCCCGTGAAACAGCTGAATATACAGAACAAACTTAAATGACTAGAAAAGTTCAGTTGCTCACGTGTTTTTGGGGTCACTGCCGGTGATGATACGCCACTCCTCGTACTCTAGTGCAGGGTAGCATATCTTGAGAGGCATATTTGCTACTATGTCATCCCATTTGGCTTCAATGAGATTCAGAATACCCTCTGCTTGCCTTTGAGTAGCAAGAGATGAGACAATCGCCCAGAGATTCCCAAGAGAGAAAAACCTGAAATCCATGTGAGCTGGCTGTAGATTACCTATAAGGTAACCGCCTTTCTTCGGAATCCAGTCTGCAAGCCAAGAAGGAATCTGCTCTGGGTAGATGTTGAACTTGTTGATAGCATCATGGGAGTACTCTTCAGTCTTGTAGCGATAAATCTCATTTATCTTCTTCATATCAATCCAATAATACTCCCTGATGTGAAATGACAAAGCACTGAGCCTATTGTTGATAGCACGGATCAAGTTCTTTGATCCATCATTTACACCGATCATGTCACGGGCACAGCGCAAAGCAGAATAGAACAAAGCCTGTAAAACAGATCCGACAAGAAGCATGATGAAAATTCTCTCATTCATACAGGTTTTGTCTACTATGGAGCCCCGTATATGCAAACTTGCAAAGTAAAGGGTAATGCAAATACCAATCAACAAAAGTCAAATTGGATAGGGACTAGATAGCAAGGAATTTCAAGGGCTTGAACAATATCATTTATACAAAAATGACCTAAACATACGGTAATTCAAACACCAGATGACGAAAGACAGATTGAGTACAGAGCATGGATTTGTCCTTGGGGCCACACCACACCATTATCCAAAAGCTACCTAACATACTTGAGAATGTAAAGAGAAAGTATCGATCAACTTGCCTGGATCTCAAGAGGATGCCCATGGATTCCCATGCGCCGATCAATCATACATGATCCATCAGTTACTAGCAATGTAGGAAACATGTCGAATCCATCAGACAAGCATAAATTCAGGATTAGCCTGATGCCTGTTTGCACATCAACCCTTTCTTGTAGAGCGTAGTCTCCAGTAATTTTTCCATACGCCCTCAACAGGATTATCCACCAAAGACCTTAGAAACAAGGAGCTTGATATTAAAAAAACATGAAAATAAAACTTATCTTCAAGGATACAATATGAATCTACCAGACACTCACCAGAGTCAACTGGTGCTACACGTCCAATGGCTGACTCTCCAAAGTCAGGGTCAAGAACCTCCTCAAAAGCTTCACTGTTTCCATCTAGAGGCACAGATCTAACTTTGAAACTAGCAGGCATCAACCCCTGACCAGGACTATAGCAATCCACAGTCTTCTCCCAACTCTGATAGATCAAAAAGGAAAAAAGCAAAGCATTATTTTTCCTTCCAAATACAATTTTCACATAACCCAGATATTCAGTGTGCTAAGACATTCATGAGCTAGCAGCATGATGTGATGAAACATGTTAATGCAGCATCTCAACAAATAACACCCCAACACTTCTTGCTTGATTACAAAGGGTGGCAACCGTGTGCCTTATATAGGCCTACAAAGACCTCATTCAAATCCAACTCTAACTTATCTCTAATTCTTATCTGATTTATACTAATCAATCTCTAATCTTATCTCTAACTGAATCTGATTCAAAGTAACAAACTGAATAGATAAATCGTAATTTGAAGTCCTACTGCTGGCGTGGTTTGAACATTAACCCCGCACAGAACTACTTCACCCCTCCTTGCAAGTCAGCTCGTCCTCGTGCTGTGATGGTGGTCATGGTAGTGTAGATCTTATGTTTGCGCGTAGCAAAGTTGGCCCAAAAGAACTATACGTAGCTGAAGGACTGGCGATGACGACAGTCACCACCTTGGTCAGGGCCTCCACGACTTGAGCAATAGAACCATCGCTGGATTTGGAATCTAGCATCTCTGATACCAAATGTTAGGATAAACATAAACATCCACTGAGATGATAGCCAGGCGGCGTCAATTGTTAAGGGAGGGATTATATCATAGATTGGGGAGACTAGATTAATTTTTCTTGCTTGATTACAAAGGGTGGCAATCATGTGCCTTATATAGGCCTACAAAGACCTCATTCAACTCCAACTCTAACTTATCTCTAACTCTTATCTGATTTAAACTAACCAATATCTAATCTGATCAACTAAAACTGATTCAAACTAACAAACCGAATAGATAAATCCTAATCTGAAGTCATGCTGCTGCTGTGGTTACTGTAACCCCGCACATAACAACACCACTCGAGAGGGCAAGGGACCAAAATGATGAATGATTTCTTGTTTTG
Source organism: Phragmites australis (assembly GCF_958298935.1). Classification (NCBI taxonomy): domain Eukaryota; kingdom Viridiplantae; phylum Streptophyta; class Magnoliopsida; order Poales; family Poaceae; genus Phragmites; species Phragmites australis. The sequence goes on along the minus strand of NC_084924.1, from coordinate 35,189,253 downwards.
ATGAGAACTCATTTATGTTCTCCTAGAGAACATGTCAGTTGTCACATATACACTGTCAACCATTCAAAATCAAGTACTAAACTGGTTTTTAACACAACCGAAGTCTCCAAAACGTCAGACATACTATGTGATGAACAATAGATTGAGTAGATTCCATTCTTTTGCCAATATTTTTCCTTAGTATATCAATTTAATTATTCTTACCTAGCATCTGTACATAGTTCAGAATAATCATCAAGCACCCATATTACTAATCTAAAATTCTGACATACAATGGTGTTGGGTTTGCAAAGTATTCTGATGATCTGATCGTAAAGGGATAAACTTTGGTCATTGTCAAAGGTATTCAATTGTATGAACAAAAATATTGATGATGACCAGCACTAAATGCTAAAGTACTCCCTCCAGTCACAAATAAGTACTCCCTCTGGTTGCAAATGTAGGTCGTATTAGCCTCCTCAATTATTCTCTAAATATAAATCATTCTCGAACTTCTATGCATTTTTTTCTCTTTTGTTCCCGTCTTGCCCTTATTTAATAAATGCTACCACTCTCACAAATGAATGAGTTATCTTTTCCAATACAGAATAAATGAAGGGTAACAAGGTCATTTGATCTACTTTCTTAATCCTTGTGCACAAGTCTAAAACGGCATACATTTGCGATCGGAGGGAGTACATGTTTTGGACATCGACACGGTACCCAAAGCACAACTGACTACTACCTTTTGTTGTAATATATTTATAACACATAGCAAAAGTATAATATTATGAAAGTATTTTTTGAGACAACCCTACCTATATCATTTTCAAATATCCAAACTCAATACATAAAAAGTAATTTGTAACCAAAGTTTGGAACAGTTGACTGCACACAACCCAAAACAACACTTATTTGTGATTGGAGAGAGTAGTACTCATGCATATATATTATGGGGTTTCTTTTTATAACACGTCTAGTTTCTCAAACGTTTACAAAAAATATAAGGCATGCATGTGAATTTATTGATGTTTCCCCATGTTTGCCCTCGTTTATTGTATCTTCTCCCCTTTGCATTCATGGTTAAGGGAATTGCTTCACCAACTATTATGTCTCATGTTTCCAAGGTAATTAAGTAGGGTTAGCATGGTCATTTTCTCTTCTCTTTCTCTTGGTTTCATACCCTTCTTTATCTTTGTGTCCATACCAAATACATCTTATATTTTGAAACGGAGGGAGTAACATGATATCACTACTCTATCTTGACCTTAGATCCGTAGATAACCATGATGTACCACTTATGGTACGCCATACAAACTAACTTAGAATGCTTCTCTGGATGACAGCAAGCCTACTTTGAAATGCAGAATTTTTCTTCTTATTTTACATTTACCATTGCAACACTAAGCATTACATACGAATACAACTATGCAAGCTCCAATTTATAATTTGAAGACCCAAAGGAGATCAGACATATGGTTGTATCACTAGAAATTGTGCCAAATAATATTTCAAGACACAAACCCCAGGCCCGAACAAAAGGGTAAGAACACTGATATATGATGATCTTGTTAATTTCAACAAAAAAAGAGAGAAAAAAGATATAGAGAACACCAAGATTATTAGCTCAAATTAGCTTAGTCCAAAAGAATAACGGACAACTGTCAAACTCAGTTCAGGAAAGAAAATGAGATTAAAGGTATTGTCGCAATGAGATCATATAGTGGAAGCATGCGTTATGGATGGAAAAGGATTTTGTTTTTGAAAGTACTCTTTAGTTCAGTTTAGTAAAACACAAATATTACACATAGTAAATGTCGCAAAGTATAAGACATTCAAATATCTCAAAATTCTAAGGATCTTAAGTAAACAATTGCGCAGCAATCCTGCTAATAGAATTCTAGAGCAATAAAAACACAAACACCAAATTGGAAGCACACTGTTTAATCTAATGGCCCGAGATTTTGAAACTTGTTGGCAGCCACCAGAAAGGCCACAATGATGATTTCATTCCCTATATCCACTGAAATGACATTTGAGCATTTTGTGATATTGTGGGACTAGATGTAGGTGAGAGTTAGCGCTCATAATTTTTTTCTCCTGATTTGATCACACCTGTCCAGTACTTTCTACCATTCAATTTGAAGGTAGAGGGTCTAAAATCTAGTGCTGAACAGCCAAGACACAGTAGGACTATAATATGAATGATTGTTCTCCAGAGACTGAATTATTTAGACTAATTTGGTTATTCTAGCAAATAATCTGGGACAATTGGACAGCAGCAACTTTAAGAAGCGATATTATAACTTCACGAAAACTACATTTCAACTAAACATGCACGGCATACCACTACAACACGGACGAAGTGCCATCTATTATTCAAGTCATCAAGAGGTTCACACGACTCACCTGGAGCTGCAAGGTGTGGAGCAGGAAGTTCTTCACAATATCGCTCTCCCCCTTGAGGAGGAACGCGATGGCCGACGGCACGAAGTCCCTAATGAACACCTGGTCGTAATTGAGCATCTGGCTGGTAGACGGGTCGTTCGCCGCCACTGTCCCCACGGGGCTGCCGCAGTAGCTCACGACCGAGCGTCCGAGCAGCCACCACGCCTCCTTCTCCTCCGGCGACTCATCCCTGCTCCTCACGGCTTCCACCCCCGCCTTCAGGCCCTCGAGTTCCACGTCCTGGCACGCCAGCGTCGCCTGCTCGTGCGCCGCCTCGTACGCGGCCGCTTTCTCCGGGGGCGGCAGGCTACTCGGGGGCACATCGATCGGGGGCGACTCCAGCGGCGGGGCCGAGGACGCGAGGCTGGCGGCGCGGAAGGAGTCGAAGGGCGGGGGCTTGTATTGCTCACCCGAAGAGGGCGCGGTGGAGCCCACCGTCGTGGAGAGGAGGCGGCGCGCGGTCGCGGCAAGATGCGCCGCCGCGGTGGCGGAGGAGGAGAAGCGGCGGCGCGAGAGGCATAGGAGCGCGTAGCGCTGCGCTCCTCGCCGGAGGTGGGAGACGGAGGCAGCCGCCATTGCAGCGGGCGATCGGTTTGGATTGCGGACGAAGAGAAGGGACGGGTAGCGAATTGAGGCTGGCTCGATTCGACCGCCGCGGTAATAACAGCAAAGGGGAACGATTAACTCGTTAACGACAGGGTAGTTTTTGGTTTGGAAAGTGCAAAATTTAGGCGCCGCGACATCGTACGGCGCAGGATGCGCCACGTTCGTGGCGGTTACCCGTCTGCGTGGATAACACGAGCAGCGGAGGCCGACATGTGGCGGGTAATTCGGGGGTCACGTGGTGGAGGTTTTTTTTTTCTTCCTTCTCCGTTTCGGGAAGAAATGGAATTCGCTTTGGCATTCCCGAGCAAAGAGTGCATGGTTGTATCTGCGTCCATCTGTCGAATCGAACGGCTGGGAGTGACCGAGACGGTTCCTCGTGAGAGCTTTTTGTTTTCGGCGAAACATGTGGATTCCTTGCTTGCTCTACTGTATAAGCAAACATTGTCATTCCTTCCTGGGGTATGCACGGCTCTCCTGTCCAATGCAATCGGTGATGCAGGGGCTGCCTATCAGTCTATCACTAGCTTCTTTCGTTATCTACAACTAAGGGTGGATTAACGAGCGGTTCGGCTCGTTAAGGCTCAGTTCGATAACAAACTGGATCAACTCGGTTCTAGAGACTAAAGAGTTGAAAACAGAGCTCGGCTCGGTTGTTAAAATGCTTGAACTGTCTCGTTTGGCTTACGAGCTCAACATAATTTAACTTTAATTTTAAGAGTGCACATGAGATTAAGCATAGATGTTTCAACAGTCAGACACTAAACATAGTTTTTGCAAATACTATGTTTGGCTTATGGGTTGATGACAAGTTGGATATAGCCAAACATAAATATCGATGTACTTTAAACTCAAAGTATAAGATTGTCATATTTATAGAGCCTAATGAGCTAATCGAGCGGCTCACGAGTTGGCTCCTTAGAAAATTAGCTAAGGAGACTCGGCTTAATTTATTTAAAAATCCGAACTAAGCTAAGCTAAGCTAAACCTGTGAAAAGCCGAGCTAGCTCGCAAGTCTTAAGCTTTTTTAGCAGCCCTAGCTACAACTAGCGCTATCCTCATCGCTACACTGTTAGCAACGCCTTTTGTTGGAGTGATATTACATTCCTCCACTACTATTGACCACTAGCACCGAATTTAGCAACCTTTGGTAACAAAAAAATTACGAGAAAATATTTAGGCACATAACACCAGAACAACAACATAAACAATTTGTTGCAACATCGACATCAAGAGAAAATGCTGCAACAAGAAAATACAAATAAGATAATTAGCTGCAACAAATGAGATGATCTTGCGCAACAAATTTGCGAAACATCAGCAATAATTCAATAGTTGCAGCAAACCAAATCATCAATTGCAACAGCTAATTGCAAAGTGTGCAACATTTCATAATAACATTTGTAGCAAAGATGAAATCAAAGAACATGTACTATCCTCTTGTGGTAACAAATGAAAATGACTACTATAACGAGAAAAACACCAGTTATAACATCAATCCTAATCGAGGAAAAACCATTACATTCGAAAAAAGATGTTGTAACAACTTGACTTACTTGTTCCAACATTGGCATTGTCGAAGATTAGTGCCCGATAATATATCCATAACTAAACATGGGTACTTTTAAGATCAGGGATCGAGTATGAAATAAGACACACAATGTATACAGGTTCGAGCCCTCCGATTGAAGTAATACCCTATGTCCTATGTGGATGCTGTTGTATATTGGTTATCTCGAGTATGAGCAATGTAGTTAGACCTATTACAATGGAGAGAATTGGATCTAGGCTAATCTAGGGTTGAAGTCACCGATTATCTTCAACTGCTAGGGTCTTGGTGTTGCTTACCTTGAATTGCATATGTGTGGATTGTTTTCTCCCTTACTCCCAGGGGTCTGGGTCCCCTCTTTATATAGGGGTTGATGTACCATCTCAGATCTAGTCGATAGAGAGTCATTTGTCTTATCGGTCAAAGCAAATCAGATGAATCCGACCTGGATACTAGTCGTACTCGGGTCGTTTAACTTGATCGAGACCTTCCTAGTGTATGTCTTCAAGATCTCCGAGTATACCGGGTCTCGCAGATCTGGGTTCGCAATATCCGGAGTTATTATGGTGTACTTCTTGTGTACATATGCCCTATAGTTAGATATTCAACAGTAGCCTCCTAACTCTGCTCAATAGGGAGGGCTTCCACAAGTGCCACTCAAGTACTGCCAAGTCTAAGCTCGGTCGAGTAAGGTGGATGGAGCTTGTGGTTGAAAGAATCGAGCAGGAAATGCCTTATTTGAAATATTGAGTGGAAACATATTTGGGTTGAGCGCCCTACCGTTGTCCGCACTCGAGACTCAGAAAAGGCTTAAACTCAACTTATCGACACCCGACTCTGAGTAGAGTTAAAAGAGAAAACTTTGAGATTTGAACCATTGGGTACATTTAATGCGCACGGATAGGCATGCAAAGATTCGCACAACACCATCACCCCACCTTTCACGCCGAATGAGCCACCACAGTAAAGGGAGTGGTTACTAAAGAGACGGTAAATTCCTAGTTATTTATCAGTATGAACCTAGATTGTAGCCATTCTTTCATCCTCTTGTCGTCAATCTTCTCCCTCAAGCTTTCATCTTTCTTCGCCCAAGCATACACCGATGCACAGAAACCTAGCTCCATGGATTCCAACCCCTCTATGAATGTTGCCGCTCACTACGTGAAAAAAAGGCTAAGGGTGACGGGTCATAACAGACATGGGTAATGGGTCCCGCACCCATCACCCTGAACGTATCACTGATGACTAGTCATTGGTGATAGGTAAGGACCCGTCACCAATGAGGTTATAGGTGACAGCTGGTAACCGTGACCCGTCACCTATGAACGTCTCCTATGTGTTTGGGATCAAGACATAAGTGATAGGTAACCTATTCATTCGTCACTTATGTCTTTCATTCAGTGATAGATAACCTATTCACTCGTCACTTATGTGTTAATATAAGTGACGGGTAACTAAGTTACCTGTCACTTATGTCTTTCACCCATGTGCTGGGGAGAAGTTATAAGTCACGGGTAACATAAATCATGGGTTAATAAGTCACCCATCACTTATGTGTATTTTACCCTGATGATTGTATTGTTTCTTAGTTGCATCCTGAGCATAGCTAGGATTTGACAGTCGTCTTCTCCTTGCAAACAACAACAACGCATCCAAATCCATATTGACAAACACAATTATATAAGAACTCACTTAATCACAGAATCACAAAGGTTACAAAGTTTCCATCAATTCATTACTGAATCACAAATGTTACAAAGTTCCAATCAACTCATATTACATAAGACCTCTAGGGTTTCTATAGTGCAACTCGCTGTGTGGGTTGATGACTTCAAACATCATGAACTTGGCAATCCATTGTCAAATCTTCAGGAGTGCACTATATTGAGAAAATAAGCTGAAAAATCATGCATAATTTGATGTGTAACCAATGTCACGTTATCAGGGGAATTAAACTAATTACTGAAATTAGTATTGAACTTACATCGGGGGATTTAATATCCTTCGAACTAATTACTGTTATCCAGTGGTTGTTGGTGGCACTGCGGAAAAGAAAATTTACATTTAGATCAAAAGAAAAAAGCTCGAAGGTACATCTGTTTGGTAGCACTTACCGTGAACCCGGTCTTGTGTGTCAGTCTGCGGCCGTCTGTTGCGTTGTACACAAGATCAGCTCGAAGGTACTTGTCAAAAGCCTTATAAATAAAGTCCGATTAGGGAACATTTGAATTTTAGTAAAGTTAAATATGTAAACTAAGCCAGGAAGAACTTACGCGTTAAGGAGTTATTTTACAGCACTGTAATCACGTTCTCTAGGTTTGCCTTTTGGTCCTACTGGTCTTGATGAGTCGAGGTACCACACCAAGTTCCACTTGAGGCAAATGACTAGTAAGATCCAATGACCGCCAGTGTTGTGGGCACCCAACAGGTAGTCCATTTTTGAATAATGTTGTATTGCCTTGGCCACATAGTCCACAATGTAGTCTAGGTGAAGTTGGATAACCGAGACTGTAATGGCCTAAGGGTCAAGAAATCCGAGGGGCTCCTTGTTCTTCCTTGTTTCTTTGATCAAGTGCCTACAGATAAGAATATAGTTAGATTTAAGAATTGGTGGTATTAATTAATGAATGTCTAGTTTCAAGGGACTTACAATGTGAAGATCCGTTATAATGATACGTCCATAGCATCAAGGTTGAAGAGGTCGTATAAATCATTAAAACTCACAAGGAAGTAGTCATCATCTTTTAAGAAGTTTCGTTGTTTGTACTGTACGCATATGGCTTAAGCACTGGTGTCTCTAGAAGTCTGCATGTAGTAATTATATGGGTCATGCTTGTACCGCTCTTGTTAGGTCATCTACAATCAACAAGGGCTTCCCATATTTGAATTCTGTGTGGGCACTAATCCACATTGCTCCAATGTCTGTGGACTTCTTCGGGTCAGCACAATCGCATTCAGCCTCTTTGGCATGTGCTTCTTAGAGCCTTTGTTCCAAGCCTCCTTTTCCTTTTTCTTTGGGCTCTTTGGGGGAGATGTCATTAGAGATGGAAGCGAGGTTACTGGATGTGGAGGAGAAGGCAGTGAAGCCAACTTCTCTGGAGGAGGAGAAGGCAGTGAAGCTGCCTTCTCTGGAAGTGAGGGTCGCGGCCACAGTGCACTTGAAGCTTGTCCAGACTGGGATGCATTAGAGACCATGATGTCGCCCCTCTTCCACTGGATCCTTTGCCAAAGGGCTTCACATAGAGTTGTGACTTCATCATTCGGGGGGAGCTCCAACATGTGATCGGTGGTACCATGTCCACCGTAACCGTGATATAACCAGCATGTATCGATATCGTATGTAAGATATGGATGTCTAGAAGCACCTGGCCCCTTGCAACCTCGATGAGATACCCACCAAGCCTGATTACAAGGCTGCAGGGCATGTGCCCCTCTAGCAGGTCAATAGTATCTGATTTAGTTATGGCAGCAACTACTTGTTGATCGACCTCCTTGGAGGTGCAGCTACTCTTTTCTGCAGTTTTAGGGCTATCTTCCGCTGGGATGTAATCTCTATTCCCTGTGCTGTGAGCGTTTACATGATGTTTGCGTATACTTTTAGGGTGATGTCCTATGTCAATGCATCCACGTCCACTGCACTTGACATCTTTCTCTTCTTGTACATTTTGTGGTCTTTGGAAAAGTCGTATTTCCACCTCTGGGAACTTGATATACCTCGCACTTGACCTAGGTGCTTCGGGTTTTCTAGCGCCACTGAGAGAACATCATGTTCCCTGACCCCGGTGAAAGAACCTAGGCTAGCTTCGGCTGCCTTTTCTTTTACTTTTTCTGTGACTGATTGGGTTTCACTGTTTCTATATGTGATCTCTCCGCTTTCAGATAGCTCACCCATTGCACTGAAATATGACCACGATCTTCCAAGAAATTGCAATCAAGGATTTTTGTGGCATTCTTTGGCTAACTTTTTCATCATGTGCCTGCCATTTTGCTCTATTCCCCACGTAACCAGTTGCGCCAATCCTATGGTTGTGCTTGTTCCTAGCTCAAAGCTGCTTCTTCTCCCCACTCTCTTTTTTGAACTGCTTTGAGTTCTTCATCTGCACAAAAGCATCCCAATCTTCCTCTTTCAAGTGCTTGTAGCTCTCGAAGGGTGCCACCCCTTTAGCCAAGAACTGATTAACAAGCTTGTTCTTAAAGCTTTGGTGAAGTTTCGCCATCGATTTCATTGTTGTATTGACCGCGGTGATTATTTGACGCTCACTCATGTTTCCAGGGTACTCCAGATACTCCTTGATGTCATTATTGAACAAGTCCCTATTAGCTTCATCACTAAGGTCATCGAATTTAGTCGTTATTGGCACCCTCTCCCAAGCAATGAGCTTTGCGTCCCTCCAAAATCTATTCAATGCCTTTTCATCCGTAGACAGCCCGCCAGCATCGATTCCCATGACGATAACCTTGTTCGTCGGCCACTGTATTTGTGACCTTAGCTTTCGGGCTCGTGCATGACTACCAGTTGTCTGGCTTGGAGAGTGCGCTTCCTCCATATAGAGAGAAAACAAGGGGAGTTAATATAAACAAAAAATATTTCTACATTTAAGAAGTATAAAATGTATTGACTCATATCAATACCTCTTCGATGGGATTGTATTCTTCACTACTTGCCTGATGTCGGCTCTCCCTCTCGTACGAAATAGGGCTCAGGCTGTGATATTGGCTTTCGCTACTGTTGGAGGAGGACGACGAGTGCGGGCTTGGGCTCCTATCCGCCCCATCTTGTGCTGGGGCGGCCTCTGGTGTCAGTGTCCTCTATGTTTGTGGTTTCTAAGGGGTGACAATCCTCTTTTGCCCCATAGAACAAGTGTAGTACATTATGTTCTCAATAGAGGAAAGAAACGGAATCAATGTTAAGAACATGGCAGCATCAATCTAACTACAAGAGGTGTAGAAGGAAGCTAATTTCGACAAATTTGTCTATTGAGAACAACTGTAATACCCTGGACACCACAAAGCCTAAAATGTTACTGCATAATGGTCATTCTAGAAATTGAATAACAGTAAACTTTCTTCAGTTTTTCAAACTTCCTGTTCCATGTATAGAAGATCTTCTCCGTAGGCAGTTCTAGAAGATCTTCTCCCTCTAGCAATTCTCCATCGTGCAGTTTTGCCTCCGTGTGTGATCGTTGGCACGGTGGGAGCTGTTCCTGTATGTACACGCTGTTTTCTTGTGGGCTACCATTGAACCGTGTCCCTTGTGGAACCAGGGTAATTTCCACCTCATGACATGGCTGTGTGGGTGCCTGGAAGGCAGCCTTTTGGTTTACTGTCCTATGCATTCCATGGAATTTGTGCTACCTACAATTCTACATACACATTACATGTATGCATACATAAAGATCAACCAAAAGGAGGGGATTAGGAGTGAGGAACCTCACCTAGGCAACCGCAGAGAGCACGATGACGTTTCTCGGAGTTCTCCTCCTCTTTCTTCTCCTCCTCCTTCCCTTCTTTCCTTCTTCCTTTTTCTTCCTTCCCTCTCCCTTCTTGGCCGGTTGCGTCGGGGACAAGGAGGCCAAGGCGACGCGTTGGGGACGAGGAGGCCGGGCAGCGCATGGGGAGGCCAGGCGGTGTCAGGGATGAGGAGGCCGGGTCGCATCAGGGACGAGGAGGTCGGGTGGCATGTGGGGAGGCCAGGCGGCATGGTTGAGACGGACGGCGATGAACCCTAGCACGTGGTGAAATGTGGGACTTCCTATATATATATACATATATGTATATATATGTATATACATATATGCATATATATACATATATGTACATATATGTATATGCATATATGTACATATATGTATATATATGCATATATGTATATGCATATATATACATATATGTACATATATGTATACATACATGTATACATATATGTATACATATATATACATATATATACATATACATATACATATATATACATATATATACATATACATATATATACATATGTATACATATGTATACATATATATACATATACATACATACATATACATATGTATATACATATATATACATATACATATATACATATGTATACATATATATACATATACATATATACATATATATACATATATATACATATATACATATATATACATATATATACATATGTATATACATATATATACATATACATATGTATACATATATATACATATGTATACATATGTATATACATATACATACATATGTATATACATATACATACATATGTGTATACATATGTATATATATATATATGTATACATATATGTATACATATATATGTATACATATATGTATACATATATATATATATACATATGTATACATATATATACATATATATACATATACATATATATATATGGTCATAGGTGATGGGTTAAGAATTTCACTTGAGTACTACCAAGTCTAAGATCAATTGAGTAAGGTGGATCGAGCTTGTGGTTGAATGAATCAAGCAGGAACTGCCCTATTCCAAATATTGAGTGAAACACAATTGGGTCGAGCGCCCTGCAGTTGTCCGCACTCAAGACTTAGAAAAGGCTTGAAACTTGACTTATCGACACTCGACTCTGAGTAGCATTAAAAGAGAAAACTCTGAGATTTGAACCATTGGGTATAGGTGCATTTAATGCATGTGGATGGGCATCCAAAGATTCGCACAACACTATCACCCCGCCTTTCACGCTGAATGAGCCACCACAGTGAAGGGAGTGGTTACCAAAGAGATGGTAAATTCTTGGTTATTTATCAGTACGAATCTGGAATGTAGCCATTCTTTCATCCTCTCGACGTCAATTTTCTTCCTCAAGCTTTCATCTTTCTTCGCCCAAGCGTGCATCACTGCACAGAAACCTTGCTCCATGGCTTCCAGCCCCTTTGCGAACATCACCACTAGCTCCTTCTTCGCCTGAGAAGAACCTCAACGTGATGGCCGCCGATGCCTCTTCCAAGTAATTGGATGAGATGAAGCTTTTGATAGATGCATAGTCAATTTTGACAATGCAAGAGTTGAAGCTTCAAGAACTTGAAGCTGAAGGGATCGTTCCTCCTTGCGAACTGGCCAACTGGAGGCTGGCATTGGGTGAGGAATTCCCCTCCTACCAATTTGATAATAAGATAGTGGTGTTTGAATCGTTTTTTCCGATGCAGTTTCAATGTCCCCCTTCCAAGTTCCTTCTCACCATACTAAAGTGCTACCAAATCGAGCTTCACCACTTGAACCCAAACTCGATTTTCATGTTAGCGTATTTGTCCATCTGTGCGAAGCCTTCCTCGGTATTGTGCCAAGCTTGAATTTGTTCTAGTACTTTTAACTTTTGAAAAGGAATACTGAGAACAAATATGTTAGAGGCTATAGTTCTAGCTGCAAAATAGGATGAATAATTCCTATATCCTAGTTACATTGACCACCTCCTGGCAAAAAGATTGGTAGAAACATTGCTTTTATGTTTCCAACTCCGACCTAGTCAATTCTCCTTTAGCCTATAAGGGACTCCATCCCTGCCTAAATTTATCTTGGATGAAGAAGCACCGCGAGTCCAACCACACTACCCATTACGTCAAGGGGATTGGTGAACTTAGATAGAGTGGTTTAATCTAGTGGCATGTGACCAAAGACTTCATCAATCGGAGGTTGAGTTCCCTGAAAGCGCAAGATCACTTTGCCTGGGACTATGCTAGAGACGATAATAGCTCCTGGGACACCGTTGGATGTAAGAATTATTTAACTACCATTTTATTGTTTCTGCTGCAGTAGTCGAGCTATTTTGAGTTACACTTTCCTCTCTTTTTTCAGCCTTGTCCCTACAAGATACTGCTGCTCGATTAAGCAAACTATTTGCTGAAGAGGCGCAACCATGCTCCATTCATCCCTACTCCCTTATGAATCCTCGATCATTGGTGAGAATTTTCTTGATTAAGAAAGTAGCACTAATTGTTACTTGTTTGACTTGATTTGTCTTTTTAATTCCAGGTCCCAGTCTTTCACCAAGAGGACAACTTGCCCATGGTTGGGGTTCTTGTTCTCGAGGACACTTCTTCCTTCGGTGCCAGCGACAAACAAGGTCCTCACCCCGCAACCAGTACTATTGTAGAGGAAGCAAAGGCTAAGGGGGAAAGCGCCGACTGATCGAGAGGTTGAGGGGTCTCATCGATCTAAGAGATTGTCTTCGCCATCTGTCCTGCCGCCCCTCAAGCGCATGCAGGGAAGAAGACAACTGTTATTTAAATAGAATCCTCAGGTGATCACTCACCTAGTTGCTACTCTAGTTATCAAGCAGAGACCAATTGATGCCTGGTCTATGTAGGTGGCCTTTCTACAGAAGACAACCAAAACTTCTCCTCCATTGCCTCATCGAGTGACCACCACACCCAACGATTCGGTAAGAGAGGTAGATCGTATCAAGTTGCCCCCCTTATGTTGGTTATTCTTTTGAGCATTCACTAGATAAGTCCAGAATGATGATGAATCTTTGTGGGGTGGGTTTTTTGTAGGTAATGGCTGCCCTGGCTTCATCTAACCCCTAGATCATCTCTTCAATATGGCCGATCCTAGCTACCGGTATGATGAGGAAAAAGATATCAACCAAGAGGAAGAAGTCAGGCTTCCTTTCGAGCATCCCGGTCACCAAAAGGTTTGACTTGAGTATTTGTTTTAACTCACAACCTTCTTTCCCATTCCTTACCCTATCGATTGCAGGTTGCCATGTCTGAAAAATTCAGAGGAACAAACAGCAAGCGGTTCAGCTAGCCAAATGGTTCCAGCTTCCCCCGTTGCGCTGCCTCCACTTTCTCGACCAGAGAAACCTTCTGTGGATGCACCCGAGCTTGACTTGAAACTCAAATCAACTAAGGTCCTTGTGACTCTGCCAATTGTTGATCCTTGGGTAGCAATAGAAGCTCGAGTCAAGGATCCGCCTTTGTACATTCATTATACAAAACCATGCTTCACCTTTAGGTCATGAAGGTGAAAACTAAGGTGTGGGCTGGTATGCTTACAACTATAAGCGTCCAGGTAGCGATCGCTAAAGATCAACATCTAGTGATCGACCACTCTGGCCACCAGAAGGCCCTCGAGGAACAGGATGTCCTGCTAGCCACTCACCAAGACAAAATAAATGGTTGGTTTACCTGTAGATCACTAGTGTATGATTCGAACGTTATGCAATAATGCTAAATTTTTTTCATTTGCTTTCTCATCCCTTGAAGCCGACTTGAAGTTCAAACTCGAGGCTTTCAATGAGGCAATAAAAGTCATCAAGAAGAAGGATGAAAAGTTGGAAGAACTCAGGTGCGCTTTAAAGAAAGCGGAAACTGATCAGCACACCATGGCTGTCGAATGGGATTCTACGGTTGCAGCGCTCCAAAAGCTAAGGGAGCATACCCTCGACCGCATGAACCCGTCGGCTTCCATCAGTGCCGAGACTATGCTTGGACTCCTCAAGAGCTACAACCCCAACCTCGACACATTAGTGGTGATCGAGGGGTTTGAATGCCCTATAGAGGAGGCAACAAATATTATCCAAAGCATCAGGCCCTAATCCCTGTCTTCGTTGAGTCTTTAGCACTTAGATTGCCTGATGATGAGAGCGAGGGTAGTGATTTTAAATGATTTCCTATGGTTCTCAACTTGAAACATTTGAAAACTTGTCCAATGATTTGGGAATATGTGTAACATTATTTCTATTTTCCTTGTCTAGCATGCTATTGCCTACTATTTTCTTGTCAATGAAATAGAGTTAGCATAAGTAGTCATAGGTTTCTAATCACAATAGACTTCTATTTTATACTGATTAGTACGTGTTATTACCATCCTTGGAACTGGCTGACTGCATATCCGTTGGCACCTGAAAGGTTAACTAGACACATCATTAAACGTATTGGCCCTTGAGTTATCACTTGAGGTAACCAAAATAATAACGAAAGAAAACTACTGCAAAACTAGAAAAAGAGATAACATGATGGTTTTTGCAAACTTTATCCGACTTATGTACTTATCCAGCATGCGAACACATGAACTTGATAGAAAACACATATGAGACTGACTAGAACTTCAGAACCTTGTGAGCAATTAGGCGTGGGATGTCGGACAATCTCTGATGTTGTTATGCCTTATGAGGTGTAGTTATCCGTCATCGACCCAACACATGTCTCTATTGGTTCTATCCGGTAATTTTTGCAAAAACCATGTATTTACGAAATATGGTATTACTATGTAGCCCCTGACTCTCTATTCGAGGAGAAGATTTCCCGATCAGAGAGTAATAAAGAACATAATTGTACCATCAAAAATATATGATGTAGCCCCCGACTCTCTACTCGATGATTGAATCGGGTGGAGAGTAAAGCCGTAGCATCAAAAGTATTCGATGCAACCCGTGGTTCTCTGTTTGATGTGATAATTAAGACAGAGAATAGAGCTGTAGCATGAAGAAATACCCGACGTGGCCCCTGACTCTTCACTCAAGAGTTGAAAGTGGAGCATAAGCTCTGACATTATGAGATGTAGGCTCCGTCTCTCTATTTGATGTGATAATCAAAATAGAGAGTAAAACATAAATATAAAAAATATGATGTAGCCCATAACTCTCTACTTGATGACTGGATCGAGTGGAGGATAGAGCATACGCATCAGCCCATTACTTTTCAACCATATGCTCGAAGGCACCAGCCCCCGAGCATATGATTACAATTATGTCATGGTCATCGAGTGAAGTCGAATAGCTGGGTAGGTGAACATTAAAAATCCACTCCCGTTCGTGCTCATTTTCACTGTAACTCCTGATTTGATGTTCCATAATAACGCATCATCCCGCCACACACCCAGGTGAACATTAAAAATCCACTCCCGTTTGTGCTCGTTTTCACTATAACTCCTGATTTGATGTTCCATAATAACGCATCATCCCACCACACAGGGATTAAATGCACCATAATGTCTTGGCGACGTTTTGGCTTCCGCCTAATGCACCAGCTTGTGAATACTGCACAACCGAGGTGACCTCAGAATCACAACCAACGTTATTGGATCTTCACGGTGTCACATTTACAGTTCAACCCGTTCCCGTGATTATAAATATAGGGGACCTGAGGCCTTCTATGTTCACCTCAATCTCCTTCCATTCTTCCTTGCACATTCTTGTAGATCTTGAAACCATGGCATCCACTCCATCGTCGTCTCCCAAGCAATACTAGGAAATCGAAGAAGTAGTACCTCTCTCCCCAAAGCTTCTCGCCATGGTTCCGCTGGGAACCATCATCATCTCCTCTAACAAGGAGGAGTTGAGTGAGGGACCTAGGAGAAGAAGATGCGGAATGTCCATCGAAGGTGGTCAAGCCTTCATATGGCACCTCCGGCACTTCCTTGACACCGATGCCGTGGAGCGAGCAGTGCAGGCTATGCAAGAGGGGGATGAAGATGGTGATGATCTTGAAGAGATCATCGACCAGGTCACTGATGAGGTCTTCGACGATGGAGCCCCTGAACCTCTGGTGGTGAAGAAAGTGTGGTTGCCGGCTTCATCGACAACTGTTAGATCGTCTTCATGTCCTGCCGAGGGTCCTTCAGCATCGTCGGTGCTGTCAGCAGCTTCAAAACGGGTAGGGTCTTTTCCTCGACCACTTTCCTTGGCCGTTTTGCTGCCTGGTGGTGGGTCCCCAGGTGATCAACTACCACCCCAAGGATGAGCAAAAGAGATTCCTTGAGTTGTTTAAGGGCAAGTAGGGTTCCATTTCCTACACTCTTCATGCACATATTTCAAAACTCTTGGAAGTGGTGGATCTTCACTGTTTGCAAGAGCTAGGCAAAAATGCGTGTAATAGAATAGTTCGTTTGATTAAATGTAATCGACTTACCTTCAAAGTACCTTATTTATAAATGAAATTGTCGAAGTTGATCGATATTCCATGAGTTTTTGAGTGCTTCATCGTTTATAGTAGATAATCGCACGGATCCAGGTCAAGTGATTTGGACTACTATGTAGGGCCCTTCCCACTTAGGTGATAACTTGTGGTGCCTAGTATGTTTCTGCACCTTACGTAGAACAAGGTCCCCAGTAATGAGTTTCCTAGGCTGGATCTTCTGATTGTGATATCTACGCAACGCTTGTTGATACTTAGCCGCTCGTATGGATGTTCGATCACGATACTCCACGTGGAGGTTGATATCGTCTGCCTGCAACTGCTCTTGCCCTTTTTTTGAGTGACTCTCCACTCATGGTGATCCAAATTGCAACTCAATCGAGAGCACTTCCTCTGCTCTGTAGACTAAGAAGAACAGAGTTTCACTGGTGGCTCTGTTATCGAGATGTGAATGACCCATAGTACAGAGGAAAGTTCCTTCACCCAGCATTTCGTGTAGGCTTTCAACCTATTAAAGACCCAAGTTTTAATACTCTGCAAGACTACTCCATTGTCATGCTCGACCTGACCGTTACTTTGGGGATGGGCTAATGAAGAAAAGAAAGTTTTGATACCTATTTTTTCACAGAACTCAGTAAAGGTTACATTATGGATTGCATCAGAGAGGAACTAGAACAGGATACTCGAGAGTGACCAGCACAGATTATATAGGAATAGGATACTCGGGGCTGGGGGTTTAGGCGAGTTCCCTGTTTCTGCACAAGATCGTTCATCCAAACACCGATCCCCCTCGCCATCCTCTGGTTGGTGGTGTCTTCCCAACAGATGAGGAGATCAGACCTTTGTTCAGACAGCCTTTCGTCCTAGGTTCATCTAGAGTACTAGACATATTGATACCTGAGGCGATGGCCATCCACATGGCCATGAGACACAACCTGTTGCCGAGAATCGGCTATGGAGAGACCATCACCAGTATACAATAGTGGTTGATCCTTTTTATCCTCACTCACCAGCAGTTCAACATTGTGGATCTTATTGTTTGTGAGATTGAGGATGTCATAGCAGAGGGAATATCCCTAAACAAATAGCAGTTGTATGCTCACTTCATTTCACATATGCTAGCTCATTCGGTCATGTATCTCGAGTTCCTCCAGACCTACGAGCAGTCTCCTACTTTTTTCAAGGAGTATTCTCCTACTACTCCTACAAACAAATGTCGTGGTCAATGTGCCATGTTTCATGCTCAGGATCAGATCCCAGTTGATGAGAGAGAGAGAGTAGCAGCTGAGGACCATGCCCTAGTAGAAGTCGAGGTAGAGCTACCATAATATATCTTTGACGTGGATAGTGACAACGATTCAAACTCGGATGATATTGAGTACATCCCTCCGGTCGCTAGGTCACACGACGCTGAGGCAAGAGGTTCTTCTCAGGCCATCCCTCATATTTCAGTTCCTACTACTTCAGCACCTGAGATAGCTCCTCTCGTGCTTCTTGCTACACAGTCTTCTGAGCTTGCACTCATTCTTCAACACATGCAATAGCAGCAGGCAATTCAACAGTAGCAGTAGTAGATACAACAGCAACAGTCAGTTCAGGCAGAGATGCAGGCAAAGCTTCAGGCCGACTCCTTATGCTATCAGGAGCAGAAGATGGTGCTTATGTAGTCGATCCAGTAGCAGCAACATGCTATGTGAGCAGCACTTCAGTCGAACAGAGATAACAACACTCGGATGTTCTCGTTTCTGTTTCAGCATACATGTCTATTGTTACCAGCTACACCTCGAGCACTTGCTCTAGCTCTGAGTCCTTTGCTAGGCAGTGTCAGCAGTCTTTTGGATACTCCGATGTTAGGCTTTCCATTGTCAGCACTCTTCACCACCAGAGTTTCTCATAGCCTGTTAGGACTTCACAGAGGCTAGTGTTTACTCCATTGATGACACCTTTGACTACTGGACCCCTCAGTTTCGAGGACTCACCGTAGCCGACCGTCACTGTTCAGCAAACTTTAGTTGAGCCTCCTCCAGTCACTCAACCCGTGCTTGATGAGGCAGATTCTCCCTTTCAGGTAGTGTAGAGCCAGATCGTTCAGGAGATGGTAGCTCAAAATGTCTGTCACGTCCTGAACCCATAATCATGTATTAACCATAGTCATACATCATGAGTACTAGAGCACCCCATTTTGAGTCAATAGGTAGAGGGGAATAAAATCGGGAGAGAAGGAAATGTTTTTACAGTTGAAATAGGCTTGTTTCTATAGTAAATAGGACCCACATGAGTTAGCTAACTACCCCCTCTCCTTAATAGTTACCTCTCCCTCACTCTCCCTCACTCCCATGCTCCCTCCCTCTCCCACCCGAGCAGCCAAGCTGCTGCTCCCCCTTCCTCTCTCTCAAGCTCTCTCTCTCTTCCTCAGATTCCTCCTCCAAGAAGCAAAATAAGGTATGTACATGGTACCCACGCAATCCTTACCTTCTAAGCTTCCCATCCATCCAATTCTTTTGTGCGTGCTCGAAGGATTCGAGCCATTCTTGACCTCTTTTGGTGTTCTTGGTTGAAGCAACGAGGAGAACGCATGGTTGAAAAACGAAGGATTCGAGCCATTCTTCCTCTTCCCTGAGCTTTTCCTTCTTCACCCGACAGTCACCAGCCTCGACAAAAGCCCTTGGGTAAGTCCCCTAGGATTCCATGGTGAGAATGTGCATTTTGGTTGGTTGAATCTGAGTTTTGGAGCTTTGGTTGCGAAGTTGCGAAGCACCTCAAGTTCTTGAGGCTTTGGAGCAAAAAAAGAGAGTATTTGGATGAGTTTGAGCTAGGAAATCATGTTGCCTTATTGGTGGATGAAGTCTAGAACCCATGTGTTAGTGCAAACCCTTCACTCCTTAGACTGGTGAGGCGCACAAATCAAATCGACCAAAGTTTCCCCGCAAAGAACTCTCTCTGCAACAATCCAGAGGTTCTGTGTGTAACCTGGAAGTTCCGGGTAGAACTAGTAAATCCTTGTTGAATTATACTTGGGAATCATGTGGGTTTAGTGTGTAAATTGAGTCTAGAACCATTGGCCTAGTGCATATACATGTCTATGTAGGATAGATTTGACATGCAAGTTGAATCGGCCAAGGAAAATCATCGCGAGCTCAAGTCTGCCAAATTTTGGAAGGTCCAGCCTTAGCCTGGAAGTTCTAAGTTATCTCGAGTTAGATTTACCGACCACCCTTGCTCGGAACCTCGCATGGAGAATCTTATCAACTCGGAAGTTTCGGGTATAACCCGGAAGTTCCGGATTGATCTGATTTAGGATTAGTTGAGAACCTCCATTCAAAAGCAAACTCGGATATTCTGGCCCAACTCGGAAGTTCCAACCTCAACCCAGAACTTCCGAGTTAATTCAAAAGTTGCTAACCGAGGACCCCTATCTGGAGCTTCACTCGAAAGTTCCAAGTTCAACGTGAAACTTCCAGATTCTATTAGAGTTTTTGAACTTGTTTAAATGGTAGACTTCATTAATCTTTCGCGTGTCTTGTACTTTTAACTTTTTGTTATGCATCTTGTAGCATACATCTTTGCATCTCATTCATGCTCATCACATTACATGCGTTCTTCTTTAGTGAACAAAGAACCGGAGTGTGATGCGGGTGTGATCGAGAGTGGTCCAGAATTCTAAGAGTGCTGCGCAGGTAGCATCAAGCAGGCGCCAGAGCAGCAAGGCAAGCATCTAAGCATATTCTACCGACTACTTTGGATCAGTTGTGTCTAATTTGATAAGTTATTCTATATATATGTTGTGCATGAATAGCGAGTCAATGTTGGGAATTATGGGTGGAATCTATGTTGTTGCATTGATTTACTTTGGTTATCTGATGTTTCATACCCTTGTAACCTGGGTTTAACTATGTGGTTGTCTAACTTCAAAGGTTAACCGAATGCTTAGCAATGCATAGGTCATCGGTAGAAGTCGAGCGGTGGATTCAACCGTCCTTCGTGAGCTTAAGGCTTTTTTTTACTTGTTCATAAAGGAATTGATAATGACGATGGGATGTTGAGTTGTGAGGATGATGCGAGAATGTGGGCAGTGCTAGGGGTAGGTCGGGAGAGGAGCCCGGATGTCATAGACTGCTTGCATCGATTAAGTACCATCTACATTGGTCGTAGAGTCACGAATGTGGAATGATGTGGTATGGTATGTTGGGATGTAGTTGAGATGGTTCTATTCACAAATATGTTTATGATGGTTCCATTACAGATATTTATGATGTTGATGAATATAGTATAGGAGGGGTGTATGTGTATAGTTAAGTATAGACGCTCATATTACTGTGTCCAAATTTGCTTTCCCTTTTGAATTTACTTAACCATGTGGTCTTCTCCTTGCTAACATCCAAATGCATGATCCTTAGAGTCGGGCTATTTATATGTACCCACTATGATCTTGTGAGTACCTTCATACTCACTTTGCTCTTTTAGGTGCTACTGATGCGGAGGAGGTAGTGTTCAGCTACTTCACGCCGCCGATGTAGGTGGCGGGAATGAGTAGTGCAAACTACTTGGAATGCATTATTTTGGGGTGGAGCCTAAATTTCTCTTTTGGATAGGCGATAATCTGTTTTATTGTCCTCCTGGCTCTCTTTTGTTATAAATTGTTAGAATATATTAATACTCAAATACTTATAATATATTTTTAATTACTTACTCTTTATTAAGTTTTGTTGTGATGATGTACGTTAGAAAGGTGCGTATTCTAATCTTTGGCACAAAACACATGTCAGGACTACCAGAATGGTATTCTGGTTAATCATTGTAATTATGATTATATAAATGATCGACTTAATGATTAATTAGAATACTTTTTGGATGGTTCTTAATAATGTCGATACCTCCCGCTCCGACCCCCATCCCGATGCAGTGTCGTCAGAGGTTCCTACTCTTTTAACCTCTAGTCAGCCTTCCGCAGGATCCCTCTCATGTCTCGTCGATGTCGTTGCTGCCGAGCTCAACTCTTCTGCGTCCGACTCCAAGTCTGACGCATCTTAGTTCGTGGTGCAACCTTCTTTGGCAGTGTTTGCTTCTCTATCTCCTCCAGCTCTAGATGTTTAGATGTGTTCTCTTTTTGGTGGTTATATGCCAAAGGGGGAGAGAGTCTAGTGTTAGGGAGAGTTGGGAGGGAGAGTAAGCTTGAGTGTCTAGAGAGCTTGTTAGTTTTAGGAGGAGTTTAGGGTTTTGGGTAGTTAGGTTTGGCGTGTTTGGATCTTCATGGATTTTGATGTAATGATAAGCTATTTGGCTCTCTCTATTGATTCGTTTCCACTAGTTATAACATTGTGTTTCCTTTCGTGCTCAATTTAATTCGAATTCATCTAGTATGATAGGTTGTTCTAGTGCTAGGCTTTCCCTTGCTTTTAATATATGCGGTCTATTGCTGAGTATGATAGAGTTTACTTCAATTCATATCTTTATTTTCATATTTGTGTTTTCATCAATCACCAAAAATGGAGAGATTGTAGCATCTAGGCCCCTTGTTAAGTGGTAAGTGTTTTGGTGATCAATGACAACTGTATCATTGTGACTAATAAGTGAGTTTTGAAGGGTATAAAAAATTTAGGTCACAATGATGATTGGGTATTCTTGGTCCCTAAGGTGATTCTTTGGACGATCAAAGAACATGTGCATCAAGATTAAGGATCTCCTAGTTCTAAGTGTCAAAAAGGGATGAAGTACATTTAGTGTAGTATAAGTATCTTTTTTTAGTCTTTTTGACCATTCTATAAAGATGGGCTAAGATTAGTAACTTGACCTAGTTGAGTATAGACTTAGTTTAATGCACACTTGTGAAATTCTAGCACCAGGTAGCTCAAAGAAGCCCATGGTTGAGATGTCGAGAAGTTAGAGCTCAAGAAAATTTGAATTGGACGAGCTCAGAGAAAAATGTTCTCATTGAAGGTTTCGTGATCAATTAGTCGAACTCATCGGAGCATTCTTTTTTCTCGAGTCAGAAAACTATTGAGTAGACCGGATGGTCCGATGAATATTTAGTTGAAATAACCAGAGCTTTTCTTTGGAACACGTGTCCAGAAAAAGATGAAGTGTAACACTAGATGGTCCAATGTTAGAATGGTGAGAATGCCGGACTCTTTTACAAAACTAGTGGAAAAATGTTTTGAAGTCACCGGATGGTTCGGTGATCTGTGATATAGCATCACCAGAGTTTTTTTTTCCCAAAGAAGAGTGCAATGAGTTGTTTGAAGTGGTTCTACTCACTGGATGGTCCGGTGATGGACCAATATGCACACCAGATTATTTCTTACAGAGAAGGTTGCGGTTGTTGAAGTCTGAAGATCAACTCATCGGATGGTCCGGTGTGAAGAAGAATGCACACCAGAAGATCAACGGCTAGTGACAACTGGCAGTGTGGGATTTGAAATTTGTACATAAGGTGTACACCGGATCATCCGGTGTTAACAAAAAATGTGTGTGGTTAGGCAACAGCTAAATTTGGACCTCTAGCCTATAAACACCCCCTAACTTGGTCTCATATTATTATCTTGCAAACTTAGAGGAGCCAATACACTTAATGTGTCATCTAGAAATAAGAGAGAGCACTTGGGTGTTTTGCAAGTTCCTAATTGAAGATTAAGGACATCATTAGTGCTTGGAGAGTAACAAGCGTGCATCTATTTATAGTTTAGGCTTCATCTTGGTCAAGTGAAGCTATTGACTTGTTACTCTTGGTGGTTGGCAACAACTAGCCGGTCTTGGTCATTAGAGGTGTCTCGGTTAGCTCTTGGAATTCTTGCGGGAGCCCCAAGAGCAGTGATGTTCTTAGTTTCATGCCCGCTAATACGGAGATAGAGAAGTGACAATCATGAGGGAGCACTTGAGTGTTGGTGATTCAAGGGGGAGTGATATCCTTGGTGGATGCTCCAACGAGGACTAGGGGGAGTGCCAACTCCTCGATACCTCGGAAAAAAATCTAGTGTCCTCTTGCCAATCTCTTTACATTTCAGTATTTACCTTGAGCATTTACATTCTTGCAAGCTTTCATTTTCGCATTTACTTAGTGTCTTTGCTTGCTTGTTTTGTTGCCTTCTCCTAGCTTGTTTGTGTAATCGTATTTCCTTTCTTCTAGGCTAAAGTTGCTACTTGTTCTAGAAATCGGTAGAAAATTTTAATTGCTGCCCAATTCACCCCCTAGAGCTATGACCCTTGGGAATGGAAGTAGCGTGTCAAGGTTCAAGGGAAAGAATTTTGCCTATTGAAAAGTTCGCATGACGAGCTATCTTGAAACTATTTCCCTCGAAGTTTGGCTAGCCATTTAAATTGGGTTTGATCAATGTTTTACCTGACAACAAATTAGAAAGAATGCTAAGGCTATAAATGCTATTTCTGAGGGAATTAGTGAACAAATTTTCTCTAGCGTAAGAATAAGGAGTTAGCTTAAGATATTTGGACTGGTCTTTGTGAAATTCATGAGGGTTCTAGAAAAATCTGGTAGGAAAGATATCATGTGCTTATGAATACTCCTCAAGCCACAATACAATATTATAATCTCTCTGCTTCATAGAAAAACATCAATGACATGACTATCACCGATGTCGTGAGCAAGATTCGTGCTCATGAGATATTCTTATTTAGAGATCAAGGTGAAGAATCTCCCTCCAAGAAGAATCTTGCTCTCAAGGCTAATATGGGTGACAAGAAAAAGAAGAAGAAGAAGCCTCCATCATCAAGTGAAAGTGATGAAGATGATGATGACACCGAGCTTACCCTCCTCATGATAAGAACCACAAGGATGATATCCAAATTGGGCAAGAAGGGCTACAACTATGATCCCAAGAAGAACAAATTTTACTTAAAGAATTTGCAAGTTTGGTAGTGGAGACAAGAAAAAGTACTACAATTATGGTGACTATGACCATATGTCATATGATTGCCCTCATCCTGAAAAAGAGAAACAAGAACAAGAGCAAGAAGTTTGATACAATTGAGGATGAGGACAAGCACAAGAAGAAGGGTCAAGACAAGAAGCAGAAGAAGAAACTCTTCAATAAGAAGGGTGGAGGCCGCAAGACTTACATTGTTGGTGAATGGGTCTCTGGCGAGAGCTCTAGTGATGATTCAAGTAATGATGAAGATAACAACTTCGCAGGCCATGCCATCACCAATGATGATCCATCACTTCCTCCACAGCCTATGTGCCTCATGGCAAAAAATAATAACAAGGTGAGTAGTGAGGAAGATGATAGTAGTAGTGATGATGATGGTCTTTCTTCTAATGATCTATCTAAGCTCATTAATGACTATGCTACTATAATCAAGAAGCAAAAGGCTGAAATCAAGTCTCTCGAAAATGCTAATGCTAAGCTTAGCTCTAATCATGATGAGTTACTTGCTAAGTACAATGAAGTGCTTAAGAAACATGATGAAATAGTTACATGTAGCAAGTCTTTTAAAGAGAGCAACAAGAAACTAAAACTTGAGCATATAGACTTGCACACATTAGAATGAGCAAACTCAGAAAGGTGTTCAAGAATGGAATGGTGGATGGTTTGAAGGATGTGATATTCGAGAAGGACAAATTGTGTAGTGCTAGCCAAGCAAGGAAGAAAGTTGCAAGCTCTTATCCATACAAGTCCATGGTGTCAACATCAAAACCCTTGGAGCTTCTACACATGGACCTCTTTGGACCAACTACCTAGGAAAGTCTTGGTGGTAATCTATATTGCTTTATAATTGTTGATGATTATACAAGAGACATTTGGACTTTCTTTCTAGATAAGAAGAGCAAGACCATTGGGATCTTCAAGAAGTTCGCAAAAAGGGATCAATATGAATTTGAGGCTACACTTGTGAAAATCTGGAGTGACAACGGGACGGAGTTCAAGAATACACAAGTTGAAAATTTTTGTGATGATAGAGACATCAAGCATGAGTTCTCATCAACCTACACTCCTCAACAAAATGGCATGGTGGAGAGGAAGAACAAGACATTGATCACTCTAGCAAGAGCTATGTTGGATGAGTATGGTACGCCAAAAAAAGTTTTGGACGGAAGCAATCAACATGACGTGCCATACATCAAATCGAGCGTACCTTCACCGCCTATTGAAGAAGACGCCATATGAGCTTTTTATTGGGAGGAAACACAATATCTTCTACTTCCGGGTGTTCGGGTGTAAGTGCTTCATCTTCAATCGAAGACAGCTCCTAGGGAAGTTTGAGCATTGCCGTGATATTGGGTTTCTGGTTGGTTATGCATCTAACTCCAAAGCATATCGAGTATTTAACAATACCACCGGTTTTGTTGAGGAAACAAGTTATGTGTAACAGCCCAAGTTCATAAAATCATGAAAGTCAAAAACTTTTCCCAACAGAAATAAAACAATTTGCAAAAATTAAATAAAACCCTAAGTGTGTATTTGTGCTTTATACATGTATATACATATATGCAAATATGTGTGTTATGTGTATAAATACATATACACATTGAGGGCTATTTTTCTATAAAAAGAATATTTATAGATATATGTGTATATATTGATTGCTTGATTTTGTGAGCTAGAATAAACTATATGTGGTATATACACTGTATGTATAAGTATACATGTGTATATACTTAAGAGAAATTGAAAAAAAAAAGCTTTTAGAATGAAATGGACTGAAGCCCACCTCTCCTCCCTATCTTCTCTTTGTCTAGCCCGAGCCAGCCCACCATTGTCTTCCTCTCTTCTCTCTTCTCCGATTCAGCTCATGCATCAGCAGCAAGCCGGCCGTCGCTGTGAAGTTGTCATCCTGTTCGAGTCGGATATCGACTGCCCAATCGCCAGATTGGATCGCTTGAGCCTCTAGAAGCTAGAGCCCGCGTTGGATTGACCAAAGCCCGGGCCAATCGCGTGTTGTGCGCTTGAGTTCATCTGTTGCTCGCCTAAAATCCATTCAAATCCGTGAGATAGAGATAGAGGCGAGCTATGGATCAAAGGAAGGAAAATCCAGAAGCTATGCGCAATCTTTTGCCTAAGAGATAGAGACCCAAGCGTGTTTGAACTGTCAGAATCGAGTTCGAGCTGCCGTGGCCACCTCTTTTTCAAAATCGAAATCGAACTCGAGATAAGAGAGCCTCCCGCCTATATATTTGCGACCCTAGAGACTCCCCAGATTATCCCGAGCTTTTTTCCCCATCTTCTCGTCGAGAAATCGTGGCTAAAGCTCATCGCCGTCAAGAGCCGAAGCTCCAAGCCACCGTGCGCCGTTGCCAGCCTCTCTAGAGCCTCTCTGACGTCGACACGTACCCTAGGTGAGTTCCATGTGCCTCCGCGACCATGTTTCACCACTCGCTGGAGTAGATAGGTCGCCGGAGGGCCGTTCCGGTGAGGTTCTGACGTTGCGCTGCCATGGAAGTTGTCGCCGCCACCGCTGTTCCACCGGAGCCGAGCACTAGTGCATCTGAACCGTAGGACCTTGATTTGACGGTGAGGATTAGATCCCCTCGTACCCCTTCGTTGACCAATAGCCGAAGGCCATGTGTCCTCCATAATCCTAGTCACCCTGCTTGGCACCTCATCTAGCCGCATTAGCATTTTGTCCTACGTGTCAAGCCACCTCAACAAGGAATGCCCAGTCAGCATTTTCTTTTCATTTATTTGTTTTAATTGTTTTGATGACATCATAATTGGTATACATTACGCAATAAATAGTTTTTAGTATAAAAATAATTCTAAAAAATAATAATCAATAGGAAATTAATTTCTAAAAATGTTTTATAGTGTTTTATAGTTTTATTTGATTCTATTTAATGGTTTTAAATTGTTTTATAATTCAAATAAATGCTAGAAAATTTCAGAAAATCCCAGAAAAATCATAGATGGCTTTGGAAAATCCTAGAAAATTCCTAGCAACATAAAGTCATTTATAGATAATATTTTTAGTCATGTTCTAATCTTTGAAAAATCATAACTTATAAATCGTAGCTCCATTTTAACCCGTTCTTTCGCCGAATTGTCCGGAATGGTGTAATCTTGTGATGATGATGTTTGCTGTGTGATGTTTGGTTCTTTTTGAATCTTGGTGTTTATGTGTTATTGTTTTTCTATGTATGTTGCGAGTAGACGCCAACGTTTCAGAGGAATTAGGAGATCTGTAGGATCAAGATTTTGAGGACCCAACTGAGTTCAGTGAAGGCAAGTTGTGTTCTTGAACATATTTATCCTAGTTTTTAAATGTTTTATTTTATAAACATGAATGCTAATAATTTGTTTGGAATCCCAAGAGTTAGATTTTACCCTAGTTTTCCCTTATCATCCTTGTCGCCTTAGTATGGTTTTGGGTTATGAAAGGGTAGAGGATGCTTAGCCTTGCTTTGGGATGGTGATCATGATTAATGCTTTACAAACTTGATAATGGTCCTATGCAACATTGATAAAATATGATGGAATAACTTTTGTAGCAACATGGTATAGGGATTTGAGCATGTGGTATGATGGGATGTATGGTTTGGAAACTGATAGTCTTGCTCAAATCTAAAGACCAGTTTGTGGGGTGATATTTCTGTGTTTATAGTACAACCACAAGCCTGGAATAGGACAAGCCTAGCCAAGTAATTTGCTTACTCTCAGCATAGTGTAGACCAGGCAGAAGAGCGGTGAATGGACGATTTCTTGGGATCCGAAAGGCGCAAGAGGGGGCTTCCGTTGTTGAAGTGAAATCACGCGACAGTGAAACCTTAGCTGGTAGACATGTGCTGAGAGGGAGCATTGTAAAGGCTTTGTAGTGGATTCCTAGCGCACACCTTGGTAGTGTGTAAGAGTTATCTGTCGGCCAACGGATGCTCGACAAAACGGGATGATACGTCTTGTGCGTAGAGTACAACCTCTACAGAGTTAAAACTGAATATTCAGCCGTGCTCACGGTCACGAGCGGCACTGAAAACCTACCATGATTATAATTGGATATTTTGGTTAGTCATGTCAACTGTGACGGTGGGAATCACAATTGAGGGTGGTCAATCATAGTGGTGGGAATTATGATTGAGGGTTCAATCTTAGTGGATGGAACTTTGGTTGAGGTGTTGGTTAGTGGGTTAAGTCAAGATGGATGAAAATCTTGAGGTGGTTGGTTATTCAGTTAATTATATTTGCTTTTCAAATGTTTTACTTAAACGCTGATTTATGCAAGTGAGCCATATAGCCTTATCCTTGTCAAGCCTTCATATACATATTATTCCTTCACAACTTGCTGAGTACGATAAGTGCTCACTCTTAATATTCCCAAACACTCAGTTGGAGAAGGTATCGAGGAGTACACTGAAGGCGTATCGTTCTAAGATGCTTTCTATGTTGATGATGCATGTGGGAGAGTCGTAAAGGATTAGAGTTTTTGTAGTTCGTTTATTTCCGCTGCAATTTATTGGTTCTTCGACCCTTGAAGGTCACTTTTGTTAGACGGTTAATTCGATTAAGTATGGATATTGTAATAATTATCATCAATAAAGTCACTATGTGTTGGGATTGATTGCTGGGCTTAGCACATAGATGAGATTGGTTGTTTCTTGAACTGGTCTTGACATTATGTGGAGTTTAATGAATCTAATAGCTCCTAAGAAGAAGGTATTTCTTATGATGATATAGGTGATGCACCCTTGAGAGATGTGATGAAGAGAATGTCAATTGGGGATATCAAGCCTAAGGAGGATGATAAAGATGTACCTTCTACTTTAACTCCACACACCTCCATGACGCTCAAGTAGATCAAGATGAAGAGAAGGATGATCAACCACTTCCATCACAAAATATCCATATCTCTCAAGAAGAAGCTCAAGCTCAAGCTCAAGATACACTTCAAGAACCACAAGTGAAGCAAACACATATTTTTAAGGATCACCCAATTGACTTGATCCTTGGGGATCCATTTAGGGGAGTAAGAACTCACTCTTGTCAATATGCTTCATTTTGTGAATATTACTCTTTTGTCTATTGTTTGGAACCCACACATGTAGATAAGGTGCTTGAGGATCCGGATTGGGTGATTGTAATGCAAGAAGAACTCAACAACTTCACCCGCAATGAAGTATAGATTCTTGAAGAGAGGACTTAAGACAAGAATGTGATTAGAACCAAGTGGATCTTCTGAAACAAGCAAGATGAACATGGTGTGTTGGTACGCAACAAGGCAAGATTGTTGCATAAGGTTTTGCGCAAGTTGGAGGTTTAGATTTTGACAAAATATTTGCTCCCGTGGCAAGGCTTGAAGCTATTTGTATCCTTCCTTCATTTGTTTCACATCATAATATTAAACTTTATGAAATAGATATGAAGAGTGCATTTTTAAATATCTTCATAAATGAACTTGTTTATGTTGAATAATCCCCTGGTTTCGAATATCCTAGATACCCTAATCATGTTTATAGATTGCACAAGGCACTCTATGGACTCAAGAAAGCCCCAAGAGCTTGATATGAACGCCTTCGTAATTTTCTCATCAACCAAGAATTCAAGATCGGGAGAGTGGACACTATATTATTCACTAAGATCATCAACAATGAACTTTTCTTGTGTCAAATTTATGTTGATGATATAATCTTTGGTTCAACTAACAAAGAGTTTTGCAAGAAATTTGGTGATATGTTATCTAGGGAGTTCGAGATATCGATGATTGGTGAGCTCAACTACTTCCTTGAATTTCAAATCAAGCAATTAAAGTAAGGGGCATTCATCCATCAAGAGAAGTACATGTAGGACATTCTAGGAAGGTCAAGATGGATGATAGGAAGCCAATCAAGACTCCAATGTCTACTAATGGACATCTTGACTTGGATGAAATGGGTAAACCGGTTGACCAAAAGCTTTATCGTTCTATTATTGAGTCACTTCTTTACCTTACCGCATCTAGGCTCGATATTACGTTTAGTGTATGCATGTGCACTCATTTTCAAGCTAATCCTAAGGAGTCGCATTTTAGTGTGGTTAAGAAAATCCTTAGATATCTAAAGCATACATCTAGTATAGGCTTGTGGTACCTCAAAGGTGTTAGTTTCCTACTCTTGGGTTACTTAGATTCGGACTTTGTTGGATGTCATGTGGATCATAAGAGTACTTCGGGTGGGTGCCACTTGCTAGGGTGGTCCCTAATATCATGGAGTTCTAAGAAGCAAAACTTGGTAGCCTTGTCTACCGTGGAAGCCGAATATATAGCCGACGGACCATGTTGTGCTAAAATCTTTTATATGAAGCAAACCTTCTTAGACTTTGATGTTCGTCTAGAGAAAGTTCAACTCCTTTATGATAACGAGAGTGCCGTAAAAATTGCAAACAATCTCGTTCAATACTCTCACACAAAGCATATTGATATTCACCATCACTTCCTTAGAGAACATGTGACTAATAATAATATTTCTCTTAGTGGGGTAAGGTTAGAAGATCAATTGGTGGATATTTTCACAAAACCTCTAGATGAAGCTACATTTTGTAGATTACGAAGTGAGTTAAACGTGATAGATGCTTTAAATGTTATGTGATGCTTTGTCATATAGATGCATTTCATGATAGATACTTGTCTAACCTTCTCAAGATAGTGATGAGCATGGGTTTTGCTTGAGTTGGTGGCCCCCTAGTTTCACTCAAAGTATTTTGTTGGGTACACCATGACGAAGCTTGAGAAGGGAAGTAATATGACAAGATAGATTTGTTTTATGCTATGCATTTACATGTCATATATCATACACTCATGTTTACTTTCATGCACTTGTTTTGCATTTCACGTGCATTGTTGGTAGAGAGATCACAAAGGATCATATCATTCTTTGAGATTGTTGTTCGCTCTCAATGTGAATATACACACCTATAAGTATGATTAAATAGATGTTTGTGATTCATGCTCATTGAGTCATGTCCTAGCAAATTTAAAGTCTTGATCTTTAAGTTCATAGGCAATATGGCTCATACATTTCCTTGTAGTTTCTCCCTCCCCATCTTTATTGGTTCTTATTGCCTATTGCGAAAACTATGTATGGTATAGTTTTTTTGGCAAATATTTGCAAATGAGTGTTTGAGAGGGTAAGGTCTTCACTAAAACTAGTCCAAACATGTGCTTTTTCTTGAGTGTTCATTTGAAGTTTGGACTCGATGAGAGAATTAAGTTTAGCGATTCTTTTTCTTCTCACTGGATGATTCGATGTTCCTTTCTTTCTTCTCAACGGACCATCCAGTGCTTAGTCCTTAGTTAGATCTGCAGTATCACTGGAAAAAGGTCCGGCGTGTGCTGAGTGATCATCATCAAACCTTCTGGTGTGTATATCAAGTGTCAACTGCTCAGAAGTTCTGAAAACTATCCGGTGAGTGCAAAGTTTCCATCATCGGACCTTCCAGTGTTCAAAATTGGTTTTTCCAGTCAGAAAAGGTCCGGTGTATAAAGGGACTATCAACGCATAATCCGGTGTATGAAGAGGCTTTCAGCTTAGTTTTTTGCAAGCTCTCTGGAATTTTTGGTCCGACGCATTTGTCCGGTGTTTAGTTCAGTATCACTGGAGTATCCTGTGCTTGAAAATGATTTCGGCTCGGTTTTTGTAAAGCTCTCTGGAATTTTTTGGTCTGGTGCTTTGTACGGTGCTCATTATTCTCTTCACTGGACCTTCTGATGCTCACGGTTTTTGTGGAACCCACCCATCATATAACTTTCGGGCTTGGTCGTGTCCTCCAAGCTTTCGTACCGCTGCCCATACCTCCTCGCCGACTTGCCACCTTGCACCACCAGAGCCACCACTGCCCATCTACTCCGCTCCCACGTCGCCACCGCTACTCCACCAAAGCACCATGCCTAGATCCTCCACCAGCCACACCGTTGTGCCCCCGTTCCAGCGTCACACGCCGTCGTGCCCTAGCTACCGCCAGTGCTGCCAGGACTGCCTCTGGCTGCCGTTCTTCCTTCCTCACTGATGTTTCCTTTGAAGATCATCATGATGATCATCAATCTTGGCTGGCTCATCTTTTTGCAAGCCCTAGATTCAATTTCTAGCAAATCTACCTCAAATTTCAAAAAAATTCCATCAAATGAGTGCTAATTTGCTACAATTTGTTGCAATTGCGATCAATTGTCATGAAAATTGAGAGCATGTTGATAAAATTTGTACTTTATTTGATAAATTCATTCAAATCCATGCAAATTTGTCTCAATTCCATGTCAAATGTGATCAATGTGTTCAAATTCAAGTCAAATCCTCCAAAATTGATCAATGTCTAGTGTTGCAAACTTGAATCCATAGCATGTTCATCCAAATTCACATCAAATTCATGCTTAGGATTCAAACTCAGGTTTTTCATTCAAATTTCTTAAACTCAATGCGTTCGCTCATCTTGCTATTCATGTTTGATTTGTTAGATGGGTTGTGAGTGATGCAACAAGGACAAGGCATTTGAGCAGCCTAAGAAGAATAAGTCAAAGTCTCAGAAAGAATGGTATAGAGTCTTTATAGCACCAGATGCGTCTGACGTCCAATGAGGCTTTCAGATAAGAGATGACGTCTCTACACCGCATCGTTCAACCCGCACCTATTCTGCCACAGGTTTGGGCTCGATACCTTCCGGTCAGTCAGGTAGCCTGAAGAGGGCTCGTCAGGAGCTAGATCTAGAGGAGGAGCAGTAGCAGTCTAAGCCAGAGGAGCCGTAGTAGACAGAGCAACCTCAGCCACAGGCAGAGATTCGTTTGCGTGACTTGACATCCTTAAAGTCACCAAAGATTAAGAACCTAAGGTTCTAGCTAGTTGATGACTGGTTTACCCTGGATAGAGATGAGGGGATAGATCCCAGATTCTGGACAGTACTACAGAAGAGCTTCCATATTTCATATATCAGGAAGAAGGTCAGTTTAAGCGAGCACAAGACACTCAACTGGCGTTATATACAGTTGGTTACAGGGTGAGTGGACATGAGACAGCTCTTTGAGGCCTTCCCAGGTTTATCTGCTCTGCTCACAGATGTGGACAGATATGTTGAGGAGTGGGTCAGAGTATTCTACGCCATAGTGTGGATTGCACTAGAGAGGAACTTCATCCATTTCATGTTCCAGGGCGAGCAATACAGATTATATAGGAACATGATACTCGGGACTTTGGGTGTTCTGGCGAGTTCCAGGTTTCTGCATGAGATCATTCATCCGAACACTGACCCCCCTCGCCGTCCTCTAGTTGGTGGTGTCTTCCTGATAGATGAGGAGATCAGACCTTTATTCAGACAGCCTTTCATCCCAGGTTCAGCCAGAGTACCAGACATGTTGACAACTAAGGCGAGGGCCATCCACATGGCCATGAGACACAGTCTGTTGCCAAGGATCAACTATGGAGAGGCCATCACAATATACAATACTAGTTGATCCTTTTTACCCTCACTCACCAGCAGTTCGACATCGTGGATCTTATTCTTTGTGAGATTGAGGATGTCATAGCAGAGGGGATGTCCCTAGCCAAACAATAGTCGTATGATCACTTCATTTCACATATGCTAGCTCACTAGGTTAGGTATCCCGAGTTCCTCCAGACTTACGAGCAGTCTCCTACTTTCTTCGAGGAGTATTCTCCTACTGCTCCTATAGTCAAACATCATGGCCAGCGTGTCATGTTTCACGCTCAAGAGCAAATCCCAGTTGATGAGATGGAGAGAGCAGCAGCTGAGGACTAGGCCCTAGCAGAGGCCAAGGCAGAGCTACCACAATATATCTTTGAAGTGGACAATGACAGTGATTTAGACTCAGACAATATTGAGTACATTCCTCTAGTCGCTAGGTCACACAATGTCGAGACATGAGATTCTTCTCAGGCTATCCCTCGGACTTCAGTTCCTACTACTTCAGCACATGAGACAGCTCCTCTCGTGCTCCTGCTACACAGTCTTCTGAGCTTGCACTCATTCTTCAGCAGATGTAGCAGCAGCAGCAACATATACAGCAGTAGCTAGCAGTTCAGGCAGAGATGCAGGCAAAGCTTAAGGCTGACTCTTTGTGCCAGCAGGAGCAGCAGATGGTGCTTATGCAGTCGATCTAGCAGCAACAACATGCTATGTTAGCAACACTTCAGCCGGACAGAGAGAACAACGCTCGGATAATCTTGTTCCTGTTTCAGCATACAGGTCTACAGTTGCCAGCTGCACCTGCTCCAGCTCCAAGTCTTCTCCCGGGTAGTGTCAGCGGTCTTTTGGATACTTCGATGTCAGATTTTCCATTGTCAGCACTCTTCTCTACCTGAGTCTTCTCACAGCCTGTCAGGACTTTACAGAGGCGAGTGTTTACTCCGTTAATGACACCTTTGACTACTAGACCCCTCAATTTGGAGGACTCACAGTAGCCAATCGTCACTGTGCAGCAGACTTCAGTTGAGCCTCCTCTAGTCGCTCAGCCCATGCTTGATGAGGCAGATTCTCCCCTTTAGGAAGTGCAGAGCCAGATCATTTAGGAGATGGCAGCTCAGAATGTCAATACCTCCAGCTCTGACACCCTTCCTGACGCGGTGTCGTTAGAGGTTCCTACTCTTTTAGCCACTGGTCAGCCTTTCGCAGGATCCTTCTCACTTCTAGTCGGCACCGTTGCCGCCGAACTCGACTCTTCCACATCCAACTCCGAGTCTGACGATTCTCAGTTCGTGGTGCGACCTTCTTCGGTAGTGTCGGCTTCTTCATCTCCTCTGGCTCTGGATGTCTAAATGTGTTATCTTTTTTGTGCTTAGATGCCTAAGGGGGAGATAGTCTAGTGTTAGGAGGAAGTTAGGAGATAGAGTTAGCTTGAGTGTCTAGAGAGCTTGTTAGTTTCAGGGAGAGTTTAGGCTTTTGGGTAGTTAGGTTCGGCGTGTTTGAATCTTCATGGATTTTGATGTAGCGATAGGCTATTTGATTCTCTCTATTGATATTTTTCGCTTGTCATCACATTGTGTTTCCTTTCGTGCTTAGTTTAATTCGAATTCATCTAGTATGATAGGTTGTTCTAGTGTTAAGCTTTCTCTTCTTTAATTGATATATGTTGTTTATTGCCTAGTATGATAAAGTGTACTTCAATTCATATCTTTATCTTCTCATTTGTGTTGTCATCTATCACAAAAAGGGGAAGATTGTAGCATCTAGACCCCTTGATAAGTGGTAAGTATTTCACTGATTAATGATAACCGTATCATTATGACTATCAAGTGTATTTTGAAGAGTATAAAAAGTTTAGATCACAATGATGATTGGGTATTTTTGGTCCCTAAGGTGATTTTTGGACAATCAAAGGGCATGTGAGATTAAGGATCTCATAGTTCTAAGTGTCACAAGAGGATGAATGATACTTAGAGTAGTATAGGTCTTTTTTTAGTCTTTTGACCGTACTATAAAGATGGGCTAAGAGTGGTAGCTTGACATAGTTGAGTCTAAACTTGGTTTAATGCACACCTGTGAAATTCTAGCACTTTGTAGCTCAAAGATGCCTATGGTTGAGATGTCGAGAAGTTAGAGCTTAAGAAAATTTGAATTGGACGAGCTCAGAGAAAAATGTTCTCATCGAAAGGTCCGGTGATGGACCAATATACACATCGGAATATTTCTTCCAGAGAACTCACCGGAGCATTCTTTTTTCTCAAGTCAGAAAACTATTGAGTAGACCGGATGGTTCGACAATCATTTAGTTGAAATCACCGGAGCTTTTCTTTGGGACATGTGTCTAGAAAAAGATGAAGTGTAAAACTGCTATTATAATGGTGAGAATGCCGGACTATTTTATAGTACTAGTGGAAAAATGTTTTGAAGTCACCAGATGGTCCGATGATCTGTGAGATAGCATCACCGGAGTATTTTTTTTTCTAGAAAATAGTGCAACAGGTTATTTGAAGTGGTTCTACTCACCTGATGGTCTGGTGATGGGCCAATATGCACACCAGACTTTCAGAGAAGGTTGCAACTGTTGAAGTCCGAAGATCAACTCACCGGATGGTCCGGTGTGAAGAAGAATGCACACCGGAGGATCAACAGCTAGTGACAGCTAGCAGTGTGGGCTTTGAAATTTGTTCACACTAGATGGTTTGGTGTGTGTGAGAAGGTGTACATCGGATCATCCGGTGTTAATAGAAAACATGTGTGGTTAGGCAGCGGTTAAATTTGGATCTTTAGCCTATAAATACCCTATCACTTGGTCTCATATTAATCGCTTGCGAACTCAAAGGAGATAATACACTTAGTGTGTCATCTAGAAGCTAGAGAGAGCACTTGGATGTTTTGCAAGTTTTTAATTAAAGATTAAGAGCATCATTAGTGCTTGGAGAGTAGCAAGTGTGTATCTAGTTGTCGTCTAGGCTTGATCTTGGTCAAATGAAGTTATTGGCCTGTTACTCTTGATAGTTGGTAACACCTAACCGGCCTTGGTGATTAGAGGTATCTCGGTGAGCTCTTAGAGTTCTTATGGGAACCCCAGGAGGAGTGATGTTCTTGGTTTGATGCCCGCCAATTTAGAGATAGAGAAGTGACAATTATGAGAAAGCACTTGAGTTTTAGTGACTTAAAGGGGAGTGATATCCTTAGTAAATGCTCTAAACAGGATTACAAGGATTTCCAAGTCTTCGATACCTCAGAAAAAAATTCAGTGTGCTCTTGCCA
This sequence comes from Phragmites australis, assembly GCF_958298935.1. Classification (NCBI taxonomy): domain Eukaryota; kingdom Viridiplantae; phylum Streptophyta; class Magnoliopsida; order Poales; family Poaceae; genus Phragmites; species Phragmites australis. Next base: position 35,152,176 of record NC_084924.1, on the reverse strand, counting down.
ATCTCTTTACATTTCAGTATTTACTCTAAGCATTTACATTCTTGCAAGCTTTCATTTCTTCATTTACTTAGTATCTTTGCTTGTTTATTTTGTTGCTTTCTCTTAGCTTGTTCATATAATCTTCTTTCTTCTAAGTTAAAGTTACTATTTATTCAGAAATTTATGGAAGTTTTTAATTAGTGTTCAATTCACCGCTTTTAAACCATTCTATCCTTTCAGCTAGGGATCGTGTGATCTCAGCAACGCATGCCACACTGGACCTGGCCACAGCAGAGCAAATAAAGGCCCATGTTGCTCGCCGTACTACTCCACAGCTAGATCTCACTAAATCTCATTGTAGAGAGTGAGAGAGAGGGCTAGATACAGAGAGAGGGGAAGGTGACGAAGAGAGAGAGCCACGGAACACCTATTAAGACGTGTGGAAAGAGAAAGGAGGGGGGTGGGGGCGCAAGGAGAGGGAGGAATCTCAATGGAGTTGAATAATCTAGTAGCTAACAGAGGAGTCAAAGCAGTAGGATGGTCTTTGGATTTTTTTCAAAATATATTTATTTTTTTCTAGTATGACCTTTGGATTTTTTTAATTTTTTAATATTACAGAATTAGGCATCCATTTATAAATTTGATGCATATAAATCCCTGTCGCCCAACATAGAGCGACAAGCAAAAAATCGTTCATTTGTTGGCTGATTTTGCAAAAATCTGAAAATATCGCGCTTCTTTGCTCAGACCTTCAAAACACCATCCAAGTAGTCTAAAAAAATTCTGAAAAACTTTGTTAGGTTAGAATATGCTATTTTCAAGTGCTACATAAAATTTCAGCTCAACACAATGAATTGTACAATGAGAAGCAAAAACAACAAATTTCAGGGAAACATAAACTTGTCTTCTTTGCTTCTCGTTGTGCCAGCCATTATTTGGACTGAAATTTTGTAGAGAACTTGAAGATAGCATCCTCTACACCGTCAAAATTGTTCAGAAATTTTTGTTATTATTTGGATGGCGTTTTGAATGTTGAGAGCAAAAGAACGCAATATTTTCATGAGTTTTGTTTATATCGCCCAACAAAAGAGCGATATTATTAAAAAATGTTGATTGGTCAGGCGATTAGGCCCTGGTCACCTGTTGGTTGGGTGACAGGGTCTAATTCTGTATAACTTTTAAATGGAGCCTTAATTTTGTAATATTAATAAGAAATAAACATAATTCAGAAAAAAAAACTCTGCACTTCGGTAATGCATTTTGTGCCCGGCCCAGCCCAGCCGATCCAATATCAGGATTTATCACACCGCTACGCCGCAGCCTCGTGAGAACTATTGTGCATGTCTGGACCCTAGGACTCCATCAACCAGCCGGCCCACGAGGAGAGAGACACACACTAGTGATGTATGAATGCAAGATAAATCACCTGATACTTTGATAGACGAAGACTCCTTATCATCACTGCCAATACAATATTCTCGATGCAAGCTCTGGAAAGTTACGTCATATTTAAAAAAAATTCGCAGTTCTCCAGACTATTCTCGAAAAGAAAGGAATGCATTGTCATAGTGGCACATATGCATGGTCCAAACCCATGATAGCACTAACAACCAGTGGAAGAGCGAGCATGCCTGGTCATCGATCAGCTGATCGAAGACCGAAGGACAAGAAGTTGCCAACCTCCAGCAGATGCAATGATGCATGCTTCGTCGCTATGCCAGGTGCCAAAGCTCGTGGTCATCGAGCACATTTATCTCAGTGCCGAAGCTAATGCACGCATGCACATGCATGGCGGGCAGGCAGAAGGCAGGTAGAATCTCGATCGTTTACGGCGACTGTGCGCGGTGCCTGAATTGCAATCGATGGGGATTTGCAGAAACTGATCGAGATGAGATCAGCTAGTGGATGAGTTTGTCAGGCCCGTGAGAGGCCGTGACTTCAACTGCCACAGTGTTTATGGAACCCAGCCAAACCGAGACGAGATCTCAACCCGTGGCTCTCGGAAGCAGCCGCGAAGCTGCATGCCCTAGCTAGCTTGAAATGCGCGTGTGCTGCTGAAGTCGGCAGGAGAGAACAGACGATCGAATTGCCGATAAAATGCGAGAGGGATCACGAAGAATACAGTGGTCGATCAAATGACATGCATGCAGCATGGGTGGTTACGTACATATCATTAACCGTATTAAGACTTTCAATTGCGTAGCTTGATGCTTTTAGCAACAAGATTACAGAGAGGCTCTGAAAGCTGTACTGAATGGCCGCATCACTCTGGTCTGCAAGCTCATCCTCCCTGATTTTAGTCCTTAATTAGATCCCTGGACTTGCTTAATTATCCCAAATAATTAGGTCTATACACTGCTGCTGCTGCTAGACTAATGGACAAAATGACATGGTACACGGGTTAGTTTAATAGAATAGTAAAAGCACGTATCAATACCATTTCTCTGTCTTAGCGCGAATTTTAATCTTTACAAGCGATATAATGTATCTCTTTCAGCTTGAAAAAAGAAGTGATATCTGTATGGCCGCTGAAAGTTTAGTGCACACCAACCACATGCAGAGTACTATGTAGTGTATACCACTAGCTCAGTACCTTTTCTGGCCATATGTATGTACTCTGGCACGCATGTATATTTCTGGATAGTGGATAGTATCACCCGTAAGGCAAATTTAAGGTAACCACAAGACTCGAGTACAACGTGCCACTTTGACTAGCCACTCGCGATCGATCGCATGCAGAGGGGCAAGAACAAATTCGTGATCAGGAGAGATCCGCGATGCAACTTGCCCCATGAATTGTCGATTTCACAGGCGCACAGAGACTTTGCACTGATTTATTGCGGACAACCATTGGACTTCTTTCCCGCTTTCTCCACCTTTTGTTTTCCTGCGCTTTCTGAAGTCTTTCAGTTTGAGATGCAGACCCTTCTCATTGACAAGGCAACGCACTTTTCTCCTGGCGGAAGAAGCTAACGATGGGTGTAGGAACCGGATCTATAATTAAAGGGATAAATAGACATCGTAATAATTTTTTTAAAATCGATGTCATTCTCCTATTTGATCACCTAGCGTATCTAAAAACTTAAGCAGAAGTAAAAAAATTTAACAAGAGAAAATCGATGCAACATAACTAACAGATGATATATGGATCATAAGTTCTATTTAAGATCAATCTATGTGTCGTAGCACTCGAAATATCACAATTTGCAAAGAAACAAGAAATATTAACACCGAGTAACGAAACTCTCTAAGTTGATTATCTAGAGGCAAAGAAATTAAAAATCCCATCACATAAGCTTGTGTATACGAATTTTATTCCTCTAACAACAAGAAGAATGACCTCACAATATGCTAAAATTTCAGCCAAAAAATCCAAAACAAAAATCAAAACCAGAAACAGAAAAACTTGCAAACTTATAAGAGAACCAATAGAGGAAAATTAGAGGGAGGGGAATTCAAATATATGCAAAAACATAAACTTCATTACTCAAAAAGATCAGTCCTATTTTAAACAGATTACAAATATTTATCTCTTAAAACGCTCACCTATTATATAGGCTAAACACTTATCCTTCTCTTCTCTAAAAACTCTAGCTCTAAGCTCTCAAATGGGTGGCATAAGGGGGCTCAAGGGCTCAAGTGGCTGGTTCTAACTCTTTTATAGTCTTACCCTTGTATTTATAGTCTTAGAAAACTTGACCTCTAAGTTTTCTAGTGTTTTTCTAAAATATCTCTCTTGTAATATACTTCTACCTACCATCAATATCATTTTGGTCCATTTTCTTCTCCATTAATCGGATGACTGCGACGCCTTCATGACTTAGCGTCGTCTCGACGCAAGCTTCGCGATGGTGTCACATACTCCTCTAGTCCTACCACAGTTTTGAGGCCAAACCCCCAAACTGTCTGCATGCTTCTCAAAGCGTGACTCACCTCTTTGCTTACACCTTAAGCAAACGCTTCGATATTGATGCATAAACTCCGTCATGCAATCCTGACCATCGGCAAGTCTTTCCCACTCCCAATCCCTCAGACCGCCTTATCACTTGCACTGGCATCCCCATCGCTTGACTTTATCAACACGCTGCCTCCATCTATCTTCCATACTTTGCTTGACCTCCACATGTTCAGCTAGAATCACCCTTGACTCTGTCCGGCCCCCTTAATCATCCGACATCAAGCACTCCGTTGGGTCCCGATCATCCCACCGTCGACCGTCAAATTACATCCATCACCTGCACACCATGAGACAAGCAAACACATATCTCCAACTCTAATTCCAATTAGTCCATAATCATTATACTCAAATGAAATTCTAAGTCAATTCAAATCACATCAAAGCTCATGCAAAACCGAAGATCATCAAGCCAAATAAATATCAATATAAATCACTCATCACAAGTAAACCAAGTTACATTTCAATTTGGTTTCTCAATCTTCCCCTTGATGAGTGCATTGACAACCCTCAAAGCACAAAGAATTTGGTTTGAAGAAATTAAGATAAGCTCATCCAAGTGACAAAAACTCGAGAAAAAACAAAATATGTCATTTGGCATAAGAAAGGTTACAAAAGCCCTAAGAGAGGCAAACACAAGCCAAAAACCTCAAAAGAGTAAGAAAAACTCAAAAACCCAAGAACACATACTCCTCCTTGATGGTTGCACATATTCCATTTTTTTCTTTTATTTCTAGATAAATGCAATTTTTCCCCCTTGGTTGAATATTTGTGCATAATATCTTTAGGCATATTTTCTCCCCCTTTGGCAATGCAAACATAAAGGATACAAGACTATGCAAAAGATATACAAATGAAATGCAAGCCTACAAAGCTTCACATATAGATCACAAAGAACTTGCAATGACTAGAGATGTCAAAGCACTAGGAGGAGTAAACAATATAACTCAAAGGCGCACAAAGTCTCAAAGTAAGTTCATGTCACAAGCACCGGGAGTGAAGCAAGTTTTGACCATGTTATTCAATTATCTAAAAGATAACACCACAAAAGCATCAATGGTTTTATGATCAATGCAAAAATTAGAGAAACTAGTGCTATGTCAAATTCAAACTAGACAACCAAGTTCAACCTGACGGATGCAAATGCCTACATATGAATCCAAGCCTTAGTTTGACAATATGAAAAATAACATTCTTAGCACATTAAAAAAAAGCACAAGTTAACTTTCTCATTTGATCATTTAACTATCCTCAAGTGAGTTTTAAGCAATCATAGGTTAACTTCTTTGGCAAACTACATGAAGCCTTAAACCACCGTATTGGATTCAATTTTAGCTCAAAACTTGATCATTCATTTTATTAACTCAACATAAGATTCAAGATATGCAATTTTTCACAAAACCAAAATAAATCGTGCCTTTGTGATACAAAAGAGTATATGCTCTCCCAAGGGTTAATCATAGGCTAAATATTTACATAGATAAAGGTTAAAGACCCCCAATTTGCTAAACTGAACAAAGCGGACTTGAAAGGATCTAATGGCCCTAGGGGGGGTGAATAGGGCACTAATAAAAAACTAAACCAACTACCGAATTCTAGAACAAAGAGCAACATTAGCCTAGAATGAATAAAAGCAACTAGACGACCTAGCAAGCTAGAAAGATAATCACAAACATGCAAGCATATAGAACATAAGTAGAGTGCGGAATTGAAACTTACATGAAGGAAATACTAGAAGCAAAATACAAAATGTAACAAGAGTAGTGACATGGGACACCAAGTTTTTCCCGAGGTATCGAAGAGTTAGCACTCTCCACTAATCCTCGTTGGAGCAACCACACAAGGATGTCGCTCCCCCTTGAGTCACCAAGACTCAAGTGCTCACTAGTGATTGCCACTTCTCCATCTCCGGATTGGTGGGCATTAAACCAAGTACACGAGCTTCCCGGGGCTCCCATAAGACCTTCAAGAGCTCACCGAGAACACCTCCAATCTCTACGACCGTCTAGGTGTTACCAACCACCAAAAGTAACAAGCTAACTGGTTCACTTGATCCCTATCAAGCCTAAATAGCAGCTAGATGCATACTCGCTACTCTTGAATCACTAATGGAGTCTTTAATATTCAATTAAGAACTTGCAAATCACCTCAAGTTCTCTCCTTTGCTTCTAGATGATACACACTGTGTATGAATGCTTTTGGGTTGCAAGAAAACCGAATGAAACCAAGTGAGGGGGTATATATAGGCTAGAGGTTCAAATTTAGCCGTTGCCCAACCATTCACTTTTTTCTGTAGACACCGGATGGTCCGGTGCACACGCCTCTATTAACACCGGACAATCCGGTGAGTTTACTTTTTTCACACGCTGGTCTGACAATTGTCAGTAGCCATTGCAAAATGCTCCGGTGTTTCTCCACATAGTATCACCAGACCATCCGGTGAGTTATAGTCTTCTGCACCGTAACACAAGTCACAAAATGGTTTGGTATGATATCCATCTCATCACCGAATCATTCGGTGCCTTATAATTCGTTTCCTCCGAAAATACCAAGCTTCTGTTATAAAGTCCGGTGATAACTCTTTTAAGTCACCGGACAATCCCGTCAGTTCAACTCAGATTTTCTCTAGAAAAAAATAGTTCTTCTCTTAAATAGTCCGGTGTATGCATCCTTCAGATCATCGTACAATCCGGTTCATGTAACTTCAAATTTCTCTAAAAAAATGACTCTTCTGTTAAATGCTCCGGTGCAAAATTCCTCCTATCACCGGACAATCCGGTGGGGTCATTTGAGATCTTCACAGAGAGGAAAAATAGTCCGGTGAGTTTAATTCTTCTCGCACCGGACAATCTGGTGAGAACAAACTTTTTGTAGCTCGTCCAATTCAATCGACTTTGAGTTCTAACTTCTTAACTTCTCACCCATGGGCTTGTTTGAGCTACTTAGTACTAGATTTTCACAAGTGTACTTCTCAACTTCTCACCCATGGGTTTCTTTGAGCTACTTAGTACTAGATTTTCACAAGTGTGCATTCAACTATGTCTAAACTCAATCTAGGTCAAGCTATAATACTTAGCCTCTCTTTATAGTATGATCAAAAGACAAAAGGAGACATATGCCTGCTCTAAGTGTCCTTCATCATCTTGTGACACTTAGAACTAGAAGATCCTTAATCTTGACATAAATGTCCTTTGATCGACCAATAGAATTCCCTGAGGGACCAAGAAAACCCATTCAATCATTATGAACTAAAAAATTTGATTCCCTTCAATACATATACATTAGTCACCGAAACACTTACCAATTACTTAGGGGCCAAGATGCTACAGGCCTAGCACAAGCTTTTCACAGAACTAGCCTTAATTTAAGCTCTGATCAATCTAAAACAAACACTTAACGGTGAAAAGAGATTATGTTCACATTTCAAGTTCATTCTTAGAAAAGATAAGCTTGCTCAACATATTTTATGCCATGTTTCAATAAGAGCCTAAGCTTGCACAAATTATTATACATCCACTACACTTAGCACAAATTTACAACTAGTACAAGAAAGTATAAATAACATATAAGTGAAGCTTGCTAATATGATTATCTTCCAAAAATACTATACAATACAAATGCAATAAAAGTAAGATAGAGTATGTACAAAGGTAACTCCCCCTCACACAATGTCATAGGGATGGCACACACCAAGCTCTCCGCTCAGAAAGGCAAACTTTGTTGCATCTAGAGGCTTGGTAAAGATGTTAACTAGCTAGTGTTGGGTATTTATATAGCTCAACTCAATGTCTTCATTCTTATTGTGGTCTCCCAGAAAGTGAAATCTCACATCTATATGTTTAGTTCTGAAGTATTAAACTGGGTTATTGGTTAAGCTTATAGCACTGGTGTTGTCACACAAAAGTGGCACATTCCTGAAATCTAACCCAAAATCCCTTAAGGTAGCAACCATCCACAAAATCTGTGTGCAACAGCTAGCAGCAGCTACTTATTCAGCTTCAGTAGTAGACTGCGTAATGCTAGACTGCTTACGAGAAGACCAACACATAAGAGAAGTACCCAAGAAATAACAAGTACTAGAGGTACTCTTCCTGTTAATTCTACAACCTACAAAATCAGCATCCGAAAAGCCACGAAGAGAAAGCGAAGAGGATACAGAAAACCAAAGGCCATACATGAGTGTGCTTGAGATACCTTACAATGCATTTCACTTCTTGGCGGTGAGACATACTCGGTGAAGCCTGGAAATGAGCACACAAGTAGACGGCGAAGTGGATGACGGGTCTTTCGCTGTCAGGTATAGGAGGGAGCCGATCATGCTCCTGTACTCCCACTGGTCCACCTTATCGTCATCCTCATCCGGATCAAACACGGTCGAGATAGCCATCGGTGTCACCAATGGCTTTGCATCGCTCATGTCGAACTTCTTCAGCAAATCCTTGGTGTACTTCGTTTGGTGGATGAATGTACCTTGCTTGCATTGCTTGATTTGCAATCTGAGGAATAAGTTGAGCTCGCCCATCATTAACATCTTGAACTCCCTGCTCATAGTTTCTGCAAACTTGGCCACAAGTGCACCAGAAGAGCCACAAAAAATGATATCAATCACGTAAATATGAACAAGTAAGAAATCATTGCCATGCTTGAGCGTGAACAAAGTTTTATCAGCTAACCCCATCACATACCCATGCCCTAGCAAAAAAGATCTAAGCCTATCACACTAAGCCCTAAGTGCCTGCTTAAGCCCATACAAAGCTTTCTGAAACTTGTATACTCTGAGAGTATTTGGGATGCTCAAAGCCTAGGGGTTGCTTAACATAGACCTCTTCCTCTATGAAACTATTTAGGAAAGCACTCTTAACATCTATTTAATACAACTTAAAACCTCGTAAATGCAAGGAGGATCCTAATATCTTCTAGCCTAGCTACCGGTGCAAAGGTCTCTCCAAAGTCTATCCTCTCTACCTGAGTGAAACCCTGATCTACTAGTCTAGCCTTGTTTCTTACTACAGACCTATCCTCCCCATATTTGTTTTTGAAAACCCATTTGGTGCCTATGGTATGAACATTTTGGGGTGGCTCTACTAGGATCCAAACTTGGTTTCTCTCAAAATTTTCAAGCTCTTCATATATGATATTGACCCAACTCGAATAAGATAAAACATGTCCAACATCATAAGCCTCAAAAGAAGCAACAAATGCAGAATCAGTGAAATGAGCATGAGAAACATATTTGGACCTTGTTACCCTCTCACCAAGGTCATCGATCATCAGCTGTGGGGAATGTCACCGCTGAATGTGTTGAGGGGATTCACGCTGCGAGTGACCTCCCACTGCTAGTGCAGGCTCGAAAGCAGCTGAAGTAGAAGTAGAGGCTGCATGACCCTTTGCCGGTGTCAAGGAGGCAGGAACTAGCTCGGGAGCAAGTGTAGTAGTAGGCAGGAACTAGCATTTTTTAGACAGTGACCTTCTAGCCTCCTTTCTTGCTCTTCACTTATGGTTCATCCTCCTTTGAGCTCTCCTCATTGCTTGAAGAGGTGTCGATATCGCTGAGAGCTGCTATGAATACCCTAGAAGCCGCCTTGGTTGCCTTCTTGGCCATCTTGTCGCAGTTCTTCTTGAAGGACCTTTTGTTCTTCTTCTTGTGTTTGTCGTAGTTGTGGTCATGGTCTTTCTTCTTCTTGAGCTTGGGGTGGGTGGTGTCACCACACTCAAAGCAGGCACGGGAACTACCTCTTCTCCGGTCTCGGTGGTTATTGTAGAAGCAGGTGAATTTCTTCATGATCAATGCAAGATCCTCATCATCAAGCATATCCACCTGCTCCTCTATGATAAAGATCAAAGAAGACAAAGCAAATCCACCAGATAAAGTGTTAGTACAAGAGACACCAACTCCAGACTGGTTGCCACCGCTAGATCTGGAAACCAAAGCCATGTTCTGAGACAGGTTTTAGAGACCAATCCGAGCCGTCTTGGCTATCTCGGTGGCTTGAGCTTGTTGAAGAGTTCATCAGAAGTTAACGTGTCATAACTTGAAGATTCTTCAATGCTCGAGATCTTTACTTTTCATATGCTATAATCCAGAGTATAGAGAAGGTTGATCGTTCTCTCGTGGTCAGAATAGGGAAAAACACCAGTTGATTTAAGATTGTTAACAATTTCATCAAAGTGAGCAAACATGGCAACCAAAGACTCTTCAGGGTCTTGCACAAATATTTGATATTCTTGGTTGTATGTACTTTGGCGTCTGACCTTAATCTGATTAGTACCTTCATGAAATACACTTAGAGTAGTCCAGATCTCCTGGGCAGTACGGAGGTGCTGAACCCTGTCAAACTCATTTCGACTCAGACTTATGAACAAAATATTTTTGCTCTTGTTGTTGGCTTCATACTGTTCGATTTAAACCTGAGTCGTGCGAGCAGCAAGGATCTCGTAGTTGGAATTAACTACCTCCTAAATTGCACTTCTTTGGCTTAAGAGATAAGCCTTCATGCGCACCTTCCAGTACGAAAAATCATGGCCATCAAACAACGAAATCTTTTCACTTCTCTCCATATCGCATACGGATCACAAAGCCGGTTAAGGTCAACAAGTGATCAAACTGGCTTTGGTACCAATTATAGAAACAAGATTGGTGACTAGAGGGGGGTGAATAGGCGCCTCAACAAATTTCTTGCGAAATCGATAGCCTTCTCCTATTTTGATCACCTAACGCACCTTAAAACTCAAGCAGAAGCAAAAATAGAGAGAAGTTTTAACAAGAGAAAATTGAGGCAACACGACTCCACGGATGGTATATGAACCATAGGTTCCATTTAAGATCATCCATGTGTCTTAGCACTCAAAAGATCACAACTTACAAAGAAACAAGAAAATATGAACACCGAGCAACGAAACTCTCTAAGTTGATTGTCTAAAGGCAATATAATTTAAGACCTCATCACATAAGCGTGTCTATGCGAATTTTATGCTTCTAGCAACAAAAAGAATGTCCTCACCTATTACATAGGCTAAGTGCTCATTCTTCTCTTCTTAAAAATCCTAGCTCTAAGCTCTCAATGGCACAAGGGGGCTCAAGTGGCTGGTTCTAACTCTCTCATAGCTCTACCCCTATATTTATAGGTTTAGAAAATTTAACCCCTAAGTTTCCTAGCTTTTTTTCAAAATATCACTCTCTTATAATATACTCCTACATACCACCAAAGATATTTTTGTCCATTTTCTTCTTCATTTATCGGACGGCCGCGACGCCTTCACGACTTAGCTTTACCTCGAAACAAGCTTCGTGATGGTACCGTATACTCCTCTAGTCCTCCAACGGTTTTGAAGCCAAACCGCAAAACTGCCTGCACGCTTCTCAAAGTGTGATTCGTTGCCTTGTTTACACCTTAAGTAAGCATTTCGATATCGACACGTATACCCCGTCATGCGATCTTGACCACTGGCAAGCCTAGAATCACTCTTGACTCCACCTGGCCTCTTTGATCGTCCGGTGTCAAGCACTCTGCTTGGTTCCGATCATCCCACTGTCGACTGCTAAGTTGAATACATCACCTGCACACCTTGAGACAAGCAAATGCATATCTCCAACTCAAATTCTAGTTAGTACATAATCAATATGCTCAAATGAAATCCCAAATCAATTCAAATTATATCAAAGCTAATGCAAAACTGAAGATCATCAAGTCGAATAAATATTAATATTAATCACTCATCATAAGTAAATTCAGATATATTTTAACTTAGTTTTTTAATGGCCACAGCTGCTTAGACACTGTGAAACTGCAGGCTAGAGACCCCAAATGGAAGATCTGATCTAGATGATTGTGAAATGTATGGTGCAGAAACACTAGCCCAATCGACATGCAAGTTCATACATATCGTCGAGTTAGGTCTCAGTTTAATTACCCCAGAAGATTCGTAAATGGCGCCAAGTGACAGTGATTAGACAGAAGATCATGCGAGTTCTTTGTTTAGTGCTTCGCATGATTGGAACGGCTGAAATTTGAGGGATCGCCGTGTTCTTTTAATCCGTAGCAATTAATATCTGGTGCATGCGCTTTCTGCTTTCTGATGTCACTGGAATTCAAATAAGTAGGTTGTCTAGTGACTAATGTGCACTTACCACTGATGCCACCTTAAGCCAATCAAAACTCTCTGGGAAGGAAATTTCAGGTATCTGTTTGGCTCTTTCGGTCACCATAAACCTATAATTGCCTCATGTTATTTTCGTCTAAGCCGACTAACCGAGCTAGGCTTAAATACCAGCAGTTTTCAGATTTTTGTGTGGTCTTGTTTAGCTCAAGGGTCAGAACCCATAGATCACGGGTTCAGATCACAGATTATTTATTTATTGTGAGAATCAAATTAATCACAGGAATTAACCACAGTACATGACCAAGCTACTCCCAGTGCACAGTGTCTATTCTTATTTATTAGAGGTAAGATAATGCATAAATTAGTGTGTAGAAACAACACCCCAATATACATCTATTATCTATATGCGATGTCTATGTAAATTGTCATGACCAATTGCTAAATAGGATAACACACTTTAAGGACATTAGGTTCCCACCAATACATCTTTAGTTGTTTCTAGCTCTTAGAATTATGCCTAACTTGTTTCTTCTAGAAGAAACTATCTCATTCTATGTAGCTTGGTATATCGGCCTTAAGCAGTGGTAAGTTGGAATCAAAATCTTGTCATTAGCTAGAGAGTCAAGGTGACACACTTGCACGTTGACCTATGCAACAGTTGGCTTAAAAAACGATTCTGTTTGACGCATAAGGACTAAAAGCAAGCGGGTAAGAATGCAAGATAATGGAACCTCAGATGCGTGTTTACGTCGGTATTATCTATGTGTACTGAAACCGTAACAAATGTCTAACTTGGTTACCACATCAAAGTTGTGCATGGCTAGTGACAAATCAAGAATTCAGGACCTGAAAAATCATCGTCCTTAGCAAGCAGTAGTTAGCACTAAGCACCGTGAAAGCCCTCGCAAGTGTGCACCACAGTTCAGCTACTGCAAGTGTACTGGAAGGGCAAGCTGTAGGGCAGCCGACGAGCACCAGTAGCCATGGAGCCACTGGGTAGAAGCGGAACAGGAGCACTTGGCGACGTCGGCGTCCACGAGGGACGAGACGCGAGGGCGGCCCGAGCCAGTAGGAACCCGGGGGGAAAATCCGGCACGTCTCCGGTGTGAAGACCGCAAGGAGAAGAGGCGACCCAAATTGGCACGAGGGTCTTGCGCGACTCCTCCACCCGGGCGCCGTTGACCCGTTCGCAACCCGCGGCCACGCGCGGGGGCTTGACCGGACGAGGGCCTGCACGCCACCGCCGCGTCGTGCTCGCCAGCCTTTCATCACGGCGGCGGCGGCGCGGATCTTCTGCTCCCAAGACATCCCCCGTACCCAGCCACCACCGGTACGTACGCGCACCGAGCTCCCCTCCCCCTTTTCCCGTGCCGCTGCTTCCTTAACCGGATCAGCGACGCGCCGCTGGTGTTTTACCGATTCGGCAATCGGCGTGGTGCGCTGCGCTAGCCTAGCTTCAGGGAGCAGGGAAAATATCGGCGCAGCCTGCTCAGAAATCAAAATCACCCATGGAAACTGACAGTTGCGAGTGGAGCTCAGCTCAGGTCGGCCCAGGCACGACAATCGCGCGGGGGCGCTTTTCCAGGCGCCGCTGCCTTCACGTTTTTCTTTTCTCAGAAAAAAGAAGGGGAAACACGGTGTGAAAATAGGCCTCGGACGCAGAAAAATGTGGTTGCCCCTGGCCCCCTGAAAGAGATACCGAAGCAAAAATGCCCTGCGCCCCGGCCCCGCCTCTTTTCACTTCTGCTCTTTTCCTATCTACTACTAGATCCGATGCAGAGCAGTGCTCCGCTCCCCAGTTGCATGCAAGCGTTAGCAGTATTACACTTACGTAAAAAAAAGTTACAATTGACGTGGCATCGACAGGTTGGTTCAGCAGCACGTCGGGGATAGCTTGATTCCCGAAGCACGGGCTATTTATTCACGGACATGTCGGCTTTTTATGATTTATTATTTGTAAATTCTTTTAAATAGACATAGTATTACCTGTTGTTGTAGTAGCAGTAACACGCTCGTCGATCATACGTGTGCCATTCCGTTAGTGCTGCATTTTAAAAACATATCTGCTCGGCATCTCGGTATCCACTTCAAACTCGTCGCCTTTTGCTTGCTCTGTTTTGCCACTCTACTCTCACTCTGCGAGCTTCTCTCTGATCCAGATCATGCGAGCCTGACGAGTTGCGAAAACAACACGTGTAACGCCGCGGGCTTGCAGTGCAGATCAAATCGATCCGGGAACATAACACAAATCGATCAGTCGCGGTCGCCATCGGTAAAATCATGATGATAACCAACCACTGCAACATAAACAGAAAGAAAAGAATCGCCACTGGGAGGCGCATGGGGATCACAATTAGCGGCGAGAAGGTGGGAGCGTACGTATGCTGGACCCTAGAGTAGTACTTGTAGACGACTTGATTGACGCCGGAGTTCGCTTTTATTACCGCTTCTAGAAGTACAATCCAATCAGCTAAGCTTCAGTTCATATATATATGTATGTATTTACTCAAAAAGAATGAGTAAAATTAGACGGACCACGCACAACACTTAACACTAGCATACACTACAACGCCTACGTTTTTTTTTTAACTTGTTATATACCCTAGCAAATTCAAACGAGAAAATAAAACTAAGAAACGGGAGAACTGGAGTAGAATAGTCCCGGAGGAGTCCAAAAACTTCATCATGTGCCGCCGAATAAATAGTGTCTTGTTTCTTCTTCTAATCCTCCAAATAATCTATCTCCTTCTTCTAATCCGTTTCTTAGCTCTGCTCTGCAGTGCGTCCTCGGTGGTTCCATCCGCGGGTGTCCGGTCCACCGCCGACGCGCTGGATTTCCATGCCGTCGTATTGACTTCAATTCACACGCCCTGCGTCTGCGTGTACCACAAGTTGTCGTCCATGCTCCAGATGCTCTCAACGTCGAAGCTGCCGATCTCGAAGTCCGCGACCCCAAGCTCCGGGATCTCGGACGTCCACGTCTCTCCGAGCAGGCACGGTTGTTGCTGCGGCAGCTGGGTGGTGATCATGTCCATGTCGCGCATGGCGGCGGCGCTGGAGGCGTCGCAGGCGGTGAACCACTCTGCGCCACCGACCGGCGCAGGCCAAGGTTGTGCCCCCGCGCCAGAATCCGTGGACGGGGAGGACGATCCGGCCGTCGTGCTCGACAGCTCAGGGATGGCGGGGTTGTCCAGTAGCTGCCCGCCAGCGGCTGGGCAGTACTCGGCGGGCCAGCAGGCTTCAGTGGGCAGCTCCGGCGACGCGTAGAGGCCGTCGTCGCCGCCGTTCGGCCACGACGACGACAGGGGCGTGTCCGCGGCGCCGCGTTGCGTCGCCCCGGCGTTGGCGGCGGCGGCCTGGATGCGCTCGACGAGGCGGGGCATCCAGAGGTAGCGCATGACGTCCTTGAACTGCTGGCTGTTGACGTCGCACTTGAGCTGCTTGGCGTGCTTCTGCACGCGCGTGCGCCAGTAGTTCTTGATCTCGTTGTCCGTGCGGCCGGGGAGGTGCTGCGCGATCTTGGACCAGCGGTTGCCCCACCGCGAGTGCAGCTCGAGGATGAGCAGCTGCTCCTGCGGCGTGATGTTTCCGCGCCGGAGGTCCGGGCGGAGGTAGTTGAGCCACCGGAGGCGGCAGCTCTTACCGGTGCGCTTCAGCCCTGCATGACAGGAACACGCAAGATCAATCCACAAGCCACATCACACCATTGCTGCTAATACATATACATATCACCAGCTAGCAGAAAGTTGTAATTAGCTATGCAGATGAGAGTACTGTGTGATGGACTGATGATAGGATGAGTGATGTAATGAAAGGGAGTAAGGAAATATCCGGGAATGATGCTAAGCACTAAAAATTCTCTCTTTCTCACTCACTGTACCATCTGGATAGCTGGATGGCTCCTAGGCTCCTAGCTAGCTATCTGTTTCCACGATAGCTCAGGCTTGTACGGCGCACGGAGAGAAAACGATGCAAGCATCTGGTGATCAGTGGGTACGGTGATGTGCTTGAACTCACGAATTGTGCTGATCCGTGAGGGACTAATGATGCAATTTTGATATGTAGTTGCCTAAATGATCCTATCCTACCTGCTGATCGGGCGAGCGAGTTCCAGCGGCCCTCGCCATGGGTGGCGACGTAGTTGACCAGAAGGAGGTCCTCCTCCACCGTCCACGGCCCGCGCCGCAGCTCTCCGGCCATCACCTCCTCCTCGCTGCTCGCGTCTCTCTCGTGCGCCATGTCCATCAATTCAAACCTGCTTCTCTCCAAAAACCACTCCCCAGCCTCGATCCGATGGACCGAGCAGGATCGTCTAAGAAGCAGCTAGCTAGCCGGGTCGGTGTGTGGTAGTACCGATCGAAGAGATGGCAGCAGGCAGCTGGGACGAGAAGAGAATTAGAGAAGGCAAGAGCTCCAAGGAAGAAGAGTGTGATGAAAATGGCGGGAGAGGCGGGGGCGGGCTTATATAGACGGACAGCCAGGAGGGGAGGTAGGCTTGTGGACTTGGAAAGAAAGGAGCATGTGGGGGAGCACGCCGCAACCGGGGAGATTAGTTTACGCCTTTTGATTTATTTCCCTTTTAAAGCCAAAAGTTTAGGGGGCGCTGGGGTTAAGCAGGGGTGATTAAGATTTTCCCTATTGGATTATTACTGGATTAACGGCACAGCTGCTGCTAATTAATCAGCGTACACGGATTGGGGGACGGGGAGTTTGACCGGTTGAGTCCATCGCGCCTAGCACACTCGCACCGCACAGCAGAGCTCGATTGCCACGCGCTCGCCGCTCGCGATGTGGACCTCGCTTCACAAAAGCAGAGCTCTTCATTCGAGTGTAGAAAATACGATCCAGCTGGGTTTTTTTTTTTGAAACGACAATAAAAGATCTGTCGATTTTATTAAGAAAGAAAGAGAAGTTAAGATGACAAAAATTAATTTGGCGGAAGGCAAGACACCCAACAACGAATACGATCCAGCTAGTGTGGATGCATGTAAAGGGCAGCTCTCCAGTGCCCGTCAGGTTAAGTTTTGAGGCTGTCTTCAGTTGTGGTTGTGCTCAAATGGAGCACAAGAAAACCAAGCCAAATTATATTTAGCGGAAAAAATATTGGTGCAACTCGGATGGCGAGGAGCATATATTTGCCCATAGGGAACCTTTGTGTTTCCCTACAAATTTTATATATATATATAACTTTGTGGTAGTTTTATCATTTTTCCGAGATACATAGACAACATTATCTACCGTAGTATTACATTTGAACTACACAGCTGTAATTGCGTACAGGTTTTATACCTAGCTCTCTCTTGTCCTGGTGTGCTGGGTCTATCCTTATTGGAGGCTCCTCGAGGAGCTACACGGTGGATCAATTAGTTCATTTACTTAGTGTTTGGTTACAAAGTGAGGTAGGATAAAATAATTTTATTTATATATTTAAGGATGGAATAATTTTATTTATATATATAGATATTTGTTTGGTATATAGGATGAAACAAGTCTATTTTAGTATCTCGGACCCATTGTCAGTGTCACGTTTGAAGTGTAACTGCCGTGTTTTTCTAATTTTTTTAACAGCTCCGTCCCGAATAGTTGAAAATTATCTGATTCCGAACCATTTCATTCCGCTGCTCTCCATCTAAATAACTCAAAAACAAAATAGATCCATTTCATCACAATCCTATCTCACAAACTAAATACTACCTTAAACACTTCAGTTGTGTGGACAAACAAAAAAAGTTGACATACCACCAAACGGCATGATTATACCCTAATAGCTTATGTAGGCTGCGCTGGAGAGAAAAACTTGCCTTCACCAGCTTTTCGTAGAATCTGGTTTCTGCTCAAGTACAAATTATTCCAAAGAAGACGTTAGGGCTTAAGCTAATGAGAAAATGTGGACATCCCTAACAAACCCAGCACATCCCCCCCCCCCCCCCCGGAAAATGTTGTGCACATGTTCATTTCAAAGCCAACACACACAATTTCTGAAAAAGCATACACCAGATCAGATAGCTGTTTCCTTGATCATCTGGCCGGACAACGATTTGTAGCTCCCCTATCTGCATCACTGCATGCCAATGTCCACGCACGCTGCCCAATCTGCCCACCAGGCGGCAGAATTCGAGTCTGCTGTGCCGTGTGAATCTACCCCTGCAGCTATACTTGATAGGCACTGGTGTAGTTGAAGTGGTGTTACTCCAAGCATACGGCATGGTTGTCTACGAACAGCAGCACGTACGCCGCCCAAGCGTTTTGCTCATGGTGCGACGAAACCGAGCAAAATTTGACCTTTTTGCTCGCATTCTAGCACCGACAGATCCCCGGTCACCGCGGGAGCTCACCAGCGTACGTGCAAGCTAGCCCAAGCCCTGCACAGCAAAATTGACAGACCGATGGAGCTACCAATTTTGTCACGGTACAAAAGTCGGACACGAATAGTGCTAGCTGACTGGATCCTGTATATTGAGCCAGTATGAGGCCCGTTATTGTAGGTATGACTTAGATATTGTACGGTGTGTTGAGCTGTGTTTGGACCGACGTCGCGGCACGTCATGCTAGTATGGCCCAGCTTGACTATTTCTCGTTGTCGTGTCTCTGCGCAGCCCCGCCGTCACGTTCCTACGCCTGGCACAGCTAAAGTGCCGTGGGCATGCTCAGGCCAACATGGCATGGCATTGTGCTTCACGGGTCGTGCCGTGGCTCTCTCCTCCAGCATATGAGTCGGTATGGTACGACCCAATTTGTTAGCCGGATCAACCGAGTCATGTCTAAATGGGTCTAGGCACAGGTCGGGATGTGTCGTGCCGGATGGTCCATTTGGTTAGGTCTGGACGAGAACACTCTTTACCCCTTTTTTTTTTAGAAAAAGATCACTATTTGCTCAATTTTCAAACAGAAGAAAGCCAAATGCTCTCGCAGTCTCCTAGTGCACAAGTGTGGTATTATTAATCGGGCGGAGTCGACCCTAATTATTATTTGATGGATTTTTGCTCGAGTCAACTCCGAGTTAGTGAGTTGAAACAGCGCTGGCAAAAGTCCTGTGCTGCATGCGCTGTGTGAAATAATTTAAAACCGCCAAGTTGAAGCTTGTATAAGCAGGGGAAAAAATTGGTTGCAGAGAGGGCGGTGTGGTCGGATTCCACGCCGGGAGTTGAAAATCTTGGCCACTTCGGCTGGATTCTTATGCGTCGGTTTTTCAACACATGCTGGGCTGGGTATTCATTTAATTTCTTCCCACATATGATATCTATCCAGCTCCATTAGTATTACTACTAGTCCACAGGGTTTACTTGCCTACCTGCTTACGAACTCGATTATATTCTAATTTAGCCTAGTTGACAGGCTGCTGCAGTATTGAATTGTTGATCCGAATTTGGATCTGTCCAGTTTGGTTAAGTATAGCGGCAGTATTGTATTGTTGGTCTGGATTTGGATTTGTATCTGTCTTGCGCTTAATTGGAATTGGATTTAAACAAACCAGATGCGGTCAGACGGAGTCCACGGTTTGATTCGTCGTGGCCAGCTTGGCCGGGTTTTTGTTTTGCGGAGCTGTGCTTGTTGGCTAGTGTCGTGCAAGTAATAAAGGTCGTAGTGTTAACTGAGTTGGAGTGGCATGCTCGTTGACCCCCAACCGCGGCTGAGGCACAGCCACTTGCATGCAGCGGCTTCTATTTTATACGAGAATTGTATGTCGATCGCTGTCTTCATCGCTTCATGCGAACCCAAGTGGAGAGGCATACAATAGTTCGTGTCCATTGACCAGTACACCGAAAGCTCCTCATTTTGCAGTTTATTCTTGTATGGCTATTCTCTATATGTATAGTGTTTCTGCAAATGTTTCAATACACGCTACTACTATACGCTGTTGCAGGAGCAATTTATTTATTTTTATCTCGCAAATGAGATTGAAATTCTTCTTAAAATTTTACAAGGATATAGATCAGACTCTCGACTATACCTACATTTTTTTTAGAGAATTTCTGAAAAGGAATTGGAACAAAGTGCACCGTTTTTAATATGCTCCCGCCAGCATGAGCCCTACATTTGCGACAGAATAATCAAGTCTAAACACGTAATGCTTGCTTGCATTTTTAACAATAAAATCCCTGACCATACAAAACACATAATGCAATACTGAGCAACTAAGTCGAGTACATTTAATCGCAACGCCATATTTTGAAGAAAAAGTAGGTAAAAATGACGCACCGAAAAGTTGAAAAGTAGATGGCATATACTAGTTCATTTTGTCTGTCAGCAGCTGAAACATCCTGACACTGCTGAGCTCCCAATGGTTCCGGAACACTGGAACGCCCGCGTGCCAACCTCGGCAAACGATCAACCGGTCCCAGGTCCCAAGAGCAAGCTGGCGCGGCGCGCGCGTACCCACGTAGGAACGCTCCGTCAGCCATGAACTTGGAACCTGACGACAACATGAGTACCACGACGACGGAATCCGCCTGTCCGGCCCGGCCGCTCGCGACAAATGTGGTGCGGCGTACGTTGGGCTCTTCTTCGGCTCCTGTATGGTTATTGTTAGGATTGTTGGAGTTCATCTATATAATAATTTTTAATAAATTTTATAGGTATATATTATTGGGATGAGGTCTATGACGAGATCCATCAATTATTGATATAGTATTGCTAAGGAAGATACATGTTAGATTTTTTCTCTATATATGTAAGGAACTCATCTCATTGGATGTATAGTATAATATAGACTGTTAATTAAGAGTAGTCTAAAATTAGAAACACTCTCATCACGTGAGTCTATATAAGAGTTAGAGTTTTTACATCTTTCTCTTTCTATTGCACTACCGCTATATCTACTTCATCCTAATATCGATGTGCACCGGCTACCGGAAGAGCAGGTCTTCAAAACCGTCGTTCTTAAGATCTTGCACCGGAAGAGCATGAATAATGTTGTTGTGAAGCGCTCAATGGGACTGCTCAAGTTCTTTAACACGGCTCGTCTTCCTGGTCGCTTGGGCGCCGTCCGCTGTCATCGTCAACAAATTTGGCGCGTCATCAGCAGGATCGATCGTGCTGGCAACACAGTGCAACCAACATCTTCAGCAATCTCCACAGCGTAGGACCAATATGTAAAAATCATGTTACTCGTACTTTATTTCCTACGGTTTCTAATTTCGAGTATAGTAGATCTAGACATTTGTAGTGCTTTTATATACATATCTAGGTTCTGCTCTAATAATATGAACATATTAGTTTGTCAATTTACGCTCATGAATTATTTATAATTTAAATTAAACCTAAAAGTGTTTTATATTCTAACAATCTAAAAACCTTATTGTAGGCACTTAGGTTTATCAATGGTTGAATTTGTCGCTGCACTGAGACTAGACAAGTTTTCTGGTGTACACTTTAAGAGATGGCAAGTTAAGATCACTTTATGGCTGATGGCTATAAATGTCTATTAGGTGTCTAATGGCAAGCCGGAAGGAATTCTTACTGCTGAGCAGAGAAAGACGCTCACGGATGCCAATACACTTTTTGTAGGATGAAGTTTTAGCGTTCTTAGTGACCGTCTTTGTGATGTGTACATGCACGTACAAAGCAAGAAGGAGCTATGGGATACACTGAATGCTAAATTTGGTGCATCAGATGTAGAAAGTGAACTATATATTATAGACCAGTATCATGACTACAAGCTGATTGAAAATCGATCTGTAGTCGAGCAGGCTCATGAGGTTCAGTGCATCGTCAAGGAACTCGAACTCCTCAAGATCAATGTATCCGACAAGTTTATGGCTGGAGGTATCGTTGCCAAGTTACCTCCTTCGTAGAGAAACTTTATCACTGCTCTAAAGTACAAGAGATAAGAGATTACTATTGAGAGTTTGAT
Organism: Phragmites australis; assembly: GCF_958298935.1. Taxonomy (NCBI): domain Eukaryota; kingdom Viridiplantae; phylum Streptophyta; class Magnoliopsida; order Poales; family Poaceae; genus Phragmites; species Phragmites australis. The sequence goes on along the minus strand of NC_084924.1, from coordinate 35,130,289 downwards.
CATATCTCTTGATGTTGAGGAGAAAGCTCAAACTAAGGATGTGAGTCTAAAAAAGAGGCGTGGGACAGACTGTCACCAATATGGTACAAAAGCCCTTCTACGACAAGAACAAAGTGAAAGATAAGAAGCCAAACAAAACTAACACCTTCAGGAAGAAGAATATGAACACAACAAAACTGCCTTTCTTTGTGTGCGGTGAGATTGAGTATTTCGCTAAGGATTGTCCAGACCGTAAGAGAAGAAAGGCTCCATAAAAGCAGAACTCGAAGACTGCTAATGTGGTAACCATTAGCGGAGCTAGAAACAGAGCTGCAGGGTATGAAAATTTACCTTCAGTGTTTTCAGTATTTCAGTCTACTACTTGGTGGATTGATACAGAGGCCAATATTATTATGTGTGCTGATATCTCAATATTCTCTTCTTATCAGGTCACCTATGATTCTTCTGCCCTAATGAGGAATGGATCACATGCTTTTATTTGTGGTGTTGGCACAGTAAATCTAAAGTTTGCATCGGAAAAGATCGTGCAACTGAGAAACGTGCAACATGTCCCCACAATAAATAAGAATCTAGTCAGCAACTCCCTTCTCTGTACAGATGGGTTTAAGGTGGTGTTTGAGTCAAATAAAGTAGTAGTATTAAAGTATGGACAATTTATTGGTAAAGGCTATGAGTGCGGAGGCTTGTTTTGTTTTTCTCCTTCTGATTTCAGTAATAAATCTATGAACCATATTTGTAGCAATGTTAATGATGATGCTAGTGTTTGGCATTCGCTGTTATGCCCTTTGAATTTTGGTTCTATGACTTAACTTTCTAGCATGAGTTTAATTCCAAATTTTTCTATGGTCAAGGGTTCTAAGTGCTATAGTTGTGTGCAATCAAAATAATCTCGTAAGCCCTACAAGGCAACTAAGGAGAGAAATTTGGCACATCTAGAACTCATACATTCAGATCTGTGTGAAATGAATGGTGTGTTGACGAAGGGTGGAAAAAAATATTTTATGACTTTGATTGATGATGCGACTAGATACTGCTATGTTTATTTGTTGAAAACGAAAGATGAGGCTCTAGATCACTTTAAAATATACAAGGCAAAAGTTGAGAATCAATTAGAGAGAAAGATCAAAAGAATTAGGTCGGATCGTGGTGAAGAATATTTCTCTAGTGATTTTGACTTATTCTGTGAGAAACATGGGATTATTCATTAGAGGACACCTCTCTGTTCACCTCAATCAAACAGAGTTGCTGAAAGAAAAAACCACACATTGACTGACTTGGTTAATATCATTTTTAGACACCGCGGGATTATCTAAGACATGGTGGGGAGGCCATGTTGACTCCGTGTCATATCCTGAATAGAGTTTCTCTCAAGGATAAGGAGATACTTCCATATGAAGAATGGGAAGGGAGAAAGCCATCACTTCCTTATTTACGTACTTGGGGATGCTTGGCGAAAGTCAATGTACCAATAACTAAAAAGCGCAAGCTCAGACCTAAAACAGTGGATTGTGTCTTTCTGAAATATAGTCATTGGAACATTGCTCATAGGTTTTAGGTGGTTAAATTTGAGGTACCTAACGTGTATGTCGATACAATAATAGAGTCTCATGGTGCAACATTGTTTTAGCACATATTTCCTAAGAAAGATTTACATAGTATGTCTACACTATCTTCTGAGATAATTTCTGAACCTACTCCACCTCTTGAGTTTATTGAACAAACACATGAGCGAGATCTTGAGGAGGATGATAGCGATGCTCCTAGGAGGAGTAAGAGACAAAGGACTGTAAAGTCTTTTGGTGATGATTTCACTATGTACCTTGTGAATGACACTTGCAAGTCTATTTTAGAAGCATTTACATCTCTAGATGTAGACTATTAGAAGGAGGCTGTTTGGAGCGAAATGGATTCCATCCTCGCAAACAGGACTTGGGAGGTCACAGAATGACCCTATGGTTGCAAACCTATGGGGTTGTAAGTGGGTGTTCAAGGAAAAGCTTAGGCCCGATGGTACTATTGAAAAGTACAAGGCTTGCTTGTGACCAAGGGTTGTACTCAAAAAGAAGGTTAAGACTCTTTGACACTTATTCACCTGTTGCGAGATTTACTAATATTCGAGTGCTACTTTCCTTGATTGCCTCATATGGTCTTATCGTTCATCAGATAGACGTTAAGACAGTTTTCCTTAATGGAGAGTTGGACGATGAAATTTATATAGAACAACCTGATGAGTTTGTAGTAAAAGGTCAAGAAGGCATGATGTGTAAGTTGTTTAAGTCCTTTTATTGTCTTAAACAAGCTCCAAAGCAATGGCATCAGAAGTTCGACAGAACTTTAACATTTGCAGGCTTTTCGGTCAATGAGGCAGATAAATGTGTGGACTATCATCATGGTGGGGGTGATGGAGTTATATTGAGCTTCTATGTTGATGGCATACTGGTATTTGGAATAAACCTTGACGTGGTTAATGAGGTCAAGTCTTTCTTATCTCAAAGCTTTGATATGAAAGATCTGGGTGAGGCTGATGTAATCTTAAACATCAAGTTAATCAAGGAGAGAATTGGATTACTCTTACACAACCTTATTATGTTGAGAAGGTCTTGAGACGCTTTGGCTACCAGGACAGCAAGCCTTCTCCAACACCTTATGATCCTAGTGTGATACTTCAAAAGAATAAGAAAAGTGGCAGGGACCAACTGAGATACTCTCATATTATTGGATCACTCATGTACTTAACTGGTGCTATAAGGCCTGACATCTCATTTGTTATGAGTAAATTGAGTCGGTTTACTTCTAACCTAGGCGATGAACATTGGCGTGCACTTGAGTAAGTCATGCGCTATTTGCTTGGTACTATGAGTTATGGTCTTCACTATTCTAGATACCCATCGGTATTAGAGGTTATAGTGATTCAAACTGGATATCTGCTTTTGATGAGATTTACGCCATAAGTGGATATGTATTCACTTTAGGTGGTGCTGCTGTCTCATGAAGATCTTGCAAACAGACCCTTCTGACGAGGTAAACTATGGAAGCAGAACTCACTGCATTAAACACAACCACTGTTGAGGCAGAATGGTTGCGTGAGTTGTTGATGGATTTACATGTGGTTGAGAAACCGATACTGGCTATCTTTGTGAATTATGATAATCAGACAGTTTTTATCAAAGTAAACAATTCTAAAGATAATGATAAGTCCTCAAGGCACGTAAAGAGACGATTGAAGTCTGTCAAGAAATTGAGAAACTCCGAAGTGATAACCTTAGATTATATCCAAATAGCTAAGAACGTGACAGATCCCTTTACAAAGAGACTATCATGGAATATGATAGATAATACATAAAAGGAGATGGGTATGAGACCCATTTGAGTTATACTATAGTGGTAACCCAACCTATGTGATCGGAGATCCCGTGAATGAGTACTTGGGAAGAACAAGGTTTTGGTTTAACTGGAGAAGAGTACCTTTGTTTTTGACCCACTCGAGTGAAGATGTAATACTCTCAGAGATCTATAAGGCATGTTGACTATTGCCTTAATGTGTTTTGTTGGCTTTAAGTAGCGAAGATGCTAACCTATAGGGCATTTTTGAAAGAATACACTTATATGATTCCGACTGTTGGTCACAGTCTATTGGACTTGAGTGATCTCTAATAAACTCATATAGAGAATTTGGAGTAGGACTTATATGCTCCACCCGTGGGGTAGTACTGGCAGCCGAGTATCAGCTATAACTTTAAGTGAAACTTGTTTGCATAAAACTTGTAATTTATGGCATAGTCCATTATTCAAATTGTGAATGTGTGTAGCTTGATGTTATAGGTTGATGTTCAACTTAACAGTCTCCATTGAAATACTGATATATAAAATAATAGTGAGAAACTGGCAATTCTCTGTGGGATTTTGAGATCTGATGGAAGATTGTTAGAATTATTAGGGCCGACCGATGTAATAATTTCCAATAAATCTCAAATGCTCATATTATTGAGAGGAGACCATGATGAGATCCATCTTCTATTAGTACTATATTGCTAATAGAGATAGAGGTGGAGGGTTTCTTCCTATACATATGTAAGAACCCTCATCTCATTGGGTGTATAATATAGACTACTAATTGAGAGTAGCTTTAAAATTGAGAACCCTCTCATTACTTGAGTCTATATAAGAGTTATAGTTTTTGCATCTTTCTCTTTCTGTTGTGTTATTGCTGTAGTCTACTCCATCCCGGTGTCGACGTGCACCACCAACCGAGAGCGCAGGTCTTCGAAACCCTCGCTCTTGAGATATTGCACTGGGAGAGGATGAATAAGATTTTTGGATGCACTATGTGTGACTGCTCAAATTCTTCACCACGGCTCGTCTTCTCGGTCGTTTGGGCGTTGCCTGCTGTCATCGTTAACAAATTCAGCGCGTCATCAGCAGGATCGATTGTACCATTAACACGCTACAACCAACATCTTCAGCAATCTTCACAGTATAGGATCAGTGCGTAAAAATCATGTTACTCGTACTTTATTTTCTACGGTTTTTAATTTTGAGTGTAGTAGATATAGCCATTTATAAATTTTTATACATATATCTAAATTATGCTATAATAATATGAACATATTAATTTATCAGTTTACATTTATAAATTATTTATAAATTAAATTAAATCTAAAAGTAACTTACATTCTAACAATTATCATCCCTGGCCATGTCCGCCGTGGCCCGAGTTTCTGATGCCTGATGGATTGATTTGCATCGTAGAAAATTTTGTACTCTTTCTGGTTAATTTTGTACTCTTTCTAGGCTTGTCATTTTTATGGGACAAACAAATGATGGGTCTCATGACTTGATGGGTCTCGTGACTTGAGTACGAGTAGTAAGAGGCAGCGACCGTCCATATGCTGTGCACGATGGCCAAACATTCGTTTCTATATGGCCACGTGCAACACCTGCGGGGAAAGAACGTCAGTTAATCATTGTATATGCATTAGTATTTAGTTAAACATAATAAAAATGATAGCCATGTGTTGGATAATGATTCAAACAACTCAGAGTACAAGTTTTAGATGAATACTACAAATACTGCATCTGCCGCGTCGTCTCGCTTTGCTCCCGTACAGCTTATTAGGAAGTCTTGTTTTCTTTAAAACCTACCATATTTTTTAATCTGCAATTTTTCTCCAACATGTTACCAGTTAAATTTGATATTGAGAAGTTCAATAGCAAGATCAGTTTTTTTATACGACAGCTTCAGATAAAAGTTGTTCTCACACAAACAGACGTACATAAGATGTTGCTTGCTAAACCGGCGGATATGCCAAATAACAAATGGGAGGAATTAGATGACAAACGTACAATTTAATTTGTCTACAGATATTTTGCGTGAAGTCATTATTCAGACGACTGCCACTCATTGTGGGTGAAAAATTGGAGACGTTAGACATAAAGAAAAGTCTCGCCAATAAATTGCATCTCAAAGAACATCTATATAGCAGAAAGTACATATATTCAGTCTCATCTTAATGAGTTCAATTCGCTCATTATTGATCCTGAGAAGTTAGATGTGGAAATTGACGATGAAGATAAGGTTAATTTTCTAGTTGTCTCTTTGTCTGCTACCTTTAAACATTTCAAGAAAATTATGCTTTATTCCAATCATGATACTCTTAGTTTTGATAAGGTTAAATCAAATTCGTTATCAAGGAAAAAAATTGATGTTGATTCTTGTTCTAAAGTTAAAGCCAAGGGTTTAATTGTTAGAGGTAGATTATCATATTAAGGCAATCCTTCTTGATCAAAGTACATATCTAAATCAAGATACCATAAATCCAGATTTTTTTGCCATTATTGTAATAAAACAAATCATGAGATTTCTCAATACTTAAAGTTGAAAAACAAGGATTAAAGGAGTAATAAGTCTAAAAAGAAAAATATGCTAAGGCTAGTTTTGTTAAATGTGATGGTGAGACTCTCATTAGCACTATTAATACGAGGAATGAACTGCATGAATTATTGATTCATATTGCACTTTTTCATATATTTCTATATAAAGAGTGGTTTTCTACTTATGATCCTATTGGTAGTGGTGAAGTTATAGCTGGTGATGAGTTTCCACTTAGAATTGTTGGAATTAGTTCTGTTCTAATCAAAACCCATGATGGCACTGTTAGGACTCTTATAAATATTCGTCATGCTCTTAGAATTAAAAGAAATCTTATTTCTTTGGGCACCATAAAATATTTTGGGATATAAATATGTTTGGGAAAATGACGCTCTTAAGATTTCAGAAGGCAACCTTGTTATGTTGAAAGCCAATACAATCAATACTTCTTTTATCACTTGCAAGGATCTATAAATTATAGGTATTGCAGTTGTTTCTACTATTGCATAAGATCCTCACATCACCAAACTTTTGCATAATGTGTTTGTGTCATGTGAGTAAGAAAGATATGCATCTCCAATGCAAGATAATTCATTATGTTTTTGGCAAACAAAAGAGGGTCAATTTTAGTATTGAAATTCATCGGACTAAATGAATTCGTGACTATATTCATTTTGAACTTTGGGGCAAGTCTAAGTTTCTTTCTCTTAGTGGATGTGAGTACTTGATAACATTCACTGATGATTTTTCTGGCAAAGTTTGTGTTTATTTCTTAAAACATAAGAATGAAGCATTTTCAATATTCTAGAAGTGAAAAGCTTTGCTAAAAAAAAAAACTGGCAGAAAAATTAAGAAACTTAGAACCGATAATAGATTTGAATTTTGTAGCGGTGAGTTTGATCAATTTTGTGCTAAACATGGTATTAAAAAACATTTGTCTGTCCTAGGAACTCCTTAGCAAATTAGTATGGTAGAGCGTATAAATTGCACTCTTCTAGAAAGAACCCATTGCATGCTTTCAAATGCATATCTATGGAATAAGCGTGCTTTTGTGGTTTGAGATTTTTTCTATATCTTGTTATTTGATCAATCACTATCTAAATTCTACCATTAATTTCTAGATTCCTGAAGGGGTTTGGTTACGTAAACTAGTTGATTATTCTAATTTGAGAATCTTTTGTTGTCCTACTTATGGTCATGTTAGCACAGGGAAATTAGAGCATAGAGAAAGAAAATACATATTTGTTGGATATAGTTCGGGTGTCAAAGGATATCGTTTATGGTGTTCTGATTCTCACAAATTGATCATTAGTTGTGAGGTTACTTAAATAAAGATACTTTACTCCCATCGTGTAAGGCCCATTCCCAGGATCTACTACGCCTCTTATATCAGTCCCTGGATCAAGTAGTTAATACGTATAATACAATAATTGTTGCATCACAGTCAACTTTGTACATAAAAGTATTAAGGTTATAGAGTCTAAAAGGTCTACAAACCATACTATATATTACAGAACTGGACTAGCGGCCATCAAAAGCACAACGGAATGTCTACCTAGAGACCTAGAGCCACATGCAACTAGGGTGCAAACGTGACTACTAAGTCTACTCTTCATCCGCGCCTTCAACTCCAATGTAGTCGGTATCTGCTTCCTCGTCTGAATGATAGTAAGAATGAGTATAGAAGATACTCAGAAAGTCCTATACTACTTCAAGAGGTTGATAGATGCATAAAAGATAATGCAAGGATAAGGATTTACAGTTTAGTTTTAAGCGTAAAACAGTTTTATGCAGGTATCTAGTTATATCATCTACTATTGACTTTAAAGCAGTTGAACCAGAGAACAAGGTAACAAGGTATATCTGGAGGTTTTTTGTCCAGGAAGGGTCTACACCTCACTCCACAGTTCCTATCATTATATCTAGTGTACCTCTAGTACCACACAGCTCCTGACGGATTGAACCAGTAACCTCATCATATGAACATCTAGTTCACACACTCACTGGTCAAAGATCCACATACCCCTGAGTCTAATCAAATGAGGTCATGCTTTGTATGTCCATGACTGTAAACACGACTATTCGAATAGATTTACACTCTACAGAGATTGTACATTGTACCCACTCAATATGCCCAGTCTCCAACCGTTGTAAGCGGAGGAGCGAAACATATCAAGACACTTCAATCACCGTCCCTTGCCGAATTTTTCTACGAGACACCCCAAGTATTAGAGGCCTTGTACTAAATGCCAGTCAGCTTTTGCTGTCACTCAAAACATTCAAACAGAGGGCCAGATAGTCATTTGGCTCCTCATTGCTCTCAGCCTCCTAGTATGATGCCCAACGTGATCGGAAGAAGAAAAGTCAAGTCTTATCCATTCAGGATGCATGGTTGCACTAAGGTTTCTTAGCATGTCAGAGCAATTGATTCAGTGCTTAAATGGCCAGGGTAGGCATCTACTTGGCAATAAATATCACGAAGGTAACTCAAGTCCCCAAGAGAATCCTTGAACAAAGGACTATTCTACTTGCCCCCACCAAAACAGTTTTCACCCATTTTACCCATCTCCTACCATATCCCACATGACATCAAGGATTTCACAACCATCAAGGATTTCTAGTATATGAGTTAAATTGATAAATAGTGAAGCAACATCTCCGAAGAGATGTATTCCAAAGCGACATCTCTGAAGAAGTGTATTACATCCTAAGCATGCTAGATATAGATAACAACATATTAAACCTAGGGTTATATGTATCATAGATAAGACATTTCAGGCATGGTAATTGTTTGATAGGATTTAACTACTGTAAGTAGTTTTATAAATAGCACAATACATAGCACATGCGATAATAAGTTATGTTTTAAGTTGATGAATTAGATTATTGCAAAAACAAGGGTTCAAAATGATCAAGAAGATAGGACTTGCATTCTTTGAAGTCTTCTTCTAAGCCTTGGTCATAACCAGGATCTTTCATGTTCTCTGTGAAGTCTTCTGGTTCTGCAAACGCAATTACGGTTAACAACAACCTATACTAGAGAAGATCAATTAACACCAAATGAAATACAAAAAGAGCCATAATGGATATCACACTATGATAGAAAGGTAGATCTTAAATTTATAGGAATTTAGGCAAAGAATCGTCGAAATTGGAGTTAGAACGGAGAAATTATGAGTCTTGGAAGATTTAATCTAAAATTAAATTGAGAAATTATGAAATGGTTCTATTCATGGGTCGGGCCCAAAGGTGGGACGCACTAAATAGTAACTAGGTGGGTCCATAGAATAGTACTTAGATTGGGCTGAGATGGGCTTGGATTTGGGCCTAGGCTTGGCTGCAAAGTAGTCAGCCCACTGGAGTTAGCCCGCCTGGTGTCGCGGGCTACGGAAGCTGGGCTGACCCACTAGGGCATGGCTCCCACCTGCTGGGCTGGCCTTGCAGGCTAGTGGCGCGCGGGCCGAACCACAGCCTAATCAACCGGGCTATGCAGGCAAGGCCAGGACCTAGCCATGCTCACGTGTACGCGTGGGCTCACCGGTAGGGCGGAGCAGCTTAAGGGGAAGCGACAACGAGCAAAGGCGGTGGAGCCACACCAGAGAGCTCATCAGCGTTGTGTTAGGGCTACGGCTTGGGTCAAAGGTGTTGGGGCCGATGGTCTACACGGGCACATGGATCCATTTTGGGGGTTGACGACGACAAGCGGCCACCAGAGTAGGTCCAGTCGATGGCCGAAGATGGCTATGGTGGCGACAGCTTGGTCATCGGTGAATTAGAGGAAAGGGAGGAGGATTCAGCCGCTGAGGGCTCCTACAATGCGGTGCGATGCATGGAGTCTAGCCAGGGGGTTTAGCGGCCGATGGCCTAGCTGTGGCCTGACCAGCAACGTGCGGCCGAGGCACGGTGGAGTGCAGTCACTACGGAGAGCTGCGCCAGCGTCGTGCTAGAGGAAAAGTAAAGCGCATAAAAGAAGGAGACGGGGAAGAAGGCAGTGCAAGCTCCAACTCGGTGGGGAAGACGTGCCAATTCAGTTGGGGAAGCTGTTCGTGACTCCTTCCTTGCTCCACGTAGCTAGGGTTCGGCCAAATCGCGCTTGTGCTCATCGGATTTTGGTGACGGTGGTGAGTTTTGGGGAAAAAGGACAAATATAGTAAAGGGTGGGCAGCCACTCCATTTATAGCAGATTGGGGGGGGGGGGACACAGAGAGGCGGTGCGGTGCGACGTCATGTTGTCCTTGGTGAGCAGGACGACGGCGAGGTGGTGGCCACCCTAAACCGTGTGGCATGGCCACTCGCATAGGTCATGTGCATGCGGCGGGCAACAAAGTGTTGGGGTGTCAGGCGTCTCGGGCGGTGTTGAGAGAGAGAGAGAGAGAGAGAGAGAGAGAGAGAGAGAGAGAGAGCGAGAGAAACGGCAAGGGAGCCATCAACATCTTAATGGCACCAGAATCAGCGGTGATTAGTAGCAGTGAATGGCAGGTTGCGCTGGCAGAGAGGGGAAGGAGCTAAGAGGTTGCTGAGCTGGCGCGCACGCGTGTGTGCTGGCCTGAGTGAGTGAGCGCGCTACTGGTCAAGAACGGCATTGCGACCCACATGCGTGAGGAGAGGAAAAGCGTGTGCTAGGCTCATGGATGGGCTACGCTGACGGGTTGCGTCGTTAGAGAAAAGAAAGGAGGTGGCCCGCGAGAAAAAGAAATGAATTGGGATTTGGTTGGGGTAAATTCAATAGGAGATGTGGAATTTGGATTTTACTTTGGACTTGGCATTCATTCAAATAAGTATATTTGAATTATGATTTGGATTTGGACCTTGAGATTTAGGGGAAGATTTGAATTCAAAAGTTTTGAATCCAATGGATTTGAGTTGAAGGGAAAACTAAGAATATATTTGGATTTGAGAGACATTAAAATTTAAATCTCATCTCAAAGAGCCATAAAAATAATTAAACCAAAATGCATATGACCAATTTAATATAGGGTTAATTTAGAAGTAAATTCAGTGCACTTTGGAATACTTAGCCAAAACGATACATTTGAATATACACGTGTGTGTGTGTGTGTGTGTGTGTGTGTGTGTGTGTGTGTGTGTGTGTGTGTGTGTGTGTGTGTGTGTGTGTGTGTGTGTGTGTGTGTGTGTGTGTGTGTGTGTGTGTGTGTGTGTGTGTGTGTGTGTGTGTGTGTGTGTGTGTTTCCTTGATTTTATGTTATTTTAATTAATGATAGTTTTTAAATTGGAGCAAATTCTGCTATATTATAAAAATGATAAAACTCAGGATGTTACACATCGGGTAGTGATATTGTGGATAGTTCATCCACAATTGAATCTAAAATTTCTGAAGTTGTTTCAAGAACTGCAGAATTTGAGGTAGTTTTAACTATTGTTGATAATGATTCTTTGGTTACTCCTACACCACAACTAATTTTTTATTCAAAACTTCTAGTAATAATAATCATTGTATTACTCGAGATAAAACAAGAAGGAATATTCAATTGCCTGCTAGATATCATGATACGGATAATATGACTAGTTATGCTCTTCTTGCTACACAAGATATTCATGATACTATCGAACCCTCTTCTTATTCTGATGCAATCTCATGTGAAAATTCTTCTAATCAATTGACATCTATGAATGAAGAATTGAGAGCTTTGATAAAAAAAAGCATACATGTGATTTTATTGAACTTCCAAAAGGTAATAAACTTTTAAAGTGCAAGTGGATTTATAAGAAGGAAGGTATCTCTAAAATTGAACCTACAAGATGGAAAGCCCATTTAGTGGTAAAAGGTTTTGATCAAAAACAAGGTATTGACTTCAATGAAGTTTTTTCTCTTGTTGTACGCCACTCCTCTATTCGGGTGATTCTTGCTTTTGTTGCTTTATTTGATTTGGAATTAAAGCAACTTGATGTTAAAACTGCTTTCTTACATGAAGACTTAGAAGAGGAGATATTTATGAAACAACTTGAATGTTTTGCTACTCCTGGAAAAGAGTATTTAGTTTGTCATTAGAAAAAGTCTTTTTGTGGTCTTAAACAATCTCCTAGGTAGGGGTATAAAAGGCTCAATTCCTTTATAACTGCACACCAATATTGACGATGAGTAATATAAAATTACCATATAGACTGTCCTATATGTATACAAATTCACTAGGGTTTCCTAGATTCTCGGATAATACAACTGTACCCAGGAAAGGAGTCCTTGGACGCATAAAAAATGCCTGTAGGTTACGTATAAAAAATCCTACTTGAAAAGATGTTCGGATGCTATATGGCAACCCCCATATATATACGGAGTCAGGGGACCCTGCGGAGGACAAGACACAAGTCCATCAAACAAGCAACAAGAAAACGTAAGCCTTAAGCGCTCCATGAGCCCCAAGCCTTCTGTTCTCATGATCTACATCGACATCTCATCAAACTACATGCAAGGAGCCCTTGACTAGGTTTAGATCCTATCTAGACTAGCCAAAACCCCCCATTATAATTTGTCTCGAAGATCAATACAAGACCATATCACGTAGGGCTATTATCCTTTGGAAGGCCTAAACCTATATAAATCTCTGTGTTTTAGCATACGATTCGGCTACAGGGAGTATCCCCTCTTTATTCACGTATTTGTAAGCTTGGTAGTTTACTAATCATCGACATCTAGCATCGTCCGTGGGGATCATGAGCAACGATGCTGAATCTTCACCACAAAATATGTCACCGACTCCACCTAGGTCTACACCAAGAACTGGCTACTCAGACGAGGGGTTCTAACACAACTTTGTCCTCTTGCCCGATAAGGATCTGATGATCAATCGGGTGGGTCTAGGAGACGACTTCCTTGGTAAGGAATCGTAGTCGATGCCGAAGAGACCATTTTTTCATCAAGGAAAGGGAGTAGGACGTACGATTCCCTCAACTCAGACTCGATGGTGACTCTTCAAGTAACCGGAAAGTAGGACGTACGATGCCCTCAACTCAGACTCGATGGTGACTCTTCAAGTAACCGGCCCTAGAACGTCCACGACTAAGCACCTGAGGTACATAATTGTACTTTTATGTATCGCTGATGCTCAAAAGATCGAGAGGCTAGGGCAACCCTCCTTTCTCCAAGTGGAGAATGCCTGATATATGTTTTTCAAATTTACTTTCCAGTTACAAACAATTCGACCGAGTACGAAAGCTTGCTCGCGAGTCTTCGAGTAGCTCATGTACCTCCTCCATCGAAGGTGGTGACATCCACCTCCTCTTCATGAATTGAGATTCATAGCAGGTGGTGAAGCGAGTTGGTAAGGAGTATTAAACCTCATATAATACCATGACAACTTACCTTGTAGAGCTGAGGAAACTAGAAAAGAGATTCATCAGACTTGAGAAAGACAACCACCTTGCTGATAGTCTTGCTCGACTAGCCACCTCACGATATTTTGGACGTCCCAGGATCTTTTAAGAAAGATTCTTGAAGCCGTCTGTGACATCATAAGATGACATGGTCAAATGAGTGGTGGGCCAAGAGACCTATAACTAGCTTTGGATGTTACCAGGAATTGGCGCTCCATAAGGAATCATGGGGGAACTCATAACTCTGCTCGAGTATGAAGATACGTGGATAGATCTAATCCACAAGTTTTTTCAGGTTCGAGTCATGCCTGAGTACGAGGCACTATCTGAGCTGGTTTCCCATGGACCGAGATATATACCCTGGTCGAAGATACCCTCTATCAAAGAGGTGCCTATGAAGTGCTCATGACGTGCATCTCTCGGAAGTAGGGTAGCAAACTACTCAAAGAAATCTATGAAGGGTGTGCGAAGGTCATGATTCCTTTTGAACCATGGTTTGAAAGGCTTTCAGACAAGGTTTCTACTGGCATATGATTCTCCATGATGTGAGCAAGATGGTAAAAAGATTTGTCAAGTGCCAGTTTCACAGCAGACGCATCCATCATCCCAATCGAGCTCTATAGATGATCCCCTTGTCGAGGCCTTTCATGACTTAGAGTCTATATATTCTCGGGTCCCTTCCCGGCAGCACCGAGGGGCTTCAAGTTCCTTTTCGTCTCCTTCAGTATCTCTACCAATAAAGGACTCAAGTGCTAATACAATTAGCCAAATATCAAATCTTTCCGGAGCTACTATGACCAAGATGTCCGACAATGAACCCTCGAAGCCAAGAACCTGGTTTTATGACCTGTTTAGAGCCAACGTAATAGCAAGAAGCTATCTCTGAAGTGGGAGGGTTTCTACACGGTGGCTAAAGTCTACTCGCCCTGGGTCTCTTAGCAATAGAGGATGGATGAGTCTTCAATAATTCTTGGAGCATCGACCAACTCCAAAAATTTTGTGTGTAAGTACTAAGAGTAAGTTTACACTACTAAATGTTCATATTTCCCGTAAGGTCATTTGAATCCCTTTGTGTTCTTTTTTGTCTTCCCTAAACTAAACGTTTGGCACCCGTAAGAAGGTACACCGACGGTAAACCACAATTCGGGTACCTTTACCTATTGCATGTACTTGGATAAGCCCGGATAAGGTCACACAAGAGTTTCTATGACAAGACGGGAAGTATGGGAGTTCAATTCTTTTCTCTTACCCCGAATGGATGATTTATAATATCTGGTCAACAGTTTTTATCTTATTATCTTTGACTATCTACCTGAGTTTTCTTCCCAGATAACCAGTTGGAGCTAGATAAATACAATATACCAAGAGCTAATGAGAACATATTGTATGTGTGCCAAAGCGACTTCCTTCATGTGGGGACAATGTTCTAAGTTACGAACAAAAAGGCTGACCCAATTAAGCTCGCTGAATAGTAATGAAGTCATCCTACCCTAACCAGAGGAGGAAGCGAGTAGACTAAGCATGTTAGGTATCAGTATCTCCTTGGTATCTAGTTTCCAAGAAGTCCCACCGTTCTCATTTACATTCTTTTTTGTTTTTTTACTAACAAAAGAAAAAGTTTCTATTCCTAAGCACAGGATACAAAAGAAAACCTAAGTGGACTCGGCGATTCTCCGACTGGCCCCCACGGCAGTTCCAAATAATACTAGGAGTTATGATCTTCTATGCTAGAGTTGTAGCGAAAATAGCTCTATTAGATCATGATTGTGATTTTGGTGATTAATAACAATATAGTCAATGAGACTAACATGTTTGTCAAGAATATATGATAGTAGGTCTCATGGATGCAATACATGAAGAAGCCACCGTAGCCGGGACAAAGTTGGACTAAATTGGAGAAGTCCCAAGAAGATTTACCTCACCGGATGGTCCGGTGCTCTGGGTGTTGAACTCACTAGAGCTTTGATTGCTTATCAAGACAGAAAGAGGATAAGTTCACTGAATGCTTCGATGGATAAGTTGATGAAATCACCGAATGAATTCTTGGGTGACACGTGGCCAAAATTGTTATGAGTGTTACAACGGATGGTCTGGTGTTAGTGTTGAAAGTGCACCGGACTAATTTTAGGAGAGGTGGAATTGCCTAGGAAATAGTGAAGTTTAACTCACCAATTTATCCGGTGATGCAATGATGACTACACCGAACTAATCAAGAATTTTAAAGGTCAGTTCACCGGATGGTCCGGTAAAGATGGTGTGTATGCCAGACCAATTCTTGCAGAGTACAATTTCTTATGGCAGAACAAACTTCACTCACCAGATGGTTCGGTGATAAATAGGTTGCACACACCGGACAAAGAACAGTGCAAAGAAGCAGAACAAAGTTCAATGCAATGGATGGTCCGGTGATGAAGACCGGAGCATTATTTCTAGAGAGGGTTGCATTAGCTCGGTTGGCTGAAGTCAACTCAATGGATAGTCCGGTGATGAAGTGATGTGCATCGGATGGATACACCGGAGCAATTTACACAGAGAAGAAGGAAAGACTCAGATGGCTCAGGATAACTCACCGGATAGTCTGGTGATGGAGATGAAGTATACACCGGTGTGTTCGGTGTTCACGGAGGCTTGAGTAGGGTTCAAACGGCTAGTTTATGAGAGTGTACTCACCGGATCATCCGGTGTTAACAACTTCTCTGAGCTGTTGGGTTAATGGCTAGTGCACAGGTTTGAGGATATAAATACCCCTCCAATCAGTTATTTGAAGGTGTGGCGTGCTACTGGAGTCCAGAGAAGTTCATGTACACCTGAAAAAACATCCAAACCACCAAAGTGCTTAATGTGATTATCCAAGGTGATTAAGCATAAGAGTAGTGAGTGATTAGTGCTTATACGCCTAGGGAGAGTGTTGCTAGGTGATTGCTTCCTACAGAGTAGATCAAAGAGTGATCCAATCTTGTACCAAGTGGTACGCTGGCACCTTAGTGTCTTGGTGACTCACCGGCAAGCTTGTTAAACCCTTCGACTTGGTGTGGAGCGACGGCAAGGAAATTTTGCGGGGACACGGAGACCCTTGCCTTGGTGGCTCAAGCTCCAAAGTGATCACGGCGGCAAAGAACCGGTAGAGAGGCTAGTGGTGAGACCTTGCCTTGGTGGCTTGGTGGCTCATCCAGGTGGAGGCCTTGTCTTTGTGACTTGGTGACTCAAGAGCCGTGATCGGGTGTCGACTAGAAACATATCCTTGATGGAGCTCCAACGTGGACTAAGGGTGTTATTCATGCCATCGATATCATGGGAAAAATTCTTGTGCCGAGTTTGATCTCTCTACCTTATTTACGTTTCTGCATTTACATTCTTGCAATTTACCTTCTTAGATAGTTTGCAAGCGCTTTATTGGTAGAGTAGACAAACTAGATAAACCTAGAGCACATTTAGATAGAAATTGATATAGGTTTATATTGTATTATTTTTGGAGCCAAAATAGTTCTAAGTGTCTTAATTTACCCTCCTCTTAGGGCATCACTGATCACTTCAAGAGTCCTATAGCATTTTATGGTCAGGATCTCTTCCAGTGCATGAGGGGGCTATTGGTATGAAATCCAGGAGAGTTGGTGCATGACATCAACAAATACTCTTAGTTTTCAAACGTCATCATGATATTTCTTAGGAAAGATTCTCTTCACCACCTACATGAAATTTCTGCCATGACAGTTCATGTTTCAAGAAACTGTCAAGCGAGAAGTCACTTCTCCCCATCCTTATTGGGATCCCAAAAAGTTGGGAAGATATTACTCGGTTGACTCGAAATCCCTACTCGGATGGGGTACCTCCTTGGAGGCTCATGTAGCTACCCGGAGTTGTCTAAAATCCCAACTAGATGACCTGAGGAATTCTGGATGCCCGAATAGATGTATATCTTACTCAGAGACCCGAGTTATCACTCGAAGAAACAGCTTGTCAGGATATTTCTGGCTGGGCTAAGTTTTTTTATCCGTCACAGCCTCACTTCACGTACTGATGGGGGCTTGACGATGAGTAATATAAAATTACCGTATACGACTATCCTCTATGTATACAAATCCCCTTAGGTTTTCTAGATTCTCATAGCACACGACTGTACCCAGGAAAGCAAACCCTGGAAGTATGAAAACTGCCCACAGGTTACAGAATATCCCTTAAATTTGGAAGTTTATCTCTAAGTTTTGACCAAATCCTACTCGGAAATATGTTTGCATGCTACACGGAAACCCCCACATATATATATACAGAGACAAGGGACCCTGAGGCGGACAAGACACAAGTCCATCAAACAAGCAACAAACCAACTAAAGCCTTAAGCGCTCCACGAGCCCTAAGCCTTCTGTTCTCGCGATCTTCATAGGCATCTCGCCGAGACTACACTCAAGGATCCCTTGACTAAGTTTAGATCCCATTTAGACTAGCCAAGTCCCCCTATTGTAATCTATCTCGAAGATAAATACAAGACCACAATATGAAAGGCTATTATCCTTTGGGAGGTCTGAACCTGTATAAATCTCTGTATTTTGATATATGATTTGGCGTATAATTCGGCTACAGGGAGTATCCCCTACTTCATATTCGTAAGATCGGAGGTTTACTAATCGTCAACTAATATTCTTGCATCAATTATGATAATTTTGTTTACTTCAAACAATTTTTCATTGGATCTTTTATTTATTTGCCACTCTATGTTGATGATATGCTCATTACTTCTCATGACAAATGCTTGATTGATCAGTTGAAGGCTCAACTTATTCATGAATTTGAGATGAAATATCTTGATCGTACAAAGAAAATTCCTGAGATGAAAATTTAGCGTGATAGCAAGGTTGATAAATTATTTCTATCTCAAAAGGGTTACACTGAGAAAATACTTGATATATTCAATCTCAGTGATTGCAAGCTTGTTTCTACAACTTTTACTTCACACTTTAAGTTATCTTCAAGTCAATGTCCTACTAACGAAGAAGACAAATATTACATGCCATGTGTTCCTTACGTCAATGCAGTTGGAAATCTCATATATGCTATGATTAGCATTAGACCAAATTTAGCTCATGCAGTTAGTTTGGTTAGTAGCTTTATGTATAATCCTGACAAAGAATATTGGAATGTTGTTAAGTGGATTCTTCGTTATTTGAAAGGTATCTCTAATTTTCGCTTGACGTTTGATAATAATAAGGTGAAGACAAATAATATTATTGGGTTTGTTGATTCCAATTATGATGGTGATCTTGATAAATAAAGGTCTATTTCTAGATATATTTTCTCTCTATGTGGCTCAACTATCAGTTGAAAAACTTCTCTTCAATATATTACTGCTATTTCTACTACTGAAACAGAATATATTTTAGCTACCGAAGGTGTCAAGGAAGCTATCTGGTTGTGATGTCTGGTTTCTGAACTTGGTATTCCACATGATATTAATATTACTTATTGTGATAGCTAGAGTGTTAGTTGTTTGACCAAGAATGATATGTTCCATGCCAAGACCAAGCACATTGATATCAAGCATCACTTTATTTGCAGTATTATTGTCCAAGGGCAAGTTATTATGGGAATGATACATACTAATGATAACCTCATAGATATGCTTACCAAGTTACCCTCTAATACTAAGTTCAAGCATTGCCTGAACTTAGTTTATATTCATGGTGCTTAATAGCCCTTTGGAGTTTCGAAGACAATTTCTTCATGGACATGTTTATGGGGATTTTGAGTCAAGAGGAGATTTGTTGGATAATGACTCAAACACCTCAGGAGTGCAAATCCTAGATGAATACTACAAATATTCCTAGTCGAATTCGACTCCGAAAAAGTGCATATAAATATGAGCCACCATTGTACTTGTAATTATGTCCCATCATAATAAAATTTGTCTTCAGCAGTTTTTTCCTTCGCATTAGAGGGTTTTTTCAACATTAAATTTTGTGTCTATCGTCCATCTTTTCTTAAGTTTTATAATTATGTTTTCTCTCTGTTATAAGCAGTGGCGGACGTAGGACAACCGGATAGGGAGGCTCCTCTACCTCTTTCTCCTTCTTCTTCCTGTTCTTCACCCTCTCCCTTTTCTTCTTCCTCTCCTTCATCAATGGCCCCACATAATTGGGGGGGGGGGGGCGTCCATGGTCCACATGCTGGTAGGAGGCTTGATCCCCCCTCCCTAAATCTGCTCATTGTTCTAAGGCATGGGGCACATCTTCTATTTGGGTATTATGTGATTACTAACTAGCCACTACATCAAGGATCACTATGTCAAAATTTATATTTTCCCTATTCTCTAAAAATGATGTCATAGAGCTCTACGAAGAATCAAAACAAAAAAATAACCCATGATTTCCTATTTATTTTCCGGACAATGAATAAAACCTCATTTCACTTGGCTGGCATCATATAAGGAGGATGGAGGTAGCGAACAATGCTTAGGGTTCAGATTAGACATTTAAAGCGGATGAATTTCTTCTCCGCTCCATAGAGATGGGGTGGAAGGTTAGCCTAGCGGTAGGCAATGATGGTGAGGGAGTACGACCTGAGGGTATGGTCCCTGCAACCCAATGGTTTAGGGGTCGTCGGTGGTAGGGAAGAAGAAGCATGGAGATAGTGGCATAAGCCGCCAGTGATGGAAGGGTTGGCAATGGGAGATGGCATAGTGGACAACACTGGTTACATCATTGTTTCAAAAAATACCCGCCAATGGTGAGACGGAGACATTGATGCAAATAGGGAGGGGAGGAGCATTTGTGAGTGGAAGGTGGCGAGTAGGGGTGTAATCGAATCAGATACGGACGGATATAGCTCATTCTGTATCCTATTCTATATTTTTTCGCGGCGTCGGAATCAGACATGATAGTACTAGATAATTATTTCTTCATCATATATCATATCCTACATTTTTCTTCTCGGAGTCAGAATCGAAGCAGATAGTGCCGCAAGCTTTCGGATAGTCGGATAGATAGAAATTTTCACTTCATTTGCATCCCCACACAACACATTAAATAGTATAAAGGTGCAATCAAAGTGAGCATAGATAGAATGATTGATGAGATGTGAAAACAAGAGCATTAAGTATTATCTTTCTACAGATATGTGATAATCTACCTATATATTATCATATTTTAACTGAAATCACAATAGGTTTTCTCGTTACACCTAATATTCGGATACTTTAGACGGATACCAGCCGTCTTGTATCATATCTTATATTTTTTTTATCGATCCGAAGTCGGACACGAATAATGAAGAATAGTGTCAGATTGTCAATATTGCATCCTATATTTACTTCGTAGCCTTTGGTCGGTGGACGAGAAATATCCATCCCGTTTTCACTCCTGGTGGTGAGGGTGGGCATTGAACCGCCCTGTTCATTGTAACCATGGGTTACTTGTTCACGTACTACAAATGAGCATGATTGCTAAAATACAACATATTCTCTTCATTTTACTATGTTTGTCCATGGCTTCAGGAGAATTCGTTTCAAAATGTTTGTCTATTGAGAAAATCAAGAGTGTAGTTATTCGAATATTTTCACTTTCTACCTCTAATTAAATGTTTTGAAAGAGAGAAAGTAGTGTATCATGTCATTTAATAGGTGTATGATGGTTATTTCTCATTGATTTTTTCTTGAAACTAATACTTTTTTGTCCATACGCACGGTAGGCTATGGACAAACATTGTGAAACAGAAAGAGTATTACATATATTCAATCAATTCGCCACAATGTTCACAGCTCCAAACTTTTTGCAGCCTAAAACTAAGGAATGTATCATGTATGGCCTGTCTTTTGCACAATCTAGCTACTTGTAATCTTGTTCCATCCACAAGGAGGCAGCCCTTGTCCCAAATAGAATCCTCCAAATAGGGGCAACGGCGATCGAATAGGACAGGGCAGCCATTACTGAAGTACTTCTACCACCATATCAAAACCTAAGTGAGATTAATCTTTCATATCAATCGCAATGCACATTTTCGAATCCAAGTACTTGCAAAAAGGCGCACCACACATGAAACAAACAAAAAACAACTTAATCATCGTGGCCTCTTATAAACCAGACACATCACGTCGGCGACGAGTAAAATAAGGATATGGTTGCATGGCTTTTCATCGCCGTTGCAAATATATTAGTACAACGAAACGCAAATGGCTGAGTGGGAGACATGGGATGTGTTAGTGGAAAAGCGAAGGTATAAGCGTGTTAGAGTTCGATCAGGGGAGCACTAGATGTGGGTCAGTATTTGTGGGCTCCAAAGGGCTCAGGGTACAAAAGCTATCAGTATAATAACTTGTTTCAGGTAGTTTCGGCTAAGTAGTTTACGTGTTCCAATCCTGGAGGCGGCTGAGCAAGACAAAGTAATAGAACTACCTGAGAGATGTTATAATATATGTAGTGCATGCATGGTATCTGTTATCGTTTCGGCTTATATGTATGTCCGTATGTGTGGTATTTTGAATGAGGAATACTATGCGTGTGTCCCCTAATTTTTCGTACAAATTCTGGACTGAGAGTGTAGAGCTCATGATTATGTGGTGCAAAGATCCCTAATCGTGCAGCTACATACATAGGTAATGCTTTATGGATGCTGAAAATAAACAAACACAAATCTAGATGAAAGGAACATCCCCGGGGTTAAGGACAGGCTAAGAATATGTCCCTTAAAGCAAGCATTACTTTTTTGATGTGCTGAACATCAAGTAGGATACTGAGCTTTTAGAAAAGGGTCTCTATATGGGCATCAACATGGCTGTTCTGTTCATTTTTCCATTTGACATATAGTGAAACATAAATAAAGTTGGTCATGCAGTTTTCTTTCAATTTCTTCATTGTTTTGCTTGCTACGTCCTTGATTTGAGCATTTTAATTATATCATTGTTGTGAAACTAGCCAACCGCGTCGTCCGCGTCTTGTGTAGCAGTATATGTATCCAGGGGCGAAGCTAGAGCAAAACAGAGGGGGTGCAAGATTTTAGCACAACTACATCGCGAGGGGCTTGGAGTTGGGGCCTGGGGTCTCGCCGAGCAACTAGGTCGAAGGGGGTGCACCAATTTGGGCCAAGGGGGGGTGCGTATATGATAAAAAATTGATGGTAATAACTAATTTTTAGATTTGGTCTGGGTGCATCCGCACCCTGTACAGCCTACTGGGCCTCGCCCCTGTATGTATCAACTTTGTTGAAATATAGGAGTTCCATCTCGAAGTCAGTACAGAACATATTCCAAACTTTACAACACTGCTTTGATGATTTGAAATGAACTTGAGCCTTTTTTGGGCACACTTGAACACAATTGTTTAGAACTTCATTGCCTTGTTGTTTTGCGATGTGCCAGAATCATCAGAGCACCGGCCAAAAGAATTACTAAAGAGAAGAATAAGAACATGGTACAATGACTTTTCTGCTCATTGCGTATTACTAAATTGCTCCAATCAAACTGTCGACCAATCACAAAGCTGAAGTGAACTTAAGTTGCATTGCATGGAACTTGTCGTCCCTACTTTCCAGCAACTGCCTCCCAGGTCATACCACTTTTTGGCGCCGAGTTCAGATAAACAAGTAAAAAGTTTTACAACACACGTGGTTGGATTGGATCCATACTTTGGATGAAGCATCTGGGAGACGTGGCTCCTTTTCTATAGAGCTAATCTGCTAATGATTGGGGATTCTGTACTAATATTATCAAGATTAAATAGGGACAGATGGTTTGTGTATGTAAAAAAGTATTAGTATTAGATTAGCTGGCATCAATGTGAGATGATTTTTTAAAAACAAATTGTATGAAAAGGTCTACTAAATGCGGCAAACTTATAATGTAATGGACGGTTCGTATGCTGCAAGTATGATTAAAGGACTCCAATTGGGACATATTTTTGTGCCAGGAGTGTCCATCAAGAACCGTACACATTACTATAGAACAGATCATAAGTAACATCTCATCAGTATTGGTTCGAGCATAATCGATATTGTTGACGTATAAGCGTCGATTCTTAAACTCTCGCACGTGAACCACGATCGAGGCGCCACGAACCTGCACTGATAGTGCCTATTAGTGCCAATTCTTCGTGCCTCAATTATTGCTCGAGCGCAGGAGTTTAAGAACTAGTACTGATAGTTACTATTAGTGTTGATAGAAACTAGAATCGACACTGATGTCTATGTTATTTCTATATCTAGCACTTAGCCACTCTCCTCATTTGCTCTATTCAGCCTGACGCCGCTCATCCTCCCCGACCACCTCCTCCTCCCCATCCGCAACCTCCTCGTCGTGCGTCAGCTCGTTGCCTCCTCGTCCTCATCCTCTTCGTGTATCGGCTCGCCGCCTCCTCCTCGTCGCGTGTCGACCGCCGCCTCCTCATCCTCGTCGTGCGTCGGCCCGCCGCCGCCGCCTCCTCGACATCTCCATGGCGAGCAGCAGTGGCAGTGGAGGTGAAGGGCGTATATCTAGGCAGCATGGAGGTGGCCACTCCATCCTATCCGGCCTCCCGGGTCCGGATGACCACCCTCATACTCTCGGCCTCTAGATCCTCAACGGCGTATCCCCTTCCTACCCGGAAGGGCCACGAAACACCTAGGTTAGTTCTCAAATTCAAGTTAGCAAATTGTATTTAGAAAAATTATAGTTAGCAATTTTAGTTAGCCAATTTAGGTCCTGAAATTAGATATGTATTTTAGTTCAAAATATGTTGGCTTATTATTAGATATGTATATCATGATATTAGATGTGTATCGGTATATCGATATATCGGTGTTTTAGATATTACCATCACTTTCCAGTGAGTAACTAGTTTGGTACTTCTTTGTTCTATAATTGATGACTTGACATAGTTGCAAGATTATTCGTATGTGCCGATTGATATGGTATTGGTATTTTTTCCTCTAGGTATATAGACGTACCTATGACTTATCCTCGGTACATATGTATGCTTAGAGATAAAAATCTATATGCTATAAATTATAAGAAGGTCAGTTAATATCGTAGTTTATAGTTAACAAATTCAGAAACTACATGTTGATTGATGTAGATACTTCCTCATCTATAATAGCTACATGATATTATTGTGGACCTTGGTGGAAAACCACCTATGGTGACGACCATATTGGCTGGAAACAATAAAATAAAGATCACTATCTCTTTTAGTATTGCTTTTTCTAAAGAATGATATATTACTTTAACAGCATCAAGCTCTGAAACAGACCAAAGACTTATGACTGAAAGATCTGTTGTCCATACACTTCTATAATCAGTTAATCTGTAACTTGGATACATGTTTTCGGACTACAACTATTTTAAATTGAAAGTGCTTGAACAGAATGAGGATGTGCTTGCAATGAATCCTAGGCTCTCGTGGTTACATGCAGCTGAAATGGTTGGTGATATGAACCTGTATTTTGTAGCTAGGATTATTTCAATAATATTAAAATTTCCTCTATATTATTGCTCTTTGTCTGTAGGATTTTTACTGGAACACTCGGATGCGGATAGATTGTAGCTTAACTTCAATCTTATGTCTTCTTGCCCAACAGTGGGGGTACACATTACTTGGTCCTCAATGTAGGAAGGTCCGGGAAGAAAAGTATCAGTTACCCCTTAAATTTTAGTGTGATAATAACAGTTTCGTTATTTATGGAAGTCCAATGAAACTTTTGTTTAAAGCAATAGCTAGTACGCTTATTTATGCACTGAATCATTTTGATATAATATTTGGAGTTAAAATTTTAGATATCAATTATGCATGTAATGATATTTAATGTAATTTTAGAAATACCTGTAATTTAGAAATGCATCACCATTTTGGATTGTGCAATTTTTTTGGCTGCCGAATATCTATTAGTGCCGATTCTATTTTAGAACCAATACTGATAATCAGTATTAGTGTCGGTTCCTAACAGAGAACAGGCACTGATAATTTATTATCAGTGTCAGTTCATGATTAGAATCGGCACTAATAGTGATTTTTAGTGCCAGTTCCATACCCGGCATTGATAGTCACTGACTATCAATACCGAGTAATCAGTGTCGATTCAAAATCTATCACTGATGACGATTTTAAATCGATATTGATGAGATATTCTACAATAGTGACATTATATTATGGTGTGAACAATAATCACTACGTGAATGTTATAATATATTTCTACGTGATGCCAAGTCAGCACAACATATAAAATACAGGAATCTGAGACATGGCTATAGCAAAGTGACAAAAAGTTCCACAAAGGGCTTGCCCAAAGAAATCTGTGATGAACTCTTTAATTTACATTATCATGAAGAATTCACAACCAAACAAAACGGCGTATATTTTTTTTGCGAAAGAAACAAAAAGAAGTATATATTAATCAGTTAACTTTTATCAATCTAGCTGAATATGATGGAGATATTTAATCCGTACACCCCGCGTCTTAGTTAGGAGCATTCAGATGATTTCTTATTATATATACTATATAGGCAAGTGTGGGTTTCACCTAACCTGGTGAATTAAAATTGATCAGATTCATATAGGCGCCGTGCTATAGGACAAGGATATCACCAACACAACAAGGTTTTTATCCCCTCGTCGTCAAGTTTCATGATCATCATGTCTGCGTTGCTGAAAATTACAGCCATTCAAGAAAGTTATCAACCACAAAGGATATTTGCATCCCACTACTACACGACACCACATATCTGACGGAATGTTGTAAAGAAAACTTGATTGTGATAAAGTAAGGCAGATGGTTCCCTATGGAGTTGCCTATTCATCTCCTCTAAATCGTCATCTCGATCCTTTAATTACGCATGTCCTACATGATGAACTTGTGACCACAGATGAGGATGCCACCGCCACTGATAACAGCGATGCCACTGGTATCATTACCATTAGCCACACTGCCACTCTTGACAACCCAACGACGAAGAGGTGTAGACTACCATAGGATATATATAAGTTCTTCCTACATATATATATAGTAAATATCTATATATGTGTAGGAAGAATCTATAGAATGTGTTATCTATATGTGTAGTAATAATTAATATTAAAAATTAATATGTCTATGTGTGTATAATGGGACAAACATTGTATTTAGCTTTTGTTTAATTGTAATTAATATAAACTAATATGTAATTAATATATCTATCTGTGTAGTCAAATATATGCAATTCTAATAAAAAGAACAAAGAATCAAAGATATCGCAAACGGTTTTGGTGGATGACTCGGACGATGGGGAGGAGAAGGAGAACAAGGAAGAGGCCGGCATGCCCATGAATAGATATGATTAGGAGGGCGCCGACAAAGATGAAGAGACAAGGAGAGGGCCAGTGCTGACTCCAGTGACTACAACAGCTATGCCGCCAGTATCATCGCCATCAACCACGCTGCCATCCTCTGTGGCCCGATGACGAATAGGCATAGGCTAGCGTGTGTATATATATATATATATATATATATATATATATATCTTACGCTAGCCTATGCCTATCAAAAAACTTAAAGAATGAGCTATCTACGTGTAGCAATAATATTGAAAATTAATATATCTTTGTATATGGGACAAACGTTGTATTTTAGCTTTTGGCTAATTGTAATATATATAAACCAATATGCAATTAATATATATATGTGTGTAGTCAAATATGCGATTGTAATATAAACCAATATGGATCAAAGATGGTTAAAAACAAAGCATCAAAGATATCGAAGAGGATTTCCAGTCAGAAAACTATCTACAATGACATATATCACATATGATGTTTTATGTACAACCGTCTGCGATATGTTTCATCTCCCAAAAATTTCCCTCCTAATTTTCCCTCCTAATTTCCCCTAAACCCAATATAGGCCTGATGTCTTCCACCATAACCCCCGATTCTATCTACAACGCTGCATCATGGCCCTGACCTCTTCTAACATGCCATTACTACCCCGATCTCATCCACTGCGCCACCCAACCCCAACCTCTTCCAACACGCTAGCCCAGCCCCGATGTCCTCCATCATGCCACTGCGGCCTCAACGCCCTCCACCATGCCGCCTAGACATGATGTCCTCCACTATGCACGGCCCTAGCCCCGACATCCTCCAATGCACCGCCCTAGCCCCGACATCCTCCACCATGACGTCTTCCACTACACCACCATGAGATATGGATGGATGACAATGTTGATGCTAGTAGATGCATAGATCGATGATTGTTCGATACTAGATAATTTTAGATGATTTATTGTGCAATTAAAATAATTTTAGGTGAATTTAGGTTACTTTAGGTCAATTATAGATTAATTTTAGGTGAATTTTAGGATTTTAGTGGATTAGTTACCTCTTGTAGCAATTTTAGTTGAAGTTTAGGTGAAGCCTAAACCCCGCTACCTATAATATCACTTAGGCACAATTGAATAATTTTTGTTTAGTTTTTTCTTTTTTTTTTGGCTATTGGTGATATGTTTGTTATGAAATAAGTTGATGATATGATGCCATATATTGGAAAATAATGATGTTGGATAGCTGTCCTTCTAGATATTGCTAATGATATTTGCCTTTTTAGATCGTCAATTGGAACTTCATCATTTCCTATGAATAGTTCGATGGCTTGGTATTTTGTATTTAATAACCAAAAGCCTAGGATTTGCTCAACTTGGCTCGAAAGCCATGAACAGGTTCATAATTATCTAGGTGCTTGCTACATGATGTATGTAAAATCATGCGGATGCTTTGGAAGCATTCAACTCAACTCTTATTAATTCAAATGATCTCTCATCTAGTGATAAGGGTTCGAGTAGCGGGAGAGGAGGAGATCCACAAAGGTTGATTGTTAAAGTAATATCATTGTAATCTTGTCTTATAATTTTAATACTTTGCTACAGGTTGACTAAAATGGGAACTGTGCACTGAATGAATAACTATTTCTCTAGCTTGTATCATTTTGGACTTGATTGTGATGAATAGCAAAGTATATATCTTTTGCATATGATAAATGTATGTGATGAAAATATGTGTATATCTACCGCCTGTGATTAATGCATGTGTATTATAATAATGCCTATAAGACAAAAAAAAGTTGGCTTTTTACTTAAATCGACTGTGATATGATATGTAAAGTAGATGGTTTAAGAACAACACCATATGTGATACGAACATAACGCAAACGGTTTAAGATGCAAACTGTCTATGATGAACATAACAGATATGGTTTTGCCGAACAAACCATCTATAATATGGATATCACAGACGGTTCTTATTGTCTGTGGTCAATTAAATGATACAGACACTTAACAGCAGACGAAAGAAAAACCATATGTGATATCAATTATCATATACAGTTGTTGAATCGTTGTCATTAGATCAGTTATCATATACACTTAAAGACGGACGAAACAAAAACCGTCTAGCATAACGATTTGGAGTCATCTATACTGAAACATTTCATAGTAGTATCCTCCCCAATGATTGATATTTTCTTTTAGAAGTCGACGGCACCGTAGAAAGATCCACAGAGTAGGTATAGTTTTTACTACCAACCTAGTTGATTCCTATCATGAGCACCTTATCTAGCTCCTTATTTAATTTAGGACTTTAGTAGATGCTATACATGCTAATGCTCCCTAATTACTTTAGGATTTTTTTTTTTGGCTGTTCATGCTAATGTTTGCCACGCCATTGCTCAGTTCTTCATCTGCTAGTACGATTTCTCTCTTATATTATTTCTGCCAAGTATATACAATATGCAAATGGCTATTTGGTCCCTACAGCTGCCTGATCAGGTTAAAGTGATCAAGTAATGATGAGTAATTAAGATTTAAGGGCACGAGTGACTAAGTCTCTTTGAGTGCGCGCGCGTGCTCTCATGGTGCGCACGCGTGCCGCAGACGGACAACGACGAACAAAGCCTCGTCGAACGCGTGAGCACTCGCAGCTCGCCGGAGGAGGAGGCCGGCGGCTATGCGTGTGAACGTTTCGTTACTCAACTTTTGAACATGTCAAACTGTATGCCTGACGAGACACTGATAAGTGGGGCCGTGCCGATGAACTAAAGAGGGCCCATTTGGCAGCCACGGGATATATATACCACTGGTTTCGTTGGCGACGTATGAGCTTGTTTAGCTGGCGAACATACTTGGCAACACTCAACTTTGGCAAAGCATACAAACCACTGCTTTTACAGCGAATAAACTTGTCACCAATACTTAGTCGAATGAATGTAGGGCAGGCTGATTACATTGCTATGTTAAGAAAACAACTGTATGCGACGAGAAGTCGGAACTATCGAGTTTAAACGTGTCAACAAATGAAGTAATTAAGATACACATACAGCTGACTACTACACATTTACGTGCACCTTTTTCTAGTCTAGGAGGCGCAAATTTCAGAGCATGCAATGAACTCTCCACTGATTATGCGCGTAATGCAGAATCAACGACGGCTAATGCAGTGTGGTCTGCTAATTGTTCACTAGCTCGATCAGACCTGAGAGCCGAAGCGTCTTTGACTAAACTTGCTTTCTGCTAAGCATACTGCCACTAGCGATACTAATCTTTAGACCCTTCAAATGCGTAGTCATGAGTGACTCAACCGTAGTTTAATACTGATTTCACATACCAACCTGACGCAGCTTTTGGGCCGGACGTGGGTCCCACAGCTTGGACCTGCAGACACTGGCTTGAGAAATTTCTGAGTCCCAAACGACCTCTGGTCAAATGCAAGCGATTATCCAAAGCTGCAAGGGTCAAAGGTTAATCGATCCATGTTGGAAGTTCGATCACGGAGAGAGGCAAATATTAGGACT
This sequence comes from Phragmites australis, assembly GCF_958298935.1. Taxonomy (NCBI): domain Eukaryota; kingdom Viridiplantae; phylum Streptophyta; class Magnoliopsida; order Poales; family Poaceae; genus Phragmites; species Phragmites australis. The sequence continues at coordinate 35,100,321 of NC_084924.1, read as the reverse complement.
GCATGTGGGCCCCACAGTGAGCATTGCCACAGGGCGATGTGCTGACTTTGGGTGGGGGGAGTTAGGTGCCCAGCTGACAAGCTGATGGTGCGGCGCAAAGTACAAGACACGGCTGACACTTTAGTTTTGTTTGATGATCGGAGTATGCTCAATCATGCGCCGGTTTTTAGTTCTTTCGAGAGTGTTTGTGTCAAACTGTCAATGCAAGTTGTCTAGAAAAATGAAGACATGTTGGAAGCATGCATGGGCTTCTAGAAGATCAGATACGATTTCTGCAAAATAATCAACGAACAAAATCTTATCCCCGGCCTGTTTACAACAGTTATGCTTGTGCAGAATTTAGGAGACAACATCTGCTTCTCAGTTCAATTTCAGCTTTTACTTACTCATAAACTGGTGCAGAATCGTACTGTTTGGTAACATAAGTTGTATAGAACAGGGCCTTAAGGCCTATAATAATGGGGCGCTGGATGCCCGGAGAAGAAACCAGACTCCATTTTGAACGTAGAAAATCTGCTGGATCTCTGAAATTCGTGTAAAATTTGTGGCTTCCGAACAGTCCTGCAATCGGCTCAAGGGTTTGATGGAAATGGTCACCAGTAGCAGTTTTTGAACCACCACCGATTACTTGATACTAATAGTCATTAGCTATCAGTGTCGGGTATAGAACCAGTACTAAAAATTAATATCAGTATCGGTTCGTGGATACAACTAGTATTGATAGTGCAACTATCACTGCCGATTGGTTTTAAACCAACCGATAGTGATAAATGGGGCCGTACGCAGCAGTTGGATTTTATACATGCTATTTCTACATAAAATTTTTAAAAACAAGAAATACTTGATTTAGAGTTAAAATTAATGAGATATGAATTAAAATTCACGAGATAATATAGTTAAATACTCATACGTTGTAACAAGAGTCAAAATTTCCTCGATATAGAGTGTGATGAAGTCTAAAAATGCTGCTTCTTGGCTGTGTTACTCTATGACTGCTGCTTCTTGCGGGAATCCATTGGTATTATGTCGCATGAATAAGCACTTTATTAGCAGGGATGGTAGATGGAAAATGGACATGATATATTGTCTCGGCCAAAATGAGAAATGGACATGATATAGTTAGCTGTTACAAAACTTAGTAATTAAACATCTTCGCGGTTCTTATAATCAGCTCATAGATAGCGTAAGAAAAATGAATACACAAATATAGCCCCACCTGAAGAGGGAAAAACTAGTTTCTATGTATATTTTTGGCATCTTGAGACTAATCAATACAAATTTGTCCTAAATTTGTCACTACATTCATTCATAATCCACTGCATCCATTTGTTTAAAGGGGTAATGCAGACTAAAAGAATTGCCATCATCCATGAGCATCCATCCACCATTCATGAGCATCAAAATCTCAAATTTGCCTTATGCATCAAAATCTCTCAAATTTTCCCTAAACCCACTTACACAAATTTGCCCTCAATGGCTCCAATAAATTTTCCCTAAATCTAACATACCGGAGGGGAGGAGGCCACCGCCTCTCTCAGTCAGTTCAATCATAAAACTGTTTGCCATCTCTCAAATTTGCCCTAAACCTTAGAACCGCCATCATCCAGTAAAAGAACTACCATGTGCATCAAAATCTTTCAAATCTACAACATATCGGTGGTCGGCTGTGAGAAAGAAGACGGAGGAGGTCACCGGGTAGGAGGTCGTGCGAAGGAGGTCGCTAGGGAAGAGGTCGTCGTCGTCGGGGTCGCGTTAAGAGGAGGTAGCATGTCGAGGAGGAGCGGCGCATCAGGGAGGAGGCTACGGGGTGGCGCGTCGAGGAAGAGCGACGCGTTGGGTAGGAGCGTCAGGGAGGATGCGGGGCATCGGGGAGGAGCTGGCCCGTCAGGGAGGAGGCTGCAAGGCGACGAGTCGAAGAGGAGCAGTGTGTTGGAAGGAGGAGCGGTGTTAGGCTGAATGGAGCGAACGAGGGCAACAGGCTAAGTGTTGGATATATCATAGAAGCATTAATGCTGGTTCTATGTACTAACCAACACTGATACATATATCACTGCCAGTTATTACTTAGAACTGGCACTGATAATTATTTTTTACCCGAAAATATTCTTCTATTGTTAAATTCAGCTAAAAACTTGACAAATTCATAGAAAAATGATTGGATTTGAGATAAATGTGAAACCAAATTTGTTGAGTTTATATTACTGTTGTCTACATGATAAAAATACTTGCATGCATTAAATATGCACTAAATTATCTTTATTTCATTAATAAGTATGTAATTTGTTAATTTCGTAATAAAATTATGAAATATCCAAATCCAAAAAAAAATGTGAAACCAATTATGTTAATTTTTCTTTTTTTAATCCAATTTAAATTATAACCAATTCAAACATGCACAAATAAATCAACAATATGTTGAGGTAGGATCTTTGGTGATTTGATAGTGATCGCGTGCATATCTAACAAACTTAATAATATATATTTTCAACCAGAGAAAAGAGTGGTGTTACATAAGTTCGGTCGCCTGGTGTAACACTCATATCAGAACTTTCAAAAAGTTGCTCTTCACAATACATGTTCTCAATACAAATTAAAGCTTATCCAAAATTTATACAAATTTCACCAAATACATGACAGGTGCTTTCATTAAACGATTAATGCTTTGTTATGGTCGTGATGTATGTAGGTAGCTTCCTCAGTGTCATCAATGAGAGGTTGTTCGACATTCTCTCCAAAAGGAGGCAGGTCATCAAATTTGTCGCAGTCTTCTTCGTCGACAACATCCTCAACACTGACAATCTTTCTTTTTCCTTGAAGAACCACATGACACTCCTCCTTGTTTGCTGGGTCCGGACCCTTTGCATAGAAGACTTGTGCAATATCCTTGGCAAGCACGAATGATTGTTCTCTATACCCGATAAGTTTGAGGTCCATGACAGTCATACCGTACTTGTCGACCTTGACTCCTCCTGGGAGTCTGACCCATTGGCACCAAAACAGAGGGTCCATTAACTTGCCATATTCAAGCTCCCAAATCTCCTCTATGAATCCATAGTAGGTCTTCCTATTACCAGCACGATCATAGACATCAATACAGACACCGCTATTTTGGTTAGTGCTCTTGTTGTCTTGTGCTCTCGTATAAAATGTATAGTCGTTAATCTCGTATGCTTGGAATGTGCACATCGTAGTTGACGGGCCATTAGCCAGCAGTTCCAACAGAGCATCGTCGGTATCCTTAGCCATCATGTGTTGACATAACCAATTATCGAAATTATCTCTGTGCTCTCTTGCAATCCAATCATCTGACTTTGTTGGATTTGTGGAGTGTAGCATGCTCACGTGCATATTAACATATGGGCCCACTACAAGTGATTGTTGCAAAACTACAAAATGTGCTTGAGTGAATGAAACAAGATCTTTGATATGGATTGAAGTATGACATATCGTCTCATTCCCCTTTAGCATCCCCTTATAGTGAGATATTGGCATACCAATTGTGTTCAATTTCATATAGTCAATGAAAAACTCAATGACCTCCTCTGTATTCCACCCTTGCATAATACAACCTTTCGGACGACCTCGGTTACAAAGATATTTCTTCAGGATCCCCATGAACCTTTCGAAATGATACATCTGATGCAGAAACACGGGACCAAAGCTCTTTATCTCACCCACAATGTGAATAATTAGATAGGAAATTATATCAGAAAATGTGGAAAAATAGTCTCAAACTGATATATAGTATGGACCACATCTTCCTGCAACTTTGCCAGTTTGTTCGGATCAATGACCTTTTGTGAAATTGCATTCAAGAACGAACACAGATTTATGATTGGATCTCGAACCTTATCTGGCAGAATATCTCTAATTGCAATAGGAAGCATCTGCGCCATCATCATGTGACAATCATAAGACTTCATGCCAACTAATTTCTTATCTTACATGTTTACTAAGCTCCTGATGTTGGAGGAGTAACTAGTCAGAACTTTGACATCACGCAAGCAACCACATAGGTTGATCTTCTCTTCTTTTCTTATAATGTAGCAAGTTGTGGGAGTTTCTTTTTGTTGTTATCTAATTGTATATATGTAGGTCCTTTTTGAGGTTTATTTCTTCCAGATCCAGTAATGTACTAATCAAGCTATCAAACACATTCTTATCCACGTGCATGACGTCGATTGCGTGTCAGACCATAAGATACTTCCAATAAGGCAGCAACCAAAATATTGATATCTTTTTTCATATATGAGCATGTTGCTCAGTCGGGATTTTTGCACTGTCTAGCCCCTTTCCAAGTACAATTATAAGTGTCTTTACCATCTTAAATACATGTTCTCCAGTGTGAATCTTCAGAGCTTGACGATTCTCCATTGTCCCATCAAAAGCTCTCTTTTTTCTTATGGTATGGGTGATCTACATGAAGAAACCTACAGTGACCCATGAAGATCATTTTCTAACTGTTCATCAGCCATCGCTCCTCTGTTTGCTCCAAGCATTAAATACATCCATTGTACCCTTTTACAGTCTAACCTGATAGGTTACCAAGAGCATGCCAATCTGAGATCATTACGAACAGTATTACGCGTAGGGTGAAACTCTAACATCTGTACTCATCCCATACTCGTACGCCATCTTTCTATAGTTCAAGAAGATCTTTAACCAGTGGTTCGAGGTACACATCGATATCGTTGCCTGGTTGATTCGGCCCACTAATCAACAAAGGCATCATAAGGTACTTCCGTTTCATGCACATCTAAGGTGGAAGGTTGTAGATACAAAGAGTCACGAGCCAAGTGCTATGAGTACTTCTCGTGTTACTGAAAAGATTCATCCCATCCATACTCAACCCGAATCTTATATTCCTCACTTCATCTTTGAATTCTTTGTATCTTGTATCGAATCTCCTCCATTGCATGGCATCAGCAAGTTGTCTAAGCATTCCATATTTCTTGCGTTGTTCGGCATGCCATCGTATCAACTCAGCATTCGCTTTGTTAGCAAACAGTTGCTTCAAATTGGGGATTATAGGTAAATATCAAACCACCTTAATGGGAGCCTTTTCTTCTTTCTCTTCACCCCCATGCCATTGCTCTCTATATCATCACAGTTACGCTTGTACTGTGGTGCATTGCAAACGCGACACGCTTCCAAGTCTATATCTTCGTCACAAAAGAACATGCAGTCTTTTCCTCATGTATGTATTTTCTCTCCTTCCAATCCCAACGGGTAGACAACCTGCTTAGCATGGTACGTATTTTCGGGCAACACATTCCCCTTTGGACGCAATTCTCTCAAGAATTCTAACAATTTATTAAATCCCTTATTGGCTCAACCATTGCTAGCCTTTATTTGCATCAATATCAGCACCACATGCAACTTGTTGTGCTCACCTTTACAGTTCAGGTAAACTGGTGTTTTAGAGTCATCTACCATAGGCTAAAACTTTTGATATTGTCTTTCACAAGTGAAGTCCCCCTCCCCATCGTGATATTTGTTCTATATCGTCATCATTGTTCCTAACAAAAGTATCACCTCCATCGTTCTCAACAAAAGTATATTCAAATGCTGACATATCAAAGTCCTCGTTAGCCGTCATATCGTTGCCTCTGTCTTCCTCGACTGTTAGTTGCCCTTCATGCACAACATCTTCAAATTCACCATGCTCAGTCCAACGAGTATAGCTAGCCTTGAAACCCCTGCGAATCAAGTGTGCACGAATCTGCTCAATGTTTGAAAATTTCTGCTCATTCTTGCAATTGACACACGAATAACATATATAGTGATCAACACGCTTCCTTTTTGGCTTTTTGTATGCCGTTGTAGCCCTAAAAAAGCCTCAACACCATTAAAGAACTCTGGCCATCGATCTTTGTACATCCATGACTGGTCCATCTGTAAATTATTATAATTAAACCCATACAAGTTATAATCATTAAACATTTCAAAATTTAGAACAAATTCGTTGAATTACCTCGCATCTTGATTGGTCCCTATTTGAGCATCTCCTTCCAGTACTTGAGCTGGGTCGGGGGACCCGCCTTTCAAAGAATGTCGTGTCCGATTGCGGTCCGTGGGTGGACGTGTCATCCATACAACACATTATTCTATCAATCATGTTAAATTCACTATGTTGATTAATGAATAAAGAAAATTCATTAGATTATTATTTAAACACAAGACTTTAATAATATACTCAATCCACATATTAGAAAATTGGAGCTAGATTTTAGGAGCATTTGCAAATATCTCCCTAATTTTTTATTTTTGCAAGGATACCACTCAAATGACAGTTCTAGTGGTATTTTTGTAATTTTTTAATGATAAATTTGCAATAATGGTTCAAGTAGTGAAAAAATTGCAATTGTCCCTAGATTTTAATGTACACACCCACATCTATTTACATATGACTTTAATCTACTCCTTAAATAATCTACAATGACAAGATTACAATCTTTCTCTAAATTATATCTCAATTGGAGCTCCTTCTAAAATTCAACACCAAGGAACTACTACCTAAATTCAAACCTCGAGCAATCTAGCAACTAAATCCAACTAAGAATGAAATATAGATCATCTCTATACATCTAACAATAACAAAATTGCAAACTTTTCCTAAATTAGATCTCAATTGGATTGCAAAATTCATCACCATAGAACAAGCACCAACCATCAATCCTAGAGCAATCTACCAAGTAAATCTATATAAAAATGAAATATAGATTATCTTACTAACCTTAGAGCACCTTAACTCCTCCAAATTTTGAACGCTCCAACTGCAAAAACAGCAAAAACGGTGGCTGGCTCTGTTCTACTCGGGCTAGAGTTGGCTCTGTTCTGGTCGAGCTAGGAAAGAAGGTGGGCTTTTATACTATAGCAAACATCAGTACTGGTTGGTATGTGGAACCGGCACTAATAGTGACTATCAGTGTTGGTTCTTAGCGTCTCAATTATTGTTCATACGTGGGAGATTAGGAGCTAACAGTGATACATCTTCAGTCGTGGTTATTGTCCAATCGATATTGATGGGGTGCTACTTTTGACCCGTTCTGTAATAGTGCATGGCACATTATTTGCCTTCTGAGGGCATAATCACACAACATTTCTGTTTTAACTTGAACAAATAAAATCAAGCTTCCCATGATAATATCAATAAAATCGTCATTCGGAGATAAATATCATCAAATACATTAACTCAAATTTATTTATACTTTAGCCTGCAGTAGTCATAAAAACTTATAGAATTAATCAACGTCACGTAGCAATGACATCAGAAGTATTATACTTTTATAATATTTGCTGGCCATAATTATTAGGAAACTATGGTCAAATTGGAGACTATGTTGGTACTAAAACCATATCCATTTTGGACTGAGGTAGTATAAAAGATTTACATGTTGAATATATGCCTAAGGATTTGGTTGAAAGTGGTTTGACTCATGACAAATTTCTTTTGTTTCTTAAGTTGGGACAAAACTTAGTTGATACATCAGGATGATTATTCTTCTTCGTGATCAAAGTATACGGAAGAAGGTAAAAATTCTAGAAGTGTCAATTTTTTTAGAGAACTAGAAGTGTCAAATCACAAAGACTAGATAGTAAAAAATACGAGGACATTATTAGTCTCAAGTTCTTTAATTAGTGGGTTGGAGGGAATGCTAGCTAGAGTGAGGTGATCATGCTTTGACTGGAGGCCATATAGGGGGATGTATAAATATGATACCTAATGGCTTGCATCATGCTGGTCAAACTCGACAGTGGATACAACAAGGTACAGTAATTGACTGGTGATTAAGAATAGCCCAGCCAATCTTCAATAGCAGCAGTCAATTAAATTCTCAGGAAGAGAAGGAATGGGAGGATTAGATTTCTCCGACCCTATCGAAGCAAACATTGACACCGTTCTGATCCCTTTAGGTCTCCTTTGGAACGCGAGATTTTTTCTTGAATCATCTGTTTTTCCTACGAATTAAACTGATTCTTGTGAAATTTCATTCGATTTTTATAAAATTCCTGCATTCCAAAGGAGCCCTTAATTCCTCTGAAGTATTCAGAAAAGTTGCAAACGTAGCCAGGGTCAGATCGTCTCTTTTGACGCAAGTTTTTAAAATTTTCAAAGGAACTTAAAGTGTTCTCTCTTTTTTTTCTCTCTGAAGAAACAAGCTAGATTGCTCGTACTTACATTTGAAGGTCTCGAAACTTGTGAATCCTGATGAAGCTGTTACAGACCTGCACAGCTGCATGAGGAGAGTTACAGACCTGCACGGCTGCACATCTGAAGGCCACGATGCAAAGTGTAGATTGGACAAAAGCGAAGAACAGAACAAGAATTATCAGTCTGCCTTGAAGCACCGCATCAATTATGCATAGCACTGAGGGTCGATGCTTCATATCAGAACCACCCGGCCTTGAAGTGCGATAATCTCAACCTTCTGAGGTGGATGCCCAATTGCATGCACGACGATGATCATCCCAATCATCATCCTGCAATCACACAGCACTATGAATGAATGCTTCCAGTAGCAGCTAGCTAGTGTTCCTTGATCAAACATGCATATGAAAATGCGATTGTTAACATAGCTATCAAACAGTTGGGATCACTAATCAGATATTTCGCGCTTTCAGAACAAACAGTGCGTACCCTGCAGATACGCCCCTTTTGTCGCGCAACATGTACGAATATCTCTAAAATCGCCATAGCACATGTACAAATATCTCGATTAATAAGTGGCACAGTTACATAGGATAAAAAATGGGCAGCTGAACACTAGCAGCGCTGGTACCTCACTACTCGCTTGAGTAGCCGCTGCCTTATCCGAATACGCGAAATCCGGTTGCCGTCACTCATGACACAACGGATCAAGCTCGGATCACTAAGCAGCTTGGGTTCGATCAGTATCGCACAAGCTAGGATGCTAGACAGTAGATGCAAAGCCACCGGCCGATCGAGAGCAGATGAAACAGGGGACTTTTCTATCTGCCTACTATAAATCCGGGGCACTGATTGATCGATGGATCCACGTCCGAAAAGCAGTGGAGGAATATATTAACATCTCAGACAAGATGAGCAAGGAAGCTAGTGATCGGTGCATACAGAGCACCATTGGGGAGCTGCGATGCCCGACCGGTCCCGGCATGTAGGCAGCAGCTAGCAAGGGTCGCCGGGTTCGCCGATCCACTCCGATAGGACGTGCGTCGTCGTGCTTGCCGCTGTCGCTGCCTTGCCTCTACCTGCAACAAAACCCAGGCGAGCGTTACCGTTTGGGCCGGCTGCGTGCCCCTGCCCCGGCCGGGCAGTGAACGTAGGCGTCATTCACAATCGCAGCGCTTTCCGGGGCAAAAAAGCCCATATCCTGCTGCACCACCACTATGTAGTGTCGCTACTTCTTGCCATGGCATGGCAGGAGCTATCACAGGTATCCGTGTGCCACAAGCTACCTGTTGGTGTTGCTGCTTTTGTGTTAGTGTTGTACTAGCTGCTAGTACTGTTGTTGCCTATGGTTAAGGTTATCAGCCGTTTAATTTGGAAGGGAGTAATGGCCAAAGTGCAGGCACACGGCCGGGCACGAACCGTGCCATGCGTTGCTCGTGTCACTCTCGTGCGCCATGCACTAGCTGGGCGTGTGCGCGGGCACTAGTGCACTAGCGCTACCTGCCGGCTCTTACTCGGCAAATCTTGACTCGGATTTTGCCCCGGACCCAACTGAACTTTCTGCTGCAACTTGCACGTCGGCGCGCGTGTGCCGCCTGGCCGCGTTGCGATCAGACGTCGTACGCCGCAGCTCGCACGAACGTACGCTCGATCGGCCGGTCGAGCTAATGGCGCGTTTGCGTGCACTAGTGCACTAGCAGACTAGCTCTGGTTGCCGGCCGGCTTAGTCGGCGAATCCTTGTTCAGATTGCGAGAAGACCAAAAATGATCTTTCTACTGCACGCGTACGCGCAGGCGCGTGGCCCGTGTTGCGATACAGGCGTCGTCTAACGCTGCAGCGCGCACGAACGTACGATCTATCGGCCGATCGAGCTAGCTGCAAAGCGTGGCTCTCGATAGTCGGCGCATCGATCTTCCAGTAGTGCGTGATGCATCATCGATCATCGAGTCAAGGGGGAGTTATATAGATACGCTAGGAAGGCCGGCGGCACGACACGAGGCAACAACATGCCAGCCTCGCGCGCAAGCTGCTGCTCTGCTCGATCTCCATGTGTTGAACGAGCTCGGTCTCCACGTATACGTCGCCGTGAACCTGATCGTACGTGTTCAACTTCCATGTCTCTACCTGTACGTGTTCAACTTCCATGTCTCTACCTGTACGTGACGTGCGTCGCTTGTGTACGAACGCTAATTCTCTCGTCTGGTATCTACCGGCCTGCCTCGGTTGTGGTGCTCGTCTGCCGCCGAAATCTTTTTTTTTAAGGCAATCTTTAAATTTTTTTTTTTAGGTAACTGCGGCTAAAATCTGGCCGCTAAAGATGCAAGTTTTGTATTTTTTAAGTTATTAAATCGATCTAAAATTAGGCGAGCAAGAAGCAGTGAGCTACCTAGCCCAGGCCTATGTTAGCAGCTAGATACCTCTACACGGTCAAACACCACAGACGCAAGTACGTACGCGCTGAATTACGTGCATGAGGTTTCAGCTGATGGATATTGATATGTACAGCTTCAGCTGACGGCTACATTGCGATGCTGATATGCAGAGCTCACCAGCTGCTTTATTTCTGCGCTGGTTCGTCGTCGTCTCGTCGCCAACTTCTTCGATCCGCTGCAAGTTGCAGCGACGGGAGGCTTATCCCCGGGAATTCCAATCCGCACTCACGGCGGGGACTGATCGGTGCACCGGCGAGTGAGCCATCGGTCGACGTGCACGAACAGTCGGTCCACCTGAAGATACCATCCTGGGGAGAAAGCACTTGAAGGGCCACTGAAACGGGATTGGATTTGCAGTGGGTACGAGGGTTCAGAAAAAGATCTCTGATAAAATTGTAACAGAAAGGGACTGACACTAGCTGCTAGCTAACTCTGCTGCCTTATTAGTTTGGTAGCTCTTCAGGTCTTTCAGCAGATGCCTAGTTAAGCGTTTCGATGCAATTCAATACGCGTGATTGAGCATCAGCAAAGTTAATTGCCCCCTGTAATTCAATGAATATAATCCAAATTGGCACAATGTGAAAGCCTTTTTCGAAGGAAAACTAAGCAGAGTTGATATGCACCGAGAGGCAGCAGGGAGGGAGGGAGAAAAACAAAAGGAGGCCGTATGATATATGTTTGGTGTGTGAAAAATAGTGGAGGGCGCTATCAGTGAAACCAGTAAGGTTTGGCAGCTTGATATGTTTGAACGAAAGGGCGAGGGGAGCACAGCTGTATTGTACAAGCAAACTATTTTAAAACCGTTTTGTCTATCCAGTGTACATAAGGAGAACAGCAGCTGCTCCAGGCACAACCAACTTGATAAAGAAAAGAAGCTCATCCGTTGTCAACCGTGAGAAGTTTCAAAAGGGACTTTGCCTCTATTTCTTTCTAGCACTGCTTCGGTGAAACAGCACAAGCCCTTCTACGGACATATGTGGTGACACTATGTTGATGGGGTTGTAGACAATTCAAACAAGTTTTCGATCTTTCTCACTTGCCCAGTGTTGCATAACCATCCGGTCCACTGATGTGCAACATCAAATTTGGTTTCCGTATGCTAGTTTGCTGTTGACACATGTTTGTTCTTGGTTTTGAGAAAAACATGGTGCCTAATTCAGAACACTTTGCGTGTTCCTTGTTGACGCAGAAAACAGACAAATATAAGCTAGTCAAACTATACCTTGGGAGTGGCTGTACAGGCACACCCTTTCTTGCAAATTGGATAGCTTCGCAAACTCGCAAGGGAGGTAAATTCCATTTCTTCTCGGCGTCTTCAGTAACTTATATTTCCAGATTACCTACACATTGCGACAAGAAGAACTGAACGGGGAAAATGATCTGAACAGAACAGGCCTTTGTCATGCCTTCGCCCAAAGAAAAACGAGTATGACAAGCTACCACATCTTTCAAAGCCGATGTATTATGTCTACCGCTTCTATTCATCTGTCGATTCTTCTCCAGAATCCTCCGATGGTGTGTCTGATGACAATGGTCCTAAGATTCCCTCTGAACTGAGGGTCAATCCACTCTGTGAAGAGGTGAGGCAGGAAGACAATTCAATTAGCACAGCCACATGTCACTCATGAGTTGTGGATTTACGCAACAGTTGAAGTTAGATGAAATGTGTTTTGATACAGCGAAGTATTAAAAAGGCAATGCTAGCAATACCTCTGGCTGGAATCTCAACATGTCAGCACGAGCCATTGCCTCTGCTTGAGCTATTCTCTGCCTGAATATCTGAGCCATCTCATCAGCCTGATTTGAGCCAAAGAAACCAAATGTCAGTTTGTTAGCTAAAGCATATTCAGCACATGTGCAAAAATTGTTTTTTTGATACTGACCTTCTCGAAAACAAGCTTGGGATTGCGGATCATGTCGCCAGGTGTTGGCTCAAGCTTTTTTGTAGAAAGACTAACCCGACCTCTTTCGCGGTCATGGCTCAGTATCATAACCTAAAAGCATCAAAATGCACTGGTATTAGCTCTATAAAGTACAGATATAACATAATTCCCAAGTACCACAATGGCAATACCTTGAGGGTATCTCCTGGTTGCAGAACTGTTGAGATATCTGCAACACGATCATGACTAATCTGGCTGACATGGAGAAGGCCATTGATTCCACCAATGTCAATAAAGGCACCATAAGGTTTTAGGCTCTCAACAGTTCCCAAGACAACTGAACCAATACCAAGCTGGGCTTGACTGTCTGCCATTGCCTTGCGATTACTGAGGACAAGCCTGCCTTGTTCCTCATCGACTTCTACAAATTTCAGAGGTAGTTCTTTTCCAAGCAGCTCTTCAGCAGTTGATTTCTGATCAAGATCAAGCAAAAGTTTGTCAAATAAGGAACTTGCTCCAAGGTTGGAGCAACTGAAAGCTCAACAACAGCAAACAAAGATCAAACGTATAAATGTGATGAGTAGATGAAAGGCAGCTCATTCCATGCACCAAGCCATAGAATATAAGAAACTTTTGTATAAAGGTCGAGAACCAACCGATGACACTTGCGAAAATGGAACAAATGCCTTAAGCCCTTCTACAAGAGCTACCACACCTCCTTTGTTTCCGCTAATCACCTGCAGGCAAAATTGCAAAACAAATAAGAAAAGGGCAAATGAATAAAGCTACAGAAACCAAATTAACCCAACAAAGCTAAAAAATGGCATCAAGATGTCCCAAGAGAGATCAGCTATGCATAGATTACTATCAACAGTAACACAGATAGACAATACAGAGATGAAGGGACTTGCAGAAACTACAATAACACCTTGAGAAAAGATGACATGTTATCATAAAGTGGCTGATCTTAACTTCATAAATCATAAGTTGAATAGTTGTAGCACAGGAACAAACTAGAAAACAAGCAACGTAATAAGAATATGAACTAATGTGTCAGCAATTGATTTTAATACTTGATAAGTAAGCCATAGCAAGTTAACTCAAAAAACACAGGAATTGTCGCCGGAGGTAATATTCAAAGTGGATATACACCACAAAATACAACTGCACTGGTATTATTTTTCTTAATATTAAAGAACATGGCTGCTGTTATCAAGTACGCATTAGAAAGGGCAAAATCTGATTGGTTCAACACAAACAAGGGGAAACGGGAGGCAATGCTTAACAAATAATTCGGTACAGAAGTTCAACAATAACAAGTTATTTAAGGAGAGTCAAAAAGCAATAGTAAGAACAAGAAAAGAAATAGCTGCTTCTGTAAGTCTTTTACTCACTCTACCCGTGACAACGACATCTTCTGCCTGAAGTTGCCGGCACCTTTCCCATGCAAGATCTTGCTGAATTGCTTGCAAACTCAGAATCAAAGTTTCATCGCCAGGGTTCTCATCAATTATCATAAATTCCTCAAGTAAACCCGGGCGGATTCCCGCATCTTCGACATTGTTAATATCAAGAAGGCATGCCTCATCTAAAGGCAAGAAAGCAGTAGACTTTGATTGAATATCAACATATGCACCATTTGAAGTAGTCATGAATATTGTCCCCTTAATCTGTAGATATCACAAGCAAGTAAAAGATTTTTTTATATGTTAAGAATATAAAAAATACTGAAGATAAATGAGATAATGTGTTGTAATGTGACCAGAACCAAAACACCACAAAGAATTGAAACGCAAAAGAAAATAACAGTAGCAGTAATACATCTAAATTCTAGAAAGGAGATTACAGCAGAATCCATGATGATAGAAGAAAAGGTCAAAAGGAGTCATGCAAATCTTGGTGACAAGTGACAACCAAACCGATTGTGTACGTCCATTTGTAATACATGATAGGTCGATAGCTCATTGTTGAACGAAATTGAGCCATAATACGGGCATAACTGATTCATATACACATCTAGTTAAAAGAAACAAAGTTTAGGGAAAACCAGCAACAATCGCAGTTAATGAAAATACTTGTCATGCGGAGCCATCATTATACCCGGCTCCCACGCCAGGCACACTGGGGGCAGCAGCCACCACGCTTCCTCCAGAACCCAACCAGGCTTAGAGATGATTATTTGAGATATTTTGTTAGTCTTTTTACTAAAGTGTCAAATTGTTTAGTTAAAAATAAGGTTAGTTAAAAGACTCCAGATTCTATTAGATATTGTATCAGGGCCCATCTCCTATTTATAGATAAGGCAATTCCCACAATGAAGCAAGAAGTTACCAATACCTCCCTCCCTCTTCACTGCCACATTCCCACGAAACAGAGTGGCAAAGTCTGGATCTGGGACCTCCCATCACCCACTACTAGCAACAGTTCTAGCCAGCTTAGAGATTGCAGATGTAGAATATTAATCCAGGTTTCACTCAACAGTCAATTCTAGCTGATTGTACTACTTTCTTTTTGTTCTTTGATGTAACAATGGTCTTTTTGATAATTTTGTCTTTAAAATTTAGCAGCAACTGAACTAGTGATTACTATGTTATTCCAGTATGGTCCACATAACTTCTAACTAAAAACAGGCTGGGAAAAGGAAATTGATAAAATGGCCTGTTCATGCAGCACATTGCACATATTTCGTGCGATACAAGAGTAATGTTTTCATTACGAGAATCATGAGAAACATAGCACAATCCATATATGTGAGAAGTAAAACCCTAAAAGTCACCAATATTCTAAGATTGGCTCTTGTTTTGTACCAAGTCACAATCAGGGAGACTAGCTCCCCTGAAAACCAAAATGTAGCAGCCGTACACAAAGCAAGTGTCATACCGAGAAACCAATTCTGCCGAAATTTTGTGAAATTCGATTATTCTGCTGACCTAAAAAAACATGGAAATGAAATTGATTTCCATGGTGTCATACAGCCTCTACTATATAAAACACGAGTTGATTCTCGTGTCACATCTTCCTCTATTCTTCTACCATCTGATAAAAGCCCCTAAAATTCGAATAATTTACCTACTTTTATCATCCACCCTCGTCCTCCAGCTTCCTCACCTCGTTACCGATTATGGATATGAGATCCATTTTACTAATGAAAATAAATAAATAAATTTGGAGGAAAATTAACGGATAATCTTATCCTTTTTTAGATCATATCTAAAATCAAACTACAACATCACTCCCGATAGATTCGTTCGGCGGCATCATATCTCCATACCTTTAGTTTGTGCTTGATATTCTCACATACAATGTTTGTATTTTCGTTGCAATCGCACAAGCACTTAGCTCATCATACCCTATGGTAGAGTTATCCAATTGAGCACCAGGTACGACTGGCGACTTGTAGCATACAAGGAACCTAAGCACCACTTAGTATCTATTTCAGCCGACAAACAGCTTATTGTCAGCACCAATTGTTGCTACAGTATCTATTTCACATCAAACGAGCAAGCAAGGACAACAGGGTGGGGGCGAAGGCGGGGGATTACGAGGGAGCCGATGTCGGTATCGATGTCGGTGGTTTCGACCGCGGTGTCGAGGTCCTCGGGGGAGAAGGCGACGCCCTCCATGGGCGCGGTGCGGCATCGCTCGGAGGCCTCGTCGAACAGCTGGCGCATCCGCTCCCGCTCCCGCTCGTCCTTGGTCAGCGCGTACGTCCCGCACACCAGCGCCGAAGGCGACCGCCTCGGCGCCGCGGGGCGGCGGCGCGACGCGCCGGAGAGCGGCGGGCACGGGAGCCCCGCGATGTGCTGCGCCAGGGACGCCATTCTCTCCCGCTCGCTCCTGGGTGCCGCTTCTTCGGTGTGTTCGTGTGAGGAGGAAACGGTGTTATCCGGTGGGGTTTAGGATGGGATAGATAGGAGATGGTTGGCTTTGGGCTGGCCGGACATCAAAATTACATTAGGACGGACAAGGTTTATTAGATGTTTATTTATATTAAGATTTATATTTTAAAAATGTATAAAAAAATTATAAAGTAAGAGAATATCAACGAATAAATATGTAATACTTATTTATTCATGGATATTCTCTCTTACTTTATAATATACGAAGTTACATTTCTAAAGTCTGGTCAAACAGCAGCGTGTCACATTGCGGTTATATAACCGGTTAATGTAACGTTAATCCCAATCCTATGAACAAGAAACGGTGATTTTTTTTCGATTCTTATGCAGTGGGCCGCGATGTTATACTTCGTTCACTAATCTGCTAGTGAGTTGATTGATTTTCAAAGAAAAATAATCACATTTCTCTACTATTAAACTAGCATTTTGTGGGTTACTTCTCCGTACTCTCACCCTTCTTAACCCTAACATAAGTAAACATAGGCTTTCACCTTCTCGTCACTACTTACGCAGACGGCAGATGGCTGTCGTTGCATCGCCATCTCTGACCTACTACATTGGTAACTTTATCGCCCTTTAATCCCTTATGCTCTGCACCACTTCTAACATAGTTGCTCTTTCTTCGTGTCATGTTTTCATCACCTCGCTCATATCTTGGCCGCCGCCTTCGGTGATGGGATACGATGCTTATTGTGCATCTACTTAATCTAGGAAAAAAATAAAATAGGTGGGGAATGCAACAGAACATGCGATGTGTTGAGACTTGGGGTTTTGTGGTGAAAACGCGTTCAGATTTTTTTTGCTACTACAAATTCCCAAGCATTGATGTTTGAACAAAATCCTTAAGCCTCTGTCGCGTCGAGCGTAACTTCCTCCTCCACCTCGAAGGCCCTAACCCTCTGTTGCATCGAGCGTACATTCCTCCGTCATCCCGAGATGCACGGGGAGTCGGAGGTCAAAAATCCCATGATGGTGGGCCCTGCGCAAAGTTAGATCAAGAACAATGCAAGAGTCGAGATCCCGAGAATAGGTTGGCTCCGGGGCTCACCGTCATCATAACGACCCCTTGGCCCTGTTTCTGTTGAGCCTCGCCACAACTACTTGTTGATGGGGTTGCGGATTACCTCCCTTAGCCTCACCATCGACTTCACCTTCGGCCACCGTCACAGGGCTCCAGACCGCATTGCCTCCATCGAGCCTCACTGCGGCATCGCTGAGGGGGTCGTGAACCGCCTCCCTCAGCCTCGCCATTAACTTCACATCTGGCCATTGTAGCAGAGCTCTGGACCGCCTCCCTCAGCCTCGCTGTTGACATCACCTCCAACCATCACCGCGGGGCTCCGAACCGCACTGCCTCCCTTGAGCCTCACCGCAGCTACCACTGAGGGGGTGGTGGACTGCCTCCCTTAGCCTCATCATTGACCTCACCTCCAGCCAAGTTGTAGGGCTCCAGACCTCACTGCCTCCATCGAGCCTCACCGCGACTAGCGCTGAGGGGGTCGCGAACCGCCTCCCTCAGCCCCACCGCGACTCTCCGACCGGCCTCGCCTCCGTCGAGCATTGCCGCAACTACTTGCTGAGAGGGTTGTAGACTGCCTCCCTCAACCTCACCGTAGACTTCACCTCCGGCCACCGCCCGGGGGCTTCAGACTGCACTACCTCCGTCGAGCCTCGCTAAGGCTATCGTTGAGGGGATTGCGGACTGTCCCCCTCATCCTCGCCGTTGACTTCACCACTGGCCACTACCGCAGGGCTCCAGACTGCACTACCTCCATCGAGCCTCACCTCAGCTACCACTGAGGGGGTCGTGGACCGCCTCCCTAAGCCTTGCCATCGACATTGCCTCCGTTCACCGCCGCAACACTCCAGCTGGCCTCGCCTCCGTCGAGCATCACCGTGACTACTTGCTGAGGGGGTTGCAGATAGCCTCCCTCAGCCTTGTCGTCGACTTCACCTTCGGCAGACGCCATGGGGCTTTGGACCACACTGCATCCGCTGGGCCTCGCCATAGCTACCTCTGAAGGGATTACAGACTGCCTCCCTTAGCCTCACGTCGACTTCACCTCTGGCCACTGCCGCAGGGCTCGAGACCACACTGCCTCCGTTAAGCCTCGCAGTGACCACCGCCATGACGCTCTGGCCAGCCTCGCTTCCGCCGAGCATTATCGTGACTACATGCTGAGGGGGTTACGGACTGCCTCCCTCAGCCTTGCCATCGACTTCACCTTCTGTAAATGACGTGGAGCTTTGGATGGCACTACGTCTGTCGGGCCTCGCCGTGGCTACCTCTGAGATGATTGCGGACTGCCTCTCTCAGCCTCGCCATCGACTTCACCTCCGGCCACTGCCATGGGGCTCCAGACCACACTACCTCCGTCAAGCCTCGCAGCGGCTACCGCTGAGGAGGTCATGGACTATCTCCCTCAACCTCACCGTCGACATCGCCTCCAGCCACCACTGCAGGGCTCCGAACGGCCCTGCCTCCATCGAGCCTCACCATTGTGGGGCTCTAGACTGCACTATTTCCTCTATCGAGCAACACTGTGGCACCCGTTGAGCGGGTTGCAGAAGTGCAGTCAACTTCAACTCCTGCCACCGTCGTGGGGCTTCGGACCGCACTGCCTCTATCGAGCCTCACCACGGCTACTGCTAAGGGGATTGCAGACTGCCTCCCAGCCTTGCCATCGACTTCACCTTCGGCCACCGCCGCGTGGCTCCAGACCTCACTGCCTCCATCGAGCCTCGTCGTGGCTACCACTAAGGGGGTAATGGATCGTCTCCCTTAGCCTCACCATCGACATCGCCTCTGGCCACCGCCACGGGGCTCTAGACGGCCCTGTCTCCATCGAGCCTCACCTCTGTGGGGCTCCGAACCGCACTACCGCCTCTATCAAGCAACACCGCGACACCCGTTGAGCAGGTTGCAGACTGTCTTCCTCGGCCTCATCGTCGATGTCTTGTCCAGTCACCGCCGCAAGGCTCTGGACGGCCTTGCCTCTGTCGAGCATCACCGCGGCACCTGCTGAGGGGTTTAGGACCGCATCGTCGTCACCTTCGTCATTGGCTCTGAACCCTGCCACTAGGACCCTCGGCGTGCGGCTTTGGTGAAATTTGCAGCCTTCACTCCTTCCCTAAGGTGTCCGTGCTACAACGATAGGGAATAATCCGAGATAGCCTGACTTCAAAAGGCTGGAGCTAGTTCTCTGTACATCCGCTCGCCCCTCGGGACCTCGGAACTGGCGGATGAGGGGGTGATGTTGAGGAAAATGCCATAGCCTGAGATATTTAGACAAGGCACTGTGGCATTACTATAGCGCTCTATGTGATGAACCATCCAAATTGTATTCTATTAAACATAAGGAATAATATATAACATAATCACGTCCATAACAATTAACCAGAATCCAATTCCGGTAGTCCCAACACGTGTTTTGTGCCCAAGATCGGAACATATGCATTTACAACATATAACAACGCAACAAAGCTTAAGAAAGAGCGAGTAATTAAATTATATTACAAGTTCTTAAGAACTTAACCATTTACACAATTTACAACTAAAGGAAACTAGGAGGGTAAAGAACAGATCACCCCCTAACCAAAACTAGAAACTACATAGCGGATGATAACACCTATTAACACCAAAAGCTAGGTGAAGTCATATGCCCTTAGGCTCCACCCAAAAGTGGGTCACACGAGTAGTTTGCACTACTCGTTCGTACCACCTACATTGACGAGCGTGAAATAGCCAAACACGAACTCCTCCTCATCGGTAGAACCTGAAAGAGCAGCGTGAGTACGAAGGTACTCGCAAGACTTAAGTACATATAATAACCATACTCCAAGGATTATATATTTAAGTCATTAGCAAGGAGTAGGTCACAAGGTTAATTAAATTTATAAGCGGAAGCAACCTAACATCTATGTGTGAACATCTATACTTAACTCAAAGCATATATATCCTACAACATCAATCTGCACATAAATGTAAAAGAAACCATCTCATATAATCAATAATCCTTAACAACCAAACCCAACATACTATGTCATATCCCCTAATTTGGAAACTCTACTATCGATGCGGATGGACATAAGCATGCTTATGACCAAGAGCGCGGCAATTCGAATTGTTCTTACACCCTGCAGGGGGTACAACTTTACCCACACATTTGGGTCCATCCTCTTGGCCTCCAAGACAACCTTTCTCATATCCAAAACTACTCGCTTGCACATGCCCCTATGGCATCGGTGTTACTGCAAGCGTGTCCCGGACACCTCCGGCTCCCCGCCACCTCGCTTCTCCTTTATTTTTCTTATGCATCATAGGGACGCACGACAAGCGTCAGCACAGCATATGATACTTAGCTCATTCGTCCATTATCCGAATATGTGGTTGTACGAAAAGTGTTAAATGCAACGGCACCGATGGACGGTGCTTAAATGATGCAAACGGCTTATGCCATCCGGGTTCCACTCCTGACCTACCCCTAGCACCGTCCACATCTCGTCTCATCTCATATCTCATAGATCCCACATCATTACCATTGTAATTGTGAACAAAAGCCCTAAGCTCGCGAACAATGGTTGAACCATCGCTCGACTTCTACCGAGAACCTATGCATTGCTAAGTATTTTGATCAACTCTTAAGTTAGACATCAACAATATTATCGAGACGGCAAGGATATGGATAATCAACAATTTTATAGTAGAAGTAATGCACTCAACATAGGCTCTACCCATATAAGCCAGATAACGACTCGCTAAATATGCAAACATACCTAAGCAATGACTTATCAATTTAGACTCCATTCAATTCAACCAAAAGGGTGTAATTTGCTTAGATGTTTGCCTTGCTGCTCTAGCGGTTACCTGATACTGAGAGCACAACACTCACAAAACTCTGGTAGCTTCGTCATCGCAATGCTCTCTAAACGAATCAAGAATGGATTGCATAAACAAATGAACGATGGAAAAATGTGTAAATGATGCATGCTTGGATAATAATAAAGCACAATGTTTCAAAAACATTTGCAAAAGATTAGGGTTTCAAAATTTAAAACCTTGGACAAGGTAACCTAAGTACACATAGCCTTGAATAGTTGGCGGTCAGACTGACATGTAAGTGGTGGTCAGACTACGAGAGTCCAGAGAGTTTAGGGCCCTGACAGTCAGACCGAAGGTATGGTGACGGTCAGACCACCGACCAACTGTCAGACCGAACCTAACAATAGCCTGACTCCTAAATTCAGATATTTTGAGCCGGCCTACTAGCGGTCAGACTGCCAGACCCTGCCGGCAGCACCTTCGCAGGGTCACCGGCGAGGACTCTAGTGAAACCTTTGATGACGAAGGACACTAAAATACTCCATAGGACTAAGGGAACATATTCTATGATTGTTCGGATGACATGCACGGTCCGAACATGTGAAACCCCAAAAATAAGATATAGACCTAGTATTCACTAGGGTTTCGTGGCAAAAATCGAAACGACGATCGCCTAGGGCTAGGAAACAATGGGAAAATGGTAGGGGATGTTTACCTCAGCGTAGAGGAACTTTGTATTGGATCAGAATCCTCTAGGGAAGCTTCAATCCACCGATTTGACTCCCAGAGGTTGAATAAACTCGTGGAGGAAAAAACGGCGAGAAAACCCCTTCAACGGGGTGGAAAAGGGGAAGAATCTCAGGGAAGTCCTCCGGGAAGCTTGTGGGAGTCCTCACCTATGATCTTCGGCTGTCGACACGTCGATTTGGAGCTCTCTCTGTAAGGTTTGTTGGAGTGAGAGAATGAATGAGAGGGAGAGAGAGAGAGAGGCAAATGAGAGCGAAGGAGTGAGAGAGGCGATCGACCACTTAAGGGAGCCTCTATGCACTGGCAGTCAGACCGCGGAAAGCCCATGTGGCTGTCCACCTGGCAGTCAGACTGCAGTTGAGCCCGGTCAGACCGAGAGAATGGTTTTTGCTGAATTTTGTTCTAATTTCCTTCTCTTTTCTTTCTTGTTTCTTTTCTTCTTTTCTCCAAGGTATTTAGAGTCTTCCTATCTCTTACTATACCAATTTCACTCCCAAAATATCTAAAATAATAACTAAACGCATAAAACATACCGCCCTGAACCCTGATGATTATACATGCTTAGTCCCGTAAGTAGCGTTTTGGGATGTGACACTCTAGTATTTCAGTTACCACGTCACATGTAAAAAGATGAAATGCTCTAAATATTCCCCTATTTACATGATTGTATATAATATCTTAAGGTCATGGTGTTACTTTCCTCTGCCCTTTCTCTCTATAAAAAATTCGCACAAAGGGCAAGAGAGAGGATAAAGACTTTTTCCCTCTCATTACACAAACACTCTCTCTCTCTCTTCATCCTTAAAAAAGGCTCTTACGCCATTTTCAAGCTTGAGTCCTGCTTAGTGAGCAGGACTATCACCGTGTTCTGTTGGAGCATATTTTTCGTGCCCCAAAAACTATCGAAATAGTCATAATTTTTTTTAAAAAAATATATGTTGTAAAGAATACTATCATTTAACTCTCAAAAAGTTTTCAGAAAAAACATAATATATATAATGAGAAACAAAAAGACATATTTTATTATACACAGTATGTAAAAGTAATTGCTTGAGTTGAGTTTTTTTAAAGAGATAGATTATAACATCTTCTACAACATACTTTTATTTCATAAATTTTCATGATTGTTTCGAATTTTGAATTTTAAGAGCAATGAAATGTAGTGTTTTTATTTTTAACATGTCGTCCGTTGGAAAGGTGAAATCTTTATTTTTTTTACCCGTTGGAAGGGTGACATCTTGCTCGACAGTAACCTAATTTTGCAATTTTTTAACACGAATGCCTAATTTTTCAATTTTTGATTTTCGAAATATAAAAATAAAAAAGCTCCCAGCACATTCCCTTTAGTTGGGCCGTGGGAAAAAGAAGGGTGGCCGGGTGAAATCGTGGTGAGTACCCCATAGGCCGAACGGTGCAAAAGCTTCGGCTTTGGAATGGATTCGTTTGCAATTG
This sequence comes from Phragmites australis, assembly GCF_958298935.1. NCBI lineage: Eukaryota > Viridiplantae > Streptophyta > Magnoliopsida > Poales > Poaceae > Phragmites > Phragmites australis. The sequence goes on along the minus strand of NC_084924.1, from coordinate 35,076,933 downwards.
GCCCATTCCATTAGCCAGGCGTATACGGGCCGAGTACGTCGTGACTCGTGAGCACACAGAAACAACAAGCCGAAAAGCCCATCACATCCCTGACCAGAGAGAGGAGTGCAAAAGGAATTCCGTGCCAGAATAACTTCCCAGCCCAAATTTATCAGTACACCTTTTGAGACAAATCAACCCGTTGGAGGAGTATCAACGTACGTGCTCGGGCCCTTTTCTCTTCCCTCGTCTACGTGCTCCCAGGCCCTTTTCCGGTATATCTCGAGATCGCAGCCCGTACCACGTACCTACCCCTCAAACAAGTCACGGCGGTACGTCGGTTGGCGACACGAAATTTTAAGCGCCCCGGCAAGTCAGTGACCAAAAGTCGAGAACCGTCGGGCGTCGGCCGCCGTGCGCGCCTGCGTGCCGCACGGCAGTTAAGTCGCCGGTGCCGTTTTCCCAACTCCCAACCGACCGTCCCAGGCTCCCGGCACGCGTACAAACCGGCCGACCAACCAACCAGCATGACTTCCCTGAATTCGCTACGCAGCGCGACGCGGCCGGAAACGCCCCTCCCGCGCGGTCCGCGGCCGACCATTCGCCGAGTTGTCCACCCCATGTGACCAGTGCACGTATCGCCCAGCCTCCTCACGTACGTAAGCACCGCGCGGCAGCCACGTACGTCGCGCGAGCGCCCGGTCGATCAGCCCGTGCGATCGACGGCTAAGATCCCAGCCGGCCGCACAAGCGCGTCTCGATACGTCAGGTCACCCAACCGGCCACCGCCGCGCGGGTAAACCGGGAGAGCGACTGATGCTTCGTCTCCTGGATAACACCGCGCGGCGTGCGAACATACGCGGGACCATTGCTGCCGGTGACACGGTGCGCCGGGGCGTTGAGAAGTTGGTAGCACTTCCGTGCGACCGGTCGAGGTGACTTGAGCACTTGAGCCTATTGGTCAGGTTCGAATGTCGAAAGGGGAAGCCAACGAAAGCTCGCGAACCTTTGCAGGTTCTTGGTTAATGTGTGCCAATGGGATTTGTGCGGCTGGAAGTGGAATCGGTCAGTTCACTATAATACATAGTGCGTCCATACGAGCTTACCGATCGCCAATTCAACGTATTCCATTGTTCGCTTATTCCATTTTCTCTGATGACCAACTCCATCCACGCGTTGTTGTTAATTTAAACGTTGTTTATCCGAAGCAATATCCGGACTCACAAAAACGATTCGCAGTCATCACCCCGAGCACCAAAAGGTGGTTTGGACCAAGTTTGGCCTACGTGGCACACCATGTTTGATTCGAGCTGGAGGCACTGACATCTCAGCCCGCCTTCATTTTTATATTAAAAAGTGGGAACATAATTGTTTCGGTGGAATTTTTACTTTTTAGTTTAAAAAAAATAATATTTGCAAATAGACCTGTCAAAAAACATTATTTAGAAATAGATAATTCCTATAACATCATAGCATTTGACATTATTAGTCTATTGCATGGCGCCACCTGATTTAGCGTCTTGCACTTAACACGTAGGATATATGCTGAAAAACCCTCACTGATATGTTATAGTATATGTACTAAACAATGGAGTAAGAATATCCATTGTTCTAGAGTTTATATCGGTATTATTTAAAGTGATGGGAAATATTTTATTTGTGAGACCAAAGTCTTCTAAAGTGATAGAAAGTATTTTTTTCAGCAATATTTTCACCGGTTCGCATATTTTCAATCAACCGGTAATCTATTATTCTCTTTTCTAGTTCCCAATCATTATTAACAAAATGAGCAACCACACTAAAATAATCCTCTCTAGCTCTACCTGCTCATATGTCCGAGATCAAAGCAACTGAAAATGTACACATTTGCAATTTTTCTTTAAGCTTACTATGATACGTATTGTAGTATTTTACCATATCTCTACTAGTTATCTGTGTAGAAACATACGTGAACCTAGAATTATGAGCTTACTTAATGTAATCTTCAAATACAGCAGCCTCACTGATGTTGAGTGGTAGATCGGCTCTTGCAATGAAGTGGCATAGCTCTTTTCGAGTATTGGTGGAGTCATACTCCCAATGACAAACAGAGCCGTCGGGGTTGTATTGCAGCACCGTTTGCTTCGTGACTGCTCCACTCTTTCGCTTGCAAGTTTTGTCGTGCATCTTCAAGTGTCCGATTCCATCTGAGGGCTTTGCAAATAATTCATTTTTGCAAATATAACACTTAGCATACATGGCATTTACCCCGTCCTCCTCTCTGTAGATCTTTCAAAGTCTTGCCAGACTTCAAAAGTAGTGGCTCTTGATTTTTTAGAGCCGGTGCTTGCTGACGTGTGTGCACTTATAGAGTCTGATGATGGAGGTGTTGTTGAAGGGTCACCGTCAGGTCCATCACATGCAGCATCGCTATCAAAAGAGCCACAGTCCCCTTCGAGTCCTTGAAGAAAAAAAATCATGATCGATGGACGTATTATCGTGATCATGACCACCAACGTCCATGGTTAATGTCGAATGGCACTAAAAAAATTCAAATATTCGGAGTTAAAAATAATCAAATAAAAAATAAAAAATGGAAGAAACAAGAATGAACAATGATTCAAAAAAATACCAAGATTTCTTCAAGACAGCAGTATGAGGGTGTTGGGATTTTTTGGATTTTTGGCAACAATTCAAATTAATTTTACTAAATTATCGTAAATTTTTAGTAACTTTGAGACAAGAATGAGAGGAGGAAATAAGAGAGAAAATGTTGTTGCTGGTGTGAAATAGAAGGGCATGGTGGTTCTCTATTTATAGCTGAAAATGGTGATTTTGTAATTTTTTCAAATTTTTTTACGGTCACAAAACGACTACAAAATTCAAAATAAATGGGTTAACAGGTTAAATGGGTCGGTGATGCCCATTCACCCGTTAACCCGGCCATGCCTCCACGTGCCTGGCTGGGCCACCCGTGTTGCACGTGCAACAGCTCTTGGTGAATCGTGTCGTGCCGAGCCGATTGTACCGAGCCGGGCCACTACCGTGCCGTGCCTGATGGGCCGGTCGTGCCTGGATGGGCCCAGCCATGCTGGGTCGTGCCCGTGTCATGCCTGTGCCGACCTGGACTGGGTCGTGCCCGTATCGACCCGACTTAGTCAGGCCATGCCGTGCCTACAGTGCCAAACCTCGAGCCGACCCAGTAGACACAACCCATTTGGGCAACTTTAATGCTGGCGGTTTGTCGTCTTTAACAGGGATGTCTCGAGTCGCCACCCTTTCTTCAGCCTCCTCGTCGGAGGAAATGTTGATGACCTCCCCCACTAAACCAGATTATGTGGGAGATGATGGAGGGGTGAGGGGTGTGTATTTGGGACAAGAAGGTGAGTAGTTGAGAGAAGAGGGCATGTATAGGAGGAGGAGAATCCATAATCAAACCTAAGTTTGGTGCAGCTGAGATCCGACGTCCGAAGGTTTATGTAGACCAACAGGTCAGGAGGTAAGACACCTCACCTTCCGAGCTTTAATTCTGGGCATGGTTTTATTATGAGTCATGGGCACCCAAGCGGCGCTTGATCATCAAAGTTACGTTTTTTCAACCGACTGACGCTAACAAAGAAGCGGACTTTTGTGTAGTCGTTTACCTATTTGGTTTTCCAATGCATGAAAGCAGTCAAAAGGATAGAGCAACATCCCTTTGCATTCATCAGAGAGAATCTTTTTCACCACCGCGCAAACTTTCCGCTACCACGGTTCAACTTCTAAGGCCTAGCCAGCGACAAGTCCATTCCCCCTTTACCTGGTAAGGATGGGATAATTTTTTGAGCCGACTAGAAAATATACCTAGATGAGAAAATTAATTCAGTACTCTCTTGAGAACTCGGAGGTGTTTGGAACCTTGAGTAGGTGATCTTAGAACCCAGGAAACCTAGATAGATGTCTTATCCTAATCGAAAATTCGAGTCTAGTCGATGATATGGTTGGGAAAAAAAAAACTTATCTTTACTGGCTATATATTTGAACTGTCGAAGTCTTATTTCATGTACTTAGAGAACTTGACGATGGATAATGGATAGTTATCATATCCGAGCACCCCAGTGTTCCCCATAATTCTCGGAGCATATATCAATATCTATATCCTAACGGTGGTAGGAATGGCGTCCTCTTAGGGGCCCTGCTATTGTAGTAGTGGGCCCTGAGTACGTATACGTACATACACATATATATATACATATATATACATATACATGTATACCTATATGTACATATATACGTATAGGTACATATGTATATGTACATATATACATGTATACATATACCTATATACATACATATGTAATTTTTTTTCCAAAAATTCTAGAAAAATATCAAAATGAATAAAATGCAAAGAAAAATATCTAAAACTCAAAAAAATATGAAACAATTTTTTTTTAGGTTAGTATTACTTTCACCTACATGTTAAAACTATGTGCATGCATAAAAGTACTATTGTTTTCTCTATAATCAATTTAATATGTTAAACATTAATAATTTTATAAATAAATATTGAAATGTACAAATTTTGTAAACTTAATTTTTTAGTCTTCTTTTGTCGTGCTCTACACAGCAAAATAAAAATAGGCGTGGCATAACATTAATAATTTTATAAATAAATATTGAAATGTACAAAATTTGTAAACTTAATTTTTAGTCTTCTTTTGTCGTGCTCTACACAAAAAAAATAAAAATAGGCGCGGCGTACGCGCACCAATCAGACTAGTTATCTTTAGGAAAGAGATGCCTGAAAGAAAGAAAACTACTTATAGATATCCAAGATATCTTGTAACCAGGAAGGTTCATCTCTAGAAATAGGAAGGAGTTCAGAGGATGTATGACAGCCCTTATGTATGTATGTATGTATGTATGTATGTATGTATGTATGTATGTATGTATGTATGTATGTATGTATATGTATATATGTATGTATATGTATCTATATATGTATATGTATGTATATGTATATATACATATATATATATATATATGTATATATATATATACATATATATATATACACATATATATATATATACATATATATATATATACACATATATATATATATGTATATATATATATGTATGTATATATATATATATGTATATATATATATATATGTATATATATATATGTATGTATATATATATATATGTATATATATATATATATGTATATATATATATGGGCCCGCAGAGGACAAGTCGGGAGAAGTCATTACCAGCCAAAACAAGCAATACAAGCCAAGAGAAGCTAAGAAAGAAGTTGCTGACTAAGTTTAGATCCATCTATATAAGTTACACCCCCTTATAACAGGCTCAGATCAATATAAGACAAACATGGTATAGTGTTATTATACTTATGTAGACCCAAACTTATCTAAAAACTCATGTATGTTCCTCTTGTGATCCATCTACGACGCATCCATAATTCTTACACAAGTACGTTAGATCAGAAATTTACCAATCGTCGACACTATATTTGATATGAATCCTTCTTTTTTCTATTATAACCCTAATTTTAATGATTATTTATTTTGTTTTATTTGGACTCTTTATTTATATATTTTGTCTCACAAACGGTATGAAAATCGAGCTACTAATTTTCTATTATTTTTAATATTAAATTTAGTTATTTATTAATCGTATTTGATATTTAATTTTTTATTTGATCTAGATCATTAAATATTCATAACCATTATCGGTCAAGATTTTTTTATTAACATGTTAATTTTATAATGTTGACAATGAATATAGTGACCTTTTTTTAACACTTAGATAATCCTATAATATATTCCAATCCTATTCAGAGAACAAAATGTGTCACGACTCGCGAGCTCTGCCAAAATGGTGACATCCATATATACTCCTCCATTCCGTTGGTCAGCGTCAGCAGGAGTACCCATTTTTGCCACGGCAAAGCACCCTCCCGAGTCCCGAGAAGCATCTACGAAGCGGCAGTGCTAGTGGACGTGGCACCGCAGCGGTCTAGAGAAAAATATGGCAGGCCCCACCCGGACCCACGTCCGCTATCGGCGAACAGTTGCCGTCCCTCTCGCAGGCCATAGCGCCTTCCTGAACCTACTACGTTCGCGCGTTGCTCGACGAGATCGGGCGGCTGGTGACTCTAAAAGTACGGAGTAGTTCGGATCCCAAGAATATATGCTCTTCCGGAACCATCCTGGCGACCTGGCCTCTCGTCTGGGCTGGGCTGCCAGCCTGGCACGAGAGAGTAGCGACGTGAGGTCACGGGAGCTCCGTGATCTGGACGGTGGAGACTCTGGGAGACAACGTGGCAAATCATGAGGACGATCGGAAGTCTACCATGTAGATACTTATTTTTTAGTCGCACTCGCTACCACGTCGTCGTGAAGAGGTCTACTGCAGTGCACTGGTACCAGCATCACTGTGACGGCACATCTCATACTGCTAGTATCATGGGGCACGGGCTTTTCCCGTCACAAATTCTCGACGTGCACAGTAACAAATGTAGAGGAAAATTAGCCATCTCATGCGTGGTGTCGCGTTATTAGCCTCGTATTAGAAGTGCTAGTGTGCTACTACTCCGCGAGCTGAATACTGTACCTGCTTCGAGCCTAGGCTAAAGATCTTGCTGATGTAAATATAAATGTTAGTGAATTTCCGTAGTTGGCTAGTTGCCTATTTACGTGAAAACGGGAACGATAAGAAACTTATATTCGAAAAATGAATTACGCAGTGATTCTCAATTATCTATGTAAGGAACTGCTTAATTATCGTGACCCCAGATTTGTTTCTCATTTTCGAGTTCGGATGTCAGTGAGATCTAAGGTGGGACGTTTCTGCAAATTGAAGTGCCCCACTGATCCGATGACAAGAAATATACTAGTAATTAAATCCACAAATCAGAAAACCGGGCAAAATGGATCATCCATTCCCCATCAATCTTTGCCGTTGTGTCTCGCATCCGATTCTCGATTCAGCTAGCACCAATTGGCCGAGCGATTTTCTCACTAAAGGATTGCCATGTATGCAAGTAAAAGCAGGATCAGCTATAAAAAAGTAAAAGTGGATCAATGGGATACGTAAATAATTAACGCCTCATTCGTCATCATTCAATTCATACCCCAATTAACGAGCAGAAATTGTAACAATAAACAAGTTCTCGGACCCCACCACGCCATGAACGTCGTAAACAAATATCCCCCCCCCCCCCACACTTCTCGCGCCTTCCTCCTGGAATTCCCGAAACTGCCCCCTCACGAAGCTTCCGTCCAGGCGCGGCCACCGCCCGATCCCGCAATCCCGCCACACGTACGCCTCAGATCGCACGGGCCTTATCCTGTGACCGACGTAGCTGGGGACCATTTCACCCTCCAGTTATCTATTTAAACCCTGGCAACCCACCGCGAAATCACCAAGAGAAAGCTCGAGCAAAATCACACTCAGCAACCACAAAGCAACACCCTCCAAATCCCAAACAAAACTCGCTTGTAGCCCGAAGACTGAAGCTTCTCTGACGAGATGGCTCCTGAGCTGGCCGGAAAGATGACCGCCAAGGCCGCGGCGACTCTGAAGCCCGTTACAAGGGCGTACGTGACGTTCCTGGCCGGCGACGGGGACTACTGGAAGGGCGTGGTGGGGCTGGCCAAGGGCCTGCGCAAGGTCGGCTCGGCCTACCCGCTGGTGGTGGCCATGCTGTCCGACGTGCCCGAGTCCCACCGCCGCATCCTCATCTCGCAGGGCTGCATCCTCCGCGAGATAGAGCCCGTCTACCCGCCCGAGAACCAGACCCAGTTCGCCATGGCGTACTACGTCCTCAACTACTCCAAGCTCCGCATCTGGGAGGTAACGAATTAACTGAACTAATTCATGAGCTGCTCCACTACCGTTCTTGCGCGTAATTCTGTTGTGGTGTGCTCACATGTCGACGTTGATTTTCCCAATTCGTTCAGTTCGTGGAGTACGAGAGGATGGTTTACCTGGACGCGGACATCCAGGTGTTCGAGAACATCGACGAGCTGTTCGAGCTGGAGAAGGGGCACTTCTACGCGGTAATGGACTGCTTCTGCGAGAAGACGTGGAGCCACACCCCGCAGTATAAGATCGGCTACTGCCAGCAGTGCCCGGACAAGGTGGCGTGGCCCACCGCTGAGCTTGGCCCTCCGCCGTCGCTCTACTTCAACGCCGGCATGTTCGTGCACGAGCCCAGCATGGACACCGCCAAGGCCCTGCTCGACACCCTCCGCGTGACTACACCCACCTCCTTCGCAGAGCAGGTGAGTGAGCTCGCCGTCGGTACGCATGGCACGGGCGCTCAAGCTCTTGACTTCGGGTGGGGGCATGCGTACTCACTGTTCTTGGTTTCTTGAATTTCGCAGGATTTCCTGAACATGTTCTTCAGGGAGCAGTACAAGCCGATCCCGCTCGTGTATAACCTTGTTCTGGCCATGCTCTGGAGGCATCCCGAGAACGTGCAACTCGAGAAGGTCAAGGTCGTGCACTACTGTGCAGCGGTACGTTGATTATCATCTCGATCAGCTGTGGTTAATTTCGTTCGATTTGCCGTTCTTGTGTGTGCTTGCTTACTGAACCGAGGTAAAAAAAAATGGTTGCAGGGATCGAAGCCATGGAGGTACACTGGCAAGGAGGCGAACATGGACAGGGAGGACATCAAGATGTTGGTGAAGAACTGGTGGGACATCTACCAGGACGAGACCCTCGACTTCAAAGGCCTGCCCGTCGTGCCAGCCGACGCCGACGCCGACGAGGTCGAGGCCGCGGCCAAGAAGCCGCTCCGCGCGGCGCTGGCGGAGGCCCGCACGGTCAAGTACGTCACCGCGCCCTCGGCCGCGTGATCCTGTCGCGCGCCCCACTCCGGGGGCCTTGCGTGCCGCTCGGGTGGCCGTGCTGGCGTGGTCATCAAAACATATAAAACGAATCTCCATATAAAAGGCCTTAATTTGCGTTTTAGTTTTTTTAGTTAGGGTGTCTAATTTGCGATCAGCTCGTTCCCTGTGAACGAGCTAGTACTGTGAATATACCCCCTCGGGTCACAGCTAGAGTATTTGTCTGCACGAGGGAATTATGTGTACTTTGGTTGGTAAATTAATAGGAAGCTGCAAAAATTATGGTCATCTTTCTATTTTATGTCAGATTCTGTGTCACTTGCACGTCTGGTGGCGATGCTCGCACAATGCTTTTCTTTTCCTTCGTTTTCCCGACTCCATTTTCCGGAGTTTTAAAGGTGGAACAGTCACTGAAGCGTACAGGTGCGTGATAAGTGATGCACACAATGCAGTTCTGAGCTGGCGCGTTGGCGAGAGCTCCCCTGAACTTTCTGGATGGTTCGCGCGTTGTTTTCGGACGCTTCATTTGGAGTGTGACGTACACTCTGGCTACGGCAATGTGCAACGGAACAAGAGCTTCGGCTAGATGCCCGCCCTGCGCCACAGGGGGACCCGTTTTTGTTTTGCGCTGTGGTCGCCGTGTCTCGAGTGGTTCAGATGTTTTCTAGGAGAGCACATGCTGGTTTCTCTGAGGCAGAAACGTCCACTTCTGGGTTGGTCCGGTGCCCCCAAAATCTTGCTGCTGCAGGGGCATCAGGTGGGCCCTGATTACCACGGTGACCTGGTGTGCGTCACGACTCCGTGCGTGTGGGCCTCATCGACAGGGACATGATCTTTTCGTCGGCAGCTCCCATGTCTGGACCCACGCTGTTGACGTTGTTACACAGCTACAGTCACGTACTCGTGATATGAAATACTGCGTGTGCCATACCGTTTCCTCCGTCGGGTGACCAACTGTACTGGTGAGTATACAGAGCTGGGCGACTGGGCCTGCAGCCTGAAAAGAAAGGGCATTGTTTGCATCTTAGACATTTCGACCTAATGGACGCATTCACATGTTTTTTTTCTAGAGTAAGGTCGTCATAGATTTACAGATTCTTAGACATTTATCTCTAGATTTAGAATCTGCATTTTAGACATTTCTAACGGAATGTTTGTGCTTGTAGTGGACTAGTGGTTCTGACCTAAGCTTAACTAAAATCTACATAGATAGTACCACGTGGAAGTTTTCCTGCGGATTACGAAAGAAAGAGACCACATTAACACTGTACGGAAAAAGTGGACTAAAGGCTAGTGATCAAATCAGCAGCATACAGGTGTCTTCACTCTCCCGTTTCCCTGGGGTCTTCAAATGCCATTTATACCGATATTCTGGAACCTCGAAGAAACGAATTAAACCTAACAGGATTGATCCGCAACTTCGCATAAATGACGAGTTATCCGACCGAAACCAGATAGATTTGATTTCGGTAGCTTTCGATTGGCTGCAGCTGCCGCCTGCCATAGGTAAACGCACCGTCGATCATGGACGCCCAGCCATCGACCGTACTGACATGCATACGTGTCATCACTACGTGAAAAATAGAAAAAGAGATACGAAATAAGTGACGAGTCATAATATAACCCGTCACTGATAATAAAAGTGACGAGTCATCCTAAGTCAATTATAGATGACGGGTCATATGTGTGACCTATCACCTATTACAACTTATAAGTGACAGATCATCCTAACCAGTTATTGACATCAATAACTAACTTATCAGTGACGGATCATCCTAACTAGTTATTAATGATGGTTCACAACTTGACCCATCACCAATAACTTGATCAATACATAGAGTTATCATTTCATGTATTGTGTGTATATATATACCCCTAGGTATTCATATATATATATACACTTAGATTTATGTAGATACATATACACAATATTTTTCTCTATGCAAAAGTGTATATACATATACTCGTATATATATGTATAGTAGGCCAAAAAAAATTATTTTTCTTTTATTTTATCTCACCTCAGCAGTACTAGAATAGTAATTATTGTACAATTTTACTCAAGTTTGATATAAGGGGTGGCGGCAATAGACACAAACACGCGTTCCGAAAATGATTCATAAACTTTCGACGGCGAGAAGTCCTTTCAAGCCGTTTTTGGCCTCGAATAATTCTCCGAACCCGACAAAGTCAGGGAGAAACGGATGTAACTTTTTCTGTAGATGTTCGTAGAGTAAAAAAAATTCAAAATCGGAGTTCGTATGTAAAATTATGCCTTTTTACTAAAAGCACTTTGGTTCAATATTTTGGAAAAAACATTGTGACCCATCACCTATGACTTGCATAAGTGACAGGTCACAGTTTTAACCCGTCACATATTACCTTCATCAACGAAGGTTAAAATGACAATATAACCCGTTTCTATCACAAGCACGTGATAGTCGAGGTGGTAAGAGAGTCGCGCGCGAGGCTGGACGCGGGTTCGAGTCCCACGAAATGCAAAGACCACAATATATTTGAAAATGATATGGATTGGGCATATGCGATGGGTCTTGTATTAGGGTGCCTCTCGGGTGAAAAAAATAATTTTTTAAAACTTTTTTCGTGTCTAAAAAAGTGAAACATGGTTAACAGTTATAAGTGACGGGTCACTGTTACGATCTGTCACTTATGTTCAATTATAGGTGTATGACACTACTAAAAAATTATTTCTAGAGGCGGGTGGTAATTCATTTTCACAGGCGCTTAGCGCACCCGCCTGCGATCGAAGGCATGTAGAAATGAACAGTTTCCACATGCGGTTTCTTAAGCGGACCGCCTGCGATAATCGGTCCCCGAATCGATACTTTTTAATCCGAATTTTTTTTACCGACCAGGAACCCTACAGGGTCGCGACGTCGCAAGTCAAGTCACGCGTTTTTTCGCACGAAATACGCGTGCTACGCGGTTTTTGGCACTCGAACTTGAAACCTGTCGGGTCGCGCGAACCCTCCCCAACATCACACTAGAGAACGACCACTGAATATATAAGCATATGTAATTCTTTTGATATCTGCAATCTGAAACTTTAAACGATTATTTAGGCATCTAAATGACTTTAAATAAAAAACTTTTCAACTACAAAGTTGTATATCTCGTCGAGGGCTATAATTTTCATACAAAGTTTGTCCTCATCTGACTTCGTATAGAAAAGTTATGAATTTTTAAAGATAAGCTATCACCCATTTTTATAGGCGGTTTCTTATGTGAAATGTCTATAAAAATATGGACATTTTTACAGGCGGTTCTTTATATGAACCGCCTGTGAAAATAGGTGATAGTTTATCTTTAAAAATTTATAATTTTTTCATATGAAATTAGATGAGGACAAACTTTATATAAAAATTGTAGCCCTCGACGAGATCTACAACTTTTTAGTTGAAAAGTTTTTCATTTGAAGTCATTTAGATGCCCAAATAATCGTTTGAATTTGGACATTTAAATGATTTTAAATAAAAAAATATCAACTACAAAGTTGTAGATCTCATCGAGAGCTATAATTTTTATATATAGTTTTTTCTCATCTGACTTCATATGAAAAAATTATGAATTTTTAATAGATGGTTATTTCTAGAGGCGTTTCTTATCCGTAACCGTAGGAGGTTTTCGCCAACTGTTCAACCGTCTGTAGAAAATTACTCAAGATATCTCGAAAAATAGTTTTTTATAGTGTGATATTTATTGGTGACGAGTTAAGTTATAACCCGCCACCTATAATTACATTTATGACAGATCTACACCTGTCATCCATAACAACTTATCAATAACGTATTTAGAATGACCGATAAATGCATCCTATAAAAGTTATCACTCTATGCATCCTATAAAAGTTATCACTCTTCACCTATATTCTCTTTTCACGTACCGCATGAACACTGCACGTACACCACCCGTATGACTCCTAGCTAATTACTCGGCGTCCGCGCCGGTTTGGCCTGGATCATATGATGATAAGGTCAACAGGTCGGTGCACCGCCCGGCGTACGTGCAGTGGCGCCGTCGAGGTGTTTGTTCTCGTTGTGTGAATGCCAGACTGTGTGTGCTTTCAAATCAAGCTACCACAATCTGACACAACTCTAGTTTCCAAAGAGAAACAAGGGCACCTGATTACCATTGGAGCTGGAGGATCGATTGAACAGCGGACACGTGCGCGATCAGTAGAGGCTGTCTGTCCGGGAGGCGTACGTGTACGCGCGCGCGGCTGTGGTCTGTGGGTGCTCCGTGTTTGGCTCTACATACGTTCGGTGGCACTTGATCGTTGTGTGACACGGCAGACATGCTACTATAGGAACATGGAACCTGAGTGGCTGTGGCGCGACACCGCGCGCGGCCGTACATGCCGAGGCTCGCCATCTGGGTGTCGCGCGTCGCGGCATCTCTGGGGCTCGGCGTACTTTCGTCCGTCCACTCATGCCCACGCACGGTCCATCACGCGGCCGGCGGGCCACGCTCGCACCGTGCACGCGCTGCACGGTGGCGTCTGGCAACGGAAAGTAAAGCGCCGGCCGGCCCGTGCGTGCGGCGGACACCTGATCCATATCATCTTTATCCACCCGTCCTCGGGTCCTCATCCTCGACCGATAGCCTGCTGTCGGAAGACAAGGTATCAGGTACGGTAAAATCAGCGGTCTAGATCATGTCTTGGGTAAGATAATCCTCTCTTTCGCTTAGCCTTCGTTGCCACATGTGCCATATGCATTGGGAGACATTCGTCTCGTAAGTTCAGTGCAACCTTAAACTCGTCCGGAATTTCTGTTGTCAATAAGTTCAACTGCTGTGGCAAGAGCATTTGTCATTGTTCTTGAGGATCAATTCTCCAACGAACCACTGCGTGCCACGTGAGTTACTCCTTAAATTTAGTTGACACTTCCAACCTTAGTGTTAGACTATATTAGGACTATATCTCTATATTTGGCTAGTGCTAATCCCGGGCCTCCCTTCCTTTATCTACCGGATGCTTGTTTCCATAAGCCTGTATTAGATATATGGAAGGCTTGTGCTGGCTTAGGCTATTTATGTAATCCCGTGCTTATCAATTGAGCAGTGTGTGATTTCTCTCCACTTTCATGGTATCCGAGACGGTCGCTCCTGTGACCTCCCTCTACCGCTTTCGCTCCTAATCTCTTCGCCGCTGCCATGGCCGGCGAACTCACCCCCGAGGAACTCGAGCGCCAGCGCGCAGATGAGGCGCGCCTCCGTGCCGAGGCCGAGCGCCGTCACGCCACGGAAGAAGACCGCTAGCGTGCTGCGGCAGAGGCCGATGCCGCTGTTGTCGTCGCTCTCCACGCGCAAGCAGTCTCCGTCACCAACATCCGTTCGCTCGTTCCCATCGTCCTCGACCTCGCATCCGCGAGTTACTCCAAGTGGCACGGCCTCCACCTCGTCACGCTCGGAAAGTACGCGCTCACTGAGCACGTCCTCTTCGACGACACCTACCCCGACTGCGCGTCATGGCGGCGCATGGATTGTGTCGTCCTCTCGTGGTTGTACGGCACCATCTCCACCGGCCTCCTCGAGATCGTCATGGTGCCGAGCACCAACGCCCGCGCCGTCTGGTTGGCACTTGAAGACCAGTTCATCGGCAACAAGGAGACCCGTGCATTGCTTCTTGACGCTGAGTTCCGCACTCTCGTCCAAGGCGATCTCGCTATCTCCGATTATTGCCGTAAGCTGAAGAACATGGCCGACCTCCTCGGTGATCTTGGCGAACCCGTTCAGGACCGCACCCTTGTGCTGTCCATCCTGCGCGGCCTCAACGAGAAGTACTCCCATATGGCGGCTCTCCTGAAACGGCAGAAGCCGTTTCCATCTTTCGTCGACGTCCGCAACGACCTCTTGTTGGAGGAGCTCACGATGGCAGATCGTCGGGCGCCCTCCTCCATGGCGCTGGTGGCCGACACGCATGGCAACGGCGGACAAAGCGGTGCGCCCAGCACCGCGCCATCCACCACGGGCGGCAGCAACCACCCAAACAACCGTCGTCGTCACAAGAACCAGCCCGGTCACGGCGCAGGGGGCTCCTCTGGTCCTCGGCCCGCTGGTCCCGCATCGGGCGCAGGGGGCGTCACGGCCGGCGCAGGCGGCATCCCGGCCGGGACGTGGCCCTCCTTCTTCAATCCATGGACCGGCACCGTGCAAGTGTGGCCCCATCACTCGCCGCATCCTGGTGCCCGCCCGAGCGCCCCACACAGGGGCGCGCAGCACCCGCGCCCAGTGCCTCCGCACGCGTTCTACGCGCACGCTGGCTACCCTGGTGTGCCCTTGAGCTACCCCGGCATGGTGGACACCGGGGCTCATCTGCAGCAGGCACAGGCGCCTCAGCATGTCTCCTGGGATCAGGCGGCCCTGGCGAACGCGTTCAACACAATGACGCTAACGCCACCCCCCACTGGTGAATGGTACATGGACTCCGGTGCCACCTCTCACATGACACCCGATGCCGGTAACCTTTCCGCCTCTTCTCCTGTTTCTCGTTCCACTCCTTCGAATGTCATCGTCGGTAACGGGTCACTGCTGCCTATTACCTCCACTGGCTCTACTCACATTCCTAGTACTTATGGTCTTTTTCACCTTCGGAACGTCCTCGTTACACCTCAAATTATTAAGAATTTGATTTCCGTTCGTCAATTCACAATTGATAACAACTGTTCCGTTGAATTTGACCCCTATGGCATTTCTGTGAAGGACCTTCGCACCAGGAGCGTGATCGCCAGGTGCAATAGCACTGGTTCCCTCTACCCGTTGCTGCCGTATCCCTCCAGTCCGCAGGCCCTCACCGCTGTCACCACCACTCTTTGGCATCGCCGCCTCGGTCATCCTGGCTCCGAGGCTCTCTCCAAATTAGCTAGTAGCTCCGCCATCACTTGTAATAATGGTGCAAATGAATCTGTGTGCCATGCCTGTCAACTTGGCCGACACATTTGTTTACCTTTTGCTACTTCTACCTCGCGTGCTCAAAAGAATTTCGATTTAATACATTGTGATCTTTGGACCTCCCCTGTGCCTAGTGTCTCTAGTTACAAGTATTACCTCGTTATTCTTGATGACTGCTCCCACTTCCTCTGGACTTTTCCTTTGCGTTTAAAGTCGGATACTTTTTCCACTCTATCGTCCAGACTCAGTTCGGGTGCACCATCAAAAGTGTGCAATGCGATAATGGCCATGAGTTTGACAACTCATCTGCCCGCCACTTCTTCCTCACCCACGGCGTTGCACTCCGCATGTCGTGTCCATATACATCTCAGCAAAATGGAAAGGCCGAGCGTGTCATCCGTACCACCAATAACATCATTCGTTCTCTCCTGTTCCAAGCAAGCATGCCTCCTTCTTATTGGGTCGAAGCACTCCATGCCGCCACATACCTCCTAAACCGTCATCCAACCAAAACTCTTGGCTTCCTCACACCATATTTCACCCTTTACGGCGTCCACCCCTCCTATGATCACCTTCGTGTTTTTGGTTGTCGATGCTACCCCAATCTCTCCTCCACGTCCGCACATAAGCTTTCGCCTCGATCCACCTTGTGCGTCTTCCTTGGCTACCGTTCGGAACAAAAAGGTTATCGGTGCCTTGATTTATCATCCAATAGGATAATCATCTCCCGGCATGTCACATTTGATGAGGCATCTTTCCCTTTTGCTACTAACGCGGCCTTGCCGCTGTCTGACTTTGATTTCCTGTCAAACATGCACTCCTTGCCGCTGCCCATAGGGTCGCGCTCCTCTGCAGGTTCTACTGGCGTCTCAGCTCCAGCCGGATCCGCCACCGATCCAGGCCAAGCTGCTGCAGCACCGTGGCCACGACTGGACTGCCTCCCGTCAGTCCTCCCTGGGCTCGGTCCTGCTATGCTGGCTCACCGCGCGCCCATGCTCAGCACGGCCAGGCGATCGGCTGCCTCACCGAGCCTCCAGATGCCAGGCGTCAGCACGGCGGGTGCTGCCTCTCCAGGCGTTCACGTGTCCGGCGCCCAGGCGTCCAGTGGTGTTCACGTGTCCAGCACCTAGGCGTCCAGTGCCCGGGTGTCTAGCGCGCCTACCTCGCCAACGCCAAGTGCCAGCGTGCCTGCTGCGCCAACGCCGACTGCAACTCTGCCGTCCACTTCTGGAGCCGCGTCTGCGCTCATTCCGAGCGCTCAGCACGGTTCGACTGCCCCTGTTGACTCATTGTCGCAGGTTGTTGCCAGTCGGACCGGTCCGAAGCACGTTGTCTCCGTTCCACCTGTGAACAATGATCATCACATGGTCACTCAGGGAAAAGCCGGGTTTCGTCTTCCAGTCGATTGCTTGAATCTTCAAGCATCGACCCTCTCGCCGCTCCCGAAGACGTACCGTGGCGCATTGTCCGATCCTAATTGGCGAGCGGCCATGACTGAGGAATTCGAGGCTCTTCAGGCCAACAATACCTGGGACCTCATCCCTCGTCCTCCTGGTGCCAACATTGTTACAGGCAAGTGGGTTTTTCGTCATAAGTTTCGGCGGGATGGTTCTCTTGATTGATATAAAGCACGCTGGGTGCTCCGTAGCTTCACCCAATGGCCCGGTGTCGATTTTGATGAGACTTTCAGTCCTGTGGTTAAGCCTGCTACTGTTCGCACAGTTCTCACATTGGCTCTCTCCCGTGACTGGCCGATTCACCAGCTTGATGTGAAAAACGCCTTCCTACATGGCACTCTTTCAAAGACAGTCTACTGCGTACAACCATCTGGCTTTGCTGATTCTACCCGGCCTGATCATGTGTGTCGACTGAACAAGTCTCTTTATGGGTTGAAGCAGGCACCCCGAGCATGGTACAGTCGGTTTGCCTCTCATCTGATTTCCCTTGGTTTTTCGGAAGCCAAGTCCGACACATCACTGTTTGTCTTTCACCGAGGTATGGACACTGTTTATTTGCTCCTGTATGTCGATGACATTGTCTTGACGCCTCTTCAGTGGACCTTCTTCGCCGCACTATCTCAGCTCTTCAGCAGGAGTTTGCTATGAAGGACCTTGGGCCACTGCACTATTTTCTTGGTATTTCAGTCAGTCGTCACGATGGGGGTCTGTTTCTCTCACAGCGTCAGTACATTCTGGACATATTGGAACGCGCTGGGATGTCCGCATGCAAACCTTGCAGCACGCCTGTGGATACCCATGCCAAACTCTATGGTGATGGTGCCCCTGTGGAGGATCCAACTCACTATCGCAGTCTTGCTGGTGCCCTGCAGTACCTGACTTTCACCCGTCCGGACATTGCATATGCTGTGCAGCAAGCGTGCCTCTTTATGCATGATCCTCGTGAGCCTCATCTCGCCTTGGTGAAACGCATCCTTCGGTATCTACAGGGTACTCTTGAACACGGCTTAATGCTTCACCGGACTTCTATTGCTGGCCTTGTTGTCTACTTTGATGCTGATTGGGCAGGCTGTCCCGATACACGTAAGTCCACCTCGGGCTATGGTGTCTTCCTTGGTGACAATCTCGTCTCATGGTCATCTAAGCGACAACACACAGTGTCTCGATCCAGTGCCGAAGCAGAGTACCGTGCTGTGGCAAATGGTGTTGCAGAAGCTGTCTGGTTGCGCCAGTTACTCATGGAGTTACACAGTCCTCTCCGGCGTGCGACTCTAGTTTATTGTGACAATGTCAGCGCCGTCTACCTCTCCAGCAACCCGGTTCAGCATCAGCGTACCAAGCATGTGGAGATCGACTTGCATTTTGTCCGTGAACGTGTTGCTCTTGGTGACGTCCGTGTGTTACACGTCCTGACGTCTTCCCAATATGCCGACATCTTCACGAAAGGGCTGCCTACGTCTGTCTTCCAAGAGTTTCGGTCCAGTCTGAACATTCGTCCTTCTGCCGTTACGACTGCGGAGGCGTGTTAGACTATATTAGGACTATATCTCTATATTTGGCTAGTGCTAATCCCGGGCCTCCCTTCTTTTATCTACCGGATGCTTGTTTCCATAAGCCGGTATTAGATATATGGAAGGCTTGTGCTGGCTTAGGCTATTTATGTAATCCCGTGCTTATCAATTGAGCAGTGTGTGATTTCTCTCCACTTTCACTTAGGTTCAACCACCCCAATCAATTATCGGTAAAACAAGCGACAGAAATACAGACATAGGTTAAAGTAGCGACGAAACCAGTCGTATAAATAGGTGTCAAATAAAAGTGTAGTGATATATGAAATTGAGGCATTATATTTTAAACGGTTCATCGTACGACAATATAAATTGTAATGTAGCTGCACCTTGTCATGTGCGGTATCACGTACTTATCTTCTTCGTCCTTTAAATGCAGCCGGTTTTACAATCTGGACTATGGGGGCAGATGGCGGTGTTAGTTGACTCCATTATATAGCAAGATATTTTGTCACCAGCTATCGTTTAGGTAGCCTGTATGGCATTGTTAATAGTGCTCCAAGAATAACACTTGATCTAACACCAGAAAATCTTCTTGCAAACTGCGATAAATTGACATGCTAACCACATAACTTCAATGCTCGGACCGAATTTTTTCTTCAGAAGGCGGGATGTAGATGTGCGGTGTAATTAAGATGCCAATCCTTATTAGTCTCGAAAAGAAAAGAGAGAGATGGCAATCCTAATTGGTCTTAAAAAATCAATGAAAGTTGCTAGTCCTAATCATCGTTATCCTAAGGGACTTCGCTAGCCACGAGGATTGCAGAGGCTAGGCCAGAACATGCCATCTATTGTAAGTAATTGTATAGAGGCAAGAAAGTGAAAAAAAAAACTCCTGCTATCTATTTATGGAGTGTTTATATATTTATACATGTTAAATAGACGTGATAAAAAGACATATCTATTAGAAAGAAACTATTTTCCAATAGACACAACTCTTAATAGTTGATAAATTGATCACATGATTAAATACCTAAAGATGTCTCTTTACTAGAGGTAGTTATTTCACAACACTCCTTGATGAATTTGGTCATCCAAATACATTACGTAAAAACTCCTCTAAAAATCCTGCGGGAGAAACTTGAGAAGAAATATAATATAGTGATATGCTGTTAAAACTCATTTAAAACTCATTTATCATTGTTCTCTTGAGGATCAATTCTCCAACGAACCACTATGTGCCACGTGGGTTACTCCTTAAATTTAGTTAACCCTTCCCACCTTATATTCAACCACCTCAATCGATTATCGGTAAAATAAGTGGCAAAAGTACAGACATAGAATAAAGTAGCGATGAAATGAGCCCTATAAATAGGTGTCAAATAAAAGTGCAGTGATATATGAAGCTGAGGCATTATATTTTAGACTCACTAGGTAAGAAATCTTCAAATGAGACACGTTATTAGTGACGGCTCCTCAGTACGCGTCACTAGTGCACTATTAGTAACGGTTCTAGTGTCGGCCCATCACTAATGTGTGACCTGGGCTGGGATCCGACCAAGACCCGTCACTAATGAGAGTTCATTAGTGATGGTGAGCGAATGACTCGTCTCTAAAGATATTAGTGATAGGTCTCATTAAAGTCTATCACTAATAATTCATTCATTAGCATCGGGTATATAAGGCACATATCACTAAATGTAGCCTACTTATTAGTGACGGGTCGTTAAAGTAATTAGTGATAGGTCATAACTGTTATCGTCACTAATGATTGACTCATTAGTGACGGGTGTTGTCGGTGATATGGGATCCGGGGGTTCCCGAGTCCCGAGGCCAGGACAGCGCGGTATCACATGGCGCCTTCCGACAGACCCGAGGGAAGCACAATCCGGGAGTGGGTGCTCGGGGTCAAGAATAGTTGGTCCCTGAGCACCCAGCAAGCCCCATGCCGGTGGACCCCGTAGGGACTCCACAATGAGGTGTCGGTCGGTGGGAGGCTCGATGCCGCATTTAATGGGGAGCATGGACGGTCACATCCAATCACTCTCCCCCACGCCTGCCGTTCTGAATACGTCAGTCCCTACCGCCGCCTGGCAGGAAGGCTTGGGCACAATTAATACGGCAGGTCCCATCGCATGTCCCCTCGTGGGGCCCATGAAGAAAGACGGCTTGAAGATATCTTTGATGGGCTTGAGGCTTATCGCCCTGTTACATCAGACCGTGTCAGACCTACTCTGACCAAACGGGCATGAGAGAGTACTCAGAAGCTGGCCGGTGGGTGCCCCTACGCCTGCTAAAGTTGGAACGTGAAGACCGATGGAACCGTCCGAGGGATGCATTTTCAACCCTCTGTAACATCAACTATAGACCAATGATGGTCACTTTCTATTTATTGTTTACGAGAACTTGTGCCTCGTTCTGGGCACTCCCTGAAGGGCCTCCCCCCGGTAGATAAGGAGGGGGGGGACACTTTGTAAAGGAAGAGAGGAAAGGAGAGGAGCATTGACAACATACTGGACACACAGGAGTAGGGTATTACACCTCCACGCGGCCTGAACCTGTCTAAATTCTTGGTGCATTCATTTCTACTAGCTGATGATTCATCCTGCCTAAGTCCCACTCGCATTAATCTCGCGTACAAGGTAGTTCCAGGACCAGCCCCCCGGCCGAATCTCAAAGGGGGTCCCTCAGGATCCCTGCTCGCGGTGTTCATCCATTGACAGCTGGCGCGCCAGGTAGGGGGGGGGGGGTTGTATCCCTGAATCCACCTTGTTCTTTGCAGAAAAAATGGCGGGTGGACATTGTCGTCAGCGCGATGATTTGGACTCGAACGAGGAGATGGAAAACGTGGCCCAGGGGGCTCTGGCTCCTGCTCGTCCTCAGCGGCGTCGATAGTCGGCTCATACAGCACCTCCTTGCATCAGGGACAATGGCGCTAGGCCCAGTAGGGCTGCGACCGCCGAACCCGCAGCAAGCAGCGATCGTCCCTGCCGCAAGATCGGCATCCGAACAACGCCGAGCGCCGATATGGCGCAAACTAAACTTTGGCGAAGCTAGCCCTGGGAGTGCCCTGCTTGCGGCGCAAGCACTCCTTAGGCACCTGCCTGTCCAGGCAGTGGGAGAAATGCCAGAGGGCTGTTGGCTACAGGAGGTAGCCGACTTGGTGGGCATAGCTCATCGGCGAGTACTTGCCCAGAGTTCCCGTACCACCTCCCTCTATGGTACAACTAAGGCTGGAGCATTTTCGGGTGGCGGTAGAGCTGGCCAGGGGGGCTCCAAACGAAGTGCCGCTCCCCTGAACACGACGGGAGCTCAAGACCTCCGCTTGCACATTAATGAGCGGAGGGCCAGCGAGGATGCACGTGTCACCCTCGAGCGCCGCCGGGAGTCCCGTCGCGAGGCTGAGGCCGTGGAGGACCAAGCCTCCTCTATGCTAACCCGCGACCGCTGGGGTTCCCCGGCGCGATGGCGTTCACCCCCCAGGGGCACAGCCGATGCCGAGGTATACGGCACGGGCTGCCGAGCGTTCACCAGCGAGCTCCGCCGGGTCAACTGGCCCACAAAATTCCGGCCCGAACTACCAGAGAAGTACGACGGTTCCATCGACCCCGTCGAGTTCCTCCAGATCTACACCATCGCCGTCCAGGCGGCGGGTGGGAACGAAAAGGTGATGGCAAATTACGTGGCCCTGAGGGGTTCTGCCTGCTCTTGGCTCATGAACTTACCCCCAGGCTCTATTTGCTCCTGGGATGATCTGTGCCACCAGTTTGTGGCAAACTTTCAGGGCACCTTCGTGTGCCCCGGCCTGGAGTGCGACCTCCATAACATCAAGCAGTGGGAGGGAGAGATGCTGAGGTGGTTCATACAGCTCTTCAGCCAGGTCCGCAATACCATACTGGGGATCACCCCACACGCTATCATCGTCGCCTTCTGGCAGGGCGTCCGCGACGAGCGGATGCTCGAGAAGCTAGGCACGCACGAGGTCGAGACCACCGCAGAGCTTTTCGCGCTGGTCGACAAGTGCGCCAAGGCGGCGGAAGCTCGGGGGTGGCATGGTCTGCGTCCTGAGCAACCCGCAGCCGATGAAACAGGTCCTTCCCGCTCTGATAAGTGGGAAAAGAAGAAGAAGAGGAAAAAAACGCGATGCTGCCCTTGTCCTGCCGGCGGAAGGCACCGCACGCAGGCCGGCACGCAGAGTGGCTGGCGAGAAAAAGCCCGCTCCCGTGAGGCCAGAGGTAGGGAAATGGTGCGAAATCCACCAGACCGACTGGCATGACCTCACCGAGTGTCGGTCGGTGAAGGGTCTCATGGAGCGGCGCCAGAAGGAGCGCAAGGTGCGCCGTAAGGGTGACGACGACAAAGACGCCCCCGGAAACAAAGAGCTCGGGTTTCAAGAGCCCGAGCACACCGTTGCCTTCATCGATGGGGATGCATATACGCCCTCCTCTCGCCGCTGTGTCAAAACAATGCGGCGTGAGGTGTGCTCGACAACCTCGAGCGTGGCGGCCACAAGGCCCCTCAAGTGGTCGGAGACCCCGGTCACCTTTAGTCAGGCTGACCACTCCGTGAGTACTGCGGGGGTGGGGCGACTGCTTCTGGTGGTATCCCCCACCATCTGCAATGTAAAGGTCAGCCGAGTGCTGATCGATGGGGGTGCAGGCCTGAACCTCCTATCCCAAGAGGCGTTCAAAAAGTTGCTGGTGCCTCCGAAGCGTTTGAAGCTGTTCCTCCCTTTTTATGGGGTGACGCCGGGGTACACCCTCCCCCTCGGGCAGGTCGAGTTGCCCATCACCTTCGGGTGCCGAGACAACTTCCGGACGGAGAACATGGTCTTTGATGTTGCGGAGGTCCCTCTCCCCTACAATGCGATCCTCGAGCACCCGGTGCTCGCCAGGTTTATGGTGGCAACACACTACGCCTACCTCACCGTGAAGATGCCGGGCCCGACTGGCCCCATCTCAGTGCCCGCCGAAATCGGCAGCGCCGTCTCCTGCGCCGAGCAGCTGTACTCGGCCTTGGCCTCCCCCTGCGCCGAGGTCGAAGGACACCTGGGGGGTCCGGGACCCTCTTCTTCCAAGTCACGACTCGCCGCCGATTCCTCCGTCCCTACGAAGGAGGTTGCGCTGGGCGAAGACCCGTCTAAGGTCACCAGAATCGGTGGTGACTTGGATGCCAAATAGGAAAGCATGCTCGTCGCCTTCCCTTCGGGCTAACGCTGACGTGTTTGCATGGCAGTCGTCGGATATGCCTGGGATCCCTAGGGAGGTGATCGAGCACCACCTTGTTGTGCACCTAGATGCACGACCCGTGAGGCAGAAGGTTCACCGACAGGCACCTGAGCGCCAGGAGTTCATTCGGGAGAAAGTCAACAAGCTCCTTGACGCCGGCTTCGTCCGAGAAGTCCTTCACTTGGAGTGGCTGGCAAACCCCGTCGTCATCCCAAAGGCCAACGGCAGGCTGAGAATGTGCGTCGACTACACCGACCTTAATAAGGCATGCCCAAAAGACCCTTTCCCTCTGCCTCGCATAGACCAGATTGTCGACTCCACTGCGGGGTGCGATCTTTTGAGTTTTCTTGATACAAACTCGGGCTATCACCAAATTCGCATGGCTAAGCAAGATGAAGAAAAAACTTCTTTTATTTCCCCTGTGGGGACTTATTGCTATGTGTCTATGCCCTGTGGCTTGCGCAACACTGGATCTTCATTCCAGCGAGCCATCTGCATTACCCTTAACACGCAGGTTGGTCGCAGCGTCGAAGCGTATATCAATGACATCGTGGTCAAGTCCCGGGAACGGGCCACCCTGCTGGAAGACTTGGCCGAGACGTTCAACAGTCTCCGCAGCACGCCCCTGAAGCTCAATCCCGAGAAGTGCATATTCGGGGTACCCGCGGGCAAACTCCTCAGCTTCTTGGTCTCCAGTCACGGAATTGAGGCCAATCCCGAGAAGATCCAGGCCATCGAGCAGATGCGTTCCCCAGCTCGGCTCAAAGGAGTACAGTGTCTCGCTGGATGCATGGCAGCCTTGGGGCGCTTCATCTCCAAGCTCGGGGAGTGGTGGCTCCCACTCTTCAAATTGCTGAAGAAGACCGATCGTTTCGACTAGCCACTAGAGGCCGAGCAGGCCTTCCAAGACTTAAAAAAGTACCTCACCTCACCGCTCGTACTGGTGGCCCCCGGCGAGGGCGAACCTCTATTGCTCTACATATCGGCCACTCCTCAGGTCATGAGCGCTGGTGGTGGAGCGTGATGAGTGCCCAGGGAAAGGTGCTGGGTCCGAGCTCCCGGCTGCCCCTGAGCAGCCTCCAGGACGCGGGACCAGTCCCGACCAGGGAGTCGAGCTTGAGATCTCAGCAGGCTCCGAACTCCGCTTTGAGCTCGGGGGCTGTGGCATGGCCTCAGGCGAGGCCACGGTCGGGGGCCGCCGGATACCGCGATCGGTGTACTTCGTTAGTGAAGTCCTCCGGGATGACAAGACGAGATACCCTCAAGCACAGAAGATGCTCTACGCAGTGCTTATCGCTTCCAGGAAGCTGCAACACTACTTCCAGGCGCACAAAGTCTCGGTGGTGACCACGTACCCACTAGGACCAATCCTGCGGAATTGAGAAGGTACCGGGCGTACCATCAAGTGGGCGGTCGAGCTCGCGGAATTCGATCTGCACTTCATCAGTCGCCACGCGATCAAAAGCCAGGTGCTGTCCGACTTCGTGGCGGAGTGGACACCGGTCCTCGAGATCAACAACGAAGAATTGTCTACGTACCCCGGGCAAGATGGACCCGAGTACTTTGTCATGCACTTTGACTGCTCCCTCACGCTAAAGGGCGTGGTGGCTGGAGTGGTGCTCACCTTCCCGACAGGTGAAGTACTTCAGTATGTCGTGCAGCTACATTTCCGAGCAACAAACAACATGGCGGAATACGAAGGCCTCATCGCTGGACTCCGAGCAGTGGTGGGTCTCGGGATCTGACGGCTGGTTGTAAAAGGTGACTCCCAACTGGTAGTCAAACAAGTATCAAAAGAATGCCAGTGCGCGGACCCACAAATGGCGGCGTACGTGGCAGAAGTCAGGAGGCTAGAGCGGCACTTCGACGGCCTGGAGCTACGGCATATACCCCACGCGACAACACTGTGGCCGATGACCTCTCCCACCTGGCTTCCGCCAGGGCGCTCGTCCCGGCCGGAACCTTTGAAGAAAGCCTCACACGGCCATCTGTCCTATCTGCCGACTAGGATGAAGGGGAACCCTCGAGCTCAGCCGAGGGGACCCAGTCCGCACCTTCAGTGGGAGGTCCCATCAAGGTGACGCCGCTCAGCAAGTGCATTGCACTTGCCATCAGTCCTCAAGAACCCTCATGGATCGACGAGATCCGAGGGTACTTGAAAGAAAACATCCTTCCCAAGGATGACGCCTCTGCAGAGAGGATTGCACGACAGTCCAAATGCTATGCCTTAGTAGATGGGGATCTCTACCGGCGCGGCACGAACGGTGTCCTCCTGAAATGCATCACCCGGGAAGAAGGCAGCGAGCTCCTCACTGAGATCCACGAGGGAGAGTGCGGTGGCCATGCATCGTTCTGCACGCTGGTCAGGAAGGCCTTTCAGTAAGGTTTCTACTGGCAACAGCCC
Organism: Phragmites australis; assembly: GCF_958298935.1. Classification (NCBI taxonomy): domain Eukaryota; kingdom Viridiplantae; phylum Streptophyta; class Magnoliopsida; order Poales; family Poaceae; genus Phragmites; species Phragmites australis. The sequence goes on along the minus strand of NC_084924.1, from coordinate 35,050,603 downwards.
TCCTGGACGCTTCCGAGCTAGTTCGGCGCTGCAGGGTATGCCAGTTCCATGCAAAGAAGATTCACCAGCCAGCTCAGGCTCTTCATACCATCCCCCTGTCTTGGCCCTTTGTGGTCTGGGGGCTGGACATCTTGGGTCCATTCCCCCGAGCAGTCGGGGGCTATGAGTACCTGTACGTCACTATCGACAAGTTCACCAAGTGGCTGGAGGCGGTCCCAGTAATCAAGGTCAATAAAAACATGGTGGTCCAATTCATTCGCGGCATCACAAGTCGCTTTGGCGTCCCGAACAGGATCATCACCGATAATGGCATCCTGTTCACAAGTGCCCTGTTCGGGGAATACTGCGAGGACCTCGGGATCAAGCTTTGCTTTGCCTCTGTTGCTCATCCCCATAGCAACAGACAAGTGGAGTGCGCGAATGCCAAGATACTGAAGGGGCTCAAGACTCGGACCTACGACGTACTTGCAAAGCATGGGAACGGGTGGATCGATGAGCTACCCACTGTGTTATGGGAAAATCGGACCACGCCAAGCCGAGCCACTGAGGAGACGCCTTTCTTCCTCATCTACGGCGCCGAAGCTGTCCTCCCCTTCGAGCTCACTTTCGGCTCGCCTCGGGTGAATGCATACTCGGAGGGTGAACAAGAACAGCGAAGACGCGACGACGTCGAGTACTTGGAAGAGCGTCGGCGACGAGCTGCCGTCCGAGCCGCCAGATATCAGCAGAGCCTAAGGTGCTACCATCAGTGCCGTGTCCAGGCCCGGTCGCTCGAGGTTGGGGATTTGGTTCTCCGACGCGCTCAGACGCACGAAGTAAAGAACAAGCTCTCCCCCATGTGGGAAGGCCTCTTCGTCGTGACCAGTACCCCACGACAAGGCTCATTTCGATTGGCCACAGAGGACGGGCAGCCTCTCCTGAATGCATGGAACATCGAGCACATTCGCAAATTTTATCCATAGGTAAGTGTGTCTGTGCTCGGGCCAACTAGGCCAGGGGTCTTTCCCCTGCCCAAGTTGGCTGGGGGCTGATACCAACCACGTAAGTTATCACTTGCTATTTAAATTCGTCTTCATTAATATATGCCTATATTGCTCTTGTTCCGAGTTTTCCTTTGGAATCTATGTGTTAATCTGCTTGATGAGATGCTCGACTCGCGCGCGAAAAACACGCTCTCTCTCGTTTTCCCGCTGACAAAAAACGGATGCCTGTCGGTATACGGCACAGGCGGCGATCGCTGACCTAAGTCCTTTGTGGTAGGCTATGGTGCTCAGCTGCTGTGGCAATACCCTGAGCACTACCGAGCCTCTGGGGTTCTCGGGTAGTTCTACCGCTCGAGCATGAGTGGTCGGGACTACCTAGTCCCCGGGGGCAGGCTGTCGGTGCTTGGCCTGGTTAGTCCAGCCCTGGACACCACCGAACCATGGGACCTCTTGGTCATATCTCTGTCTGTGCACTTCGCCGTCCGGGCATTCGAGAAGTCACGGGTCAAAAACGAGAGCAAGCTATAATGAGTACCGCACTGACAAAGCGCACCAAGCAAAGAAACCTTGCCCATTTGAGCTTGCAGGGAAATGCTCGAGAACCAAGCGACCCGAGTACCAGGGCATCAGTACCCAGGGCGCTGCCGAGCCTCTAGGGTCCTCGGGTAATCCTACCGCTCAGGCATGGGTGGTCGGGACCACCTAGCCCCCGGGAAATGCTCGGTTGCTAAAAGGACGACCTGGGGGCTAAAGCGCTTTGCACAAGGGAATCCACATTCTCGGGCGCCCTGAGCACCGGGGCATCCACCCTTTCCTGGCCTGGTCGGCCGGGAGGCTGACACCAACTCGGTAAGTTACTACTTGGGGTATCTTCATAAAAGAGTCATATGAATTTCTGTTCATACATACGTAATAACTATTATTCCCAAGTTATTCTCGGAACCTTCTTGTGCTAATCTGCTCGGTGAGGCGTTCTCCTCGCGCTCAAAACCCCGCCCTCGTATTCGCTTTTCCAGAATGACAAAGACAAACGGTAGTCGGTGTACCGCATAGGCGGTGATCGCTGACCTAAGTCCTTTATGGTAGGCTGTGGTGCCTGGCTGGCGTGGCAGTACCCCGAGCACCACCGAGTCTCTGGGATTCTTGGGTATTCCTACCGCTCGAGCATGAGTGGTCGGGACCACCTAGTCCCCGGGGTCCAGCTGTCAGTGTTCGGCCTGGTCAGTCCTACCCCGGACACCACCGAACCATGAAGACTCTTGGTTGCATTTCCGCCTGTGCGCATCTCCGGTCTATATGTTTGAGAGGTCGCGAGACAAAAAGCATTCACGAGTCGCGGCGGGTACTGTGCCAAGTGGTCTCACTTCCCGAGCAAAAGAGTTTGTGTCTATTCGACTCAGCAGCCGCGTACCCGCAAGCGCCCGGGGGCTGTGCGCCCTGAGCACAGGATCCTACGTGCGGGCTCGGGGGCTTGATGCTCGGGAACCGTGTACCCCGAGAACTACCGAACCCTCGAGGGTCTCTGGTAGTGCTGCTGCTCGAGTGTGAGTGGCCGGGCAACCTTGTTCTCGGGGGTAAACTCCCGGTGCTCGGCCTGGTCAGTGCCACCCCGGGCATCAGTACAAAAGAAATCAAGGAAGGAGAAGTAGAAAATGGAGTACGATTCCAAGGACGGATTCTACTATTCTAAAGGGAGCCAATCAACAGGGAATCACTTCTAGAATTACAACTTTCAAAAAGAAGAAAAACCCTAACTCATTGCGGGCTACGGAGGAGATCACGCGTCATCACTGCTGTCACTGCCTAGGCCTGGCTCTCGCACAAAAAATTTTGCCACTTCGGTGGCAACTTCACGGACAGCTGCCCGAGCGGCGGCTTCCTCTGCCTCAACCACGCCCTTCCGCACTGGTTCCACCAGGAGGCGGGGTCTCGGCTGCGGTAGTAGACAAGAACGTGCTCGGCCACATCCTGGGCCAGCGCACGACCCTCCTGGGTCGCCACTTCCAGGACCGTGGCGGGGAGAGCCTCGAGGCGCTGAGCGATCTCCAAAAACCCAAGGGCAAGATGACCTAGCGTATCCAGCCCTTGGGAACCCACCGTCATGGACCCGAGCCCGGTCGCCTCCACGGAGCCCCCCGCCTGCTGGAAGACGTCCTGCATCATCGCTTTAACATACGTCCACTCTTGGCGGATGGCATTAAGATCCTCCTCGGCTTTCTTCAACCGAGCTTCAAGATCCTTGTTGCTGGTGGGGACATCCTTCACGGCCCATGCCTCTTGGAGTTGGGCAGCCACCTCAGTGCGGGCCCGCTCTATTTGCTCATCCCGGGCCTCGATGGCTTGCTCTCGGATAGTCATGCGTGCCTCCTGGTTAGCGAGGCTCTCCTCCTGGGCGGCGAGCGCTGACGACACCAGGTCGGCGTCCATCTCGCGCAGCGCAACCTGCTCCTCCCGGCGGAGAACGTCGATGTGGCCATATTTGAGATCTTGGGCTTGGCGGCGGAGGTCCATCTCAGCAGATAGCGAGGCTTCCTCCCTCTTGCCGACAACCTCCTCCCGTAAGGCAACCTCCTGCTCGAGCAAAGCAAGCTGCTCCTCACGACTGGCCAGCTTGCCGGCGCGCTCCTTCGACGCCCGGTCGCGCTCCGCCGCGAGCTGCCCCAAGCGTTCGGCCTCCTTTTGTGCGGCAACGACCTCCTCGCACACCTCCCCAAGGCCTCCCACTCCGTGGTCAGCTCCTGCAGGGACCTCTCGTAAGCCGTGCGGGCCATGGCCACACGGGCTCTAGGAGCTTGCGGGCCTCCTCCAGCCGACCCCTTTCATCAACAAGGGCGGCGCCCTCCTATTCAAGCTCGGCCCTCTCCGCTGCGATGGCCGCCTCAAGCCACCGGATGACCTCCCGAGCACTCCCCAGCACCTCAGGGAGGGGTTCCGGGGCCTAGCTAGGGGATGGCCGAGAGCTGGATTCCCTCCACGCCTTTTTAGCAGAGGCGCTCGGGGACCCCGACGACGACCGTGCTAGCGCCACCCTTGTTGTGACGGCCTCCCTTGAAGCCGGTAGCTCCTCCCCAGTCAGAGTGCTCGGGGCAGAGCCAGCCTGGCCTCTCAATTCTAGGCCGGGGGAGGCCTTGGTTGCTCGGGAGATGCTCAGCTTCTTAGAGAGCCCTTGGGTGGCCTGGAACGGGAAGAGATCAACCCCCCGGACAAAGCACGAGCAAAACAAGCTCGAAGAAAAAAGGGGCTTACATGGTTTTTGGCCCGCGGTACCGTCATCGGGACTGTGGAATTTGGAACTCGGGGGCCTTCGGCCTGGGCTCCGGATTCTCCTCTTCAGGGGTTGGCTCTGGCCCCCGGGTCATTGTGAACTGGCCCCAGCATCCACCCCGGGACCTGCTCCCGAGGGCTGGCCAGTTTTGCCACCAGCCGTTGGCCGAGGGTCTTGGCACGGGGATAGCGGAGGTGATGGTGACGGAGAGGGTGAGGATGGTAGGGCGATGGGCGACCAGGGACGCTTCCCCTTGCCCCCTGGCTCGGTGATCTACCATCATCTGTGGCAGCGCCCCGCCCTCCGTTGTCGTGTGCCCTGGGAATGTGCAGTGCCCTGGGGTCTCGGCGCCCCGTGCGGTCCGCCGGCTCCTGGGCGTCAAAGACCGGCATCGACTCCTGCAGAGTCGTCTGGCCCGGGTCTGAACAGAGCACCTGGTCTTCACGTGGTAGGACCACCTGGGCGAGGTCTTCAATGCCGGTTGTCACCTTGAGCAGCGCCACCAGGGCCCCCTCATCGATGTTCCCGCCGTCATCTATACACATCCTCGTCACATCGCGAGACCCGGTGTACATCCAGGCGGGATGGACGCGTTCCCTCAGGGGGGCCAACCGGCGGCGCAGGAAGTCGGCGACCACCATCAGCGAGGTGAGCCCCGCCCGACGCTGATCTTTGATGCGGTTCAGCACTGGACGCAGGCGGGCATCCTCTGCGGGAGCGGACTTCCAGACCCGTTTGTTGGACTCCGCCGTCGACCAGGGTAGCAAAAGGCGGTCATGGGGGCTGACGTCGACGTAGACCCAGTCCCGGCGCCAGTCGTCCCACTTGTCGCGCAGCACCTGCTAGATGTAGGCGTCGCCGACACCCTCCCGCATCATCCGACCCTTTCTTCTTCCCGACTGCCTGGCGGACGAAGAAGTGCTGGAACAACACCACAGACGGTGGCACCCCTACGAACATCTCGTAGAGGTGGGCGAAGACCGCTAGGATCACCACCGAGTTCAGACTCATTTGAGCCAACTGGACGCCGTAGGTGTCCAGCACCTGCATGAAGAATGCCGAAAATGGTGGCACTAGACCGTCTGCCACGAAAGAGGTGAAGATCAAGATCTGCCCTGGCCCACGCGGGGCGGGCGGAAGGGTGGCCGGCATCACCACCGATGGGACCATAAGCCTCCGCACCTTCTCCGCGCCCTCCTCGTTCAGGAGGCGGGATTTCGGCAGAATGGCGCCATCGTTCGACACAACCCGACGGCCGCCTCCTGCCCTTGGCATTTTCAAGGGTGGGAAATGCGCTGGAAGTGGCTGGAGTCAAGGTGCACTGAAGGCTGAGAGAGGCTCCCAGTGCTCAAGAATAGCAAAGGCAAGAATAGCGATGAAGGAAGGCGATGGTCCATTGCCTCTCCCCTTTTTATCGCTGGGAGATCAAACGCCTTATTCCTCGGTGCAGTAAGCAAGGCACATTTTCCTCGGTCCGCACGGAAGCCTGGGCGTCTTCTGCCTCATCATCGTCTTCTTCGAAAGTCGAAATGGCATGCGCCCTGTCAGCTCCTCCTTGGGTTATACCAAGAGCTTGGGCCCAAAATTTGCAAGGCCCGCAAAGATTTCGGCACCGGGCGACAGAAAGCCACATGGCACCAATACTGTGATCGGCCTCAAAGAAATAGGGCCCCACCCTCAGTCTCTAGTCCATGGCCTGCCGATGGGCCCGGGTGGCTACTGTCGGTGACATGGGATCCGGGGGTTTCTGAGTCCCCAGGCCAGGACAGTGCGGTACCACATGGCGTTTTCCGTCGAGGACCACGTCCCCGACGACCCGAGGGAAGCACGATTCGGGAGTGGGTGCTCGGGGTCAAGATTAGTTGGTCCCCAAGCACCTGGCAAGCCCCATGCCGGTGGACCCCGCAGGGACTCCACGATGAGGTGTCGGTCGGCGGGAGGCTCGATGCCGTATTTAATGGGGAGCGTGGACGGTCACATCCAACCACTCTCCCCCATGCCTGCTGTTCTGAATAAGTCAGTCCATGCCACCGCTTGGCAGGAAGGCGTGGGCACAATTAATACGGCAGGTCCCATCTCATGTCCCCTCGCAGGGCCCATGAAGAAAGACGGCTTGAAGATATCTTTGATGGGCTTGAGGCTTATCGCCCTGTTACATCAGACCGAGTCAGACCTACTCTGACCAAACGGGCATGAGAGAGTACTCAGAAGCTGGCCGGTGGGCACCCCTGCGCTTGCTAAAGCTGGAACGCGAAGATCGATGGAACCATCCGAGAGATGTATTTTCAACCCTCCGTAACATCAACTGTAGACCAATGATGGTCACTTTTCATTTATTATTTATGGGAACTTGTGCCCTCATTCTGGGCACTCCCTAAAGAGCCTCCCCCTGGTAGATAAAGGGGGGGGGGAGCACTTTGTAAAGGAAGAGAGGAAAAAAGGAAAGGAGAGGAGCATTGACAACATACTGCACACACAGGAGTAGGGTATTACGCCTCCTCGCGGCCTGAACCTGTCTAAATTCTTGGTGCATTCATTTCTACAGGTAGTTCCAGGACCAGCCCCCCGGCCGAATCTCAAAGGGGGTCCCTTAGGATCCCTGCTCGCAGTGTTCATCCACCGACAGGTGTCCTTATCACCCGCCACTAATTTCTGCGCCGACCACTCCTATCTGCTTGACCACTCTTATTTGCCCATTTCTCTCTCTCTCGACCACTCTCATCTCCACTCACGTCTGCTCGCCTCCTCCTCCCGCCATTTGCACCTCGCCGTCGACGTTGTCGCCATCCTCCCCCTCCACCATAGCGTGACGTACGTCGCCAAACTTCATGTGGTTCTCATCGGGAAAAGACGGATCATCGGAGTTGAAAACATTTTGATGAGGACGAGTACAATCAATTTGATGAGATCCCCCTTTTGCTACTGCAATCATGCCACAGGTTGCACAGAATGAGAAGAATCTATACCTACATTCTGACCATAATGAAGGATCCATGTCAAGAAAGTACAAAAACGGTTGCCACATGCCAAATGAATTTCAATTTAACATCAAATTTGTAATATTCGGTTAAGTCTGAATTTCAATGTAACCTCAAATTTGTAATATTTGTAATATTCTGTTAAGTCTGTTAAGTCTGAGTTTCAATGTAACCTCAAATTTGTGATATGTTTGCAAGAGAAGATGACTGCTAAATCTTTACTTTGCTTCAGGATGTAGCTAGTATATAGGTAAATCTCTTAGAAGGATGAGCAAATTAGTGACGGGTGAGAACTTCACACATCAGCAAAGATATAGATAGTGACGGATTAATTTACCACCCATCAGTAATGATCGAATCCCAGGATGAAGAGACCCGGTCATTAGTGACAGGTCGTATCTATAACCCATCACTAATTATATATTTATAAATAACAGGCCCGAGAACCTTAGCCTTCGATTTACACATCCTAAGCTTCCTCCTCGCCGCCACACCCACCGTCCTACTCTAATCCAATACCGTATATGGCTGCCAATGACAAGGTCATCGTCCTCGGTGCCAGCCGCCGCCGCCGACTACATCCATTGGGACCTATTGATGGTGGCAGCATAGGAGGAGGATGAGAAGGAGAAAGCAATTGCCAACGATGAGGTGATCACTTGCACTGTCCATGAGGCGGAACTCATCAGCGAAGCCGAGGGAATGGCAGAGGCCATCGCACACCACTTGGCGGAGGAGGTGGAGATGGGTGGTGACTCCAACACCGACGAGGATTTGGGTATATATTTTGATTATGCAATTTGTGGTTGCATATCTCGTGACTTGGTCCATACAATGTGGGTATATATCTTGAAATGAATGATGATCATGGCATGAATTTATTTGGATGTGTCTTATTTGCAGGAGAAGATAGCTGCAAAAATCGTGACATTACTTTAGGATGCAGCCAGGAAACAGGTAAATCCCTTTGGGGGATAAGAATATTAGTGACGGGTGGTAAATTCACCCGTCACTGATGACCGAGTCCCAATGATGGGTAGCTTTCCAACCCGTATCTGGAACTCAGTCATTAGAGATGGGTTGAAAAGATACCCGTCACTAATGACTCATAACACCCCGTCATTGATGACTCAGTCACCAGTGACGAGTTGTAGCTATCCATCATTGGTTCTAGATAATTAGTGACGAGTGGTAAATACACTCGTCACTAATGACTTGGTCACCAGTGACGGGTTGTTGTTAGCACCCGTCACTAATGACAGAGTCTCAGAGACGGGTTGGAAATCTACCCGTCACTAATGACTCAATAACCAGTGACAGGTGGTAAGAACCCATCACTGATGACTTGGACAGTAGTGACGGTTTGTGGTTAACACCCGTCACTAATGACCGAGTCCTAGAGACGGGTTGGAAAGCTCACCGTCACTGGGAATTGATAATTAGTGATGGGTGGTACATGCACCTATCACTAATAACGGTTATAGTGATGGGCAACAGATCTGCTCAGGCCATAGAAGATGTATATTAGTGATAGATCTTAATTATGATCCGTTACTGGTGATTGTCATTATGATAAGTTCCAACCAGTCACTAATATTTTATTATTAGTGACACAATAAGAGTGACAGATACAATAACCATTACTAATAATAATTATCATCTGTCCCTAATATATTGTTCTAACGTAGTGACGGTTCATTGTACACAATATAAATTGTAATGTGGCTGCACCTTGTCATGTGCGGTATCACGTACTTTTCTTCGTCCTTTAAATGCAGCCGGTTTTACAATATGGACTATGGGAGCAGATGGCGGTGTTAGTTGACTCCATTATATAGCAAGAATTTTATCACTAGCTATCGTTTAGGTAGCCTGTATGGCATTGTTAATAGTGCTCCAAGAATAACACTTGATCTAGCACCAGAAAATCTTCTTGCAAACTGCGATAAATTGACATGCTAACCACATAACGTCAATGTTCGGACCGAATTTTTTCTTCAGAAGACCGGATGTAGATGTGCGGCGTAATTAAGATGCCAATCCTAATTAGTCTAAAAAAGAAAAGTAAAGAGAGAGATGGCAATCCTAATTGGTCTTAAAAAATCAATGGAAGATGCCAGCTAGTCCTAATCATCGTTATCCTAAGGGTTGCAGAGGCTAGGCCAGAACATGCCATCTATTATAAGTAATTCTATAAAGATAAAGAAGTGAAGAAAATGAAAACTATTGTTATCGATTTATGGAGTGTTTATATATTTTTACATATTAAATAAACATGATAAAAGGATATATCTATTAGAAAGACATTATTTTCCAATAGACATAATTCTTGGTAGTTGATAAATTGATCATATGTTTAAACACCTAAAAGGTGTCTCTTCACTAGAGGTAGTTATTTCACAACACTCCCCTTGATCAATTTGATCATCCAAATACATCACATAAAAACTCCTCTAAAAACCATGTGGGAAAAACTTGAGGAGAAATATAATATGACGATATGCTGTTAAAACTCATTTAAAATCTAGTGAAAAAATAAGGAAAAAATGATACATCATATGTTGATTATTTCTTCACTGTAAACTCATATGAGAAAACCTTTAAAAGGAAACCCATAAAGGGGTTTAGAGAACAATAGGTATGATCTGTGGATCAAATATGTCTTATACCTCCTTTAAAAAATCCGGTAAGGAAAATAGGAGATATAACATATATTCTTGTGTAGATATTGCCTCATTAAAACATTTTATGAGAAACCTTATAAGTAAAACTCATATAAGGAAAAAGAGTACAATATGATGTATAAACAGGTTAAAATTCAAGAGCAGACTCCCCTTGATTCTTACAGATCTCGAAGTCGTCGCATATCAATACTATAAACATATTAGAATATTGAAGTTGGTAACTACTTTGTGAATAAATCTGTGAGGTTATTGCAAGATTTAGTTTGCAAGATGTTTATCTCTTTTTTTAACTCATGAGAATAAAATAATTTATGGGTAATATGTTTAGTGATATTGCTCTTTATGAAACATGTTTGCATCTATGCAACACAAGCAACATATCTTTGTAGATATGGTTGATGATTCAATGAAATCAATACCACGTGACTTTTTATGTGGTTGACCATTCTGCGAAGCCATAAACATGTATGTGATGTTTCAGAATGATATGTGGAAGCAACCATCGGAGTCTGTTTGATAACTCCTATGAGAAAGCTATATCATCATGAAATCAGTCTATAATCTGGTGTTATAGATATCAGTTATATAGTCAGAATCTGGATAGCCCACTATGGTCATATCTTGATTTTTTTGATAGAAAAAACTAAAGCTTTGGTACCATAAAGATATTTGTGGTTATCTTCTTTGACTCCTGCCTAATGGCGCTGTTAGAGCTGTGCATTTTAGCTAGCAAGTTATCTGCAAATGAAATATCAGCCCTGTTGCAATTTGCTGGCACCAAGATATAGAACTTTGCTATCAACATGAGCATTTTGATGGCACTAAGATATAGAACTTTAGTTTCAATATCTTTTATTGTCAACCCAAGGTATGAATAGATCTTGATTCATATTTAGGTATTGAATAACCATAAGTGTTTGGGATAATTTCTTATATGCCACTGACTAAAACTTAAATTCCAGATATGCCATTAGGCCCCACGTGTCATTGACTGAGGTGGCCCCACATGTCATAGACATGTGATGGCATATAAGAGATTTGTGAGTTTTAGGATGGCATATAAGGAATTGCCCCTAAGTGTTTTGATGAATAAGATTGTCTAATATCATTTGGATATTGGTAGACTAATGGATACATATTCCCAAAGGAATATGCTCAAGTTGTAGACTTAAGTGACATTTGGTTTTACTCAAATCATTCATCTCAAATTTCATCTTAAGATTATTACTTACTTTATCATGTGTAGTTTGGAGATGATACAAAATCCAATTGGGATTTCATTATTAACACACATGCAATCATCATGGTTGAAGTAACTCTTATGTGGAAGAAACTCATTTAGTCAGTTATACCACAATCAACTTAACTGTTTTAAGTCATAGAGTGACTTAAGTTGTACATAATATATATTGTGATCTGTATTTAGATTTAGAATATAAAGTCCATTAGGGACTCATATGTCCAAATCTATCCCATTCATTTGATATTCTAATGTTATTAAATATGGGAATGTAATTTCCACACATACCATGGGGGAATGTAGCATCGTAATTGATGTCTTATCTCTGCGTGAACCTTTGTGTTATAATCCTCGTTATTTCATCACCTTATGGAATGAAAATCTATTTTTCTTCCGTAGGGAAGACATTGTGTTATTGAGCAAAAGAAATTCTTCTTTATTACCACCTTTGGTTTGACCGATTTGAGTGCTGAAACACTCTGGCTAGGACATTTAGTCTAGATCCAGCTGAAGATGTACGAAAATTTTAAGGAGAATATATGTCGACAATTTGTAGTCTTTAGTATTGATTGATCCTATGGAATCAGTATAGTTTGTAGAAATATTATACTGTTTAACTCCATGTATTTCCTAAGATAATGGGGTTAGGATATTTCTATGACCCCGCCATGGAGGGCAGGGCCAGCAGCAGAATTAGCAACAGAGGCCACAACAAAAGATGCAGAATCAAGTTGCAGGGTCATAGAAGCCGTCAGTACAGCCAGCGCAGCAGCAGTCTCGCCCCAGTTTCCAGCAGCAACAGCAACCCAATAACAACCAGCCTCAACAGCAGAACCGCACAGGCCAAGGGTCAAGCAACATTGGGCCGTGTTTCAGTGCGGCAACTTCGAGCATCTTACCAACAAGTGCCCCAAGAAGCAGCAAGGCCAAGCACCGGCTCAGGGCAACAATCAGCAGCAGCTTTGTTAGAATGCGATGCATGGTCGAGTTAACCATGTTGCAGTGGAGGAAGCCCAGGATGCTCCTGATGTAGTGCTGGGTATGTTTTCTGCAAACTCTCATCCTGCTACAATATTGTTTGATTCTGGTGCTACGCATTCATTCATATCATATCAGTTTGTGAATACATATAAATTACCAAGAACATTAATGAAAATTGGGTGCTAGTTAATTCTTCTGGAGGAGAAATGGAATCAAGGCATGTATGTCCTAAAATAAATATATGCATAAGGGGGGTAGACTTTCTTGCCAACCTCATTATTCTGGATTCCAAGGGTATCGATATCATTCTAGGAATGGGCTGGTTGACCAAATACAAAGGAGTCATCGGATGCGCTACAAAGTCAGTACAATTGACGCATACAGATGGTACCAAGGTGGAGTTTCAAGCCACGACAAAGTCAGCTATCAACGCCAGTTTAAACAAAGCCAATGCAGTGGAAGATAGTAGAGTGGTCAGTGAGTTTCCTGACGTCTTCCCGAAGGATTTTCCAGGTATGCCACCTGATTGTGAAATTGAATTCGTCATTGAATTAGTACCTGGAACGGCTCCTATATATATAAGAGACCATATAGAATAGATGCCAATCAGTTGGCTAAGCTCAAGGAGCAGATCCAAGAGCTACTAGACAAAGGGTTTATCTGCCCCAGTTCTTCGCCCTAGGGAGCCCTAGTTATCTTCGTCCCGAAGAAGGATGGTACACAAAGGATATGTATAGATTATTGAGCCCTGAATGAAGTAACTATCAAGAAAAAGTACCCTCTACCCCGCATTGAAGATTTGTTTGATCAGTTGAAAGGAGCATGTGTGTTGTCCAAGATTGATCTTCAGTCTGGGTATCATCAATTGAAGATTCGTGCCTCAGATATACCAAAGACAACATTTGTTACTCATTATGGTTTGTACGAGTACACAATAATGTCTTTCGGGCTGACCAATGATCCAGCCTACTTCATGTATCTGATGAACCAAGTCTTCATGGAGTATTTGGACATGTTTGTTGTGGTATTTATTGATGCGTTCTGGTTTACTCCAAGAACGAGGAAGAGCACGAGGAACACCTAAGGATGGTATTGCAGAAGCTCAGAGAAAACCAGTTGTACGCTAAATTGAGCAAGTGTGAGTTCTGGTTGAAGGAAGTTCCCTTCCTTAGTCACATCATATCAGCAGGAGGTGTGTCTGTAGATCTGTCCAAGGTAAGAGATGTTCTAAACTAGAAGCCACCGCAGAATGTGTCTGAGATCCGCAGTTTTCTGGGTCTAGCAGGATACTATCGTCGGTTCATAGAAGGTTTCTCCAAGATAGCGAAGCCAACAATAGAATTGCTAGAAAAAGGAACGGAGTTTAAGTGGACAGCTGCTCGAGAAGCCAGTTTCAATGAATTGAAGAAAAGATTGACCTCTGCACCAGTTTTGATCATGCCAAATACTCAGAAGCCGTTTTTATTGTATTGCGATGCGCCCTGACAAGGTTTGGGATGTGTGCTCATGCAAGAAGGTCATGTCGTAGCATATGCATCTCGATAGTTAAGGAAGCATGAAGAGAATTATCCGATGCATGACTTGGAGTTAGCCGTAGTGGTTCATGCACTAAAAATCTAGAGGCATTATCTGATTTGTCAGAGATGTGAGATCTATTTAGATCATAAGAGCTTGAAGTATATCTTTACTTAGCCGAATCTTAACTTCAGGCAACGCAGATGGTTAGAGCTCATCAAAGATTACAATCTGGGAATAAACTATCACCCAGGAAAAGCAAATGTAGTAGCTGATGCTTTGAGCAAAAAATCTCAAGTTAATGCAATAACTCTTAAAGAGTTGAGTCCCGAGCTATGCAAGGAGTTTGAAAGGTTGAATCTGGGTATGGTGTATAACACCGAGATGGTTGCAATGGAAATAGACTCGACCCTTGAACAAGATATAAGAAGGGGTTAGCTTAAAGATGAAAAGATTTTGGAAATCAAGCAGCTCGTCAGAGTCGGCAAAGCCCCTGATTTCAATGAAGATGAACAAGGCATAGTATGGTACAAGCACAAGATATGTGTTTCGGACAGAAAAGCTATTCGGGATACAATTCTAAGGGAAGCTCATGATTCAGCATATTCCATCCACCCAGGGAGTACCAAGATGTACCAAGATCTTAAAGATCGGTATTGGTGGTACGGAATGAAACGTGCAGTAGCAGAACACGTGGCTTTGTGTGATATCTGTCAGCGAGTCAAAGCCGAGCATCAAAGACCAGCAGGACTGCTACAGCCTTTGAAAATACCTGAATGGAAGTGGGAAGAAATCAGCATATGATTCTATGTGGTTCTATATGGGTCGTAGTTGATCGGCTGACAAAAGTAGCTCATTTCATTCCAGTCAAGGAAACCTATAAAGGTTCGAAGCTAGCTGAATTGTATATGTTCAGAATTGTGTGTCTGCATGGGGTACCTAAGATAATTGTATCCTATCGTGGCAGTTAGTTTACCTCACGATTTTGGCAACGTCTACATGAGTCTATGGACACAAGGTTGAACTTCAGCTCAGCATATCACCCGCAGACAGACGGACAAATAGAAAGGGTAAATCAAATTCTTGAAGATATGTTGAGAGCATGTGCTTTGAAGAATAGTAATAGTTGGGACAAGAATCTGTTCTATGCTGAATTCTCGTACAACAACAGTTATCAAGCTAGTCTAAAAATGTCTCCTTTTGAAGCCTTATATGGAAGGAAGTGTAGAACCCCGTTGTTCTAGAATCAGACCGAATAAAGTCAAGTTTTTGGTCCAGAAGTTTTAAGAGAAGCAGAAAGACAAGTGCAAGAGAACAGAGATAATCTGAAAATAGCACAATCAAGGCAAAAGAGTTATGCAGATCATCAACGCCAGGAACTGACTTTTGAAGTAGGAGATTTTGTGTATCTCAAAGTATCACCGATCAGAGGTCTACGCAGATTCAAGGTTAAAGGCAAGCTTTCACCTCGGTTTGTTGGTCCGTACAAGATATTGGGCAGATGAGGAGAAGTAGCTTACCAGCTTGAGTTACCACCTCAACTCTCGGGAGTACACGATGTTTTCCATGTGTCACAGTTAAAGAGGTGTTTAAGAGTTCCTGAAGAACAATTGCCAATAGAAGAACTGGATGTGCGAGAGGATCTCTCATATTCTGAGTATCCTATCAAGATTCTTGATATGTCACAACGAGTCACCAGAAACAGGCGAGTCCGAATGTGCAAGGTGCAGTGGAAGCATCACTCAGAAGAAGAAGCAACCTGGGAAAGAGAAGATGATCTGAAGACCGAGTTTCCCCATCTCTTCTCCGATCCTTCCGAATCTCGAGGGCGAGATTCAGCCTAAGGGGGGTAGGTTTGTAACACCCTAAATTTCAATTTTTGCAATAGTTTAAAATTTGCTAGAAATTAAATAGGTGGTTGCAATTTTGTTCAATAGGGAAATTAATTTCTAAATTTAAATTGGCTTAGGTTATATGTTTGATGCATTCATGCCGTTGTAGATGCAATAGGGTTTTTATGTGTGGAAAAGTCTGCAAAAAATCGCTAGAAGTAGCTCATTCAACCCCCCTTTTTGAAATTGTTTGAAATCTAAGATAGAAAAGGCTGTTGAAAATTGAAAAGAGCTCTCGTCCGAAATTATTTTTCTTCGGCCCAATCCACCTCCTCCCCCTCTCCCCACCCTTCTCCCGAGTGGGCCGCGCCCATCTTTCCCCCGTCGGCCCAACCTCTTCCCCCTTCCCTCTCTTCTTTCTCTCCTGAGTGGGCCGCCCTCCCTTCCCCGCGTTGAGCCAAGCAACCGAGTCGGCCTGCGCTGCTGATCGAGCCACCCCCTTCCGCCCGTCTCGCCGCCAGGTGGGTTCGGCTCGAGCCGAGCCGCTCCGCCCGAGCCGCCCACCCGCCGAGCTGGCTCCCCTTCCCCTTCCTCCCGCCGTCGGTCCCAATCGCCCCCAATCCACCAACCGTATCAAAATCTGAGCCTCCCCGCGCATTAATTCTCCAATCAAAGTGCATGGCCACGATTCCCTCCCTTCCTCTCCCCCTTCCCGGCCGTTTGCCCCTATTTGCCCTTTTATCGTTTGGAACTGAAGCTTTATTGCCAAATTGGGTCGCCGGCCAATCCCTTCGAATCTGGCCACCCCTCTCCCTCTCTCGGGTATATAAGCGTCCCATCACCACCCTTGCATGGTTCCACACCCATTTCATTGTTTTCCACCTTTGATTTTGCGCATGGTTTTGCCTTGACACCGTCACCGCCATTGTTTCCGGTGAGAGCTCCACTGCTGCCTTAATTCGGCCATGTCGAACCTTAATTGACTTCGGTTTTGGCCTCTTCGGTGTCGCAGGACCCTAAGGCGTCGATCCCCGTGCTCGTTGTTGCCGTTTAGACGCCGGAGTGCTGTCCCTGATGCTTTTCTGACCGCCGCCACCTTTCTCTCTATCGCCAGCCGCCTTCGGAGCCCCTCCCCCGCCACTGAGCCGCTGTGAGAACCCCCCTCCCCCTCCTCTCTCTTTTGTGCTAAGCGCCGTCGAGAACCATTTCCGGATACACAGTTTTGCGCATCTCCAGCGAGCTCCGGCCGCCCCCGTTGCTGTCGACCGCCGCTACCCCGTCCCGCGCCACCGGCCACCACCCTTTTTAATCTCGGCCACCCGATCCAAATCCAACGGCTCGGATTAGACCGGGCATACCCCCTTTGAGCCCCAGCCCACCGTGGACTGGCCATAAGGCCGTGGTCCATGGGTCCCGTGAACCTTTTCCATAGTTTTTCCTTTTGAGAAATAATTCAGCAAATGCTTTATTGCGTCATAAATCAAATTTTCAGTATAAAATTAATTCGGGTTTTCTCTGAAAATCAACTAAAACTTGCAGTTTAGCCACTAGAACTTCAAAAGCTCAATATTTTTTGCTCGTAGCTCCGATTTAGGCGATTTTTGCGCCCTAATGTTCGTAGTGTCGTGTAGAATCTTTTTATAGGGTTTTTGCTTAGTTTCAGTACTTAGAGTTTTGTTTTGTGTGCTTTTCTGGTTTGTCGAGTAGGAGCTGAGCTGTCCGGAAATCTCCAGGACCAAGTTTTTGAGGATTTTGAGCAACACTCCGTCGAAGGCAAGTGTCCTTGAACATCTTGCTTCTAATTTTAGGATTCATGTGTAGTTTTTTATCCTTCAATATGCATGCTTGTCTAAACATGAAATCCCATGTTAGGGTTTACTTGTTTTTGTATGAATATTCCTTATCGTCGTTGGAGTACCATGGGCTAAAATGGGTAGTCAAGCTAGTGCAGTCAAGGTTGGGAGAAATGTTAATATTGACTAATAAACTATGCAACAAAATTCTGGAATGGTAATTTGTGTAACAACATGGTATAGGGATCCTAATAGGATGGTTGGTTTCAGGTGGTGCTTTATGGCAGGCTTGTGTTAGTTCCTGTGTGGGGTCCTAAGGACCGATTCTTGAAGCCTATAACCAAGTGAATCCGCACAACCACGAGGCCTACATGGGTATGGCCTGGTCAACTAATTAGTTACCTTCTGATTCTGTGGGCACCATTGGATGAGTAGTGGTACAAGAGGGGGCTTCTGCAGCGACTTAGTCGTTTGTTAGCGGTGAAACCTCAGTGGGTGACTACAAATCGGTGGGAGCTTTGTAAAAGCCTTGTAGTGAGACCCCGACTCCACACCCCGGAAGTATGGAGCAACACGAGAATCACGACTCATGGAGAAAGCTGTGAAAACTCTGTAGAGTATCTATCTGGTTGATCAGCTGTGCTCACGGACAAGAGCGAGCTTGGACTTCTTCAGGATTAGCCGGGATCAGGGTTCTGGTATGGATGGTCGGGTAGCCAGATAATAGGGTTACCTGGTGAGTCTTGGTAACCGGATATGGGATATCTGGTGAGTCTTGGTAATCGGACGGGATCCGATGAGCTGTTCCTCTTATTACAGTTGTGTCTCCACACTTAGTAAATAGGATGCCTGTTGTTGGAGTCATAGGTTAAGGTTCCTTAGTGCAGTTAACTCGTGTGTAACATTTCCTTGACTTAAACCCCATATCATGTTTCCCCTCCACTTGCGGAGTATATTTTTGTACTCACACCCGTTGTCCCCTTCCTTGCATTCTACCGCTGTTCAGAAGCTGTCAATGAAGCTGCAACCTTCGACGAGGGCGGCTTCGACCCGGAGCTACTATTCTAGGCTGGTGTGCCCCCGGTCGACACCTGTGGAAGATGGAGGCTCCGTTGGCGCTGAAGACCTCTTTTTAGTTCCGTTATGTTTTGTTTTAGACCCTCGGGTCCCTTTCTATTAAGTTAAGTACGTTATTTTAATAATGGCACTGTGATGATACACTGATGATGTAGGCACATGTATGAAACTTGATCCTGGCATACATATGTTGTGCTCGATTTTGTTTGTTTAAAATTGGGTGTTACACAGATTGACTGGTGGGTGAGAGGCAGCAACCGTCTTACCATGTCGACAAGGAGCACAAACGAGGTTCTTCTCAAACTTGAGCTCGGGCAATCCTCGGATCAAGCCTAGGGCACTCAAACGAGTAAGCAAGTCAAAGCTCATATGCCCTAGTCTCCTATGCTACACCCAAAGCTTAGAAGAAAGTTGAGAAATCAAACAATGAGAAGAACCAAGGGACTCAGAAATATCAGCTCCAAAACTCTCCTAACTCTAGAAATTCGGCAAATCAAAGCGCCTGAAGAATCAAGAACTCGAGAAGTATTGCATTTGAAATGCACTTCCAAGTCCTCATCTAGCAACTGAGATACAGAAAGCAAATTGTATCCCAGATGCTCCACCAAAGCCACATCCTTGAGAGTAAAACTCTCATTTACTCTTACCATACCTTTGGCTTTGACCCTTCCTTTCTGATCATCCCTAAAAGTGATGTACTCATGCCACTTCGTTGGGGTGAGGTTGGAGAACCATGATGTATCTCCGGTCATATGGCGCGAACAATCGGAGTCAATGAGCCACTTGTTCTCCAGGCCTCTACCTGCCACCTACATGCGGGAAGAGTAGTAGGTGGATGGCTCAGTACTGGGGTTAATCATAAACTTCTTGGGAATCCAGTACTGGGTATCCGCCCTGAAGTAGTTAAAGCAGTTGCATGCAAATCAACACTAGTACGCTGCGAGCGAGAGCCACGAAGAGAAAAATGTGATTTGCCAAAGCGCTGGAACTCAAAGTCTCTTACACGTGGATAAAAACTATATGAGTCATGGTAAAATCCACACTGGGCACCACCTCTAGGAAGAAACTGAAAAGCGCTAGAGACTCATGGGTAGGAGCGAGGAGAAGACTCATGTACACCAACAGAGGGGCGGTACATGTCCCGAGTACTCCACTCCCACTCACGCCGCTCATCCCTCCTACGACAAAAGCAATAGTGAACCAAGTGACCCTCTCTCTGGCAGTAGGTGCAGTGGTAGCATCTCTCAGGAACTCGACTGCCAGTCACTCTAGGCTCTCTCACAGGGGCTCTCATCTGAGACTATGAAGCTCTCTTGGGTTGTGGTGTGACCTTCTTCTTGGTAGGCTGTGATGTGATTTTCTTCTTGTTGAGTTGTGGTGTGGCATTGATTTTGGATTTTTCAGCTTCTAGGTTAGTAGATATGGTGAAAACAGTCTTACTCTCTCCATTGTAAGCCACCCTATCAAAACCCAACCCAAGAGCCAAACCCGCTTTATCGGCACATATCTTGGTCTTAGCCAAGATCAAATTCATTTTGCCCTTGCCTTCGGAGCATTTCTCCACTAGAGAAAGGAGATACTCATTCTCGGCTAAAAGCTTCTCAACTTGCCTTCTAACCCAGCTGAGTTTGTCCTGAAAGATGATGTAGGTGGGACAATTCAACTGCACATCCTTCAAAATCCCAGCACTCTCCAATCTAGATTCCAACTTCTTGATGCACACTGTTTTCAGTTCAACATCCTCTGCAAACAAAGGGCAATTCATGCAGGTGCCTAAGAGAGTGGATCTACACTACTTCTCAGAGAGCTTCTTCTCAGCAGCCTCAAGTCGACTGGCAACTTGAGCATGCAAAGCCTGAAGCTCGGCAAGTTCTATTATAACCGCCAAACAACTCTCACACTCCTCATCATCACGCCTAGACCTAAGAAATGCAAGCTTAGAAGAAACTGACTCATACTTAGGCTTAAACTCTTTCAACTCACGCACAACTTTCTTAAGTAATATATCCTGGCTAATGAGAGCATCATTCAAGATATCGACTTGGATGGAAAGCTGGTCGTAGGAAGGTAATACCTCAGAGGGATCAAGCTCGGGGTCGCTGTCATTGTTATCATCCGCCATGAAGCAGAGGCCAGTGAGGTCCTTGGCCTTCTTCTTACTCTTCACTTGCGGTTCATCCTCCTCTGAGCTCTCCTCATCGTTTGAAGAGGTGTTGATGTCACTAAGAGCTATCACGAATGCCCTAGAAGCTGTCTTGGCCGCCTTCTTGGCCATCTTATCGCGGTTCTTTTGAAGAAGGGCTTCTTGTTCTTGTCATAGTCATGGTCGTGGTCTTCCTTTTTCTTGAGCTTGGGGTAGTCCACCTTGAAGTGGGTGGTGTCACCACACTCAAAGCAAGCACGAGAACTGCCCCTCCTCTGGTCTCGGCAGTTGTTGTAGAAGCGGGTGAATTTCTTCATGATCAGTGCAAGATCCTCATCATCAAGCACATCCACTTGCTCCTCTGTGACAGAGACAAAGAAAGACAAAGAAAATTTACCAGATAAAATGTTAGCACAAGAAACACCAACTCTAAACTGGTTGTCACTGCTAGGTCCAGAAACCAACACCATGTTCTGAGACAGGGGGTTTTCAAGACCAATCCGAGCCGCTTTGGTTATCTCGGTGGACTTGAGCTTGCTGAAGAGTTCATCACAAGTTAACGTGTCGTAACTTGATTACTCTTCAATGCTCGAGATCTTCACTTCCCATATGCTACGATCCAGAGCATAGAAAAGCTTGATCGCTCTCTCGTGGTCAGAGTAAGCTAAAACACCAGTTGATCGAATATTGCTAACAATTCCATCAAAGCGAGCAAACATGGAATCCAAAGACTCTCTGGGGTCTTGCACAAACATTTGGTTGTATGTGCTTTGGTGTCTGACCTTAATCTGATTAGTGCCTTCATGAAAGACACTCAGAGTAGTCCAGATCTCCCGGGCAGCATGAAGGTGCTGAACCTTGTCAAACTCATTCCGACTCAGGCTTATGAACAAAATATTTCTGGCCTTGTTGTTGACCTCATACTGTTCAATTTGAACCTGTGTCGTGCGAGCAGCATGGATCTCGTAGTTGGAATCAACTACCTCCCAAATTGCACTTCCTTGGCTTAAGAGATAAGCCTCCATGCGCACCTTGCAGTACGAAAAATCATGGCCATCAAACAGCGGAATCTTCCCACTTCTCTCCGTGTCGCCTATGGATCACAAAGCCGGTTAAGGTCAACAAGTGATCAAACCAGCTCTTATACCAATTGTAAGAATGAGATTTGCAACTAGAGGGGGTGAATAGACGCCTCAACAATTTCTTGCGAAATCGATGGCCTTCACCTATTTGGATCACCCAACGCACCTCAAAACTCAAGTGGAAGAAAAAATAGAGAGAAGTTTTAACAAGAGAAAATCGAGGTAACATGATTCCACGGATGGTATATGAACCAAAGGTTCCATTTAAGATCAATCCATGTGTCTTAGCACTCGAAAGATCACAACTTGCAAAGAAAAAAAAAGATGAACACCGAGCAATGAAGCTCTCCAAGTTGATTGTCTAGAAGGGAATTTAAGACACCATCACATAAGCGTGTGTATGCGAATTTTATGCCTCTAGCAATAAGAAGAATGACCTCACAAGGTACTAAAATTTTAGCTAAAAAACCAAAAAGAAAATCAAAACCAGAAACCAAAAAACTTGCAAACTTGCAAGGGAACCAATAGAGAGAAACTACAAGGAGGGGAATTAAAGCATGTGGAAAAATATAAACTTCGTTACTCAAAGAGATCAGCCTTATTTTAGGCGGATTATCATGATTTATCTCTCAAAATTTTCACCTATTACATAGGCTAAGAACTCATCTTTCTCTCTTTTAAAACCCTTGCTCTAAGCTCTCAAATGGGTGGCACAGAGGGACTCAAGTGGCTGGTTAAAACTCTCTCATAGCCCTACCCTTCTATTTATAGGCCTAGGAAACTTGACCCCTATGTTTTCTAGCTTTTTCTCAAAATACCCTTCTCTTGTAGTACACTCTTACCTACCACCAAGGGCATTTTGATCCATTTTTCTCTCCATTCATCGGATGGCCACAGCGCCTTCATGACTTATCTTTGCGTTGATCCAAGCTTCGCAATGGTGCCACGTACTCCTCCAGACCTCCCACAGTTTTGAGGCTAAACCGCGAAACCGTCTACACGCTTCTCAAAGCGTGACTCGCCGCCTTGCTTACACCTTAAGCAAGCGTTTCAATGTCATGCGATCCTGACCGTCGATAAGTCTCTCCCGCTCCCGATCCCTCGGGCCGTCTTGTCACTTGCACCGGCATCCCCTTCACTTGACTTTGTCAATACGTTGTCTCCATCCACCTTCCATGCTTTGCTTGACCTCCACATGTTCAACTAGAATCATCCTTGACTCCACCAGGCCTCCTTGATCGTCCGGCACCAAGCACTCTACTTGGCCCTGATCGTCCTGCCGTCGACCGCCAAGTTGTATCCATCACCTTCACACCATGAGACAAGCAAACACATATCTCCAACTCCAATTTCAGTTAGTCCATAATCAATATGCTCAAATGAAATCCCAAATCAATTGAAATCACATCAAAGCTCATGCAAAACCGAAGATCATCAAGCTAAATAAATACCAATGTCAATTAGTCATCACAAGTAAACCAAGACACATTTCAACTTAGTTTCTCACCTTTGATAGATGTTGTAGGATGGTGATATTAGTACGTGAAGAACGTAACCGATTTGCAGATATAAAATACTTAGTTGATGCTAAATTTACATGACTATCTACAACAGAGGGAGCCATATGATTGCAGTTGGATGAATTTGGTTCAATGATGCAGTGTGTAAAGCCGCATGTCACCAATAAGATGCTAGCAAAATGCAATTCTATAGTTAGTCATGCAAATGATTTGATTTTCTTGATGAGATATTCAGCTAGAGCATTATGAACGTGCACATAGGGTACTTATGCAGTAGTGTCCAAAGCCAAACAATAATTAAATGCATGCTAAGGAATGATATTATCCATGTGAATGGATTTGATCGTGCATCCAGGATAATTTGCTCAATTGTTTTTTGAGCAATGAGTTTGATATAAGTGTGGTGACTATGTATAAGGGACACATATATGACTATTTTGTAGATACATCAATCAACATTGTAGAGTACCTAGATGGTCTATAAAATTACCGAATAGAGCCACATTTCTGTTCTTGAATGTGTTCAAAAAATTGAGTAGTGCATTATAAATTTTAAGGTAAGAGGGTCTTAAAATTAAATTCTATGTGACACATGTGGTGCACTCAAATATGAGGATTTTGGGAATTGATTGTTTGACCAATAGAATTGTTAATGGTTTTTCTCATCATTTCTAAGGTAGAATGATCAAGGCAATCATGCTAAGTTTTGATTTTATCAAGATAGAAAAATTATTTTGTACACAATATGTGGTAAGAATTTGATATATGTATAGTACAATCTAGATGGTATATAGGAAAGCTTGCCATATCCGTTGTTTTGATTAAGAGGAGAATTTCCTCTTTTTTGTCATCATGAGGTTCAATATTGAAACCATTTTGACGGATAACTCTATAACTTAGTAAGGTACGGGTTGAATCGGGATACAATAGAGCATCATCGATAATGACTTCAGTACCCATGAGGACAGTAATTATGGCATGGCCAGAGCTAACAATCATTGCATCGCATCTAGCAATTGTCAAAACATTTCCTTGCCTCTTAGTAAGAGTTTGGAAATATTTTGTTTCTCTAAGTATAGAATTTGTGGTGCAATTGTTCACAAGGTACATTTCCTCCTCCATCGGATTGACTTATGTAGAAATCTATATATAGAAATGAAAAATTTAATATAAAATTCTTTATCAGATATATAAAATACATACAAACTTTACATATCAAATGTGCTTATACATTATTGTGATATACAATAAAGTGATGACAACATATTATATTACAACACTATGTAGGACATAGATATGATAATATCTAATTAATTGAGAGATTAATTGAGATATCCAAACAAGTCGTTAGAAGCAAATTCTACGATCATGTTGTCGGTGCTCTCCAAGTCCTCTTGCTGCTGCATAGGGATGTCGTTGTCCGGTTCTAGAGGAACGCTTTGGGAACAACTGGCCTTCCTCGTGGTGTCAGGTTGAAGATTGAAATATACTTCATATCTTTTGCCTTAAGCTGGTCGACTTCGTCCAACAGACTTGAGATAGAGATCAATCAAGTGTCTAGGGTTCCTGTATTTCTTAGTTGTGTGGCTGTAGCAATCACATTTATAACAAATTTCATATTTGTCTTTGTTGTTATTGGAAATGCCCTTCCCCTTGTTGGATCCATGGAATTTCTGCATCTTGTTGCCTTCGAATTTCTTGGGGTGGCGTTTGTTACTGTCGAACTTTGTGGTATTCTGAATATTAGAATTAACTTTAGGTAAAGGAGCAGTGCATGTAGGGCGTTGGTGATGATTCCTTATAAGAAGTTCATCATGTTTTTCGGTATGAATTAAAGTGTGAATTAAATCATAATAGTGTTGGTAATTCCTAGCATGGTTTTGTTGTTGTAATACACTATGGGCGGGAAGCATTGTAGACAAAGTTTTTTTTTAATTTTCTCTGTATCTGTTGGAGCTTTGTCGCAAATATGAATAGCATGGTTGTATTCTCCAATGGACTTAAAGTCCTGGAGGCGAATGTTGGACCACTAGTGTTGTACTTCAGGCAGAATGAATGCCTTTTGCTGTTCATAACGCTCTTTAAGCAAGTTTCATAGATCATATGGATTTTCATTCATCAAGTATTCAGATTTTAAATCTGCATGAAGATGGTGTCTTATGAAGTATAAAACCCCATACTTGATTTGATCTAGAAGTGGCAGATCTCCTTCTTGAGGAGGATTAATCGCCGTTATTAGTCCACGAGATGATAGACTTGTTTTCATGTCCATTGCCCAAGTTAGATAGTTGTGGCCATCTAACATGAGTCTGTCGAATTCGATGTTGGACATTTTGTCCTACAAAAATAACCAAAGGTTGAATTAATTTACACTTTGAGTAACTTGAAGAATCATGGTAATGTTGTAATAATGATGCACAATTTGTAAAATCAAGTTGAGACTTGAAGTACATAGTGTAGACCTCAGATTGTGAAGTGAACACATTGAAGATAATCACCAAAAATGATGTAAACCTCACAGCAGTAGAAGGTATAGTTTGACATTTGTCAGTAGATACCTATATTCATATTATCTTATGTTATACTCATTTAGAATATTAGGTAATCACATATAAGGTAGTCACCAAACGGTGTAGACCTCTAATTTAGTGAATTAATACATTGATGGTAGTCACCAAAAGTGGTGTAGACCGCATAGTAGTGGGCAAGTAATTTGCTGTTATGAGCATAATCTACAAATATTGCAGTAGATGCCATAATCTAACTACCTTGTGCTATACTGATATTATTTGAGATAGTCACCTAAAATTTTGCATTAAATTTCGCTTTTAATTAAGCACTTTGTGATTTTATGAAGTAATTTGGGCTTAAATCAAAATAGAAGTGCGGAAAGTATTACATTGCAATATAAAAGTAAATTGCAAGAATTTAAAAGTATGAAAAGGTAAAGATATCTTTTTTGGGAATGCGTGGATGCAAACACATTGAACATGTTGCAAATATAGCACTCAATGGGTCTAGAAATGCTTATTCATAAAACTACATAAACTGGTACAATTATAAACAATTACATGGGCTATAACAAAAATAATACACACAATGCTATTTATATGGACTATTTATTGGAACCCAAGGGGCCTAAATGGAAATAGCCTGACCAATGCATTAAATTTCAGGCAAAAATAGTCTGGATCGAAGCTCGTTTAGTATTTGACCTAAGAACAGTAACATGGGATTTCTTTTTTTTTCGTGCATGGTCTCAGCAAACCTAGGCTCGGGCTCCCCCCACCAAGCCCCATATATAAGAGGAAGGAGGTGGAAGTTAGGGTTCCAACCCTAACCGCACGCTCCTCCCCTAACTGTGCGCAGCTGTCGTTGCATGGGTGGGTCGCGCCGCCACCGCCGCTTAGGGCCATCGTTGCCTGTCGGGATGGAGGCCGCGCCGCTGGAGTACCATCATCATAGGGTGTCAGTATGGGTCTGTGGCACCAAAGGGAGCACTGTCGAAGGTTTTTTCCTGACAATATATCCACAAGAATAACAGGTTGTCTTCATGATCCAGGAATTGAACAAGAGACGAGGCACACGCGATGTATACAGACAATATGTCTAGGCACCCGATTGGAGTAATACCTTACGTCCTATGTGATTGATGATGCATCTGTATTCACTCAAGTACAGAGAATATGTCTAGATCTATTACAAGAAGTAGATGGATCTAAACTAGACTAATAACGAAGTCGCCAAGTATCTCCTGTATCCCTAGTGCTTGCGTCGAGTTACAGATGAGTTGTGTTCCTCTGGAAAAAGAGTCTCCCGTCGGAGGTCTGGGTCCTCGCCTTATATAGTGGTCCTGTACTGCCTCTTATCTCATCATAGTCGATAGGGAATCCTTCATCTTGACCACCGAGAAAGATCAGATAAATCTTGCTAGGATACTAGTCGTTCTCGAGTTGGATAACCAATCGATACCTTCTTAGTATGTGCCTTCTAGATCTCTGGGAGTATCAAGTACTGCAGATTCAGTTTTGTAATATCCGGAGTTGTTAAGCATGCACACGGCATATCTTATCCGTATATGGTATACTCTTTATGCATATATACCACATAGTTAGATATTCGACAACAGCCCCCTAACTCTACTCGGGAGGAAGGGTTTTGGTAATTTTCCACTCGAGTATCGCCAGGTCTAAGCCTGGTCGAGTAAGGTGGTTCGGGCTTGCAGTTGAGAGAATCGAGTAAGAATGGATCCAATTCTGAGTATCGAGTGGAAACACAATTGGGTCGAGTGCACTGCTGTTAACTACATTTGAAGCTCAAGAAAGGACTAAAAGGTTGATTAGTTGACACCCGATTCTGAGTAGAGTTAAAATGCCTTTTAAAATTTGAACCGATGGGTATATGCGCATTTAATGCGTATAGAGATTCACACAATTCATCACTCCGCCTTTCATGCCGATCGAGGCTCCACAGGAACATTTTATGAAGCGAAATCTTTTTGTGAATTTTACCCGGAGATAATGCCTACTTATTCCCTCAAGGAGAAACTACATTGCCTCGTCTTTTCTGCTTTCGCCAGACTCTCGCTCTTGGATTTCTTCTCTAAAGTTTTTTAGCATTGTCTACTTTTGTTCGAGAAAGTTTTGTTCTTCTCCCTCATGGAGGGGAATCCTGATTGGGCAGCTCTACTATTGGGAGTGTTGGGCCTCATCTCCAACAAGTTACCGCACCTGGAAGATTTTGACTTTTTTTGCTGCATCTGCTCCACCTGGTGTGAAGTGCACATGGTGGCCGAGTTCGCACCGTAGATCCTAAAAGGGCCATTTGTGCATAACAATGGCTTGGTGGAGGTGCATCGTCTAGGAAGCGAAGCAATCTTCAACCTTTGTTTTCCAGATTTAGTTGGCGATAGCTAGGAGATGATTGGGGCCTCGAGCGGGCTCTTGATCTTCATCCAATGAGGGTGTCAGATCAAATGTAGGGTATTAAATTCGGTGATCGGATGGTTTTCCGATCTGTCGCCATTCTCCTATGATGCATTCTGGGTGAACCTAGAGGAATGCGTGGTACAGAGGAACAGAATGCTGTGTCTAATTGTTGTTCCAAGAATGCCATGCATCCATCTCCAGATCACAAAGGGTGTGCATGTATATCTTGTCGACGGGCCGCTGCGGTGGTTCCAGATCTCCAGTAGTAAGTTCCGGTGGCGTATTGCAGATTTTCTGGATGGAATCACCTTAGGAGATCCATCTGGGACCATAGCAATATTGGAGAAGTCGATGCCTGAGTTTGAGCTCTGGCAACCCAATATGGGGGTACTCGGCTCATCCTGGACAGGACCCGCGCCTTTTTCTTGAAGTCCTAGGGCGACCAAATTGATGACCCTGCTGAGCACAATGCCTCAATGTCAATTTCCATTCATGTCTTTGGTGATGACATCTAGGAGCTGCTAGATTGGAAAATTTTCTCATGGATGAAGGAAAGAACAATCCAACTGGGCTTGACATCTGAGGTTGTTCCACCAGTACCCGGGATTACCCATCCTGGCCAAATTTTCGGGCTTTCGCCGAATGAGCTCATCATACAACTGGGATGAGTACACGGTGCTTGAGGTTTCTTACCATGGTATGCTTTTGGCTGACGATTGTAAAAATATTTTACTGATATTTTGCTTAATCTAATATGCTATTGCTACTATTTCCTTGTCGATGAAATAGAGTTAGCATGAATAGATGCAAAACTGATTAGCACATGCTATCGCCACTTTCGAGATTGTCTGACTATATATCCGTTAATGCCTTAAAACTCGATTAAACAAGCCATTAGATGTGTGGCCTTTGAGTAATTACTTGAGGTAGCCAAAAAAGGAATAAGGAAAAGACTAGTGTAAAACTAGAAACAAAACATATGATGGACTTTTGCATACTTTTACCGACATGTGCATTTGATCAGCGTACGAATAAGAACTCATTAGAGAGAACACACCAGACCGACTAGGACTTTCAAAACCTTGGTTGGTCGTTTGGCGTGAGATGTCTAACAATCTTAGTGACGTTATGCCTTATGAGGTGTAATTGTCCGTCACCGATCCAACACATGTCTCTGTTGGTTCTATCCAACGCGATCAACTCAAAGCCGGACAATTTTTGTAAAAATACTTACAAAAGAATATTGTATTATTATGTAGCCCCAGACTCTCTAGTCGAGGAGAAGATTTCTCAAGTAGAAAGTGCGAAAGAACATACATGTACCATTGAAGGAATATAGCGTAGCCCTCGACCTTTTACTCGATGATGGAATAGAGGGAAGAGTAAAGCATTAGCATCGAAACTATGCGATGTAGCCCCCGACTCTCTGTTTTGATGTGATAATCAAAACAGAGAGTAGAGCATATGAGCCATACTTGATGTGGCCCTGTCTCTAACTCAATGACTGGATTCAAGTAGATAATGGAGCATAAGCGCTTAATATTACATGATGTGGCTCCTAGCCTTTTGAATGACGTGATAACTAGAGAGAAAACATGAAGCATAAGCATCAAAAAAGTATGATGTAGCCTCCGACTCTGCGCTTGATGTGATAATCGTGTGGAGAGTAGACTGTAAGCATCAACATATCATTCTCAACCGTATACTTGATGGCCTTAGCCCCAAAGCATTGGGTTACAATTATGTTGTGGTCATCGAGTAAACTCGAGCGGATGGGTAGGTGAGCATTGAAAATCCGCTCCCGTTCGTGCTCGTTTTCACTGCAACCTTTGATTTGACGCGTCATAATGACCATCCATTCCTCTTTGTAGAGATTAGACAGGACATAACACTCCCACGATGCCTCGACTTCCACCAGGCGCGCAGTGCAACCGAGGCATTCTTGAGCATGCTATTATTTCAGATCTTTACAGCTTCATTTACATAGTTTGATCTGTTATCGCAGCTATAAATAGAGGAGACTTGAGGCTATTTATTTCCACTCCGTCTCCTCTCTTTCTTCCATTGCCTTGCCTGGTAGAACTTGTATAGCTTGAAGCCATGGCCTTCACTCCACCACCATCTCGCGAGTCAAGCTCAGGAATTAGAGAAGAGGGAACTTTCTACCCAAATCATCTCACCATGGTTCCACCTAGCGTCATTACCATTTCTTCCGACGAGGATGAATCGAGTGAGGGGCCTAGAGGAAGAGAGCACAGAGAATCACTTAGGGATGACTGGCCCCTCTCCCAATGGGTGCAACGCTTCATTCCCGCTTATGCCGCGCGGCAAGCGGTGCGAATGACACAGGAGAGGGATGAAGCTGATGGTGATCCTGACAAGATCATCGGCCAGTCTACTGACGAAGTGTTCGGTGATGAAGCTCCCGAGCCCCTAGCGGCGAAGAAAGTGTGGTCGTCTTCTCTGTCGACAACCATCAGATTGCCTCTGTGGCCCATGGAGGGTCTGCCAGGCTCACTGGCGTTGATTAGCAGCTCCAGCAGGGTCCTCGTGTTGGCAATTTTTGCTGGCACTTATTTTGGCCGGTGTCCAATTCCCGGGGTTGTTAGCTACAGCCCCAGGGAAGAGTATAAAAGGTTTCTTGACTCGTTCAAGGGTGAATAAGGGTCCACACTCTTCTGAACTCTTGGAGGTGGTGGATCTTCACTTTTTCCATGTAGGTCAAGTGGAAAAGAAAATGTATGTAATAGGTTAGTTAATCTGATCGAATGTAATTGACTTACCTGTAACTTACCTTATCTATGAATGAAATTGCTGGAGTTGATCGAAGTGCCATGAGTTCTCGAGTATCTCACCTGTTGGAGTAGATAATCATACTGATCTAGGTTGACTAACTTCAACTACTATGTAGGATCCTTCCCACTTAGGTGATAACTTATAGTATTGGGCCTGTTTCTGCACCTTTTGTAGGACAAGAACTCTAGTAGCGAGTCTCCTGGGTTGGACTTTTTGACTATGATATCTACGCAACATTTGCTAATACTTAGCCACTCTAATGGATGCTCGATCATGGTACTCATCGAGTAAATTGATGTCGTCCGCTCGTAACTGCTATTGCCCCTCTTCCCAGTAATTTTCCACTCGAGGTGATCCAAACTGCAATTCAGTCGGGACCACTACTTCTGCTCCGTAGACTAAAGATATCGGAGTTTCACAGGTGGCCCTATTAGTCGAGGTACGAACGGACCATAGTACCGAGGGAAGCTCTTTTACCCATCGTTTCAAGTAGGCCTTCAGCCTGTCGAAACCCGAGTTTTGAGACCCTGCAAGACTATACCATTGGCATGCTCAACTAGACCGTTGCTCTGGGGGTGAGCTACAGAGGCGAAACAAGTTTTAATGCCAAATTCTTCACAGAACGCAATAAAGGTCCCACTTTTAAACTGGCTACCATTATATGTAATTATCTGATGTGGAATTCCGAATCGGGTAATTATGCTCTTCTTGAACTTCTTAGCCACTTCTATGATTATCTTCCTAACGGGTTCGGCCTTAATCCACTTAGTGAATGTGTCGATAGCCATAAATAGGAATTTGTAACCACCTTAGACCCTTGGGAACAATCCTAGGATATCCAAGCCCTAGACGGAGAAAGGCCATGAAAGAGTAATTGTTTGCAGAGCTTGAGCCAGTCGAGTGGTCTGCCTTTCAAAAAATTGGCAGCTCTCACACTTTTTGACTAGCTCAAAAGCATCCTGAAGGACAGTCAACCAATAGGATCCCTGACAGAAAGCTTTTTCGACCAAGGTACGATAAGACACATGATTATCACACATGACGTCATGGATATCGAGCAATAATTTATTGCCCTCTTCTTGAGTGATGCACTTCATCAAGATTCTGTTACTCCCCTTTTGGTAGAGCTTGCCATCTACCAAAGCGTATAGTTTGGACTTATGAGCAATTTTCTCTGTATATGCATAATTGTCAGGGATGTCTTGACCATCGAGATAGGCTTGGTACAGAGTCATCCAAGTCAGCTCACATTCGAGAAGTGCAGCTACTGTGTCTACAGTTTTTGTCTCGCTGACATGGCCAGACTGCTAGTCGGGTTGGGCACCACTCGTTCACTGAACTATCATGACATATGGTTTTAGGAGTTTCTCAATGAAGACTCCTACAAGCACCGGTGTTCGAAAAGAAGTGAGTCTAGAAAGTTCATTCACACCAGAGTTATCACTCCTTCTGATGTGCGTTACTTCTAGCCCTTCGAACTTTTCCTTGAGCTTTTGAAACTCGTACAAGCAAGCCACCATGTTGTCATCCGAGCATTGGTGCTCCTTTTGCAGTTGGTTTACGACTACCTATGAGTCCCATTTCATGAGAAGTCACCTAATTCTAAGTGACGCAGCTATGCAGAGGCCATTTACCAGTCCCTCATATTCTACAGCATTGTTGGAAACTTTAAAATATAATTGAAAAACATACCTGACTTCATCGCCTGTCGGAGATTTGAGTATGATGCCAACCCCTGAGCCTTGAAGCGTCAGCGATCCTTCAAAAAAGAGCATCCATTGGTCCTTGATCACACTTGGCTTAGTTTTGTCAACGTTTGTCCATTCGGCGATGAATTCTGCCAGCACTCCCAATTTCACGCTTGTGTGTGGTGCATAGTATACATCGAACTTATTGAGTTCTCTGTTTCTTCTATCCACTCGAACCGGTCGTGTTTCTTCAGCAGCTTGAAGAATGGCATCCCTCATTCGCCCATCCTAGAAATGAATCGACTAAGGACTGTTATACATCCTGTTAGTTTTTTTATCCTTCTTCAGTGTTTGAGGTGACCGCATCTGGTCGAGAGCCTCAATTTTGCGTGGATTAGCCTCAATGCCTCGATTTGACACCAGGAAGTCGAGAAGCTTGCCAGACGGCATGCCGAACTTGCACTTTTCAGGGTTGAGCATCATGCGATACTTCCTGAGGTTGATAAATTTTTCCTTGAGGTCGTTAATCAATGCATCTTTGGTTCTAGACTTGACTACAATATCATCAACATAAGCTTCTACATTGCGCCCAACTCAGGGTTGTAGACAATTCTAAATACATCTTTGATACGTAGCACTGGTATTCTTCAAACTAAAAGGCATTTTTACATAACAAAATACACCAAAAGGAGTAGTAACAGCAGTTTTCTCCTCATCCTCAACTCCCATGCTAATTTGGTGATACCCTAAATAGGCATCTAGAAAACACAGCAACACATAACTTGCCGTGGAGTCGACTATCTGGTCGATGCGCGGGAGAGGAAAATGATCCTAGAGGCAGGCTTTGTTAAGGTCGGTGAAGTCGATACAAATTCTCCACCTGCCATTAGCCTTCTTGACGAGGACATGATTTGTGAGCCACGTAGGATGACGAACTTATCGAATAAAGCCCGTATTTAGGAGTTTGTCGACCTCCTCTTGGATGGCCTGCTTCATATCCTCAGCATATCTTTGCTACTTCTACACCACAAGTTTGGCTTTGGATTTAACTGCTAGTCAATGCTCGATTAGTTCCCTAGGGACCCCGGACATATCGGACGGTTGACCTGCAAACACATCTTGGTTTGCCCGGAGGAAAGCAACGAGCTCAAGTTCCTATTTGGGGTTGAGACCAGCCCTAACCTTGACCGTCCTAGCTGGTTCAGATAGGTCGAGGGGCACTGCCTTGACACCACCATCAGTTCTTTTGTCTTTGGTGCCGCCGTTGAAGACCAAGAGGCGCCGATCTTCCTGCAGTTCATCGATGATCGATGGTATTAGGAGCGTATAGAGCTCCGACTACATATGTCCTTGGCGATATATATCTAACATTGCTAGCGTTGGTGGCCACCACTGCTCGATCCTTGGGGATTGTCGTGTCATTATTCACCATGATGTTTGGATCTACCGCCATCGGATCGGCAGGTGGGACCTCGGTTCCTCTAGCCACAAACACGAATTGATCTAGTCGGCTGCTCTGGCTATCGACGGAGTAGTTGTCACCACTCGTGTCGCTGTCAGTGTCCATGAACTGCAGAACATTGAGCTCCTTAGGATCCCATTCAAGGTGTCCCACCTCACGGTACGCGTCCAATGGGCTGGACTCGAGAATACAGGTGTGGATCAGTCCACCCTGATCATCCTAGTGGAAAACCATAGTTCCGAACGTGATCTCTAATCCAGCCGGAGGTGATTCAAGAGCGATCACTGGCGACTCGAAGCGATCCTAAAAGCTGGCGTCAGAGAATCCAGTGTGAATGTGCACTCGAGACATAATCGATCCTGAAAAGCAGAAGACCCCTACCTGGCACGCCAACTGTCAAAGGTTTTTTCCTAACAATATGTTCATAAGAATAACGGGTTTGTCTTCATGATCTAGGAATCGAACAAGAGACGAGGCATACGTGATGTATACAGATTTGGGCCCCCGATTGGAGTAATACCCTATGTGTTGTGTGGTTGATGATGTATCTATATTCACTCGAGTACAGATAATATGTCTAGATCTATTACAAAGAGTAGATGTGATCTAAACTAGACTAATGATGAAGTCGCTGAGTATCCTCTATGGTCCTAGTGGTTACGTCAAGTTGTAGATGAGTTGTGTTCCTCCGGAGAAATAGTCTCCCTTCGGGGGTCTAGGTCCATGGATGAGTGCAATAGCATATTTCAAAATCGATGTCCACACAACAAGCAAATCCATGCTAGCTTCGATTCCAACTATGAAAAAAGGAAAGCAATAAAAAGAATATATTCATGGGAACAAGCTAGAATGGATTTGAGACCATGGATGCCATAAGTTGGGTTGATGGGGGTGATGATGTTCGAAGCGGAGGCGCCCACCACTATTGCCCTTTCATGCAGCCATTCCAGCAAACTTAGGCACCGCGATGACACTGCCACATACCCCTCTTTTGGAGGCCTCTCCTTGGTTCCCCGAGAGGATGACGAGGGCTTGTCCTTAGCCGCCGCCAACAACCTGGTCTCCATGGGGCTAGATCCAGAGCCATAGGACCCATTGAGCTTGGTGCATGGCCGGTGGGCCCGTGTGCCACCATGGCTCGTGAGCACGTAGCCCTGGCCATCGAGGATATTGTGCGTGTGTGGGGTCGTAGTGGAGGTAGAGGCATCGCCGCCACCAAGCGCTGACGAGGAACACAAGGTACGATGGCCTAGCCATGGTGGGGACAAGGAAGAAGAAAGGGCAAAAAAGTCTGGTTGAAGTCTTTCTCTTTCCAGTGGCACTTTCATAGTCACACAAATAAAAAGCATCCTCTCTCCAATGGCAAATTATTAAGAGCAATGAAGAGGATGACATTTAAAGAAATGCTACTTTTAAGAGTGGCAAAAGTTAAATATCCCCAAGGTGAAATGTCCACATCATCCAGGTTTACACTCGCCTCATATGTCATTTCATTTGCTCTACTTATCCCTTTGCACACTGACTGAAACCCAGATAGATGAACCCTAAACAATATGCCCTTCTCCATATAATTTTTGGAAAACTAATCTTTCTAGTATAAGTGCCTAAAATAACATAAGATCTACCATTATTTCCATAAAAAATTTAATCCTCTATAATAAAATGAGAACCCTGCCTAACATAATCTATCAATTTACATCAAATTTACACATCATACTACGACTAAATAACTACCTAATCTATAACTAATTCTATTTTAATCTACACTAAATATTATGTACTCATCTAATCCTAAATCAGATGTCTAACCTACCAAGGTATCAGTTTACATATCACTACTACGACTACATATCTACTCTAATCTATATCTAATTCAATTTACATGTACATTAGCCACTATGTTACTCATATATTACTAGGTCAAATGGCTAACTAACTAGATTTAACACAAAACTAGCATAAATTCAAAAATTTACCGTAAAGAAGACGTGGCATGACAGTGTGCCAACCCCCTTCCTCATTTCCATCCCTCTCATCTCCTCCCCCTCTTTCTTTCTTTAGAATGAAATGAGCCAGGGTGATTTTTAGCCTTTTATGGGTGCAGTACCTAGTCGCCCCACCGTTGGATGATAGAAGCCCCTGCCAGCCTTGTCACCCGAACAATGGGAGATTTATCCAAATATCGTCCGCTATTCGAGCGATTGGGCCCACCGTCATGCGACAACACGCAATGTCCTAAAGGTACAAAAAAAAATCTAAATCTTGCTCAACTGCCAAGTGACAAGCTAGCTGGCGCTACGTACACCTTGTTGGAGCCACGGTGGCAAGCCACATTAGCCCTTATCCCCCTGCACATTGGGCCATTTTAAATCCCTCCCTACCAACTGGCGACAAATCCTTGTCCTCTGACAAGTGGACGAGTTATTTTAAGATCGCCTAGCAGTTGGGTGATTTTTAAAAGTCATCCAAATATAGTGTGACAGACGCTTACTCTTGTAAAATTTGAAAACATACATCTTTTTTTTTAATCTTTTTTAATAAAAAATGTATTAAAAATTCGTTGTTTTTTTTTGACTCTTCACCACTGAATACAGGTGTAGTATCTGAACATGAGCGCGCGTACTCACCCCACACACACGAACCCACTCCACACACACCTAACGCACGCACATGCTAGCCCTACAACTACACGCAGCTTGAAGAAAGCGTCCATCCGAAGATCACCAGGACCCATCGAGAATCCCGTAGACGACGAGCACGTCGTAATCCTCTCTGTAGCGTCACGCTGGAGAAGCTGGGAAAACCGAAATAAATCGGAATCCCGTGCGTCACCCAGGCATCGAGCCCAGGTGGGCTCAGCTCATCACCGGAGTCTTACCACCGTGCCGTAGGCACGTTCGCTTAAAAATTCGTTGTTAAGGATGGAAAAGAAGGAAATAGTATCCAACAACACGCATCCATATCCATTGGTTAGCCAACTGTGGGCGTGAGATTTGTCACCTATGTGGTGCAGGTTGATTGGCTGGCGAGGTGGAGGTGTGGCATGGAATATAGGGAACTTTGAAGTTTCAAACACATTTTTCTCCCAAATCGAGATTCCATTTCAAAAACCATTTGTACCATGCTGTTGTTCATAATCAGTGCAACCAAATAAGATCTAATATGCACATATTTTGAATTTAAAAAAAATTGAACAATTTGGGTGTACTATTTCAACAATTAAAAATATATTGTTTCAACTAATTATATGCAAAATATTAAATAGGGTGTAAAAAATGTTTAAATAAGTCTCATAGAATGTTGAAATAGGTTTTACAAATTGTTGAAAATCAATTTTAACATGGTCTCATATAATGTTGAAATAAGTCTTACAAATTGTTGAATATGACTTTTAAAATTGCTAAATTAAGTTTAAAAAATTGTTGGATTTTGTCTTTTAAATTGTTGTGTGTATGTGAAAGACCGAAAATTACAAACATAAATCTCCGAGATTAAACTATGCTCTAGTACTTCGAATAAAAAATTAAAAAGAAAAAAAAGAAAAGAAAAGGGAAGCGTAGCATCGTGGGCCACTCATGGGCTGACCGGCCTGGTGATTAGGCTCGGTCAGCCGATGCATCGGGTCCGTCTCCAACAGTATTTAATTTGTGCCGGCCCAGTTATTTTCTTTCATAGGGCGGAATTGAAGCAGGCCACAACACCACGATGGTCCGTCTGGAAGCTTAAGGCCAGGCCTCGGTCTAACAATAAAGAGACGATGCAGTCAATGGATTCGGGCCGTAGACTGAAAGATTACAGAAAAGCCGTGTTCTTGAATCAGGTTCAGGGGGGTTTCGTTTTGAAACAAATTGGGATCCAGTTCTAGTTTTCGCTAATGCCAAACTTTTCCATGAAATACCACTCCCGCAAACTTTTCTAAGAAATGAATACCGAGTCGTACACCAAGGTCGGATATCACGACCTCAAAATCCACTTACAACTATTTTTTTTTGTGACACGAAATCCGTTTATAATAATTGGAACAGATGCCGAAGGAGCGAAGGGACGAAGCGCCGGCTCTGCTTCCACGGATGCCAGAGCAAGTCGCGATTGCTCAAGTGTCCAGTGGATGGGACCGCCACTGTGAACCATGTGACCTCTTGAATTTTATATAAAATTGTATGTATTTGTTACTATCGTCCGTTTAACAAGCAGGAATACGTTCTTGTCCGTTGAACGGGTGAGAATTTGTAAACTTGACGTTTAATATATTAAATAATTGGAAAAAGGAATTTCTCGCTCATTAAGTGGGCAAAAACTTGGCCTCGCCCACTAAACGAATGAGAACTTCGTCTCGCCCGGTAAATGGACGACGTCTTTATTAATATACAGTAAAATAGGCATGTGTATAATTATTTTTTTTCTAATATAACTTTTGTATGTGGTAATTTGAAAAATATTGCATATTCATTCAGCAAAAAATACTAGTTGTGCAAATAGTTACACATTCTATCTTTAATTTTGGTTCGATGTTATTTTGTCAATATTTCTATATTTAGTTGATGTAAAAGTGCGTGAGTTATTTTTTTTAGTGAAGTAACATTGAGAGGATATAAAATCTAATTTGTAGAACAATAGTAGTTGTGAAGCACAATTATCATATAACTCGGTACGAAGATTACATATGCTGATAAACATTACATTCGACATAGAGTTTATCGTCGCTGCTCAAATGGACCCTAACTATAAAAAGATAACGACAACAAATATTGATATGTATAGTACGTGTAAAGACTAACCAAATAGCGTGCCACTGCTAAACCTAAAATATTTTAGAGAATAAAAATAGATCAGGTTATAATAGATGTTTTTTACTAAGTGCACCTAAGATATTTGTCCTTTTGCACGGCATCAAGGCCCTCCGTCTTAGTGCGACGGGCCCTCTTCCGCTTCTTTTTCCTCTCTATTTCGCGTGTTTAAGTCATGGTGCGCTCCTTCGCTGCCTTGCTCATGCGCTCCTTCTCCTGACGCTTCAGTTGTAGTTCTTCCTATTGTTGTTTGTACTCCTGGTGTTCGTATGCTTCCCTCCTCCACCTCATGCTCATGTCGACCCATCACTTCTGGTGTTCATTTCGCTCCATATCAAGCCATTCCATAAAGTCACAGATAGGTGGAGGATACTAGACAAATGAAACAAGAGCGGAGATTAGTAAAACAATGCATAGAATCGTATGAAAAGTATCAACAAGTTGAATTAGGTCATACTGGTAGTTGGCACATATGAGGAAGCGTAGGTCATAGGTGTAGGAGATGTCTTAGGACTCACGAAGCCTATAAGGGTCGTCATAGAAGTACATCGGCGGTTCAACCCACTGCAGGATGAAAATCCCCTAATGTTTCTTGGGTGGGTTTGGTAGTGCTGAGGAAGATATTGCAGTTGAGAGAGCTGAGGAATGAGTGATCTATCCATGATTGAGGGTAGGGTTATTTATGGTGGCTGGGGACTAGTCCAGTCCATGGCATGGCTAGGAGCTAGAGCATGGAATTCCCTGTGAAAGCTAGAATAGTTGTGGTATTGATGTTTAGCAGATAATCTTTGTGAAAGCTATTGCTTGGTGTGATCATTTTATTCTGCAAAAGTTAAGGAATGAGTTATTATTGACTCTCGTTGGAAGGGTGGTTCAACTAGTGCAGACTATTGAGTTTGTTACCGCCAATGTATTCCATGTAAGGTATTCATGTGTCGTATGCTACATGTATCGTACTATCATTGTTACAGTTTATGAGGGTGTTATTAATTTAATATGACTATAAGCAATATATCTAGATGTACTGTCTTAGCCTTACGTAATATTTTATTATACCATGTTGTTTGTAATTGAATAAGTTGTACCCTATCATGTAACGTTATATTCTATTTGCACGCATACTAGTGGTAGGCTTCATAATGCGAATGGTTTTGATATAAAAAGTTGCAAGCCAACGATTAATTGCCTGACAGGACGCCACCCCTACCCTGGCCCCTGCCTCTGGCATGCTTTCACCTACGTGCTAACGCTGGTTTTTACCTTAATGTAGAGTAAGTTTCAGAAACTATATAGTTATCAATGGTACCCCTAATAGACTGGTGCAGTCTAGCGAATAGACTTTTTGGTGTTACCCTTAATAGGTTGGTGCAGCCTAGGCAATAGGCTTTTCAGTACTACCACATATATCTACCATCAGGACTTCTTGTATATAAACAAAACTCAATCAATTCTCTACTCACACATCTTCTGAGCTTGAATTGAATCGAGATAATGGCATATTTTCATCCTCCCGATGGCCCCATTGATCCACCACCCTTACACCCCTATTTAGACATATATGGTAGAGATTACTATGAAAACCATAATGCTCTTCCTTGCTTGTTTTGGCCACCATGTCGGTATGGAGATGACGCTGTAGTACAAGTTTATGAGCATTTCGGTGACCCAGGCCGTCGATTCTTCCGTTGTCCATATTTTAGAGTCTGAACAAATAATACTCATTTTCTTTCCTATTATCTCATCACCATTTACTTATCTCATCTATCCCTTTTTCTATATAGATGATTGTGGGTTCCAGTACTAGATTGACCCGCGGATAGAACCACACATTAAGAATACATTTGTCACCTTCACGTCATCATCGAGGAACTACAGGAACAATTGATCCAAGAGAGAGCTAGAAATATCAGAAGATGCTACATCCCGCCTCACATGGCGGGTCATAGTAACAATTGAGAGTAATATCGATGTGATGTCGGTAGAGGATTTGATTTTGTATTTGACTTGTACTACTTTTCATTTCCTAAGGCATGTTAGGTGAAGCGCCAGTACATCACTAGGGGTATCATATATGCCATCGTTTATTCAGTTGACATGTTTATTATGATTGCTATGGAATGGTCATTGTATGAGTCGATGGTCCGAATAAAATCATAAAACAAAAATATGGTACATCAAAGCTATTATGACACTAGCAATAATATAGTAGCATGAAGAAAGACAATAACATAACACCATGAAACTAACAATGACATAGCCGCCTACAGGTTATCCCCTCTTAGGGATGAGGCCCCTGGTTGCATCCGTCCTTGGGACCCTGCGTCTCCTCTCTCTCACTTGGTTAGCTGAGTACGTCAGGTGGTCCGGTGGAATGATCAGTCGCTCAGGCCGTCTAGTAGACGTTGGAGTGGAGTACTCGTCCGGGGAGGGCTGTGTCCTCGGGAGTGGACTGCTAGGTAGCTATGATACACCGAGCTTGTCGCTCTATCCAAATATGAAGTCGTACCTAGGGAGCTGAGTAACATCCCTGCTAAGTAGCTCCATATAGCTACCCTGTGCCTCTACGTCCCGAAGATCGTCGATCTCTGCACATGGAACAATGAAGAAAATATGTTAGCATCGATAAACTGTGACATATATAACAATTTGTTATACATGAAGTGAGTGTCGTACCTGAGCCAGCGATGTGAGAACTTGAGGGACCTAGGTCCATGGAGAAAGGGTGTGTCACCCCGCTAGTGGCGTAGAAGCGATCACCGCCACAGGTGAGGGGTGGCCTGGACGTTGTGATGCCGTAGTAGGGGGTCACCGGCGCTGGAGAATGAAAGCCGAGGCAACATGCCACTGTACTAAGGTGACCAGCCCTGGTGAAGGACTGCCTCACCATAGTAGGGGTCGAAGAGGTAGTCAGGGTCGTAGATGTCCTCGACGGGTCGGTGGTGAAGGTCGGCTGTTCCGGTGGGTGCGGTGACTCGGTGAAGATGGTGGATGGGCATGCCGGGGTATAAGCTGACGCTCGTGGTCCCATCGTAACTTCCAATGATGAACTACAACTCATCGATCAAAAGACCTTGGCCACGTTCCGGATAATCTGACCAAAAGTCACGCTCATTTTGGCCTTGAGGACCTCACTACCATTGTTGAGCCGTAACTTCGGTGCACGTGCCTTGGTATCAATTTGGTGCAGTATGTCCCTCTACAAAGGAAAGCTTCATTTAATTATACAATTTTTTACAATCTATTGTAGTAAATGAGGACCCGTATAGTGTTATTCGTACCTCAAGAGAACTCACCTAGTCACTGTGTGTCGGGTATGTGTCACGCACGTACACCACTTGCCGTGGAAGCTCGGCTGATGTGTACGTGACCCACATCTACGTCTAAGGCATGAACCACAAGAGGTACTCCGCGTACGCCTCCTCAAAGTTTGGCCGATCCTCATCCACGATGTGCTCAACAACTTAGTCCCATTTGTCAATCCATCGCTGCACAAATGATACAAACGTGCTCGTGGAATGAGCCCCCCTCCGCGTCAACATGCAAAAACTTATATACGTGAAAACAGGTGTAGACGTGGGTCGTATAAAAATGTAATTACAACATTACACACCTATGTATATTGATAAGCACCGACCTAGTAACCTGTAGTGGGAACGCCTGGATATTTCCAAATTGCTGCATCACACAATGCGATGAGTACTCCTCGAAGTAGATATTGAAAATGAGGGTGTCAAACGTGAGCCAGTACTCCCGATCACGTAAGCAAAGCACCGAAAGTCCTAGCAGAGCGCGTCGATGTACCTCAACCTCCGTGTACGGCCTCTAGCGAACACAGTCCACTGTCAGCTCATCGAACTGGTGAACAGAATTTGGGTACATGAGGTGTGTCTGCATGCTGGACCAACTTGGCTGTGCAACCAAACTAAGTTAGAGGAACAAAAAGGAAGTAATGCACATATACGTAAACAAGTACCATAGCACTTACCCTACGTCTGCACCACAATGACCCCATGATCGGGCTATCGACGCTGTCCGCAGCGAACTGGTACACACTATGGTTGACAACGGGCCTACCAATGGTGATGCGTTCATACGACCACATTTGAAGCAGTAGGGGACACCCTGTGAGGATCGCGTTGATGTCGGTCTTCGTGCAGCCGTCGCATTGGCCGCGATACGTCGCAGCCAGCCCAACTGTACTGTGGAACCTCCCCACGGTCGATGTCCGCTACCTCTCTGGTGTAGGAGATCATGCTCCTTGAGACTATGTTAATGTGGGTCTCAATGAATATGACCCACCCGAACAACCATAGGAGGTACACCTATAGGTAACAAAAGACGTCCTCATCGTCAACTTGTGGGTGGATGTTATCTGCTTGTAAAAAAAAGAAACAAGTACCAATATCTTCATTCATTAGTAATGTAAAGGAGATGAGAATGTAGTACAAGACATACGTACAACAAACTGAACGAGAAAAGTATTCGTCGGTGGTGCTTCTCGATCCTTGGAAAATGCTTGAACGGGGCTATGTCATCCCTCCGTTCAACGACGGAGAAGCGGGCTAGTATCTCATCGTGCCAGCCCACGGCCACGTCTCTAGCCCCAACAACGGCACCCACGCAAGGCAGGCCCATTAGGAGCAAGACGTCCTCGAGCGTGGGCGCCATCTCACCGCACGGGAGGTGGAATGTGTGCGTCTCGGGATGCCACTTGTCAACGAGGGCTGCGAGGAGCACCCTGTCGTAGCTGAACCGTGTT
This sequence comes from Phragmites australis, assembly GCF_958298935.1. NCBI lineage: Eukaryota > Viridiplantae > Streptophyta > Magnoliopsida > Poales > Poaceae > Phragmites > Phragmites australis. Next base: position 35,007,090 of record NC_084924.1, on the reverse strand, counting down.
GCCGCATCTGAGGCCCCTGCCAACGCGCCCACCTCCACCATCCCGCACAGCAGAAGTAGGCCAGCAACATGCAACCTGCAAACATAATACATTTAGAGACGAATACCGATAAAAATTGATATAAAATGTTAAATTCAAAATAGACAAACCTCATGATCCCTCGCTCATTAATCCTCATGAGCTCATCTGGCACACGAGGTCATAGTACCAGGACCTCCTCAGCTTGCACCATGGTGTGGTACAAACGGTGCATAACATCGAGCTCAAGGTCAAGTAGCTCTAGGTTCACCTATGTGTTCAAAGTTATTTACATTTGTATATGCAAAACAAATACAGAGTAAGAAGTGTCGACCACTCTAGACCTGGTCTAAATTGGTCTTTATTTATGAAAACTGAACAAGTAAACGTCCAACATATAACATGATATAATAAATTGTTCAGATTGTACATAAATATGTGAACAAATCACAACCTAACATGTTACAACCTCACACATAATGATAGTCTCAGTACTAAAATAATAAAGTACAATATTGCGCACATGAATATCCATCACACAACGAATTACAACATTAATCGATCTCAATGAGCCAACAGAGTTGACGACCAACGACCTCGAGGACGTCTCCCATCTGTAGTAGCACATGCGGCAATCACATGGGAGCATAGATTCTACAGTAGCATCGGCTTGTAGCAGGTACAAACACACCTATCACCAAAGATGATGCACTCGTGGATAACTCTCTCACGCTTGCCCCCTCTCCTTCCTTTATTCTTACATAGAATTTTGTATCTACGCTTTGTAGTTCCTATGATCTTCACCTGGTGTGTCTTTGTCTTCTCCGTCTTGTCTTCTATATAGTTAGTCATCTTCATCCCATAAATCAAACGAGTATCATTCAGTGCCATGTGTGCTACCACATAGCGGTCCCTAAAATACTTGCAGGTCCCTTGAAGTATAAACTCTACAATCCCCACCAGCGGCAACCCCTTCACACCTTTCATCTCCTGGTTGTAATCTTTTCTAAATGTAGTCATAATGTCGTACCTAGCCTCATTTGTGTCGTAGAGAAGAGCCTATTTCTTCTTCGACTCATTCTCAATCCACTCGCTAAATAACCTCGTAGATGACCCGATCCTTCACGTGATGCCAGTTTCATTGTCTGTTTGCAGGGACTCAAGCATCAAACTTCCGCTGCTGGTTTTGACTGCACAACCTCTTGAACATGTTCATGAGGTTTTTGTTCCTGAATTGGCGGAAGAAGTTTGCACCCAAATACCTCATGCACTACCTACTCTGCAGATCTGGCCACACAGGTCCAATCAAGCCATCATATGTTCCATTTTGCAAATCCTTAATTGCCGCGAGCATCCCAACATGCCGGTCATGTATAAGGCACACATTCAACCGAGTACCAATAGTTATCATCTTCACATAGTATGGGAACTAATACCAACTGCTGATGTTCTCACTCTCCACAAACGCAAAGGCCAATAGTACAATTTTATTGTTCCCATCAACCCCAATAGTAGTTAGGATCTGTTCCGTGTACTTGTCGGTAAGAAAAGTGTCGTCGATGCACAAGATAGGCCGGCAATGCTTGAAAGCTTCGATACATGCTCCTAATGCAAAGAAAGATCTCTTCAGGACGTACTTGCCAGGTTTGGACAACAATAAGTATTTATCAATGTCGTAATACATGCTAGGATTCCTTCGAGCAATGGTCTGCAACAAATGTTGTATATTGTCATATGACGCTTTGTAGGTCCCGAATCTCATCTCAGTTGCCTTCCTCTTCGCTCTCCATGCCTTATTGTATCTGATAATGTACTCGTACTTATTCTCAATTTGCTTGATTATGGATCTTGGTGTACTTATTCTCAATTTGCTTGATTATGGACCTTGGTTCGTAGTTCAGATTCTTCACAATCTGGACGTACATCATATTGACGATAAAAGCTAAGGTGACACCATCACCGGTCTGGGCATACATCACCGATCAGTTCGGATACTCCGATGAATATGCATCATCCGGATCGACATCATCCTCGTACTCTTCCTCATCACCCTCCTCCTTCGCGTATCCCTAACCATGCATCTCATCCACTGCATTCTTATTCTTCCATTGCACAAGTAACATAGGAGCCTAACATATGTGCATAACATCCTGCAAGTACCTCTTTCACACTAAATCTTCTCACAACGGGTACACCTCTTAGTACACACCATCTCTCACTCTGTTGCCCACAATGCTAACAACCATCTCTTGACCTCGGGGTCTATTTTGAAACCTTGCATCAACTAAGCGTACAAGTGTCTGATACTTTTGTGCATAAGTCTGAAGATACCCTTGTTCATAAAGTGAAATACGGATAAATACCACCCCTTCCAGACCATATAATATTTTACTATCCCCATTAAAAATCCTGCACTACCATATATCCAACATACATAGCAACTATCGATAAAAACACTAACATTGTTGCGACAGAACATACATAATTATGTAAAACTATATCTACAATGAAAAATTGATTACAAACATAGCCTAACATGTAATTTGTACTGCAAGAAAATATTTCCAGATTACTACATCAAACACCTCTAAATCATACATTTATCAAACCAGTTATGACTACACTATATCCAAATCATACATCTATTACCAAACGTATGTCTAAATACATCTAATTACTAAAAATATGTATAAAATGGATATAATCACTAAACTACATCTAACCCTAATTCTAAAACTAGATCTACATTCTAACCTATGTCTAGTGATTATCCTATCAGGTTTGTAAAAAAATTCTAGATATAGTATCTAACCTATATCAGAACCTAGCACTAATGGCTATCCTACTGGGTTTATAAAAAATTCAGAGAAAAAATCATACTCTTTCTCTGATAGGACTTCGCCGCACAATTTCCCCCTCTCCCCTCCCCTCCCCTCTCCTCCCTCACCTCTCCTCTCCTATCCTATCCTCTTGACTGTGTTGGTATGAAATGAGCAATTTACGTCGGCAAGGTTGACACGGCCGAATTAAATGAGTGGGTTCACAGCCACAGAGATATAACCCACTTAGCAGGTGAGACCTAGTTCTCATCCACTAAACGAGCAAGATATTCATCTCTCTGGTTATTTAATGTATTGAGCATAGGAGCTTATAAGTTCTCGTTCATTCAATGGATGATAGTATTCTATACAGACAATTTTTTCAACCAGATATGTATCTTTAAAAATATTATATTTATATATATATATTCTGACCTCTTCGCAAGTTCTGCGAGACGTGGCCGTGTGCTGTCCTCGGGTTCGAATTCGGAACCACGTCTCCCACGGCCCAACAACCACGCCACGGCGCATTCAAGTGAGGCGGCCCGCTACGACGCTTGTGTCCCCTCCCTCCTCTCCACCAACCAAACCAACTACTGCTCCTCCGGCCGCCGCGCGGCGAGAGGCCCCAATGGCGCCAACGGTGGAGATCAGCCACCTCTCCTTCACCTACCCTGGCATCGACGGCAGCCCGCCGCCCGGCGCGCCGCCGCTCATCGAGGACGTCTGCTTCTCCCTCGACGTCAGCCAACGATGCCTCCTCCTCGGCTCCAACGGCGCGGGTAGCCCCCCTAAACTCGCATTTTCCGGTTTCTCTCTCTATCTCTTCCCTTCGGTTCCTTTGTTCTCTGCCGTTTTGGTGTTGATTTGGCGGCGGCTTTGTCCGTGCGGTAGGCAAGACGACGATACTGAAGATATTGGGCGGGAAGCACATGGTGGATCCGAGCATGGTGCGGATCCTGGGCAGGTCCGCCTTCCACGACACGGCGCTCACCTCCTCCGGAGACCTATGCTACCTCGGTGGCGAGGTGAGCTGGTGATCCGAGAATTTTCATCTCGCTTTCACTCTCTCTTTCTCTCTCTTGTTGCAATTGTGAGCCCAGATATGTAATGGGCGTGCAGAATTATTGCGATTCGATGATCCAATGAATCTATTCTGTGTCAATGGGTGCAGTGGAGACGCGACGTGGCCTTCGCCGGCTACCAGGTGAATATTCAGATGGACATATCGGCGGAGAAGATGCTTTTTGGTGTTGCTGGTGTTGATCCAAAGAGGAGAGATGAGCTTATCAAGGCAAGTTAACTCCCATTTCAGTTAATTCACTTATAACAAATTCGTGGAAATACCCCCATTTTTCATGGAACAGCCACTTGTAAATTTCCAGACACTACGTTTGAGAAAACTGTGGTTGATACTTTGAACTTGATTGTTTTCATTCGTTTTTTATTATGTACCGACTGCTTATTCACCATCCCCTCCCCTCCCCCAATTTTTACATGTAGATCAGGTCTGAAATGTCATGTAGACTCCGTCTAAAATGTGTAATATGAACAAATATTTGTATGCTATATGGGGATTCAAAATCTGTTGCTCTGGACCTAGTACTTCTGCAATACTCTCCCAGTAATGGGCATTGTCATAGGACAGTCACATGCTCTCACAGGTCATCACCAACTGGAAAACAAAATTTTGTAAGCTATTTGTGTATTGATTAGCATCCCATATGCTTCCATTTTAGGTTCATCACTTAGTTGACATAGGTGTACTGCTCTCCTATAATGAGTGTATTATTTAGGAAAGTCAATCATCAAAATATGTAATATCAGCAGTCAATCTAATGGCATGATTGGCTCAGCTCATACTCTGATATACTAGCTGCAAGGGCTTTGGGGATGTCAAAGCACAGTGCTGAAAATATGAACTAATCCAATCTGCCCTGAGAGAAACAACAGGAACATCAAAATATTCATGTTTCATTACCCATGTAAACCCTTGGGAATAAAACTTAACCCATGTAAGCAACTTTGCTCTGCATGTACTTTAAGGTGAAATGAGCTGACACTTCTTTGTCCTTGATTAGAGTTGCATTATAGCCTACCTTAATTCGAGGTTATAGTAGACAATATAAATAGTCGAGCCCTAAAGATATTTGGTAAACTCAGTTTGCACTTCTTTGGAGGATGTGCTAGTAGATAATCTGATGTTGGCTCCAATAAGCCTACAAGCTAAGTCAATTGTGCCCTTAGGTTGAAGTAGCAGCCCATTTGACTCAACTCCCTCAGTGTCATTTTACAGATTTTGGATATTGACCTTGCCTGGCGCATGCACAAGGCATCAGATGGTCAGAGGAGACGAGTCCAGATTTGCATGGGACTTCTTAAGCCATTCAAGGTTTGTTTTCCCTTGTTATGTCATCAAAAGGATCTGTCATATCTACAGCCACATCATGAGATGTTATTAAGAAAAACAAATGCAATGCAGGTTCTCCTTCTTGATGAGATTACTGTTGATCTGGATGTGTTGGCAAGAGCAAATCTGTTGACATATCTAAAGAAGGAATGCGAGGAAAGAAGTGCAACAATCATCTATGCCACACATATTTTTGATGGCCTTGATGATTGGCCAACACACATTGTAAGCTTTTGTGCTATATTTGTAGTTTGTAAGGTCAGGAAACTCATGTGGACTTACAGACTGAGATTATTGTTGCTGTTGGATTTCAGGTTTACATTGCTCATGGGAAGCTGCAATTAGCACTGCCTTTGGATAAGGTTAAAGAAATGAGCCAGTTATCTCTCATGGTAAGTATCATCCATACGACAAAGTATGTTTTAGCACAGCATGGTCGTCCATCACCAGATTTGGTGCATTTGTATTTCAGAGAACAGTGGAGACCTGGTTGAGGAAAGAAAGAGATGAGGACAGGAGGAGGAGAAAGGAGCGAAAGGAGAAAGGCCTCCCGGAGTTCGACAAAGTTGTTGAGGGCAGCCGCGTTGTAGGAGATCCAGCAAAGAGCGCTGCTAGAGTAGTAAACAACGGGTGGGCAGCCGGAAGGCTCACCTCAACTATCGCAGGAGAGGAGAACTTCATTTTCAGCTCTAACAGCGTCCTTAGGCAATGATCTTATTTTGTAGTTTGGCTCTTGACCTCTTGTCTCTTGAAATGACGAATAACAAACAATCTTGTAGATCCAATAGATCACACCGCATAAGCTTTGAAATTAACAGCGAAAGTTCTTACAGCAAAGGAGAGGCACTGCCTTGTTGAATTAGCATCTTCGTGGTGCTGTATGTATGCGACAATATAATTGGATTCCAAATACTGGGTACATAATATCATTGTGTATTTAATTTATTTTCACAGATTTAATATTAATATATTTTTTATTTCTCACGATGATCTATTTTGCAACAAACCTCTACTTTTGTTCTTCACCGCTAATAGTGATGCTTCAAGATTTGTTAAATAGTTTTTAGAAGCATTGGACTATTTGACCATTTTTACAAAATTCCTGCGAAATCCTTGCATTAAACATGTCCTAAAAATTTCACATCATCTCAAAGAAAATAAACTTTTGTAAATAAATATTTACCGTGCATTTGTAGTCCTCACACTGCCTCACCGTATTAGATCATTCCAATCATATTCACTCCATTTCGTTTTCTTCTTGATTTCTCTCTTCATTCTTATTTATTTTTTATTTTTTTCTCATATCTAACAACTTTCTTTAAAAAAATTTATGAAAAAAAGAGAATACTATCTTAAAAAAAATAGTCTTAAAAATCCTTTCCTAACTAAAACGAAAAAATATATCTTCGCATCGCCTTAGCATTCTCTTACTCCCCCCTCCCCCCACCCCATCGTACAATGCCACAGGCCGCGAGTAAGCCAGCGTAGGCGCCAACTTCGTGCTGCTGGTTGCTCGCCATGCGCCTCCCGCCCGTCCGCTTCCTGCCGTCGAGCGCGGCGCCGGCGGTGGTGGACGCGAACGCGCGCATCGCCCGGCTGGCGCGCGCGGGGAACATGGAGGGCGCCCGCGATGATAGTTGGGTTTGGGCAGCGCAGAATGGTGGATGCTGCCAAGGCTGTCTTTGAGAGGATGCGTGAGAGAGATGATGGATCGTGGAGTGCAATCATCAAAGCATATGAGCAGAATGAATTCTTGATGGAGGCACTGTCTACCTTCCGTGAGATGTTGCGCAATGGTATCCGGCCAAACTACCCATCAGTCATCAGCATCCTCTCCTTATGTGCTGCGCTGGCTGTTCATGATTATGGTAGGGAGGTGCATGGTGCAATGCTGAGGTGCTCCTTTGACATGGACATCTTTGCCGTATCAGCACTAATCACAATGTACATCAAATGTGGGTATTTGGATAAGGACAGGAAGGTCTTCGACAAGTTTGAGCCCAAAGATGTTGTGATGTGGAACTCGATGATCACTGGTTATGCTCAACATGGGTTGGGGGAGGAAGCACTCCATATATTTGATGATATGGGGTTGGCTGGCATGGTGCCAGATGGAATTACATATATAGGGGCCCTTACAGCTTGTAGCTACACAGGAAAAGTTAAAGAGGGGAGGGATATTTTTAATTCTGTGGATACAAATTCTGCCATCATTTCAAAAGAACGATTTATGACCTCAATCTCAAAGAACTGAAGCTCCACGGGCGTAAGTATACCTAGAGCAATGAACAAGCGCAGCCCACCATGAGAAGAATCGATCGCTTCTTCTGCACTGCCGATTGGGACCTTCTCTTCCCTGCTGCACACCTCTCGGCACTGTCCTCAGATAGTTCGGACCATGGTCCACTGTTCCTCAATGGAGAAGCTCTGGTGCACAAATACACAGGTTTCCGCATGGAATCATTCTGAGTGTCTATGCCTGGGTTCCAGGAAGCTGTCCAAAATGCCTGGCAACAACCGGTCCTAGTCTCTGATGACATCCTCAAAATTCATGTCAAACTAAGCAGGACGGCGAAAGCGCTCAAGTGCTGGAGGAAACAGAACGTTGGGGATTTAAATTTACGTCTGCAAATAGCACGTGAGGTAATCCTCAAACTAGATACTGCACAAGAGGGCCGGTTGCTTTCTCAGGACGAAAGAGACCTTCGCAGGTGGCTTAAAGAAAGGGTGACCGGCCTTGCTGTCCTGCAAAAATCTTGTGCGAGACAATGAGCAAGATTGACGAGGATAAAATTGTCGGACGCCAACACAAAGTTCTTCCACATTTCGGCACATGCGAGGAGGAGAAAGAAATTCATCTAAACCTTAGCATCCAATGATGTCATGGCGGCCACCCAGTAGCAGAAAGAGATCTTATTGCATAAACACTTCACTGACCACCTAGGCACATACATACCACAGGAACTTGCCATCAACTGGGAAGCTTTGAACTACGAACCGTATGATTTGTCGGATTTGGAGGATCCTTTCAGTGAAGATGAAATACACAGTACCATCAATGAGTTGCACCCAGAAAAGGCACCGGGTCCCAATGGTTTTATTGGGCTGTTTTTCAAGAATTGCTGGGAATTATAAAGGATGACCTTGTACAAGCTTTAAACAGCTTCCATCGATTGGGCTCGGACAAACTGAACCTGATCAACGAGGCGCATATCATGTTGCTTCCTAAAAAAGAAGGAGCCCAATTGGTTTCTGATTACAGACCAATAAGTCTCATTAGCAGCATATCCAAAATCATCACGAAGATGCTTGCAAATAGACTTGCGCCCCATCTCCATGATTTGGTTCCCACATGCCAAAGCGCGTTTATAAAGAGACGTTGCATACATGACAACTTTCTGTATGTTCAGAATGTGATCAAAGAGCTTCACAAAGCGAAACGGCCGGCGCTCTTCGTCAAACTGGATATTTCCAAAGCTTTTGACTCCCTTAGCTGGCCTTTCCTACTTGAAGTCTTACAAGTGCTCGGTTTCGGTCAGAGGTGGAGGAACTGGGTCTCGGCAATTCTGGCGACCTCCTCCTCACGGGTTTTACTAAATGGGATTCCAGGCCCTGCTTTCCGGCATGCCAGAGGCCTTCGGCAAGGTGATCCTTTGTCGCCAATGCTTTTTATCCTGGCTATTGACCCCTTGCACAGACTAATCACCGCGGCAGCTAGAAACAACATCCTCAAACCTATCCTTCCGAGAGCGGCTCATCTTCGCTGCTCCCTTTACGCAGACGACGCCGCGATCTTTGCCAACCCTGATAGAGTGGAGCTCCATGCCCTCCGCATGATCTTGGACACTTTTGCCAAATGTTTAGGGCTCATAACAAATCTTGCGAAAATGGAAATTTTCCCAATCCGTTGCGGCGACATCAATATGGCCGATATAACAGTTGACTTCCCAGGGAAAATCAAATCTTTCCCTTGTAAGTATCTGGGACTCCCTCTTCATACAAGACGGTTACAAAAAGTTGATGTTCAACCGCTTATAGACAAGGTCGGAAGCAAGCTACCGGGCTGGCAAGGGAGGTTCTTCTCGATCGCAGGAAGGGAGACTCTAGTCAAAACTGTTCTCTCATCACAAACAACTTATCATCTTACCGTTCTTCCTCTCCAAAAATGGCTCCAAAAGAAGATTGATCGCATTCGACGGAGTTTCTTATGGAAGGGTGATGAACCCGACAAGGTCTGCGGAGGCCACTGTCTAGTGAATTGGACGACCATAACCAAACCGAAAGAGAACGGAGGTTTAGGTATTGTCGATCTAGAGAGATTTGCAAGGGCATTGCGTCTTCGTTGGCTCTGGTTCCTATGGCAAGATGAAGAGCGACCTTGGAAAGGGCTTCCTTTGCCATGTGATTAGACAGACCATGCCCTTTTCCATGCATCTACAATAGTTTCAGTGGGAAATGGAGAGAAAGCTTACTTCTGGAACTCTAGTTGGATTAATGGGAGGGCGCCTAGAAATATAGCCCCTTTAATCTTTGCCAAATCTCGGAGAAAGAATTTCTGTGTTAAAAAAGGGCTCCACAATCATCAATGGTTATCCTATCTGGAGGAAATCACCACGCAAGAGGAGCTATTACAGCTAACGGAACTCTGGGAACACATCCAACATTTCAACCTTGTGCAAGAGGTACCGGACCAAATCGTTTGGCGCTGGACGTCTAGTGGTCTGTACACGACGCGGAGTGCATACAGGGCTCAATTTCATGGATCCATGATGAAAAACAACATGAAAGCGCTGAGGAAAGCTAAAGTTCAACCAAAGTGTAAAACTTTCGCATGGATTCTTCTGCAAAAAAGATCCTGATAGTAGACAATTTGGCTAAAAGAGGATGGCCACATAACCAAGCCTGCAACCTTTGCGACCAAGAAAATGAGACCCCAGTTCATCTCTGTAAAGACTGTGTGTTCATAAAAGAGGTGTGGTCGCACCTCCTTCCCTTGATGCAGCTTAATAACTTACCGGGGATGGACCAGTTTCGCACCCTTACTGGTTGGTGGCGCGCGGCCGCAAGGAAGGTGGACAAAAATCACAGAAGCCAGTTCGATGGGCTTGTCATCACCCTTTGGTGGACCATTTGGAAGGAAAGAAACGCCATGATTTTCAAAAACACAAGCAGCTCGACCCGGGAGGTGGCCATTAAAATCAAAGAGGCTTTTGATCAATATCTGATAGCTGCAGGACTCAGATAGTTGGTGGACAGCCTTCTTCACCCCCCTTACTCTTTCTTTCTTCCAGTTGTTTTTTGTGATTCTTTCGTTGATGTTGTTCTGAAACCTCAGTTGTGCCAGGGCGACTTGCTCCGTTGTGAGCGTCCCCCGTTCTTGTCTATACTATTGTTGTAAGCTCTTGTTTCATTCCTTGTCTAATAAAATCGGCAAAGCTCTTGCCGTCTTTCCGAAAAAAAAAATTTCTGCCATCAGACCTGGAGTCGAGCATTATTATTGTATGGTTGATTTGCTTGGTCGAGCATGACCTGTGGGTGAAGCACTGGATTTGATAAAGACCATGCCAGTTGAACCAGATGCTGTCATCTGGGGAGCTCTGATGGGGGCCTGTAGGATGCACAAGAATGCTGCGATTGCTGAGGTTGCTGCTAAGAAGCTGTTAGAGCTAGAGCCTGGAAATGCTGGGCCATATGTCTTGCTCTCACATTTATACGTCCACCGGGAGGTGGGAAGATGCTTCTGAGATGCGGAAATTCATTAGTTCAAGGCATTTGAACAAGTCACCAGGCTGTAGTTGGATAGAATACGACAAGAGTGTGCATCTCTTCACGTCGGGTGACATATTAGCACATCCAGAGCATGCTATTATCCTTAACATGTTGGAGAAATTAGATGGGTTGTTGATGGAATCTGGATACTCAGCTGATGGAAGCTTTGTGCGTCATGATGTCGACAAGGAGCAAAAAGCTCATAGCTTGCAGTGTCACAGTGAGGCAGGCTGTGGCCTATGGACTCTTGAAAGTCCCGGAAGGAATGCTCATTCGTGTCATGAAGAACCTCAGAGTTTGTGGTGATTGCCACTCTGCAATAAAGTTGATTGCAAAGATAACTTCTCGGGAAATCATACTGAGAGATGCAAATAGATTCCATCATTTCAAAGATGGGTTTTGCTCATGCAGGGACTATTGGTGAGGTGAATGGTGTAGTAAATTCCTTTCTCCACATCATCTCTTTGATGATCCTTTCTTTTTGGTAAGTCTCAGTATCTTAAGACAACCTTTGGTTTTCCAAATCATAAATTAAATTGGCTATATTATAAATGCTTCCCATTAACTTCATCTATAAAAGGCCTCACTATACGTTGTTTAGTGATATCTCAAATCTTTATAGGAGACACATTCAGGATTCAAATTCCACGGAACATGAAGTACATCATCCGTTATCAGTACATGGTCACTTGTTCCCTAGAGTTACCTTTGCCACTGTTAACAGTATAATGCAGGCTGCTGCACTAAGCGACTTTGTATCTTAGAGGTCAGATTAAACTGAACGAGACAGATATATACTTGTTATTCTTTCAAAAAAACTTAGAGGTAAATCATTTTCTATTGCAGAGCCTCTGTTTTCAACAGGAGCATTTTATCATTTGAATTGGTACAGTCTGACAAAGAAATCTATGAGGTGACTTACTAGTATGTGTTATCTACTTAGTTCCATATTTCACTTGGAATTTGATGTGCATTTAGATGCATATTTTTCATTTCACATTAAACTTTTCCTCTGCAGATACCAATACCTAATATAATGCTCGGAAGCACAGATGTGGAATTTTAATATGTAGCATTTCAGCTCAAATTACTTAATATATTGCACTTAACTTCGTAGACACAAAGTTTGGGGAACAGTCACAACTCGCAACATGACAAAGGTCACGAATGTTCTGTGGTATCTCAACAACTGCACATTATGCAGGCTGTCTGATCAGACAATTACTTGCGGAGATTGTGCGTGGAGATTTCCTTATATTTCTTGAAATATAATCCTGCTGGCCAGCAGTGGATCCAGGTAAAGCAATTAGCTTTCTACATAAAAATGTAACCGTGTTGATTTGTATCTGATTACATCAATTTTTTCAACAATATCGACCAACTCCGAATTATTTCTTGTGCTAAGTATCTAAAGTTTCTGAAAAAGTATAATTTAGTTTTTTTGGGTGAAACCTGTTAGTTTGGTCTTTGTTTCAGAATATTTTACACCAGATTTATTGTCAAAACTGAATTCATCGTGCTGATTCATGAATTGTCACATACCGTTTTTTAGGGAAGTCAGGTGCCAGTTTGATACATTTATAATTCTAATTCGTAAATCTAAAAGGTACACCAATTTTGATGATAGAGTTGGAGTTATCACCGTCATTTGAAAATTTACTTGAATTGAAGAAAATTTCAACTGTTATAACTGTAACCAGCATCAGAATATTTTTCCCAAGAGTTCAAAAGGGAAAGATACAAGTGCCTTAGTTCCAAGGATGACTGCAACTTGCAATCAAGACAAACTTGTACAACTTTTGTGAACCTAATTACTTAGATGAACCGGTCAGCTATAAACCCACATTGTCAATCTGCAATTTCCATGTTCCACTGCATTAAGGTTCCACCCACTCCCGAGTCTAGACCCTTTTTCCTTTCTATTCAACCACTTTTTTGTCAAGTGGGAAGAAGAAATGCCTGCATTCTTATTTCCTACTTTCCTTTCGTTTTCAGGATGTACATTGTTTGATATGGTATTATCATTTACTAGCGTATCAATCCGTGCGACTGCACATGCTAGAAATTTAGTTTACGGTTGAATTGTAGATATTTGTGTTAATAATGGTTGTATGCTAAGATATATCAATTATTTATATTTAAATATTAGAATGTAAAATATAAATATAATTTTTGTTCATAATATTGGAATCATGTTTATTATTTGTAAATAGATCTAATTTATAATTTTCATTTTATGTGTTATGCAAATTGATTTTTATTTGTTTCTTGATTTTTTGAAATTATTATTATTATTATTGTCATCACCTTATCTCATATTATTTTTTTGAAATACATTATAAATTATTTTATATTATTTTTGTGTGATAATCCGTAATATGTTTGTGTTCTGTTGTCTCAATTTTGTAATGTTTGATTATAATTAATTTGGAAAAGTGTGTTGATTGCTAACGTAACTAAGTTGAAGTTTGCTAACGTAACCTTGTTGGACAAATGATATTTACAAAAAAAAGGGAAAGAAAGGCAAGGCAAGAAGTAATCTTGAGGCTGGATTCTATGATTTTTTTAATCTTTTATGTTGTTTCGTCTAGTTGTTGATCTATGGCTACAGTTAGTCAATCAATTAATTCAACGATTAGATGTTTTACTTTTTTATGAGAATTTTTAGAATTTTTTTAGAATTAATATGGAGATAGCAAAAGGAGCTTCTAATTAATAAATATAAGATTGACCGGGTCAGTGACGATGACCATGGACATTTGAGCACGTCCACGTCAAAAGGAGCACGCCAGTAACACGTTATAGAGTGGGCGTTTATACCCTCGTACGCGTGAAAGACCAAACACCTATTGGGATTGGATTAAGGAAAAAGATCGGTCCATGACGCTTTCAATTTCTTCATTTTTTTTAACAAGGCTGCAAATAGTGCAACACAAATCTTTCATATATAGAGAGCCCCCCTCTCCATTTAGATTATTCTCGTGCAAATAATTCATACTGCAGTTGCAGGAACCGAATCAAGTGCAAATGAAGCAGCTTCAGAAGATAGCTATCGTACCGCTTTTGTTCGAAAAGACAGTTCTCCTACTGCCGTTCCTTGCACTGATCATATCTTGCTGCGATGCGGCAGCCCTGAGGCTGCACGCTACCCACGCCGACGCTGGCCGCGGCCTCACCAACCGCGAGCTGCTGCACCGCATGGCCGTGCGGAGCAAGGCTCGTGCTGTGCGGCTGCTTTCGGGCCGCGCTGCGAGCGCCCGCGTAGACCCGGGACCTTACACCGACGGCGTCCCCGATACGGAGTACCTGGTGCACCTGGCCGTCGGCACGCCGCCGCAGCCCGTGCAGCTCATCCTCGACACTGGGAGCGACCTCGTCTGGACGCAGTGCCAGCCGTGCCAAGCCTGCTTCGACCAGACGCTCCCCTACTTCGACACGTTCAACTCCTCCACGTTCGCCTTGCTCTCATGCCACTTGCCCATGTGTCACAACCTGCCCTGGTCTTCCTGCGGCAAGCAGAACTGGGGCAACAACACGTGTGTCTACGTCTACTCCTACGGCGACAACTCCATAACGACCGGCCACCTCGACGCTGATACCTTCACATTCGCGGCCGCCGATGGCACCGGCCAGGCCTCCGTACCCGGCCTGGCCTTCGGTTGCGGTCTCTTCAACAACGGAATTTTCAGGTCCAACGAGACCGGCATCGCCGGCTTTGGCCGCGGCGCGTTGTCCCTGCCGTCGCAGCTCAAAGTGGAAAACTTCTCCTACTGTTTCACTGCCATAACGGGATCGGAACCTAGCACCGTCCTGCTCGGCGCTCCGACCAACCTCTACAGCAACGCCGGTGTCGTCGTCCAGTCTACTCCTCTCATCCAAAACTCTTCGTCATCTCTCAGCGCGTATTATATCTCCCTCAAGGGCATAACGGTCGGCTCGACGAGGCTGCCGATCCCGGAGTCGGCGTTCGCGCTGAAGCAGGACGGGACGGGCGGCACGATCATCGACTCCGGCACCGGCATGACGTCTCTGCCCCAAGACGCGTACAAGCTCGTGCACGACGCGTTCGTCGCCCAGGTGAAGCTCCCTGTGCGCAACTCGACGGCTTCGTCGTTCACCCAGCTTTGCTTCTCGGCGCCACCGCGGGCGAAGCCTGACGTGCCGAAGCTGGTGCTGCACTTTGAGGCCGCTACGCTGGACTTGCCGCGGGAGAACTACATGTTTGAGATCGAAGACACGGGGGGCAGCTTCACCTGCCTTGCGATCAACGCTGGGGATGGCCTGACCATCATAGGCAACTATCAGCAGCAGAACATGCACGTACTCTACGACCTGGCCAATAACAAGTTATCCTTCGTCCCTGCTCAATGCAATCGGCTTTAGCCGTGCTCTGGCGCATCGTGTCCTGTTCCGGCCCCAGTGTACGTTTGCGTTGTGCTTACATTTCCAAATTTCCCCTTCAATTTCGTATATGGTGGTAACTGGATGCATACATAAGTTATATAACCATAAGGGTGATGCTAGTGATACGCTCTAAAGACAATCAAGGAGATGAATGCATCACCTATTTGTTTAGATAGGATTATTGAATAATTATCATCTGCATTGATCAACAGTTATATGATTTGCTTGTAAAGCTCTTTGTTTACCTTGTGATGCTATTCTATATCCTTAATCCTATATGTTATTAGAGCGGTAATGGTTCATATATAGATTAACATATATATTAGTTGACGATTATGTTTCACATATCATAGATATGGTTATATCAAATAACAATATAGACGTTATGACATATGCTATAGATAATGTTGGATTGACCCACCTTGAGACATTTATGTGATTCTTATATGTTTAAGTGCTATCAGTTGGTCTCAGATGATATAGCAACAAGGTCGTCAAACGCTACTCCGTAATAGGTAGCCATAAAGGTAGCTTTCAGATGTATCATTATACAATCACGGATGTAAGCGATTAAGATGTAATTTGTCTGTCCTATCTCCAGTGTGATTGAGTCAAACATGAGTTGAGTAATCCACTAAGTATAAAATTGAGTAAATGGCCAAGCCACAAAAGGATCTATCTCGTCTTAAGCTTACTGATATTGAGGCAAAGGAATCGTTGTTGGTGTACATCAAGGTACAACCGATACGATCTTTGTATGTATTTCGGGATCGCTATGCCTTGCTAGGGACCATTGCCGACCCAACTATCGAAAAAGAGTTCTTGAGTCATGTCTTTACACAAGAACTTACAAGCATGTAGGTTTACACACTTAATGGATTGGAACAACTAATTGAAATCAGATTCAAAGTGAATTTACTCAGATAATGATGTGGAATGGTTAAGAGTCCTAATATTGGTTCCTAATGTAGGGATCAATTAGTGAGCTACATTTAAAGAGGGGCCCGTTCAGTCATGGCCTTGTGGGTGGATGACATAAACCACATCAAAACCCTAGCCAACCCTTGCCGTACACTCTAGTATCAACGCACCAACGTACGGTGTTCCACCTCTGAACACATGGATGCTCGTTCTTTAAAAAAAGATTAAAAAATAGCTTACTAGCCATTCGCTGGAGTTCCGATTGTGTACCGTAGAGGAGTTTTTTAGCCTATACCCTATGTTTCATTACTTGCCAAATATTAGCATGTTTGGCAAACGAGTTGCTCAACACAAGTCCGTGTATAGGTTTTTATATATATAGAAAAATTAGGTGGATACCATTGTAAAGATATCTATATTGAAAAATATTATTAACTGTGAGGATGACATGTGGACCATGAGACCACATGCCATATTTGCTAACTAGGGACTTAAATCAAAAGCCAAGAAAGAAAATAGTCTTGCATTTCTAGTTAAAATTTATCGATCAGGCCTTGTTACAGAAGAGGAATTGTATATCATTGACTGCAATAAAAAATGGAAGTGAATCTCATACATTGAGCGGTTGTGCCAGGAATCAACTCACCAGTCATTATTCCCATCATTCCCCATGTTTAGCTACGAGATAGTAAGTTGTTGATGATTTGTGAATCACCGATCTAACAAACTTATTGAAGAGGTAGGCACTACTACACAATAGTACATCACTGTCAGCTCCAAAACCCCCTTCACTTCTGGTTTTGGAGCCGGTAGTGGGTAACGAGCAGTGATAGTCAGGGACTATCACTGTCGGCTCCATAGACCGGTAGTGAAAATGATTATCACTGCCAGCTGAAGGATTCAGCCGGCAGTGATTCCTTGGGTGTCACTGCCAGTTGGTGGTTTCAGCCGACAGTGTTGTGCCTCCCCCATCTACTCCGGTCCTATCCTTCCTCTCTCCTCGATCTCTCCATCTCTCTCCCACTCAATACATGCATACAATGAGACATGTATAATATAAACCAATAATAAAGGCACATTCATTAATACATAGTAATTTATGTCACACATATATATATAATAGATCTTACAGGTCACCCCCGAAAAGTTGGTCAAGTTGACCAGTCCAATATCCCTCTACCTCTCACGCGATGAGGACCTCGTCTTCGCACGGACGGCTGACGACTTGTGTATGTGCGGGGACGCGAGGGGCCGATGGTGGTGGAGCGGAGGACCCGTCCATGCCTGATCGATCGCAACATCGCCTAAGCTCCAGGCTCATCGGCGTGTCAAAGACATTGAAGTCTGACAACAGATCATATGCAACCACCATACAACGAAGAGTCTATTATTTGATTGGTCCGCATCAGATTATGGAGATAATTATATACGACTACAAGCTCGACTGGGATAATGAAAAGACGTGCAAGGTGCATGTGTAATAACCATCCCAGACGATCTTTGCAGTCGTATGTATGGTAAATAGTTCTCCAATTTCATCATTTAAAAAAACTAAAACAAGTAAGAAAGCAGTGCAATTTTCAATGGCTGAGTTTTGAATGAACTTAAAAATATGTCAGCTAGTTGATTGAAGTTCCCTTCCTGTCATGTCCTAAACAACCGCATAACTTGGGATATACAACAACATAAGCAAGTAATCCCATATTTACTTTCTCATTGCTGAAAGGATCATATAGCTCTTTTTAACTGAGAACATTGATGCATCCTTTACATTAACAAGCATGACTTAGTTTGATAGAGCGTTAAAATAAATATGGGGGAAATTGAAAAGGAGACTAAACATTGTAATAGTCTTACACTCAAGTTCACCACTTATGAAGAAACATGGGAGCATTGGAATATGACACATGCATATGTTCAGTTGAAATTGGACTAGTTTTACAAATTATGGTTCTACCTACTTATTAAATTGCTACAAAATCTAACTCGGAGTGCAAATAGTTGTCCATCAGGCCAATACACATAATAAATATCATGAACACATCCAGCACCCAACAGGCAAGAAAATACAGTTGACTTCATGAATTTTATGTGCTATTAAAGATGAATTTCATCTTCCTATCTATGGCAAAACATCCATCAAACATGCATAAGTGCACAAAAGCATTCATTCAGAAAATCTGTACAAGCAACAGCCTGTGGTCTACATCAGTACGAGGTCGCAGGAAACTGATGGACAAGAAGAAGAGAGGAAAGGAGAGAAGAAGAGAGGAGAGGAGGAGGATGGCGGGAGATGTTGTCACTAACCATGGGAGTGAAGAAGGAGAGGACGGCGGGGCTCCTGGGACAGCGGGGCTCCGGGATGGGGACAACAGCGTTGAGGCTCCGGGACAAGGACAGCGACGTCGGGGCTCCAGGACGGGGACGGTGGCGTCCGGGCTCCGGGATGGGGATGGCGGTGTTGGTGAGGGCGCGAGGAAGGGAAAAAAATTTCTAAGTGTCAGAAGGTGCGATGCATCGAGCAGTATTATAGGGGGAGGACTTTCACTGCTGGCTGAAGAAGTCCACCGATAGTGAAAGGTGACCTTCACTGCCAGCTCAATAAGACAACCGGTAGTAAAAGTGGTTTCACAGCGAGTTGAATATGTGCACCAGAAGTGAAACCCCTTTCACTGCAGGTGCGGGGAGCAAAAAAAAAATTCATTTGGCTGCGCGCGCTGAGACTTGAACCCATGATCTGCTCCAAGTAAAACTGAACAAACCTCTATGCTACTTGAATGTTTTCGATTGATTTTTTACTATATGTATTTATTAATATTATGTTAACCTAAAATCCTAATACATATTTATTTAAATTAGAAATTGAAGCTTCCATAACATAAGTGAGGTATAATTGCATCTAAAATAAATTCATACATAGTAATTAATACAATTTAGCTACTTTGGCTTAACGATTCGTTCTTCATTATGATCACGACGTACATAGGGAGGTTCGTCGGTGTCTTTCATGGGACCTAGGTCAACGTCCTCTCCGAAAGGAGGTAGCGCATTGAATTGATTGTAGTCTTTCTCGCCAACAACATTCTCCACTCTGACAATCTTTCTTTTTCCTTGAAGAACCACGTGTCGCTCATCCTTGTTAGTTGGTCCAGGTCCTTTACATAGAAGACTTGCATAACATTATTTGCAAGTACGAATGGTTCTTCTCTGTATCCAACGAGTTTTTGGTCCACTGTAGTCATACCGTACTTGTCAATCTTCACACCCCCTGGGAGTCTGACCCATTGACACCAGAAAAGAGGAACCTTTAATACTCCATAGTGGAGCTCCCGGATCTCCACTATGAATAAGTTGTAGGTCTCCCTATTTCCATTGCAGTCGTAGGCATCTATACGAACACCGCTATTTTGGTTGACGCTCTTATTATCCTGAGCTCTCATATAAAATGTATAGCCATTTATGTCGTAACCTTGGAATGTGAGGATTGTAGTTGACGGTCTGTGAGCTAACACATGCAACTGAGCACACTCTATCTGCTTATCCATTACCTATCTACGTAACCAGGTGCCAAAATGTGAAGGTGATATGCCCTAGAGGCAATCATAGAGATGATTGTATCACATGTCTATGTTCATGTACTATCGAATAATATGTTATTCCAAGAATAACTATCGTTTATATTGATTGATAAGTATGTGACTTGTTCATGAAACTCTTTGTTTATTTCATGATGTTATTCTTAGTCGATCCCTGGTCGCATATCATTGTGATGATACATAAGACCAACACATGTATTGATTGATGATCACGTTTCATGGATCATAGGTATAGAGATATCAGGTCAATAATGTGGATATTTATGTTAGAGAACATGATATTGGATAGACCCACCTTGAGATACTGCTGGAATTATTATTTATGATGTGACATCAGTTGTTATCTCAAATGGTGTACCTGCAGGATCCTTAGACCTGAGATCGTTATTGATTCCCAGAATGTGTAGTGGCATACTTTGAGACTGCCAAGCGCTATTCCGTAACTGGATAGTCATAAAGGTAGTTTTCGGGTTTGTCATGAAACATGTCGTGGGGTATGAGTGATCAAGATGGAATTTTCCCCTCTTTGATGATAGGAGAGATATCTCTGGGCCCCTCGAGGTAGTTAGATTGAGAAAGTGCATGGTCATGCCAATATGATTAAAGAGTCAATCATGATGAATCCACTACTTGATCGAGTGAATAGTCAAGCTATCATAAGGGTGGCACATATCTCACCTTGAGCTTGACTGGTATCATGAGGTGAAGAGATCAGTGCATGTGTATATCAAGGTTCAACTGATATGATCTTTTATTTTTACTCAGGAGTCAACATGTCTTGCTAAGGATCACTATTGATTTTGGTTTGGAAAGGGGTTTCCGAGTCGTAGCCGTTTGTACATGAACCTAATGGGTCACACACTTAATGGGTTGGAATCCTACTAGCATGATTTCCTGTATGAATGCGGTAGAAATTTTTTGTTTTAGGCTAGTGTAGCTTACCTGTTACCCAACAAAATGATCCGGTGCTCTCGTGTGATCCAAACATCAGACTTTCCTGGGTTTCTGGTGTGTAGCATGGTCTGGTGTTCTTCGACATACGGGTCCACTATAACTGATTGTTGCAGAACTGTGAAATGTGCTTGTATGAATGAAACAGGGTTGTCGGTGCAGAATGAGTTTGCACATATCGTCCCTTTCCCCTGTAGCCTCCCCTCATGGTGAGATACAGGCACACCAATCTATTTGAAATTCATGTAGTCGACATAGAAATCAATGACCTCCTCGGTTCCCCAGCCCTCGACTATGCATCCTTCTGGTCAATTTTGGTTACAAACAATTTTTTCAGAACTCCCATGAACCTCTCGAAAGGGTACATCTGATGCAGAAACACGGTCCAAGAATCCATATCTCTTTCACAATGTGAACAATAAGATGCGCCATGATATAAAAAAACGATGGAGGGAACAATGCCTCAAGCTGGGATAGAGTTTCGACCACGTCTTCCTGCAGCTTATCTAGCTTGGTCGGATCGATGGCCTTCTGTGATATCGCGTTGAAGAATGAACATAGCTTTATGATTGGGTTTCGGACCTTCAGCGGTAGAATACCTCTAATTGCAATTGAAAGCATCTATGTCATCATCACATGATAATCATGAGACTTCATGCCAGTTAATTTCAAGTCTTTCATGTTTACTAGTCTCTTTAGGTTAGCGAAGTGACTGGATGGAACTTTGATTCCATGCAAGCACTTGCATATTACAATTTTCGCCGCCTTGCTCAAATTGTTGCTAGCGGGACCAAGATATTTGTTGCCCTCTTCTATAGCTTCGGGATGTAGATCCTGTCTGAGTTTCAAACATATCAAGTCCTTCTATGCTTGGAGTGTATCCTTTGTTTTGCCAGGTATGTCTAGTAATGTACCAATCAAGCTGTCACACATCTTCTCAATGTACATGGCATCGATTGCGTGTTAAACCACCAAATCCGGCCAATATGCTAAGTCATAAAAGACATATTTCTTTTTGAACATAGGAGCTCTAAGATTAGATTTCAAAACCGGTGTACTCCCGTGTCGCTTTCCAAGGATAACCCTAAGTCCTTTTATCATGTCATATACCTGTCTCCCAGTGCGATGCTTCGGAGGTGATCGAGTCTCAACTTTCCCATCAAAAGCTCTCCTGTTGTTGTAGTACGTGTGATCCTTGTGAAGAAATTTACGATGACCTAGGTACACCATTTTTTGGCTGTTCTTTAGCCACATGCTCTCTGTTTCATCCAAGCAATGCACGCATGCACACCCTTTGACAGTTTGGCCCGATAGGTTGCTAAGGGCTGGCTAATCTTGGATTGTTACAAACCGCATTGCGCGTAGGGTGAAGTTCTCTCATTTGTATGCATCCCATACCTGCACACCATCGTTCCACAATATTACAAGATCTTCCATAAATGGTTTCAGGTAGACATCGATATCATTACCAGGTTGCCTCGGCCCTGGTATCAGCACCGGCATCATAATGTACTTTCGCTCATACACAACCAAGGAGGAAGGTTGTAGATACATAGAGTTATAGGCCAAGTGTTATGACTACTTCTCATGTTGCCGAATGGATTCATCCCATCCGTACTCAACCTAAATATATTCCTCACATCTTCTGCAAAGGGCTTCTTGTATTTCCTATCAATGTTTCTCCACTACGTAGAATCAGTGGGGTGTCTCAGCATTCCATCATCTTTGCGCTCATCGGTGTGCCATCGCATCAGTTCGGCATGCCTTTTGTTCACGAATAAATGCTCCAAACGGGGGACTATAGGAAAATACCATATCACCTTCACGGGACGCCTTTTCTTCTTTCCTTCACTATCGATATCATCACCGTCATGCTTGTACTGTGCTGCACCACAGACTAGACACACTTGCAAGTCTGCATGCTCTCCGCGATACAACATGCAATCGTTTGGACATGCATGTATTTTTTGTACTTCTAACCACAAGGGAACACAACCTGTTTGGCCTGGTACTTGTTTTCTGGCAGCACATTTTCCTTTGGAAGCAACTTTTTTCAAGAACAGTAACAACTCTTTGAAGCTTGTATCAGACTACCCGTTGCATGCCTTCAAATGGAGCAGTGAAAGCACAGTACGCAACTTTGTGTGCTCCTTCTCGTATCTAAGGAACAACGGTGTTTTAAATTTCTCTACCATACGCTAGAACTTTTGAAGCTCTCTTTCATTGGTGAAGTTCCCCTCCCCATCGCACAACATCTGCTCCAAATGATCAACGTCGGCGTCGGCCAACAACTCCTCTAGATCATCATTGGCTAACGTATCTCCGGCAGACGGCATACTGATGTATTTGTTGATTGGCATATCGGTGCACATGTCTTCGTCTTCTCTTCCAATGTATTACCTTTCCTGTACGATCTCAGCTTCACCATGCTCGGTCCAATGGGTATAGCCAGGCATAAAGCCCCTTGGCATCAAGTGGAAATGCATCTGTTGGGTGGTGGAGAACTAATTCTTATTCTTGTAATCGACGCATGGACAACACATGTATTGAGACTGTGTTTTTGACTTCTGCATCGCGGCTGCTACTAGAAAACCCTCCACGCTATTCTTGTACTCTGCGCTCACACGGCTCGCATCATACATCCATCTTCTGTCCATCTACAATTATATCATTATTGTAAATACAAATTCAAAATATCTACAACATTTTGCGATCAACAACAAATAAATTACCTCGCCATCTCCTACCGGCAATTGGCCTGGGTTAGAGGAGCCACCTTTTGTATGCTTCCGCGTCCGCTTCCGATGAGTATTTGTTGGTGCCATCCCTAGAATTTTTCTTTATTATTCAACCCCTAAAAAATGAAAAATAAATACGCTCATACCTAAAGTTTCTATATTGGAGCTTGCTAATTAAATAAAATATAAAAAATACAAGTGGATCTTGCTGCATACCTAAATATCATGGCTAATTTTTCTAATTCATTAAAAATAAAAAATAAATATGCTCATACCTAAAGTTTCTATATTGTAGACTTCTAAATTTATCCCTATGGTTCATTAGGATCAACTTTGAAGATTTTCCTAGGTCTCTATAGGGATAAGATCAACTTTAGTTTTTCGGGTAACATTTTGAGTTAAAATGCTAACTATAGGATTAACCTTGGGGATTTCAACTTACTTGAGCTCAAGAGGCTCTTGCTAGAAGCTTGCTTACTGTTGGGGAAAAATCTAGAGTTCACTTGCCCTAAAAAATGAAAAAAGACAAATGAGCAAATGGAGAGGAAAAAAGGGATTTTGTTTGGATAGCTAGAGAGAGCTCATCTAGACCTCCTTCTTGACCAATATTGAGCTTGAGTGGTGGAGGAATCAATGCAGGAGAAGGGATGAAGTGGTTGTTGCCATAGAAGATTTTGTGAGGGAGAGAGTTCTAAAATGACTCTGTTAGCTCGAGGTAGAAGAAGATGGGGAAGAGGAGGACATCACTGCCGGCTCATATAATCCACCGGCAGCAATGTACATATATCATTGCCGCTCAGTGGATTAAGCTGGCAGTGATGAGGGTGTTGGGTATCACTGCCAACTCAATCCATCAGCCGGCAGTGATGACCCTTATCACTACTGATTCATAAGCCACGATGGCTGATTCTTCCCGCGCGGCTTATGAACCGGCAGTGATGCCCCATCACTGCCGGCCCATGAGGAACCGGTCGTGATAGCCCGGTATATAAGCCCAGTTCTATAGTGGTGAGAGGATGCTTCGAGTAATGAAACACAGAAGGCACACACAGGGGTTTGTATACAGGTTTAGGCCTTCTAGAGGATAATAACCCTACATTATGTTTGTCTTGTATCAATTTGAGCCAATTACAAGGGGGTATATGGCTATCCTAGATGGATTGAAACCTAGTCGATGACTTTCTTGCTCGGCTTTGGATGCCTTTTGGCTTGTACAACTTCTTTTTTTTCCTCCACAGGGACCTCAGGCTACGTATATATATGGGGTGTCGTACGTCCTCTGGAGTCGTCCTTCCATTCTTAGAGATAAATTTGCATGTTTATATGATGTCCTAGGTACCTACAGGTAATTTCCTTTTCATCTAGGGATCCCCAAGAATTGCGGGAAGCCCTGGGATGCCCGGATATGGTAGTTATTCTATAGTCATCGTCAAGCCCCCATTAGCATGTGAAATGAGCCTTTGACGGATCAAGTACATATCCAACAAAGATAAGTATTTTGCCCGACTGTATCATCGAGTAAGATTCAAGTTTCCAATTAAGATGAAGCATCTAATCTGGTTCTCTTGGTTTTCAGATCACCTACTCGGGATTTCAAATGCCTCCGAGCTATCAGGCGAGTCCTCGAGAAGGTGTTCTATCTTGGTAGATTTTCTAATTCGACCGTAAAAGATTATCTCATTCACATGGGAGGATGGAGAGGGGAAAACTTATCACTGATCGGATTCAAAAGTTGGACTGTCGCAACAGAAATTTCAGGTAGTGGTGAGAATCTTTCACTTGGCAAGAAATCATGATTGTAGTGAGAAAATGTGCACGCCACGTGGCGTGGTGCGCTGAACTCCTCGGGCCAATGCTCCAACTGCTCCACATGCGTTGGGCATTAAATGCGACATGATGGGAATGCAGGAGATCGTGACCTCAAGTCGTGACACGGTGTCAATTGAAGAGACGTCCCGAGCTTTGTCATCGTGTGTAAAAGCATATGAGGAGCCCAATTCTCTGTTCACCCTCCGTCATCATTTGCTTTCCATCATCTTATTCATTCTCCTTGTGCCTTTGCCCCAAAAGACCCTCGAAAACCCTCCTCCTCCAATCCCTCCACTGCCATAGCCCATAAGAAGGTTGAGAGGGAGAGCTCCAGCGTTGACGATATGGCGAGTGCAATCCTAACCTGGCAGGAATCTAAGATCATCGAGAAAGCCTTGATTAAATCGAAGATTGATGAGGTGATACCTCCTCGAGCTCTAATCCCTTGCTTGACAATGGTGGGCAAACAATCCCAAGCCCAGACACCACTTGGACGATGGTGTTTCTCGACTTCTTCCGCTATGGTTTCCACTTCCCTCCTTCCAGTTTCCTCTTGGAGGTGCTTAATTTCTATGGTGTGGAACTCATCTACCTCAATCCCAACTCTATCATCATGTTAAGCATCTTCGTATATTTGTGCGAGGCGTTCCTATGTTTTTGTTCGTCCTTCGACCTCTTCAAATACTTCTATGTACTGAAGGGGTTTCAGAACAAGGTCACTTGCGGCACTGGATTTGACTTTGGGAGGGCAAGTCGACGGAGTACATCAACTTTGCTACCAAGTGCTCCTGATTGGGGTGGCACAAGAAGTGGTTCTACTGCTAGCCCAATCCATCGAGGCTCCCATACCGAGGTCTTTTGCCACTGCCGAGGCCTGCATAGATAGAAGAGCCAGTGACGACTACCCTCCACCAAGAATTCATCGGAGAGATTTGGCACTTGAAGGAGAGGAAGTTAACGGCGTACGATGTCGCTAGACACTTCATCAGGCTCTGCGTTAAAGTTGAGGATTACAGGCGCCTGGCAATTTCCGGTCAAGATAGATCCGACTCGAGAAGGTGAGATAGGTACTTACCAACTCCGAGTAGTCACTTTTGAGGGAATTGCTAGCTTAGCCTTTATGATTTTCATGTCACTTTTTTCCAATGTTCTCGCTGGAGGTGGCCAACAAGAAAACCAAGCTTCTCTTCGACACAATCCCTACATCCACCTGCTCGAGAGTCCTGGTCCCCATCGTGGAGATGGATCCCGATGCCCAAAGGAGGATCATGTTGGTAAGTCTCATGACCCTTTTTATTTTTTAACTTTGTTTTCTTTTTGAGTAGTTGCAACCATACTGACGGCCGTCATAGGCTTGAACAGTTTCCCAAGTGACGGTTGCCTGATTTGAAGGCCGAGAAGGTGGGGGCCCCGGCTACAGACTCGGATGACGTTGTCATCACGAGTAGTGTGGGACCAAGAGGGAGTGGAGGCGGCGAAACATCATCATCAGCCCCATCCTTTGCTGGCGGAGTAGAGCTGGAGGGGGGTGACGATGTGGAGGCTAACTCACCGGCAAGCGATTCTAGGCCGCTGACGCCAACAACGCTAGCCCCCTCTGTTCCCGTTGACCCTGCCAGCTAGGGATCCAACCCTAGAAAAGACTTCCAGCGATCTGGTCGTGACGTGAGCATCCGGAGTGGTGGCCCCAACTCTATTAAGTCAAGCTTTTACCTAGAACCTTTGCAGCTAGTTTATTCTTGACTCGTATTTAGCCTTCAGCCTAGGACCACGGGAAGGCCATCGTCCCCATGGGCTCATCGAGCGGTGTTCCCCTAGCTCGGACAGGATCGAGAACTGAGGGAGGCGCCCCCGAGAAGACCCTCAAGAGGTCGGCATCATTCTTGATCCCAATGAAGCCCTCCCTGGCTAAGAAATGGCCCAGATATGCGTAAGTACCGCATATCTCTTTCCTATATTGATAGGAGCACAATATTCAAATTCTTCTTTTTGTAGGCTATTCGAAGCGCCACCTGCAACCCCCAAGCCTCAGCTTTCCCAGGCCCTAGTCATGACCTCCTCCGAGAAAGATGTGGGAAGGCTCAGCGAGCCCCCGGCAACAGTTACCGAGAACTAGGAAGATGATCCTCCAGCTTCCCAAACTCTCCCACTGAAACATGTGCTCATCCTTCTACAAGGTGAGAGTCATCCTAGTTATGATCCGGATAGCACCTTCTCATCCTTCTACACGAAGAGAGCTCTCCTGCAAAATAATTACTTAGTTGATGAAATAATGGGTATTGACCTGAGGTTTCACAAGTGTACACAGTGTGGCTAAAGAGTGTCCGCAAGGAGGCCCGACGAGCGACCACCCAGGCGGTCATTCTTGAAGAAGACGCTGCTATGTTGCGCTAGCAACTCTCCCAGGTGACTGTCAAGAAGGAAAGGGCGATCGCCGAACTGGAGGGCCAAACCAAGGGTACATCTCTAGTATTCATGACTTGTCATCTCTTCACTTTGTCCTCTAACATGCTACCCTGTAGAACTCTCCAAGGTCTGAGAAGCCATAGCGCAGGAGGAGGCCAAGATGATAGCTACCCGCCAATAACTCGCCACGGCTCTCAACATCTTTCAGGAGGCGCTTGATGGAGTCATTCAGGAGGACATTGTCATCGATAATGATGTCGTTAGGCTGGCCACCCGGACGACCAAGCTGAAAGGACAATGATGTCGCCTAGAGGGGGGGGGGGGTGAATAGGCATTTTTACAAAAATTCGTCCCCTTTTACCGTTGGCCTAAACTTGCAGCGGAATATAAACTAACGGGTTTTTCACAAGTGAAAAACCTAAATATGCTAGGCTCAACTAGTGCACAATCACCCTAAATAAGTGTGGAAATTACAATCCTAAGGTGACAAAAATTACTCTAACCTAGCAAGAGATATGCAATAAAACTTAAATTGAAAAAGGCTGAAAACACTGTTTATATGCCTGAAATTACTGTTTACCGGATACTCCGGTGAAGACCGGAGTCTCCGGGTTGTACAGGTCCGGAATCTCCGGTAAAGTCCGGATTCTTCGGATTCTGTACAGAACTGAGCCCAAAACTGAATATAAAGGATGGGTAGAGAGTTCTAGCTCAAACCAAGTGATGTCGTGTGTTCCTGGAGATGATTTCAAGTAAATCCACGGAGAACCTACACCCAAATATACACAAACAAGTAGATCGAGCAATATGCACAAAGATTTGAACAAGAACTCAAAAGTAAAGAAACAAGAGAGGAGACACAAGATTTGTTTCCCGAAGTTCGGATTCACCACCGTGAATCCTACGTCTCCGTTGAGGAAGCTCCAATGAGCCGGGTCTCTTTCAACCGCTTTCCTCGATCCACTCTTGATTTCTTCCCTTGCGGAGGCGAATTCGAGCCCTTCACAAACTTTCCCGCGGCTCACCACAAGCATGGGAGCTCACCGGCGACACCTAGCCGGCTAAGAGGCTTCACCTCCAAGAGTAACAAACGCTTCGAGAACTTCTTGTCAAGAACTCAAGTGCTCAAGATTGGATTTTAGCTCACTTGCACTCAATCTTCCAATCTCTCAACCCAACTCACTTTTCTTCTCAAATCACACACTAGAATGGAGTGGGATGGAGTTCTTTTGGCTCTAAAAAGTGTTTCTTTCGTGCCCTTGCAGCAGCCCCAAAGGATGGGGTGAGTGGGGTATAAATAGCCCACTTCAAAAAACTAGCCGTTAGGCTCTTTTCTGGACTTTACCGGAGTTTCCGGCCTACACCGGAGTCTCCGGCCACTCCAGGTACCAGAGAATCCGGTCTTCACCGGAGTCTCCGAGTACAGCACAGCTGACCTCTGAAAAACGGCGATAACTTTTGATCTCGGAGTCCGATTTCGACGATTTTGGACTCTATGGAAAGCTTATTCAGAGGGCTACACATCTTAACTGAATTCATGACCTAAAACACATAGGATCAAACTAGGAACACTCCAAAACTCATTTTGGACACTTTCACACTTTCCGCTCCGGACTCTTAACAACAAACTCTCACTTTGGGTTTGGTTGGGAACTCTTGAGCACTGAGACACGAAAATTAGCTCACGTTGCATCCCTCTTAATAGTGCGGCATACCTAGACTCAATTTCAAAGATAAAACGCATTTGAACCAATTTGAGCCTTTTGAATACTTTCAAGTACCGCTTCTTACTTTCAAACCTTTGAGAGTTACTAACTTCCATAAAATCTTCACTCCATATATTCTTAATTTCTCATGTGATTGATGCGAATCACTCATAGCTTCTCATGGTCTTGCACAGTCCATTGACGCAAAGCTTCACTTGCTCTTCACCATCGCCTTGGTCCTTCGGCGCCAAGCCATTTGCTTGCCCTTCACCACCGGATGGTCCATCGCAGCCGAGTCTTACTTTCCCTTCACCGTCTTGCCATAGAAAATCATTTTGTATTTGACATCTTCAAGGAATTCATTTTATCAAATATGGAATCCACTCTTATTCTTCACTCTTGGCATATATAATTTCAATTCAACTTATGCCTTCTTATAGATCCTAACCCCAACTCACTCTCAAACACAAAGCACATAAGTTAGTCCATAAAACCTAAATGACAACATTTATACCTTAAGTTACTTGATCTCCACAAGTAACTTATTAGCCTTCATGCATATTGTCAATCTTCATATAGAACCTAACCCCACTCATTCTTAAACACATAGCACACGGGTTAGTCCCTAAAACTCTATTGACAAGCATACCTTTAGTTACTTGATCTCTACAAGTAACTTAGCCTTCAAGCTTATTGCTAATCTTACTGAGCTTCTTCTTCTTCTTCTTCTTATGAGCATCACTAAAATCTCAATGACTTTTGATGCAATTCTTTGAACTCATGACATTTCTCAAAGAATCCATGCTTCATCATTTATGCATCTCCTATGGAATAACCTAATAGCAATTATCAATATGATTGTTAGTCCATAAGCATTATCATCACTTACCCGAGCATCACCTAGAGCTCATTCATCTTGATACATTTTCATTCTCCCCATTCACTTAGAGCTCATGCATATCTCTCATCCATGCATCACCTATGGAACAACCTACTAACAAACTCAACACCATTGTTAGTCCATAGGTATTGTCATTAATTACCAAAACCACACATAGGGGCTAGATGCACTTTCACAAGCTCACCAAGGCGTTCGGGGGACTCGGAGGGAAGGTGATCGAGCACCTCTTGAGCTAGTCTTGGTAGAGCACAGAGCAAGAGGTTTGCCTTCGTGCTGGCCATCCTGAAGGTCCACTACCCGAAGATCAAGGTCAATGTTCTCCAGGAGGGCTTCGGTGAAGAGTCGGAGGAGTCATCATCGCATAAGGTGGATGAGGCGACCAGGGCAGCCAAAGCGTTTGTGGATGAGATGGACTTTAGAGTAGCACCCTCACCGTAGCTCTTTCTTTTTCTTTACCCTGTGACCTGTAATAAACACTTGATAGCTTTTGTTATTTTGGTAGGAATTTAAACGCTTGTCATGTTTGATAGGAGTACTTTGTGCTGGACTCTCTTGACAACATATCGTGGACTCTTATTGACTTTTTCCTTTGATTAGTTTGGGATGCGTTGATCGCTAGTCAGAGCACTTATTATGACCAGCCTTACGCCCGCTTGAGTGGGAGGCATCGTAGATCCCAGTCACTTGTGGAACGTGACAAGGAGCCTTTCCGCAACCCCAAGTTCGCAACGCAACGATCATTCTCTTATCATTATAATCTACTTTCAGAAGGTACATAATATGTTATTTTTGGTTTCCAGCTCCTAGTATTTATTAAGCCTTTGATTGTCTACTCAAATAGAAGGATTCAGGGTAGGCAGTTTAAATAGTACAAACTTAATAACACAAAAGAGAGGTCATATTGCCTTTGAGTCGAGAAAAGCTTTTCGCCACCCCAGGTGCGCGTTTGGGATGAAGGACCCGAGAAGCGACTTACC
Organism: Phragmites australis; assembly: GCF_958298935.1. Taxonomy (NCBI): domain Eukaryota; kingdom Viridiplantae; phylum Streptophyta; class Magnoliopsida; order Poales; family Poaceae; genus Phragmites; species Phragmites australis. The sequence continues at coordinate 34,975,665 of NC_084924.1, read as the reverse complement.
CCGCTTGTCAGATACGAGGATGCGCAGAAGACGAGTAAGGTAGGAAAATAATTCGATCAACTTCCCAGGCAATATGATCTTTCTTATTATGAAAATGTACTTTTAGTACTTACACTTGGGACTTACAGAGTTTATTGAGAACCAACGAGCTATGTAGACATGTTATCTTAAACCTAAACGGCACAGACTTCGAGGGGGGCATATGCACTGTTATATGGGCTTCGAATTAGTCATGGAACCAAGCCCCCAGGTTTCTGGGTTTGTGTCTCGAGATGCTATGATCGCGGTCACGACTGAGGATTCTTATCCATCTGGATCCTTGAGCTCTTGGGTTCTTTGCTTGGTTGGTGTTAAACTACCATGCCAAGACTTCGCTTGTCACAATGGAGACCTGCCTTGGGACAACCCCAGACGGGGATGACTCCCTCGGGTCCTAGGATCTTCATGCACTAATAAACATAATGCATGACTGCCATGAATTTGGCAAGAGTAGATCTTCCCAAGATGTCATTGTATGATGTCTAAAAGTCGACCACGTCGAACAAAATCTTTTCTGTCCAGAAGTTGTCAAACTTCCCGAAGGTAATGGGGAGCGATATCTAGCCGATAGGGGTGGCCGAAGATCCGAGTACTATACCATGAAAAACTTGAGTAACTGGCTTGATAGCAGACCAGGAGATATGCATCCCTTCGAGCGTGTTAGCGAAAAGGATGTTCAAGAAACTCCCTCCATCGATAAGAACTCGGGTAGCCATGCAGTTATTGATTGTAGGCTCGACTACTATCGGGAAATGGCTTGGCCATACAAAGTTATCATGGCAATGTTCTTAGCCGAAGGAGATCTCAACGTTTGACCACTTAATAGCTTGACGACCCTTGAGGATGGTAGGTAAGACTTCTTGGGCCACCATCTTGTATTGCCTTTCGAACTTGTAGATGCAGAACCAGTGAACATGCAGTCGATCGTCCTCTCGTCCGGCTGAAAAGACAATGGATTCATGTCATCCTCAATTCCGCTGGAGCTGGAATCCCTACTCTGGGCCACGACCTAGGTTTTGTTTCCTTTGGCCGCTTTCTTGACTTTCACTTTGACCATATTCTTCTAGAGGCGGCACTCGTGGAGGTTATGGTTGTCGGTCTAGTGGAGGTCGCACCAAGGTTTACCGTTGCGTTTGCTGGAGCCTAGGGTAGAGCTCTTACCTCAAAAAGAACTAGGACACTTGTCAGGACAGGTGTCAGGCAGATCTGCAAAAACTTCCTCAGAACTATTTTTCTTGCCTTTACCTCCCTTGATGTTCTTCTTGTGCTTGGCCTTGACCCTATCACCCTTGAGCCCATGTTGAGGGCATTTGATTCCCTAAGTCTTTTCGTTGACGAAGAGGAACGCCTCTTCAGCCTTGAAGGACTTATCGACGATCTTCATGAGCTCTTTGATTGTCTTAGGATCCTGGATGGCGATGTCTTCAACGCATCTCTGACTCTTGACCCCCCGAGTGAACACTTGTATGACGTTGTGGTCGCTGACCTTGGGGATGTTGTTTCGGATATTGCTGAAGCGGCGTATGAACACGCGCAAGGTTTCATTCCCTGTCTGCTTGCAACGATAGAGATCGTTTCTCATACCGAGGCAAACGTATGTACCCTGAAAGTTGGCTCGGAATACATCGCAAATTTTCTCCCACGAGTAGATTATTCCTAGCGATAGATTGTTCTACCATATCTTGGCTACCCCTTCAAGGGCGATAGGGAGGTAATTCATTATTACCTTCTCATCCCCACCAACCGATTGGATGGTCGTGGTTAAAGATGCCCAAATGGGTCATGCCTACTTGGTCGTCTCGAGGCACGACACTATAGGCACGGTTCATGCTTGGGCCGAACGCATGGCACAGCGTGCCAACACAGCATGGCCCAGCTGAGTCGGGTCAGCATGGGCAATGCTTACCCCGAGCACGGCATGCACAGGCACGAACCGGCACGATCTGGCCTGGTACGCCATGCCTGTCGTGCCCTTTGGGCCGCAATCGTGCCCAAGCCGGCATAGCACGACATGGTGGCAAATGAGTTGTGCCATGGGCCGAGAGAGAGGCACGCGGGTCAGCATGGCATGACCTGTTATAGTAGCCGGGTCGTGCCTAAATAGGTCCATGCCATGCTGGCCTGATAGACCCATTTGGCCATCTCTGACCGTGGTATAGATCTAAAGAAACTCAATGGGGGTTTTTACTTCCGTTGTATTTTTCGATCGTCCTAAGGCGGAACCTTGTTGGCCAACTTACATTCTGTAAATCTAGAGAGAAAACCAAGCATTCATTGATGGCGCTCTGTTTGGTTCTAGTAGCCTTAGGAGTTTTTCCCACGGGGATTAGAGATCGATCCCGATTTAATCGATGTCGGGACATCCCCTGATTAGATTGCTGAGGGGTTGATGAAGCCCTTTCAAAAGCCCTCGACCATCTTCACCGGTCGTCGATGACCTCACGTAAGTCACTGATCGGCTGATCTTTGATTGGTGAGGCTTGGCGAGGGTTATTCGCCTGGTTGTGAAGCAAATTTTTACTATCATAAAATTCCTCCGCCATAATGTGTAGCAAATTTTACAATCTCATGAATTCCTTTCAATTAAAGCACAATCCAAACACTCCTAGTAGGATTGAGTGAGGGCATGAACAATGGTAGGTGCTTATGGGTAGTTGCTTAAGGAAAGAGAATGTTAAGCACCTATATAAAAATTGTAAGTTCTAATGAAAAAAAGATTATACGTGTTTAAACATGATTAACTATCTTATTAGTACTAATATAAGCATCTGTAGTCTCCAATGGATAGCTGTTAAAAATGCGAGCCTTAAAAAATATTAACATTAATATAAGCACTGGTGCTAACAATTTAAGCACTGGTGCAGCGTCTTGCGGCTAACCGACAGCAAACCACCTGCTCAAGCATCGGTGCTTAAATAAGCACCTTGTTCTCCGTATAAACATCTGCACCAGTGCAGTTGAGAAAAAAAATCCTTTTTTCATAAACACCTCTAAGCATCAGATTGTACATGCTCTGAATCCCTCATCTTTCCTTCAAAATTTATCTGTTCTAGAGCTAAAAAGAGACTTTGATCGACTATTCAAAGCGACATGCTACTTTTACTGCCCATTTCCAACCATTTCAAATGCTGGGTATTATTCAAACCTTTATGTACTCTATTTTTTATTGCTAATACAATTGTACAATATGTCAATCATAAATTCATGACAACTTACACGTTACAAGCTTTACCCTACTTGTACAACATTGAAGCACAATCTGAGACCAGAAGATGTCAATACAACTTGTACAGGGAGGACTGAACCTCCAGTCATCTGCAAATGCACGGGCATGTTTGCAACCACAGCAGTCCCACATTCACAGATCAGTTCATGGAGCCACACAAACACCGATGTTACTCCCGTGGCCTTGCAAGCCAAAGAGAGCTCAGGGCACGCAAACGTGAAAAGTAGTCATGAATTGCAAGGAGTGCCTTAGCAGCTTGTCGGATTGTCAGAATTCGTTGCATTTGATGCAAGGTCTGCTGTCGTAGATTGTCAGCCTAGCGCAAATAAAACAAAACAAAACTCTTCAGAGCTACAAACATGGAGGGGTGCAAAGATTGCTCAAAAGTTGTAAAGACTCGAAGGGTAAATGTGTAAGAATCAACCCTTGTCTTCTGCCATAAAATTTGTGGAACTCTCAGACAAAATCTTAACTGATCAGCAAATTAGTTTCAATTATTCTTTTACCTATTACAAGCAATGCTTACCAGAGTCTGGGGTAACAGAAAGTTTACCTGACGAAGGAAATTCTCAAGGGTGCCAAGTTTGCCCATGGCCATAGCCATTTGACCCATATAGTTTGCCACGTTCCCAGAAGACCCTGATGGACCAAGGGACCCAGCCAACGTTTCTGCCAAGGATTGCTGCAATGCCTCCATTCCTTGTGACAATGCATCCTCAGCCTGCTGGGAGGATTGCTGGAGATTGGACAGCCCCAACAACTGCTGCTCAGTTAGAGGCTCAAGCTGATTTGCAAGGAGCTGCAATTGTGCAACAGTGTAAGGTATAGTTCATCTTGAATCAGAAGCACCCATTGAAGATACAAATAAAAACCTAACACCCTACTATAAGGAAAATACTCCTGCAGTACACCCGTCCAATTACAAATGTAAGTCATTTTGAGCATCTACGCAACAAGCACTGTATAAGAAAAAAAAAGTCTGTACTCAGAACTATTGCAAAGAGTTATAAATTGGAAAATACCATTGAATGCGAGGACATGTGGGACCTCAAGCTACATGTCATTGATATATTGGTAGATACTTTCTAATTCTGATCTTTGTGATGATATTGAGCAATATTGCCAAAAAAACTTCTTGCACATGAAAGTATTTGTCATGATAAACATGTGGTAAATCTCGACTCTATATAAATTTCTGGTAAAAAATTGAACGTTTGACCAGCATGGATTCTAGAACTACTTATATTTGTAATCAGAGGCACTGTAATACAAATTTATCTAGCATCTGATTTATGCACCTTCAGAAGCTCAGACGAACGGAAACCCCCAAGCCACAAGAAGCACCTTTCAGCAGGTGTTTTCCACATGCCTGAAAGTATATGAAACACATCAGCCTTCGCAGCAACACCCTTTTGCCTGAATATCTCATCATAATGTGCCATTATCCCATCTACGATAAGACGGAGGTTGCTATCACTTGCATGAGCATTTATTGCAGTCCTCAGCTCATTTATCTGCTTGTTTTGCTCCTCTTGCCATCGAGCATATTCTAAATCAAATGTCAGAGCTCCTGCAGAGAAAAGCTTACCTTTTCAGTTATACTCCTAACAAGCACTAGGGAATTACAATGATGCAAGTTAGCAAAAGCAGATCACCATTTCCACTCATAGCATGAGTTTGATCTCCAGAGCTAGAAATGAAGATTCCCTGGAGTACACCATCCAAGTAACAAAATTAAAAGAACCCTCTGAGACATGTCAGCAAAAAAGTGCATACAATTGGACATCTATCAACATCAACAAAATAAACATTTACAGATTTACCTGTTGTCGAGCTTTCTGGAGCTCTTGCTCTAGGCTGGCAAGTTTTAGCTTACTGCTCTCTAGCTGCTGCACATATGCCTTTAGAACAACATGAAGTATTAGAAAGGGCTGTTAACAAATAAATAAACCCAAAAGTGAACAAATAAAAGTTAGCGGATACACGTCAATTTACATAATTCAGTTGCTTATGCTCAAATTGCAAATATTCGAGGGTAGTTGTACATAACGAAACATGGAGTGCCTTGGTGGCTGCACACTTTTTTTCAAAGCAGATACCTTGTGCGTTTTTATAATTTCCATACAATATCATGAAATAAGAAAAGAATATGGAAGTAGAAGTGCTAAATCACTCGTATCTGCAGGTTATCCAAACTGCACTACCATGCAATATTAGCTCCTTGATGCACAAACTCAAACTTATTCATACTACACCATTACAAACAGTGGAGGAACCAGGAATTAACACAGGCCTGGCTGGCATATCTCTTGCTACCTAACCCATTACAATACTGTGCTGTGTGCATTTGTAGAAAAATCAAGTATGGATTTCTCATTTTCCATGAAGTCATTTTTCGATGTGGAATTATTTTTTGTATAAGCTCACAACAATGTGTGGGCGTTGAACTATACAGAATTCCAGGATGATTTTATTATCTGAGATTCTATTTATTATAGTTGCAAGTTCTACCATTGCATACAACACACATCAATTACAATTTACAAACATTATATTGGAAAGTAGACTCGTATGACTGTTAGTACTCAAGAGTCAATGCATCAGTGTATCAAAAACCAAATCCTTAGAAAGTTACACAATGATGATCAGGAGAATATTAGGTCAGTGTGGGGCCAGGGGCAGGCTGAAGCTCAAGCAGCATGGGCTGTGGGCCTGTGGCTTTTACCCTGATGGCAACTAGGTAACAACGCTCCTCAATCCTGACTCACACACGTGCATGTGTCAGCCAGACACCCACACACCAACTCATGTGCATAATTTTCAACGTGACTGCACCAACATGTAGCAATAACTCCCAGATGTAATAAATCGAAGTAGTTAAATTACTCTACTGCAAGCCCCCTCGCTCTCTCTGTGAGCACAGTAATGATAGTAATACCTTTTTTCTCAGCCGACTTTTTCTTGCTGCCTCACGATTTTGGGCAAGCCGCCTTAAGACCTACAATAGCAAATTCGTTGTCTAAATACCATTGCTATGAAATGGTAAGCAACAGTACATAAGACATAGGAGAGAAAATTAATACCTTTTGATCCGTAGGCTTGTCAGATCTGTCAGACCGATCAGATGAATTAGAAGCCATGACAGCTGCCCTCTGTCCGTTTTCTAACTGTAGAAGTTGGTTAAGACAAATTAAAAATATACTGTTTATGAATCAAATTATAACGTAAAGGAAAAGTTGGCATGGGGCAGTACATAGATGATGGAATTGGTAACATATAATGACTTCAAGGTGAAATGAGCACTTTACATGTATTTCAGCAAGACCTTCACCATTAGATGTTCTACAGAGTGAAGTTGAGGACTTGTACAATCATCTGACACGAGTAATTACAAAATAGGAGATTATCGGTTATGTAGTAGAACCTAGTGCCTCTAAGTCCAAAAAATAACTTTGCTCTATTCTATTAGTAATCAAGTTCTTGACAAAATTCACATCTAAAATATAGAAGATGTGATTAGTGTGAACCGATATTGCAGTGTCAATTAATGCTTGCAAACTCTAAAGCAAACTTAGCAAAGTATATGCAAACAACCTGATGACCGAACCACAATGCAAAGTCTATAAAGATAAAACAGGAAAAATAGAGACAAAAGGAGAGGGGAAATATACAAGAAACGACCATCTTTTGTCTATGCTCTCCTTGTTTTGTAGGGATTTAGAGTATCTCACATCACCAAGGGGTAATAACCAATTCATGAATCGTCCTTATCTTCGTCAAAGATTTCTTTGATTATCCAAGTGTTCACACTTTAAGGCACTACAAATTTGATATTTCTGCTTAACGAAATCAATAGTCTAACATCAGACTTTTCAACTTTGCAAGTTAATATATAATTTGTATCTTATTTCTTCAGGCATTAGAGCATGTGTGTACAATGTTCTGCAAATTGTTACACAAACATGGTAAAAAAATTATGTGCATCAGAGAACAGAAGCCAAACTCATCTTTTATTGGATACAATAAATTCTTCTCCTCCTATTAGACTATCGGTAAACTCAAACATAGTACCAATATTATTTTCACTTCTCCCCCAATTCTTCATGAAGGATCAATCATCAGGAACGAAACATACAACAGATGGAGAAAAGAGGGGTTACCCTTAGATTCTTATCGTCAGTGTCTACAACAGTCGAGGTGCCAGTCCTCGAACTAGCATCTGCCATGCCGGGTTCTCGCCAGCTTCTAAGAATGAGACAACAAATTGTTTTTTTGTCTCTTTTTCAGTTTCCTTATGACAGGATGATAAGCCTGCCTGCAGTAGTCGCATAAGTCGCCCAAAGGCCAGAGCCGCAACCTGAAACAAATGTCCAGGCATATCAGAAACATAATAAAGGGCATGCAACTAGAAATGACAAAACCAATAGTCCACACGCATATCCATACTTTTACCAAAATAACCAACAGGTCAGAGTTAACTGCATGCTCCAGACCTGGAAAGATCAAACAGAAGACATTTAGCTGTGGTTCATTAAGGAAATTCATGGTGGTGACACCTTCCCAAATGCTACCTTCTTACTAACAGCTCGTAATTCCGAAAGCACTACTAGGACAGCACAACACCACTAGGACGCAAGGTGGGCTATGGCAAAAGAGCAAGGATAGCTTTTCCCTAGTTACAAACGTTATTTACTAGGCCTGACCTTTCCCAGCTCATACCCCAGCTTGCTAAGCTTTTGCAAAAGCAGGGGCCAACCTAAGAATTTTCAACCGAGAGAGTCTACAAGGAACAGCAAATTCAGACATACTCCAACCACTCGTGCAAGAATTATACAAAGTTCGTCAGTGTTAACCAACGGGCAAGCACGGAATATGGCTCATCAAAAGAACAGGGTTCTGCCTAAGCAGAGAAAACGGAAGCTAACATCAGCTGATGGAGGAGCTCGAGAGGCAGGTGCGGATTCCGAGGGGTTCTGCCGGCGGCCAACACCTTCAGACCGCATGAGGGCCAAAGGGTATTTCTCATAGCTCATAAAGGAACTCGTGGTGAAACACCTCCCCAAATGCTACCTTACGTTAATAGCAGCACCAAGCTCCAACGCAAGTACGCAACAAGTACAGCACGACAGCACTGTGACACATGGGAGTTCAATTCCAAATCCTTTAAGAAAAATAAATGCACCCGCACATCGGCTACCAAGAAGTCGTCCTATGGTGTCTAAGATTGATCTTGCGCGCTGAAGAAGAATCCGATCGAAGCATGGATGGACATATTATATTGCTAGGGTACTACTACTACTCAGCAAACAAATCCATAACTAATTGTATGGAGAGAAAGAAAGATTTGGATTTGACTGCACACAATTCAGCAAACAAAAGGAGCTCTTAGAGTAAGGACAATCCATCCAAGCAAGCTAGGGTTACTCACCAAAACGAAGAAATCAAACTATGCCCGGATGGATCTCCACTCCACGCTAAGTCCAGTACCAGCAGAGGGGGCGAGGAGCAGGAGCGCGACTGCTCTCGCCGAGAGAAGATTTCGGCGGAAAGGGACCTGGCTTAGTGTATCCGGCCGCCGGCGACGAGGTCGCCGATGATGGCGCACAATAGATTGCGAGGGAGAGAAGAACGGGGAATTTGAGACTGGGACGGGACGAAATTGGGGGAGAAATCAGAGAAAGAACGAACAAGAGGGGAGGGGAGGAGGACGAAGAAGGACGCACGGGGATTTCTCCCATACAGTGAATCCGTGACATCACACCGTGGAGCCGTGGACTAATTGCCAAGGGAAAAACCCTCTCCTTCCGCATTTTGGTCTTGACTACAATGCATCTAAAATTGACCAAATGAACATCCAAAAGAAATGAGCTAAGTGAATGATCTGCCGAAGCAAGCTAAAAGAAGATTGGCGCATCTAAGGATTCTAAGCCGTGGCAAGACAAACCACAAATGCTTGCCTAACGTTATCAAGGGTTAATTAGATTCATAATATTATAAATATCATGATTTTAAAATATGCTATTACAAATCCGGTATTTAAAAACATGCTATTACAAATCTAAATGTATGGATCCAAATTTAGGAGATTTAAAATGGTATGAATTCAAATTTCAGGAGATTCTCAATGGTATGGATCAAATTTTCAGAAAATTTGTAATGACGTGGACCTAATTTTAAGAGATATAATTTTATGTTTCCCAATACCGGAATTATAATGGCGTATTTTAAAACTGCAATATTTATAATGGTATAAATCTAATTAACCTTATCAAACTTGACTAAGAGAATATACAAACTTCAGCTTCAAACATATTATGGCTCTTAACACTCCCTCTCTCTCTTTGCATGCTTAATAAACACACACCGAGTGTTCAGTGACGCATTCCAGACGAAGAGAGGGTCTGGGGATGTGAGGCAAAGAGAGTTGCTTGATTCGCGTGTCATATGCGAGTGTGTGGCAACTTGGTTGCCGGCGATTGGAATTACATAAACCAACAACAAATTTAGGAAGATACACAGTAGAAGTAGGACTCAAAGAGGCACAAAGCTAGATATTTGGACATAGCAGCTTTCATTTAGCCCCAACTAAGCTTGTTCAAATGTCAGGCTGAGCGACTAGGCTAGGTACAGCTCCCAACACTTGCTCAAGCCCGAAACAAAGCTACTTTGGATGAGTTATGTATCTTTCAATTAGGAAAAAGAAAGATATACATATTTGAGCTGAAGATTACTTGGCCCCATGCAGTGGGCCACACCTCCATCAACTAATACAAACTTGCGAAACACAAGAACGAAGGTGGCAAAGGAAACGTGTTCAGGAATGTTAGCTATCTGAATCGGTCTTGAGAATTAACCAAGTTTTCTAATTTCGTGTGTCCTATTTCTTTCTCATGATAATCGTTGCACTCATACCCAATATCTTTCACGTAATCTTTTGCAGGAAAAAATAAAATTTCATGTAATAAGAACAAGAATTCACTTCCTTGAGGAAATAAGCATCCAGGCATGCGACTATATATTGCTCTTAGCTCACTTACAACCACGACCAACTTTTATTCCTGCTATTCATACCATTCAAATTATAAATGTTAAGTAAATCTCTTAAACGCCTAATACGAAAGGGGGTGTAGCTCATATGGTAGAGCGCTCGCTTCGCATGCGAGAGGCACGGGGTTCGATTCCCCGCACCTCCATCCTCTCTGTTTTTTTTTTACTTGTTGTATTTTTGCCCTTCATAATGCGAATAAAGAGCCTCCAGTTTGGGCTGTGTGGACGGCGCACGCAAGGTTTCGACGAACGGTTATATCCACGGCATCGACGGTTGGAGACTTAGAGCTTCGTTTTCTTCGGCGTCTCGCGGCCGGCTGCCGGCGGCTAGTTTTGAGACTGTCCGGTGTCCAGCGCTTCAGGTATGCCAGACTTGCGCACAGTGCACCGTTGCTCTCGCCTCCCGGGCTCGCAGCGGCGGTGCCAGAATGAATGTCTGCTCCCTGCACTCTACGAGCTAGTCCATCTAGAACTTGAGATCCTTGTAACTTTTGCAAGGAGCTGACGATGAACAACAGATAGTTATCGTATTTAGGTATTTTATAATTTTTTATAATTCTTGTATATATCTTTATCTTAGGAAGAGAATTTTTAGAAGAAAGGAAACACCGGTAGATACTTAAGGTGTTCTTTAATCGGGAAAATTTATCTTCAAGAATAAAAAGGAGGATGCACGACACTCGTACATATACAAAGCCAAGGGGCCTTATGAAGGAGCCAAAAACAAGTCATCAGAGAGCATTACAAGCGAGACAAGTCAACGGAAGCCAAGAAGAAAGTCATCGACTGTTTAGATCCATATAGACTAGCCACACCTCATTATAACAGGTTCAAATCAATACAAGATAAACAAGATGTCTACTCAAAGTATTCCTCAATCCTTCAATAAGTTTGTTATATCGACGGTTTACTAATCATCGACAGCTGGCGCCGTCCGTAGGGATCATGAAAAAAACGTTGAAGAGTCTACACACGATATGCTGTCTACATCGCCCAAAGCTTCGCCGAAAACTAGTTTTCGAATGAGGGGTTCTACAACAACTTTATCTATCTTCCCGACAAACCAGTGATTGATCGGATGGATTTTGGCGATGAACTTTCTGGTGATGATTCAAACGACGAGGTAAGTTGATTTGTGGATCAATGCGTCAAAGATTGCAGCATCGAGTTCGAACCACTCGGCAGCCAAGGCAACTGTGAATGTCGTCCGATTTACGACAAGTCAGGATCAATCTTCCCAGTTTCTGACAACATAAATTGTCAAGATACTGATCCAAAGCAATCCGATGAAGCATCAATGATGGATCTAGACACCTCATTTAATGGAGATTACCCCTAAGAAGTTTTCATTTTTGGAGACGGGGGTGATGATCTAGGTCATCATGACAACGATCCTGCGGACGGTCGAAGTCCTCTGGCCCCGATGGTAGGTAATGGTCAGCTTTAGGTAGGCACACCACTTCCTGTCCTTATCGGGAGCCTGATCATATAGTCTTCCGATTATCAATAGGGGGCTGATCGCTTTAAATTCACGATTGCTAAGAGGATCCTCCTTTTGCAAGAGACCCTCATGCAAGATCTGATCACGGATCTGACTACCTAAGCTGGTAAGGATTGAGTGAACTCAGCGGTCAACTTAACAAAGGAGATAATCATCTAGGTCGAGAACTCTCACCAGGCCCTAGCCAGAAACAGTGCTAATTGGGACAGACCCGACAATCCCTCATCACGAGACGCCTCGGACTTGGAGAGACGTAACCGTAGGAACAAGGATTCCCGAGATGACAATCGGACAAACAATCACCATTGGACCTCATCAGTCAAAGGTCATCCGATCAATGACTTGCTTCAGGTCATCAACAACTGGTGAAAATGCCTGGGGCCTTTGAGGAGGCTTCTTGTACCCCTCATCAATCTAATCAGAAAATGTCCTAGCATCGATCAAATCGAGATCAATCTCCTATCGCCGTGGGAAAGACTCTTGGGGGTGCAAGAACCAAGTAAGGCGCCATCAACGGATGCCTGGTCTTCTCTCCAGATATAAGAAACGTAAGCTTGCCGGCAAGGTTCCACCCCAGAATGATCGAGAAATACAATGGAAACACAGATCTCGTTGAGTTTCTATAGATCTATACCACGACCATCCATGCGGCTGATAGGGACATAGCAAATTACCTCCCCATAGCCATTGAAGGAGCAATCGGGACATGGTTGACCAATCTATCACCAGGGACAATCTATTCGTGGGAGTAGCTTTGCGATGTGTTCTGAGCAAACTTTCAGGGTACCCAAATTCGCCCCGGTACGAAAAACGATTTCTACCATTGTGAGCAAATGGGGAACGAAACCTTGCACAAGTTCATGTGCCGCTTCAGCAATACCCAGAATATCATCCCAAAGATTTGCGACTACGATGTCATCCAGGCACTCACTTAATGGATTAAGAGCCAATGTTGTGTTGAAGACATCGCTAGAAAGGAGCCTGAAACAGTTAAGGAGCTCATGCAGATTGTCGATAAGTCTACTAAGGTCGAGGATGGACTCCTCTACATTAAGGAAAAAAACTAAGGGCATCAAGCATCCTCAACTAAGGCTCGGTGGCAACAAGGTCCAGAGCAAGCGCAAGAAGAACACCAAGGGAGGTAATAGCAAGACAGCTAAATATGACGAAGTGTTTGCAGATCTACTTGACGTCCGTCCCGACTAGCACTCCGGTCCTTCACGGAGTAAAGGATTTACACCAGGATCTATCGAATGAGACGAAAAGCCATGGTGCGACTTACACCAAACCGACAACCACAACATCTACGAGTGCCACATCTAGAAAAAATTGGTCAAAATGGATGTCAAAGAATCGGCTAAGGGAAAGAAGATCCAGGTCGTGACCCAAAGTAGGGACTCCGAATTGGATGGCAGTGAGGATAATATGGACACAATGTCTTTTTCAGTCGGGCGAGAAGACAATTGACCACACCTTTGGTGGTTCTGCATCCTACGAGTCTAAGCGGTAGTACAAGACGGTGTCCCAAGAAGTCCTAGCCACCATCCCTAAGGGATGTCAGGCAGTGAAGTGGTGAGACACTGAAATCTCCTTTGATCAAGAAGACTACCCTGATAACTTCATACGGTAGGGCAGCTTCCAGATAGTGGTCGAGCTTATGATAAATAACTGCAGGGTTACCCGAGTCCTTATCAATGGAGGGAGCTCGCTGAACATCCTCTTTGCTAATGCACTCGGAGGAATGCAGATCTTTCGGTCTACGATTAAACCGGTTACTCAAGCCTTCAATGGTATAATACCCAGATCTTCAACTACTCCCATCGGCTAGATATCACTACCTATTACCTTCGGAAAGCACAACAATTTTCGGACAAAGAAAATTCTGTTCGACATGGTCGATTTTGAGACGACATATAATACCATCTTAGGAAGACATACTCTCAACAAATTCATGGCAGCCATGCATTACGCTTATCAGTGCGTGAAGATCTCGAGACCCGAGGGAGTCATCACCATCTGGGGCCGCATGAAAGTTGGCTTACGCTGTGACAAACGGAGTTTAGATATGGCCACACAACATCAACTCGACAAGGAGATGAAAAACTCAAGGCCTAAGGCTATCGTGAAGTCTCACGGTGAAGTCAAATCAGTTCCTTTGGACCCAACAGAGCCATCTAGGACCGTTCAGATTGGCTCCAAACTGGATCTGAAATAGAAACTCACGCTCATAACCTTCCTCTGGGCAAAAACCAACATGTTCACCTGGCTACTGTTAGACATGCTTGAGATCCCAAGGGAGGTGATTTAGCATAAGTTAGCTATCCGACCCAACATGAAGCCAGTCAAACAATAACTTTGACGGTTCGCACATGATCGGAAAGAAGCCATTAAGGAGAAAATCGAAAGACTAACCAAGGTAGGTTTTATTCGAGAAGTGGATCACCCCGATTGGCTTTCAAACTCTGTTATGGTCAAAAAGTCAAACGAAAAATGGTGAATGTGTGTCGACTTCACGGACCTCAACAAAGTCTGCCCTAAGGACGTTTTCCTTCTAATGCCAATAGATTAGATAGTCGACTCCACCTTTGACTGCGACTATCTAAGCTTTTTCGATGCCTATTTACGTTATCACTAGATTAGCATGCATCCAGAGGATGAGGAGAAAACCTCCTTTATCACTCTATTCGGGGTGTATTGCTATGTTAAAATGCCCTTCGAATTGAAGAATACCGGTGCCACATACCAACGAGGAATGCAAATAACACTCCAAGATTAGATTGGCCATAACATAGAGGTCTAAGTTGATGATCTCGTCATCAAAACCAAAAATAAGGAAGATCTCATCCTAACCTACAAGAAACGTTCAACAACTTATATAAGAATCGAGTCACGCTGAATCTGGAGAAGTGCGCATTTGGAGTTGACGCAGGGAAATTACTCATATATCTAGTGTCTTACCGGGGAATAGAAGTCAATCCCAAGAAGATCAAAGCTATTGAGGAGAGGAAACCCCCTAAGTCAGTGCGAGAAGTTCAGAGACTAACCGGATGCATGATAGCCCTTAGTCAGTTTAATCCCGGCTCGGAGATCAAGGACTTCCCTTCTTCAAGTTGTTGAGATAATATGACAAGTTTGAATGGTCAAAAGAAGCAGATGAAGCATTCAAAATTTTGAAGAGGTATCTTTTGTCCCTCCTGTGCTAGTCGTTCCCAACCCTAATGAATATTTGCTCTTATACATTGCAGCCAGACCACGTGCTATAAGTGTGGTATTGGTGGTAGAAAGAGAAGCACAAGACAAACGAGAAAAAAACCAGTGACTAGTATACTACATCAATGAAGTACTCTATGGTCCTAAAGAACGCTATCAGCAAGTGTAGAAGTTGTTATATGCGGTACTGATAGCCTCTCATAAGTTATGACATTACTTCCAGGCTCACAAGATCGCAAGACTATCAATATTCTCACTAGGCGAGATCTTGCACAACAGAGATGTAATCAGCTGAATTGCCAAGTGGTTAGTTGAACTCGATGAATTTGATGTATGTTTCATGCCTCGGACAACAATCAAGTCGCAAGCACTTGCTGACTTCGTGGCCGAATGGATAGAACCATATCAACCCCAGGATGACTGCGGTAATTTATCAGATGTATGAACTTTATTCTTTGATGGATCACTCACACTTCAAGGCACGGGGGCTAGGATTATATTAATCTCTCCAATAGAAGAAAGCCTGCAATACGCTTTGCAGATCGATTTTCTAGCCACAAATAATGTAGCCAAATATGAGGGTCTGTTCATCGGACTCTAAGTAGCTTCTACTCTTAGCAATCGCCGCCTACTTGTGAAAGGGAATTCATAGTTGGTGGTGAAGCAAGTTAGCAAGGAGTATCAAACCTTGGATAAGACCATGACACACTACTTTGTAGAGGTGAGGAAGCTAGAAAAGAAATTCATCGAACTCGATGTCAAGTATATCCCAAGGAATGACAACTGCCTCGCCGATAGTCTTGTTGGCACAACATCCTCACGGTCTCCAAGACAACCTAGGATTTTCATAGATAAATTCTAGAAGCCGTATGTGAAATCAGCAAAGGACGCAGTTGAAGGAGTGGTGGTCTATGAGACCTATAACTAGCTCAGGGCTCGCCAGGGATTGACAACCCAAAAGGAGTTGTGGGGGAACTGTTGGCTCATCTTGAAAGTGAAGTTTTGTGGATGACCGCAATCCGCAAGTACCTTCAAGATCGAGTTGTGCCTGAGGATGATGCACTGATCGAGCAAATTTCTTGTCGATCCAAGATGTATACCTTGCGGATGGTGTTCTTTATTGAAAAGGCACTCATAAAGTACTCATAAAATGCAACTCTCAGAAGCAGTGTACAGAACTACTCAAAGAAATTCATGGAGGGGTGTGTGGAGCTCATGCTTGCTTCTGAACCCTGACCGGAAAGACATTCAAACAAGGTTTCTATTGGACTATGGCTCTCTATGATGCGAGTGAGTTGGTAAAAAAGTGCAAAAGCTGTCAATTTCACAGCAAAAGAGTACATCAACTCGCTCAAGCCTTACAGACAGTCCCTTTGTGGTGGCCATTCACGACTGGAGGCTGGACATTCTACAGGCCTTTCCAGTAGCACCCGGAGGCTTTACATTCCTATTCATTGCAACTGACACCTTCACCAAGTGGATCGAAGCTGAGCCAATCGGAAAATCACATCGGCGGTTGCCAAGAAATTCATCATGAAAAGCGTCATGACAAGATTCAACGTCCTAAGTAGGATCATCACCGACAAGGGTACTCAATTTTCCAGTGCAACATTCATTGATTACTGCGAGGAACTTGGCACTATAGTCTGCTTTGCGTCTGTGACACACTCACAAAGCAACGGACAGATTGACCAAGCAAACGACCTAGTACTTCAGGGAATCAAAATCGATATCTTCAATTGATCCACCTACGCTAAAGCCCGGGCTTCTGATTTGCCTAACGTACTCTGGCCACTTCAAACAACGTTCAGTAAGGCGACGGGTGAAACACCTTTCTTCCTAGTCTATGGGGCTAAAGTGATGCTGCCCTATGAACTAAAGATCAAATCTCCCTGAGTCGAACTATACGCCGATAAGGACAAAATCCTAAGAAGACGGGATAACCTCAATGTTCTCGAGGGAAAAAGGACACAAATGTTGATAAGATCAGCATGGTACCAGCAAGTTCTCTAATGCTACCACGACTAGAACATCCGCAAAAGATATTTCGAACCCGAAGATCTGATTCTACGACTTGTACAAAGCTAGAAAAATAGCAACAAACTGTCTTCAATGTGGGAAGGTCCCTATAGGGTGGTCGAATCCAATCGACAAGGGTCACATTGGTTAGCTATCGAAGATGATAAAATCCTTAAAAATTCTTGAAATATCAACTATCTTCGTAAATTCTATGTGTAAGTACTTAGAGTATATTTAGTAATATTCATTATCATTTTATTAATATACATATATTCACCTATCCTCAAACGAATACCTTAAAAAAATTGAGATAAGCCACAATTCGGGAACTTATACCCAAGTGCGCACTCGGTTTTTGAACCGCCCATCTGGGATCCTTCCCCAATAGCCAGTCGAGGGATTCATGTATACTAGGAGTACAAAACTTGTCGCACATATATTTTTTTCTAATGAGAAGGGAAGAAATTTTATTTAGGGACTGCGACAAACCTTATCGAGTCCCTGAGTGTTTGAAAACTCATATGTTTTCCACTTGGAGTCGAACCTAAGGTCGTCGTGACAAACATCTTGACAAGAAATTCCGCAAACCTCAAAAATATCCGAAAGAAAGCTAGCCACTTGTTAAAACTTCCTTGTATTCAAAAGAAGGTTCACAATCATACACAAATATTCTGGTAGAAATAGGAATCTTTTATTTAACAAGATTTTTTGAGCTCTTTTATAGATAAACCAATGGAGAGATGATTAAAAAAGTCATAAAAAGAGCTACCAAATGAAGAGGAAGGGGAGACTGCCCTAACTCTCCTGTCCAATGAAAGGTTAAGGTCAGTGATGCCCCAACTCCTGGCTAAACTCGCCGATGTCGCAGCCTGAGATCATCGACATCTCCGATGACATAGGGTTTAGAAAAGGCATTGGCTATCCACTCTCATTGTCAACGTCATTGCTTTGGCTACTCTCTCTGGCCATCCTCTCCGAAAACACAAGAATAGAGAGGATGAAGCGGTGGGCGTCTTGCTGCCTTTAACATAGAAGATGCTACCAGACACTTCTTCCTCCTCTATTTCCACCTACAAAAGGTCCCAATCCACATCATCTTGGACCTGAGGTGTTAGGGGATTACTGTCTTTAACAGGGAACTGCGAGTCATCGCCCTTTCTCCAGCCTCCTTCTTGGAGGAGACGTCGATAAACTCCACCATCGAATAAGATTCGTTAGGCGATGACAACGAACTAAGGGGTGTGTACTCGAGGGAGGATATGGAATAGTAAGGAGATGAAGGACTATATTTAGGCAAAGGAGCAGGATCCATGATTAAGTTTGATGCAACTAAGCTCTAGCACCTGAGGGTTTATATAGGCCAACGGGTCGTGAAACACCACACTCCATCTCCAAAACAATAATTCCGGGTGCAGTTGCATTATGAGTTACGAGCACCCAAGTGACGCTCAATCATCAAGGTTACGTCTTTTCAGCTGACCGACATGAACAGAGAGGCATACTTTGGTACAGTCGTTTGCCCGCTGGGTTTTTCAGTGCATGGGAGCGATCGAAAGGATGGAATGATGACGACTTCATATTCATGACAGATAATATTTTTCACCATCATGCATCACAGTTCAACTTTTGAGCCTAGCCAATGATGAGTCCTATCTCCCTTGTACTTGGCAAGGATGGGATGATTTTTTTCAGGCCGATTAGAAAACCTACCCAGTTGGGACAAATAATCTAGTACTCTTTTGAGAACTCGGAGGCGTTCAAAATCCTGAGTAGGTGATCTTTAGAACCTAGTAAACCTGGTTAGATGCTTCATCCTAATCGGAAATCCAAGTCTACTCAATGATATGGTCGGAAAAAAAGCTTATCTTTACTGGATATATACTTGAATCGTTGAAGCCTTATTTCACGTACTGATAGAGGATTGATGATGAATAATGGATAGTTACCATATCCGAGTACCCCAGGGTTTCCTATAATTTTTTAGGTATATCTTTATCTTTGAGAAGGAGACCCCTAAAAGAAATAAAACCACCCATAGATATCCAAGGTATCCCATAACCGGAAAGGTTTATCTCCAAAAATAGGAAGGAGGAGTCCAGAGGACACACGTCACCCTCATATATATATGGAGCCAAGAGGCCCTATGAAGGAGGAGCAAAAAACAAGCCATAGGAGAGCATTACAAGCAAGACACGATAACATAAGCCAAGAAGAAAGTCACCGACTAGGTTTAGATCCATATAGGCTAGCCGCACCCCTTGTAACGGGCTCAAATTAGTACAATATAAATAGGAAAAAAAGGTTATTATCCTTAAGGAGACCTGAACCTGTCTAAAAACTCATGTGTATTTCTCTTGTGATTCATCTGCTCAAAGCATCATCCAATCCTTCAACAAGTTTATTAGACTGGCGGTTTACCAATTGTCAACAAGATCAGATCACATTTCACCGGCCACAACCGTGGAATGGATTGGCAGGTAGTGGTCAAGTTTGAAACATGCGACTATGGGAGTGGCAAGCATGAGCGCTTGCACCCGTGAAGCACTATATCATAGGACGCTCGGTACTTGTACTGCTTGAGATCATCCAACTGATGTGCGGCTTTGATCAACTGTAGCAGGAAGGCAAAACTATTGTCGAGCATCAAGCATGGAATTCCTGCGGACTAAGATCGAGATAATCCGGAGCCTAAGCACAACAAGCAAATAAATCCACCTTCGGTCACCGATCAACAGGACTTTTGATTTTTGAAATTAGCATATATATGCATCCATTTTGAAAATTAGCACAAAAAAAAATAGACACTTGTTGCCCGTTCAGTGGACGATATATAAATTTTACCCACTAGCAGACATACGAGATATATACAAATCATCCTATCACAGGGCGATCCATTTCCTCGAACAATCAAAGGGTGAGGAAAGGCGACGGTGGCATGCCATCATGGCCTGCTTGGTTGCCACCGAGGCCAAGTAACATATCGCCGAGTGAGCGGGCGATTGAGTAAAAAATCTCCCTTCCTGCAGGAGGTCCATGTGCCCGCACCCCTGGTGGGTCCTAGGCAATATATCGCCCACTGAGCGGGTGATTGATATTCATGGAAACGAATAGCCCGTTGGACAGACGAATCTTGTCCTAGGCCTATAAAAGGCCAAAAATTAGGCCAAAAGGACATCTAATTCTAAAAATAGAGAAAGCAAAGGAGAGGAGAGGAAGAGAAGAGCGATATTGCCAGTAAGTTACCTAATCTTGTTACTTCATTTTGTAATCATGCTAGTCATCATATATAGGTTTAGATCTTAGTATCATCTAATTTAGAGATAGGTATACTGTTATTTTTCGATGTAGTATTTTATAGGAATTAGTGTTAGGTTTTTATAGCAAGGTAGAGTATCAATGAGACCTAGGATTTGATAGTTAGGTTTAGTTGTTTGAGGTATTTAGGATTATAATATTTGAAATATGTTTTGTATGTACTTATTACTTTAGATCTAGTACATAGAGTTTAGTATTCTTTCCCATATTTAGTGGGCAGCTATATCAGACAAGTTGTATTTTAAGGGTTTTTTTTTTTGAGATGGGGATATTTCTTATGGTACAAATGGGGTAGATTAGTTAGGATTTTAGTCAGTGAGTAAAGGTATAGCTAGAGTAAGAGAATGGGCTTTTTGGGGTATTGTACAACTGGTTAATATAGGGTTTCAAAGTAGATCTCAAGCAACAAGAGCTGAGAATTAGCATCGTAGTGAGCTATGCAAGTGAATGTTTTTTTCTAGGAGTTGTTCCCAGTAAATGGAACCTTGAGTTGGAGGGATATCTAAAGCTGGCAATTGAGTGTGGTTAGCCACTTGTGTGGCTTGCTCAAGCTAGATACAGGCTGGGAGTTAGGGAATTGCATGCTGAACATGAAGGTGGGCCCAATACAGTTGTTGAGGATGACAAAACAATCCTAGATGGGGTGCCAGAACACAAAGTTATACCATGTTTATCAATAATAGTCTTGTCACTTTAAGCAATGGATCGACACAGCGAGCCCGTTGTACAACGGGGGATAGATTAGAGAGCCCGTTGTACAACGTTCTTAGGATGGAGAAAGCATGCCAGAGGCAGAAGGCACGTCGGATGCGGAATGAGAAACATCAGCGGTGAGAACATGATTGCAAGTAGCAGGCTAAGGAGCTTCAAAGGTGGGATGAGGAATTAAAGAAGCAAGAGGAAAAACTTTAGAGGTGTGACGAACTACTTCAGAGACGTCAGGCTCTCCTATGTCACCAAGAAGAGGAGGAGCGCGAAGTGGCACATGTGAGAAGGGGGGAATATCCCCGCTCCACTAAGTAGAATCCATGTTACATCCCCAGCATTCTAATATCCCAAAGAATGTACCCCGATATTCGTAATAACCATAGACATCTTGTATCACATCTATCTATCAATAAAAAATACTGGGTTTTATTCTCCTCTTCATAGAACTTGAATTTCTAGAAGTAGTTTGATTCCCCATAAAATATGAAATCTTCTATTGGCAACGGTTCAAGAAAAAGAAGTGGCAGTCACCATAAATCCGATCTTGCAATGGCTAAACTCCTATAAAAGAAGGAATTGATATAATCACACCCCTTTGGACCTTGGTAGCTGCAGTTTAAGAAATGGGGATGTGACAAACTACTTTAGAGATGCCAGACTCTCTTGCGTCAGCAAGAAAAGGAGGAGCGTGAAGCGGCGTGTGAGAGAAGGGGGAAATATCCCCATTCCAAATGTAGAACCCATGTTCTATCCCCGCCATTCTAGCATCCCAAATCATGTACCTCAGCCTTCATAATAACCCTAGACATCTTGTATCCACATCTATCTATCAATAAAAATGCCACGCCGAGTTTACTCCCCTCTTCATAGAACTTGAATTTCTCGAAGTGGTTTGATTCCTCATAAAATATGAAATCTTCTACTGGCAACGGTCCAAGAGAAAGAAGTGGTAGTCCCTATAGATCCGATCTTGCAATGGCTAAACTCGTATAAAAGAAGGAATTGATGTAATTGCACTACTTTGGACCTGGTAACTACAGTTTAAAAAATAGGGGATGTGCAAATTTTATATAAAAAAATCTACTTCTGGCCAACCCAATGGGCAAGAAATATTTCTCTCTACAGGTGGGCGAGAACTATTTCTCACCCGAGAAGAGCCTCTCTTGTCTATGTTGGTGTGGCACGTCAAATATCGCTCACTGAACGATCCAGCAATATGATCGCTCGTTCAACATGCGACAACCGTCTATTTTTGCTAATTTCCAAAATAGACCTATATTTATGATAGTTTCGAAAATAAAAAATAAAAAATTCGAGCAACAGTGATCTGGTCTGGATCCCAGCCCCTGCTCTCAGGTAATGGGCTCGAAATAAGGAAAAATTGATAATTTACTATCCAAAACTTTGATCATTTGATTATAATACCACCTAAGTCAATGATCTTTGGAACCGTCTAAGTCTATGACCACTGAAACAGAGTGGTAAATAAGCTAAACCTATTTTTATGGTGACAAATCATCAATTGGAGATCAGTAATGCATGCTAGCTAATTGATTGGTGTGCCGGAGAAGACGAGATCACCGATGCATGCTAGTTGCTGCTTGAGTCGTAAGCAGTTGACAAAAAACTGATCAGGGGAGGAGAGATTTTCCGTGGATCTGAAGCTTTGAACAGTTCTTGACCAACCATGGAATACGATTACGGACTGGTGGAGCGAAAAAACCAACAGCGAATTTGAACCACTGGCATGCACGTACGTACGAATGGAGATGGAAATGGAATCTATCGGCTGTCGCTTCACATTAATGTGACGCCTGTTTTTCGCTCGCCCGACCGGTCTTCCCACGCAGTTGAGCCGAGCTCACACGTCATCCCCTTCCTCCCGCGCGCGCCGTGCTCGCTTGCAACCGCCGCTCGCCGCGCTTGCCCGAAACTGCTGCCGCACGTTCTCCACCACGCGCCCCTCTCCGCAACCTCCTTCTCCCTCCTATAAATCCCCCTCTCAGCTCCCTTCTTCGTTTCGCACCCATCCCACCGTCCCCCGCACTCTAGCGCCGTCACCGCGCTCCTCTTCCTCACCTCCGGCCGACGCCCGCCACCGCACTCGATCTACGCCGACAAGCCACCTCCGTCCTCCCCGTGTGGTTCTCTGGCACCACATGTCCACGAGGAGCCGCCCTCGGTTCTTCCCAACGCTCCTCCACCGCTACACAACCCCCTCCACTGAGCTCTGACCTCAGCCGAAGCACCTCGCCGCCGCAGCGCTGCTACACACCTCACCAACGTCATCTTGTGCGCAAAATGGAATCGCCGACTCCCCAAGATGTCGTTCTACCGCTCGACAGAGCTCCTCGGACACCACGATGACGTCTCCACCCCACTCCGGCGACCTCCCGAGCCGGACCGCCGTCCTGACCTCATCGTCGTCGCCGTCCCGAGCCGGAACCGAGGTAGGCGCCCCTCACCGTCTGATCTCAGATGAACGCCCGAGATTAGAACCCCCTGTACCCCCTCGCGAGCCAATAGGAAGCCGCCACGTGTCCACTTTATCCCAGTCAGCTTTTGAGAGCCACGTCAGCACCACGTGTCGCTCACATGTTAGCCACATCAGCCGAGCCGAGCCGATCAGCGTCCACGTCAGCGTGATGATGTCATGCTGACGTCATAAATAGGGTTTTCTAATTAAAAATAAATCTATTAATTATTTTAAATATGTACTTTTGCAATTAGGTCCCTAGACTTTTATGATTTCACAAAATAACCCCTAATAGCACTGTTATTTTACTTTTAGCCCCCTAAACTTTTAGTTAATTGCAAATAGGTCCCTGGACTTTTACAAATCAGCCCCTAGAATTTTCTGTTTTACAATTAGTCCCTATAATCTTTCAGAAAAGCCCCTGTAGAGTAAAACTAACATAACTTTTTCATACGAGCTCCGTTTTAGACGATTCTCGCGCTCCCGCAATCGTAGCAGCAAGTACTTTGCGTCAGTAGGCTTTTTATAGCGCCTTGCTACTATTTGGTATGCGGTTCTAAGTGTTCCCTTTGTGTAGGTTGTCGGTAGTTCCCGCGATTAGTCGATGACGTTCTGGAACAATTCGAGTGACTTCAAGATCAAAATTTTGACAACACTGAGCAGCACTTCAGAGGAGGCAAGTGTCCTTGATCACACTGAGCCTATTATAGAGTAGTGTGTCTTTTGCTTCTTAATTGCATGCTTCGTCAATATGAATCTCATGTTTAGGGTTTATTAGTACTTTCC
The DNA here is from genome assembly GCF_958298935.1 of Phragmites australis. NCBI lineage: Eukaryota > Viridiplantae > Streptophyta > Magnoliopsida > Poales > Poaceae > Phragmites > Phragmites australis. Next base: position 34,951,338 of record NC_084924.1, on the reverse strand, counting down.
ATATTATCTTTGTCGCCTGTGTTGTAGTTTGGGTGTCGAGGTTAGAAATGCTTAGTTGTGCTGTCAAGTCGGGTGGGATAAATGTTAATTGGATTAATGGTCTATGCAACATAAACCGATTTGGGTAATCTTTTGTAGCAACGTGGATCATAGGGATCTATGCAGGTTGGTTTGGTTGGTATGGCTGCTGTGTGCGCATTGGGTGATGTGCAAGCACCTGCTTTAGATCCTACGGATCGGTTCTTGAAGCATGTAACCCGGCTCAACAGCGCAACCACAAGGCTTATATGGGTACGGCCTGGCCGATTAATTAGCCACCCCTCTGGTTCTGCGAGCACTGTTGGACAGTTAAGTGGTACAAGAAGGGACTTCTGTAGCGATGTAATTGTCTGTTAGCGGTGAAATCTCAGTGAGTTCTTGCAGGTCGGCGGAAGCTTTGTAAAGGCCTTGTATTGAGATCCCGGCTCTACACCCCGGAAGTGTGAAGCAAAACGAGAATCACGACTCGTGGATAAAGTGTGCAAACTCTGCAGAGTAATAAAACTGATCGATCAGCCGTGCTCACAGTCAAGAGCGGGCTTGGACTTCTTCATGGTTAGTGGGGAATCTTGGATGGTTGGTTTTGGATAGTCGGGTGGTGGTACCCCTATGAGTTGGTAGCCAGATATGGAATATCTGGTGAGTCTGGTAGTCGGATGGAATCCGATGAACTGTTTTTTTAATGTTGGTGTCGTCATACATAGTAAATAGGACTGCTAAATTTGCTTGAGTCCTAAGTTATTTTGGCATAGATACAGTGAACCTGAGTCAAACCTTTCTTGTCTTAGGCCCTCATGTCATGTTTCTCACACTTGCGGAGTACGATATGTACTCACACTTGCTGTTTTCAATAATAAATGCTGCTCAGTTGGAGAAGACTACACGAAGATCAAGGAAGCCGAAGACTACAAGGAAGATGAAGCGTCTTAGATTGCGTTGCCCCCAGTCGATTGCATGTGGCGTGCCCTAAAGCTTTCGTTGGAGTTTTCTTGAGTTCTTCCGCTGCTATTCAAAACTCTGGTAATTGTTTCAATAAAGTTGTTTTGTTCGATATAGAACTGTATATCACTTATTATGTCACCGTATGTATGATGAAACTGATCCTAGTATACATGTGGAATACATCTGGTTTTTCTTTTAAAAAACCGGGCGTGACAATTAACGTTTCAATTGACGGAAGGAAATTTTACGAGATCTGATCTCACAAAAAGATTCTCTCGTGCATGCTACATGTCCCTCTTATTTGTCTCGGTTGCACATAACAGTCGATGAAACAGAGAAAAACGGTATGAATCAGAGTCTCGTACTAGTCTTTTGGTGAAATGTCTCATAGAATTTTCTCAAAAATGGATGTGTATGGTCAGCTAGCCCCCCCCCCCCCCCCCTTTTGTCTTAGCTTGTGCGCGTACTGATTTGTGGCTCCAGCTTGAATTGATCTCTCCGTGGACACCAATGAAATTTATCATCGTGTGTTACTGATCTTTCGAAGAAAGTTACTGTGTATACTGAGTTGGCCTTGCGTTTCCTTCCTCAAGTTCTTATTACTTTCTCCTCAAGGTACCCAAAAAAAAAGTGGAAAAATTCAAGCTCCCCAGAGGGGAAAAAAGAGAAGACGATGTTTTCTGCGCGTGTTATACTATTGAATCAAACTCTCAAACCCTGGAAGATCTTGACAAATCATGAAGATGCAAAGAAGAGGGGAAAAAAAGATCTTTTCAGCGCGTGTTACACTATTGAATCAAACTCTCAAATCCTGGAAGATCTTGACAGATCATGAAATGTTGATTATAAGAGCTATCAATCATCCTTGACTGGTCGATCTGGACCTAACCTGTCCCTTTCCATCTTCCCTCATTTGTTTACCTCGGCCTTATCTTTGTATGCTTGGTATTCGTAGTAGTTGGTGAACGTACTTGCCTGGGGTTATTTTGGCCCCTGATGTTGAGCACTAGTTAATCTGACCATTAGCTTCATCTTTGAAGTTATCCATTCTGAGATTTAAAAAATATTTGAAGCTATCAGTTCAACGAGCGCCGTTCAAAGGCCCTTGGCCTTCTTTGCATCCTACTCCAGCTGTAGCCGTGGAAACTCCAGGTGATTTGGTAGGATGCAGTTGGTGGTTAAACAAAAACAGTCGAACTGCCCGTTAATTTAATTGATCGTCTCTCTGACTGAAGCTACTTGACTATCGCACAGCGACTCGATCATGGATCTGATCCCAGTTGGAAATCGCTCAGACTCCCTCACGCACGCCTCTGCTAACGCTCCGACGAAAATCTGAATGTTTTCGTGTGTGCTACAGTTACTGACGAAACTGAAACAAGAACATAGATTCAGAGATCGATTTTGCGCTGCTTGAAGCTGCAGCCTTTTCGGGGTTTTCTCCCTCTATTTATTGACTGAATACACTACTTTATGGTTGCCATTCACGCCACGACCGAGCAAGATGTGCGCCATCCCCCACATCCTTTTCTGCCACGGTCCTGTGCACCTGATGGGCGGATCTGAAGACTCGGCATGAACTCTCATGCCTCAGTCCACTACGACGCGCACGATCAGGAAACAGTTCGACCGCGTTCTGATCAAAATGGAACACTGACACCAAGCTAAAACATAAGCATAAGTTTACTAACAATTTCACCCCCCCCCCCCCCGGTGCTTCTCACTGACCTGTGTGATTCCAAGTCGAGCACGACGAGTGGTTTGGTCAGAATATCCACTAGTTGCCCTTTACTCTCGACAAAGTCTACTTCAACTTTCCCCTCCTCAATGCATTCCCGAATGAAGTGATACCTTGTTTGTGTGTTCTTGTTTTGGTGATGAAAGACTGGATTTTTACTGAGGGCAATTGCAGACTTGTTGTCGATCTTCAGAGCAAACACACTTGGCTTCTCGTCCTTTAGCTCAGCCAGTAATTGCGCCAGCCAAACTCCCTGGCAAGATGATGTTGTCGCTGCAATGGATTTTTCTTCGCATGAGGACAATGCTACAATCTTTTGTTTCTGAGATTGCTAGCTCACTGGATTTGCGCTGAGGAACAGCACATCACTTGTGCTCTTGCGTGTATCAGTAGCATTTCACTGTCCTTCAAAAATGGCACCCATAGTGAACCGTTCCAGCAATATAACGTAGGATCTGCTTCACTGCTGCTAAGTGTTCAGAGGTGGGATTCTCCATGAACCTGCTCACATAACCAACTGCAAATGTGATGTCAGGACGTGTGTGCACTAGACACCGCAGGCTCCTGACAATACTGCGATATTCAGTAGAGTCCACCGCCAGAGCTGAACTTGATCTACTCAGCTTGAATCGAGGTTCCATCGGCGTATGGCTAGGATTGGAATCACATACCTGCCTTGTCCAGAATACGTTGAGCATATGCTGATTGGCTCAATGTGATTCCCTCCTTGGTTTGCTTCACTTCAATACCGATGTAGAAGCTGAGTAACCTGAGATCACTCATCTCGAATAGCTTCTACATCTCATGCTTGAACTTGGCGATTTCAACTTGATCTCCACCAGTGATGACAAGGTCGTCGACGTAGACTCCAACCAGTAGTCGTGACACTCCATGACCACACACATAGACGACATGTTCAGACGAGCTGCGCTTGAAGCCGAGGGCGCAGAGGCTCTGATCAAGCTTTGCATTCCACACGCATGGTGCTTGGTGCAACCCATACAGTGCCTTGTCAAACTTCAGCACTTTGTCTTCTTGACCGTCGATGATGAATTCTAGTGGCTGATAGACATAGACATCTACGACAAGTTCACCATTCAGAAATGCAGACTTGACGTCTATGTGGTGCACTGGCTAGACTTCATGAGCAGCAAGCGCTAGCAGGACTCACACGAAATCGAGCCACGCCATTGGAGCAAATACTTCATCGAAATCAACTCCTAGCTGCTAAACGTACCCTTTTGCCACCAGCCTTGCCTTATGCCTCACTACTGCACCATTGCCATCCTTCTTCATCTTGTACACCCATTTCAGTCCAATTTTCCAATGTCCTGGTGGCAAATCAACAAGACGCCATGTCTTGTTTTCTTCAATTGATCCCATTTCTTCGATCATTGCAGGCTTAGTGTTGTTCGGCTTCAGCAGAGGTCACTGGTTCTTCTATGACATGAAGAAATAACTTGGCGGCGTCGAGTTACAGCATAGCAAGGCCTGGTGGTGTGGGGTCCCCTATCACATTGTCGATGGTCCAAAATCGAGCTGGGCAATCATCATGGTCAACACCACAATGGTCAGATTGGTGTGATGGTGGCGTTGCAAACACCGGGGCTAGACCTAGAGTCGAGATTACACCCCCTTCTGGTCCAATGCCCTGTGTCGGAGTCTAAGCAGTATCCATCATCGCCTCACCTGGACTTGCCTCAATCTCCCCAGTGCTGCTTGGGAGTATGTTGTTGTGCACTTGTGCTACTGTGTATTCGACTGTGAATTCTGATGAGTCGCTGAACACATTGCCACCCTTCTTGCTCCAGTCCTATGTCATGCTCTCATCAAACACGATGTTGCACGACATGAGCACTCATCCAGAGGATGGATCATAGAGCATGTATGCCTTCGAGCTAGCTTGTACCAGATGAACACCACCGGTTTGCTCCGATCCTCTAGCTTGCTCAAGTGCGCGCGCATGTTCTTGACATGGGCCATGCACACAAATGTCCGCTGGAAGTGCACCACTGGCTTACTCCCGTGCCAAGCTTCATAGGGCATCATGCCCTCGACGCTTTTTGTCGGTGCTCAATTGAGAAGAAATACAACCGTCATGATTGCCTCTCCCCAAAACTAAGCCAGCACGCCACGTGCCTTCAGCATGCTCTGCGCCATGGCTAGCATCGACTGGTTTCTTTGCTCGACCACGTTGTTCTGCTGCAGGTAATACAATGCCGAGTGGTGTCATTGAAGTCCAAAGTCTGTGCAGTATTCAACAAACTCGACGGAGGTAAATCCCTCGCCATGACCTGTCCTAAGAACTCGCAAATTGCATCCTATTTCCACTTCCACAGTTGCCTTTAACCCCTGGATGACAGTTGGCGACTCATTCTTCGTGGGCAACAGGTGTCACATCCCTAAAATGCTAATTGCGTAATTAAGCATGCATAGCCATAATGGCGCATTAAAATCGTGTTTTAAGTGTTTAAAACATTTCAGAAACGTGTGTCTTTAGCTTATACACGTTCCACCATATATGTTGGGTCTTCCTAACCAATCCAAAACCCTTTAGGAAGGAATTGGGAAAAGACCCCTTGGCGGTCCAACTGTGCCACCATCGGTCTGACTGCTAGAGGTGAGCAGAGCCACTTTGGCCTGTTTCCCGGGGCGGTCTGACTGCCCGAGCTTGTGATCTGACTGCCATTGTCTAGAATTTCCACTTAAGTCATTGGCCACCACTCTCACTCTCACTCACTCCTAACCCCACACCAAGAGAAAGGGAGGGACCACCTCAACGTCCACGACGACTAGAGATCGACGGAGGGAACTTCCTCGAGCTCCCCGAAAGCTTCCTCAAGCTCGCCCCCTTCATCCTCATCGTCGGAATAGTTCCTATGCGCGTTCATCCACCTTAAGCCCTTACATCACCCCGGAGCCCGATCTCTAAATCGGAGCTTCTCCGGAGTGAACCCCTCCAATAGAAGGCATCCCTATGCTAAGGTGAGACATCCCCAACCATTTTCCCATCGTTCACAAGCTCTAATTGGTCCCCATTCAGTTTAGACCTAAGTTCAACCCTAACCTAGAGCTTCCCCATGGGGTATTTTGTGTTTAGCTTGGTGAATGTTGTCCAAATCCCCTTAGAAGCACTCCACTAGTCCTAGAGTGTTTCGGTACCCTTCATGGTCGAAGGCACCACTAGAACCTTCACCAGCGGCCTTCGAAAGGTGCTGCTGGCAGAGTCTCGTGGTCTGACCACCACTAGGGTCGGTCTGACCGCCAGACAGTGGTCTGACTACCGACATACCATAGGTCTGACCGCTAGAGGTTAAAACCTTCTACGTGTTAGCGGTCTGATCGCCACTTTAACACTGGTCTAATTGCCTGCCACTTAAAGCTATATGCACTTAGGTTATCTTATCCAAGGTTTCAAACTTTGATACCCTAATCCTTTAATGGTCTTTTGCAAACATTTGTGAAAACGACACTCTATCAATGTTCAAGCATGAATCATATGCACATTTTCCCATCGCTTGATTATTTATGCAATGCATTTTTGATTCATCTAGAGAGTGTTACACTAGCGATTCAAGCGAGTGAAGGTGACGCCAATCTACCAGAGTTCTGTGAGTGTTGCGGGAGTATCAGGTAACTACCGGAGCAGCAAGGTAAGCATCTAAGTGTATTGCACCCTTTAGTTTGAAGTGAATGGAGTCTAAACTGATTAGTTGTTGCTTATGTATGTTTGCATGTTTAGTGATGTCGATGTCGAGTTTATATGGTTAGAACCTATATGGATTTGCAATCCTTTGCATTGAGTTGTTGATTATCCATATCTTTGTAGCCTTGATAACATTGTAGATATCTAACTTACGAGTTATTCAAAATGCTTAGCAATGCTTAGGTCCTCGGTAGAAGACGAGCAATGGTTCAACCGTTGTTTGTGAGCTTAGGGCTTACTTATTATTTACAAAATACAATGGCAATGAGGTGGGTTGTATGAGATGTGAGGATGAGATGAAATGTGGGCGGTGCTAGGTGTAGGTTGGGAGAGGAGCCTAGGTGCCATAGACTGCTTGTTTCATTTAAGCACCATTCATCGGTGCCATTGGCTTTAGCACTTTCTGTACAACCATATATTCGGATAAAGGATGAATGAGCCAAGTATCATACACCATGCTGACGCTTGCCTTGCGGCCCTATGACGTGTATGAAAAATAAAGGAAAAGCAAGGTGGCGGGGAGTCAAAGGTGTCCGGGAACGCTCGTGGTACTATAGAGGCATGTGCAAGTGGGTAGTTCCGGGTATGAGGAATGCTGTCTCAGGGGCCAAGAGGATGGGCCCGGGTCATGTGGGTAAAGTTGTACCCCCTGTAGGGTGCAAAAACAATTTGAATTGTCGCGCTCTTGGTCATGAGCATGCTTCTGTCTATCTGCATCGGTCATAGAGTTTCCCGAATCGAGGGTATTTGGTAGGGTTTCTTGGGCATGGTTGGTGATGGTTTTGGTTCACATGAGATGAATCTATTTACATTTATGTGCAAGTAGTTGGTTACAGGGTAGAAAGATATTTTTGGTTAAGTATACATGCTCACACATAGGTGGTAAGGTTGCTTATGCATAATAGTTTACTTAACCTTATGGCCTACTCCTTACTAATGACTTAAATACATAATCCTTGGAGTCGAATTATTATATGTATCCATTATGGATTAAGTCTTGCAAGTACCTTTGTACTCACACTACTCTTTCAGGTTCTTCCAGTGAGGAGGAACTCGTGTTTGGCTACTTCATACCAGCCAATGTAGGTAGCATGAATGAGTAGTGCAAACTACATGTGTGGCGAGGCTTTTGGGCGGAGCCTAAGAGCATATGGCTTCACCTAGCTTTTAGTGTTGTTAGGTGTTTTCCGCCGTGTAGTTTCTAGCTTGGTTAGGAGGTAATCTGCTCTTTATCCTCCTAGCTTACTTTTGATATAAATTATTGTAAATGGTTGAATGTTTAAGAACTTGTAATATAATTTAATTACTCGCTCTTTCTTAAGTTTTGATGTGATACTATATGTTGAAAAGTCATGTGTTCCGATCTTGGTCACAAAAAATGTGCTAGAACTACCATGATGGTATTTTGGTTAAACATCATGGTTATGATTAAGCAAATGATCGTCCTAATGATTAATTGGAATACTATTTGGTTGGTTCCTCACAACAGGGTTACCCACATGTACCGACTCCGATAATCCATGAGGAGCATAATGTAGCGACAGCCGCCGGGAGTCATGGGTGAAATTGGCCCACATAGATTCCCCTGAACAAGGTCTATTAGGCCATCTGCATGGTAGCGCACCTGCGCGGGAAATAGAGCTCGACGTTGCTTGGTGATGATGCAGTTCTCGCATATCTGTGATACATGATCAACTTGAGGCAGACTGCACACCATCCCATGGCACCCCAGCTTGCAGAGGGCGTTGAAATGCATATGCCTGAATCTTTCATGCCATAGCCATGCTTGATCATTGCTGCACGCAGAGAGACACACCGAACAGACAATGGTGAGCCGTAATGTGTACAGTCACAAATCATTGTACCCTGGTGATGAGGCATCGCTCCTAGTCACGAAAGCGCAAAACTCCACCATCAATGAGGACTTGACACCCTCCTTCCTCCAGCTGACCGCGAGTCACTATATTATTGGTGAGCTTTGGGATCTAATACACCCCCATAAGGGTGTGGTGTTCTCCGGCCTTTCCCTCAAAGAGGATGACTCTACACCCTTCAATGTTGACCACCATGCCATCGCTGAACATGTCTATCCCGTGAACTTCTCAGCCTCCCACTTTCACGCGGCCCACTTTCACACCTGGATGACTTCTCACATTTGCTTTGGACTTAGCCGCCCACTTTCACGCGGGCTGAGGATCCTCTCTATGCCAACCACTGGCTCCAAACCATCGAGCCGAAGCTCGCACTTCTCTAGAGTGAGAACCACGAGAAGGCTCTTTTCGCCGCCCATTAGCTTCAGGGTGCTACTGGCGCATGATGGTCTAATTCTGGCCATGCACGCTGCCAACCACTGTGTGTCTTGGGTAGAGTTCCACCAGGCTTTCCATGATTATCAAATTCCTAGGGGGATTATAGAGATTAAGAGGCGGGAGTTTTTGGACCTCAAGCAGGGAGGCAAGTCAATTACGAAGTATGTGCAAGTGCTCAACCACTTGGCACAATATGCACCGGATGAGGTCAATACTGACGAGCGGAAGCAATACCGCTTTGTGAGCTTCCTCTCTTCCAAGATGCAAGACCGCTTGTTGGCCCATGAGTTTGCCAACTTCAATGAGTTGGTGAGCACCTCCCCCGCTGTTGAGTTCAAGCTAAAGAACCACCAGGAGGAGAAGAAGCACAAGATGGTTCCGTCGCCTTCCATGGACAGGAGCTCTCAACATACACGGATGGAGAGTCAACTTTCTCCATCTCACATGTCGACTTTGACTGCTCCATGGTGAATGTGGATAGTGCGACGATCATCTTTCTCTGCTCCGCAAGGGCAGCTTCCAAGACCCATTGGTTCTCAGGGGAGTGTGACAGGTGGCCCCGACGGCCCATGTTACAATTGTGGCCATGTCTATCATTATGTGCAGGATTGCCATTTTCCAAAGCCAGGAGCCATGCTGACTGCTCCAAGACCGTCACTATCAGCTCAACCCCCTCCCCAAGCTTCCAAGACGGTGCATGTTCCCATGTGTGGCTGAGTGAACCACGTCACCGTTGACGAGGCTCGAGAGGATGACAGCGTCCTAGTCGGTACACTACTTGTGAATTCTCACCTCGCAGTTGTTCTTTTTGATTCGCGTGCATCTCATTCACTCATCAAGGAAGGTTATGTTTTGAGTAACAGTATAGTCACTGAGACTCTACCTATTGTCTTTCGCATTGAAGCACCTGGTGCTAAGTTACAAACCAACCGGGTTGTTCCTAAGGCCAAGATACTCATTGAGGGAGTTATGTTTCGGGCAAATTTAATCCTCCTTGACACTAGAGGAGTGGATGTCATATTAGGAATAAATTGGTTAACCCAACATGGTGCTTGTATTGATTGCACTAAGAGGGTGGTTTCTCTCAAGAATCAAAGTGGTGTGCGGATTTCTCTTCACCTTGGTGAGGATGGTCTCCACTTATATGCTCTAAAGGTTGCCATAGCCACGGATCTCCTGAATATTCCTATGGTCTATGAGTTTCCTAACGTCTTCCCAGAAGAACTACCAGGAATGCCACCCGACCGAGCAGTGGAATTCTCTATTGAGCTTATGCCTGGTACGGCCTCGATTTCAAAGTGGTCTTATCGGATGTCTCCAAATGAATTAGCAGAGTTGAAGAAGCAGCTTCAGGAGTTGCTCTCATAGGGTTTCATCCATCCAAGCTTCTCACCTTCGGGATGCTTGGCGCTCTTTGTAAAGAAAAAGGACCAAACCCTTTGGATGTGTGTTGATTATCGTCCGTTGAATGAGGTCACCATCAAGAACAAGAATCCAATTACTCAGAATGATATTCTGTTTGATCAATTGACCACTGCCCAGATTTTCTCTAAAATTGATTTGAGATTGGGCTATCACCAAATCAAGATCCGACTGGCGGATATTCCAAAGATAGCATTCTCTACCTGTTACGGGCTTTATGAGTTCACTGTCATGTCCTTCAGATTGATTAATGCACCAGCGTTGTTTATGTATTTGATGAAACACTGTCTTCATGGAGGAACTAAATAAGTTTGTCGTGGTTTTTATCGACGGCATTCTTATATACTCCAAGACTAAAGCAGAACATTCTAAGCATCTTCGTATTGTTCTTGGCCGACTTCGAGATCATAAACTATATGCCAAGTTCAGCAAATGCGAGTTTTGGCTCCAAGAAGTCGCTTCTGTGGGGCATGTTTTATCTGAGAACGATGTTGCCATTGATCCGAGCAAGGTTTAAGAAGTTCGTAATTGGTTTCAACCCAAGAATGTCACCGACATCCGGAATTTTCTCGGACTCATGGGTTATTACCACTGGTTATCGAGAATTCTCCAAAATCTCCTAGCCTATGACTGAGCTGTTGAAAAAAGGGAGTTTTTTCGAGCAGTCGAATGAGTGTGAGTCATCTTTCCAGACCTTAAAGAAACTACTCACGACCACTCCTATTCTTTCTCAGTCTGAAGTGGATAAGGGTTTTGACGTCTATTGCGATGCTTCCTGCATAGGCTTTGGATATGTCCTGATGCAAGAAGGCTGAGTTGTGGTATACGCTTCACGCCAGTTGAAGCGCCATGAGGAGAACTACCTAACCCATGACTTAGAGCTTGCGACAGGTGTGCACGCTCTGAAGATTTGGCACCGTAATCTACTAGGAAATCTGTGCCGTATCTATATGGATCACAAAAGTCTCAAATACATTTTCATTCAAGCCGATCTAAACATGAGACAGAGAAGATGGCAAGAGTTAATCAAAGACTATGAGCTAGAAGTGCAATATCATCTTGGCAAGGAGAATGTGGTCGTCGATGCACTGAGTCGTAAGGCCTGATGCAACTATCTTATGGTCAAGCCTGAAAATGCCACACTTTGTGATGAATTCCAAAGGCTTGGACTCTAAATGGTCCTAGAGGGATTTCTTGCAAACTTGGAGATTAAATTCACCCTCCTAGATCAAATCAAATAAGCTCAAAGGAGTGACAAGGGCATGGCTTGAATCCGAGAGAAAATTAAGGAAGGCAAGACCACATGCTTTTCTGAAGATGATTAAGGTGTCATATGGTTTGAGAAGAGATTAGTTGTTTCAAAGGTTGAGGCACCGAGGAAGAAGATTCTAGATGAAACTCATGATTCTTTGTTGTCTATTCATCCGGGGAGTACCAAGATGTATCAAAACCTCAAGCCAAGATTCTGGTAGACTCACATGAAGCAAGAAAGTGCTTGATATGTTGTTGAGTGTGATGTCTGTCGAAGAGTGAAGGCTGAGCACTTCAAGCCAGTCGGTACGCTCCAACCATTGCCAATTCTCTCCTAGAAGTGGGAGGAGATCGATATGGATTTCATTATCGGGTTGCCGAAGAACTTTCAAGGGTATGACTTGATTTGGGTCATCATGGATCGACTCACAATGTCAGTATATTTCCTCCAGATAAAGACTCGATACAATGCTAAGGATTATGCTGAGTTGTATCTCACTCAAATTGTTTGCCTTCATGGGATTCTAAAGAAAATAATTTTCAATCGAGGCAATTAGTTCATTTCTCATTTCTGGAAGAACCTTCATGAATCCATGGGAACCAAGCTCTTCTATAGTACCGCTTACCATCCTCAGACCGATAGTCAAACCGAGAGGGTGAACCAAATCTTACAAGATATGTTGTGGGCTTGTGTTCTCACCTTATGGGAAGAAGTGGAAAATTTTGCTTGCCATTTACGGAGTTTTCCTACAACAATAGCTACCAGTTGAGAATTGAAATGTCACCGTTTGAAGCTCTCTATGGCTGTAGATTCTGAATGCCGTTGAATTGGTCTCAATCCAGCGAACGAGCTTTTCTAGGCTTGGATTTGGTCAAAGAGGTAAAAGAGCATGTTCTGACTATTCAGAAGTGTCTCCTCATGGCTCAGTCCCGATAGAAGAGCTATGCGGACCGCTACCGATGAGAACTTGCATTTGAAATTGGGGACTTTGTATATCTCTAGGTATCGCCTCTCAAAGAGGTGCGACACTTTCAAGTCCGAGGGAAGTTGGCACCTCATTATGTAGGGCATTTTCAAATCATTGCTTGGGTGGAGAGGTGGCCTCTCAATTGAGCCTACCTCCGTCCCTCTCCGCTATTCATGATGTGTTCCACGTCTCATAGCTGAAGAAATGCCTTCAAGTTTCAACCGAAGTCACTAAAGTTGCAAATCAAGAATTGCAACCGGATCTCTCATATTGCAAGCGACCAATTCGAATCTTGGATGAAGCAAAACGCAAGGTCCAACAACACTCTATTAAGTTCACCAAAGTCCAATGGAGCAACCACAACGAGGATGAAGCAACTTGGGAGCAAGAGGATAAAATCCGCTCCGAATATCCTGAACTTTTTTATAACTTGGAAATATCATTGTAAATTTGCATAATTGTATTGTCTCACATGTCCATAAGAATCACCATGTTGAATAGAGAGTTTGTTCCCAAAGGGTTGCACTTAGAAACTATCCAACTGAGAGAACCATACTCCTGGTGGTCTGACCGCTATTGGTCTGCCGGTTTGACTGCTAGAGTCATTTAGAGCCCAAAAGCTCTCTGTTCCCGGGCGGTCTGACCGCCCAAGGCTTGCGGTCTGACCGCCATAATAACGTTGGTCTGTAACACCCAGTTTTAAAGGAACAAAACAAGGTACAACATATGTATGCTAGGATCAAGTTTTAATACATGCGTTACATCATCAGTGTATCATCACAGTGCTATTATTACAATAATGTTATAACTTATTACAAAATGACCTGAGGGTCTAGAGGAAAAACTCAGCAGAAAAGAAAACTCCAGTGCCAGATGGGCTTCCATCTTCTACATGCGTCAACCAGGGGCACACTAGCCTAGAAATGGAGCTCCGGGTAGAAGTCATTTTCATTGAAGGATGCAGCTTCATTGACGGCTTCTGAACAGTAGAAGGATGCAAGAAAGGGGAGCAACGGGTGTGAGGTCATAATGTACTCCACAAGCGTAGCGAAATCATGTTATGAGGATTATGTCAAGAAAAGGTTAGACACTGGTTAACTGCACTAAGAAACTATAACAAATAACTCCAACAACAGGTATCCTATTTACTAAGTGTGAGGACACAACTAAAACAAGAAAAACAACTTATCGGATTTCATCCGACTACCAAAACTCACCGGTAATTTCATTACCTGGCTACCCGACCATTCATACCCAAAACCCCGATCCCAACTAATCAAGAAGAAGTCCAAGTCTGCTCTTCACCGAGAGCACAGCTGATCGATCAATTTGATACTCTACACAGTTTGCACAGCTTTCCCCATGAGTCATGATTCCCGTGTTGCTTCACACTTCCGGGGTGTAGAGTCAAGCTCTCACTACAAGGCCTTTACAAAGCTCCCACCGACTTGTAGGCATTCACTAAGGTTTCACCGCTAACAGTGATTCCATCACTACAAAAGCCTCATCTTATGCTACTCAACTGTCCACTGGTGCCCACAGAGTTAGAGGGGTGGCTAATTAGTTGGTTAGGCCATACCCATATAAGTCTCATAGTTATGTGGTTTAACTTGGTTACGGGATTCAAAAACTGGTCCTTAGGACCCCACACAGGAACAACCACAAACCAACTATGCATTACCCGCGCACGTGTATTCCTGCACCATCATCACACAATCATCCTATTAGGATCCCTATATCATGTTGCTACAAAATTACCAGACCCGATTCTTGTTGCATAAACATTAGTCACTTTTAACATTTATGCCAACTATGACAGCAACTAGCACATCTGCCCTTCATAACCCAAGACTCATCAACGGCGACAAGGATAATCATACAAAAGCTAGTAAACCATAACATGGGATTTCAATTTAGACAAGCATGCAATGAAGGATAAATAACTATCTATAAGTCCTAAAATAGGAGCAAGATGTTCAAGGACACTTGCCTTCAGCTGAGGGTTGCTCGAAATCTTCAAAAGCTTGATCTTGCAGGTTCACGAACTGATCACCTCCTAATCGACACACCAGAAAGCATACAAAGGAAACCACTAAGAACAATACATCAAAAAGTACTAAAACTAGGTAAAAAACCCACAAAAGGATTATACACATCTCTACTAGAATTTTAGCATGAAAATCATCCAAATCAGAGCTACGAGCAAAAAGTTATAAGTTTTTGAGGTTCTAGAGGCTTTACTTCAAATTTTACTTAATTCTAGAGAATAAACTGATTAAATTTTATACTTAAAATCTTGATTATTTTGCATGATGATTCCATAAAGCAATTAAGGAATTATTTTCTTATTGAAAAAGAGGAAAAAGGAAGGTGGACCAGGACCACAGCTTGTGAACCGAAGGGGGGAGGGTCTCGGTCTACCGGTCCACTGTGGACCACAGTGGCCGGAGAGGCTCTGCATGGCAGCGGGCGACTGAAGAGGCAGCCAGAATGACGCTCCAGTGGCCGGGCTTCATTGACGAGCAGCAGAACACGAAGAGGAGGTGACAGTGATGTCACCCTGAGCAAAAATGGCACCGAAGAGGTGCGAGGACAGCCTCCAACGGCAGGAAGAGATCAACGAACGGTGCAAAAGAACCCACGAGCACCTGCGCACATGGTGCGGGGGGTCAAATTGGTCAATGAGAGCTCAACGGCGGGGAAGTAAAGCGGCGGAGCAACTCACCGGAGTTGTGGAAGAATGCGGTGCCAACGATGAATTCGAGTGGGAAAAGTGGCAAGAGCAGGTGGATAGTGTGCAGAACATCGCTAAGAAGGTGAAGGGCGGCTTATATACGCGAGAGGGAGAGCGAATTGGCTGGGGCTTGAAGAAATGGCCGATAGCTTCAATGGCCATAAAGGCGGTGGTTTCCGCTTTGAATGAGCAATAGAGGGGGAGAAAGAAGGGGGAAATGGGCAGGAGCACTTGGTTGAGGGTTAAGGCATTGACAGCGGCCATTTTGAGGAGAGGAGAGGGCGCTGGGAGGTGTGGGGGTGACAGAGGGGATTGAGCCAGGCGGGAAGGTAGAAGGAGGAGAGCCAGCTCGGGCGGGGTGGCTCGGCGGCTCTAGCCAGGCCCACGCAATAGAGAGAGGACCAGGAGGGAGTCGTCTCGGGCGCTGGGTCAGGACGGCTCGACCCGAGAGAGGAGGAGGGGGAGGGAAGGCCGCAATGGCTCGGCCCACGCGGGGGAGAGAGGGGAAGGGCGACCTAGAGAAGAGAGAGGGAGGGAGGGGTTGGGCCGGGTTAGGAGAAGAATTGGCTTGAGAAGGAAAAAGGGAATTTTGAAATTGATTTTCTTTTTTATTTTAATCTGATTTTTGTAAAGGATTTTTTTAATGAGTGCCATCTAGCGAAATTTTGCAAACCTTTTCCACACATAAAAACCTATTGCAACTACGTTATCATGAATGCGTCAAACTCAAATATATAACCTATGGAAAATTAATTTAGAAATTAATTTCCTTCTAAATTGAACTAAATCTACAGCTCATATTCAATTCTAGCAAAATTTTAAACTGTTACAAAAATTGAAAATTTAGGGTGTTACACGGTCCGACAGCTAGAGCCCCCTCAGTATAAATTTTAGACCAACCGCCGTTCTCGTGGTCCAACCATGCTGTGGTCTGTGCGTTGGCTCATGTGAAGATCCAATGGTTGTCTTTTCATTCCGTTGATGAATTTCGATGAGGTTCGTTTCCATTTATGGAAAAGCCTTTCCCATTTCCATTAGATGAGATTCTTTTTTTGGGGGGGGGGGGGGGGTTGTCACATCCCCAAAATGCTAATTGCATAATTAAGCGTGCATAGGTATCATGGTGCTTTAAAATTGTGTTTTAAGTGTTCAAAACGTTTTGGAAATGTATCTCTTTAGCTTATACGTGTTCCATCATATATGTTGGGTCTTCCTAACCAATCCAAAACCCTTTGGGAAGTAATTGGGAAAAGACCCCCTGGCAGTCCAACCATGCCACCATCGGTCTAACCGCTAGAGGCGAGCAGAGCCACGTTGGCCTCTATCCCAGGGCAGTCTGATCGCCTAAGCTTGCGGTCTGACCGCCACTGTCTAGAACCACCACTTAAGTCATCGGCCAACACTCTTACACTCTCACTCTCACTCATTCTTACCCCCCACGCCAAGAGAAAGGGAGGGACCACCTCGACATTCATGACGATCGAAGATCAATGGAGGGAACTTCCTCAAGCTCCCCGAAGGCTTCCTCGAGCTCGTCCCCTTCATCCTCATCATCGGAAGAGTTCCTATGCGCGTTCATCCACCTTAAGCCCCTACACCACTGTAGGATCAAGGATACCGACTAGAGGGGGGTGAATAGGCGGTTTTAAAAACTAATTGCTAAGCAATCAAAAAAAGTTGCAGAAACAAACTAAGCATCACTAGAGCAATATGAAAGACAACTAAGAGCTATGTTGAGGTTTAAAAACCTAGGGTGATATGCAACAATTTATAATCTAGGAAGATAAATTGTTTGATGTAAATTGCATGAAAGTAAATTGCTCAACAATAATGTAAATAGCTGAAAGATAACATAAGAGATTTTTTCCGTGGTATCGGTGATTTGCCGATCACCCCTAATCCATGTTGAGGTGAGTTCGAGCTTCAATCTGCTTCTCTATCAAGTATTCAATTCTCACATGAGAAAGGGCTCATACCGAGCAACTTGACCTTAAGCCGGAATTGAACAAGAACTATTCAATACCTCGATTCTACTAGCTAAGCACTTTTCCGCTCCGGCAAGGCATGGTCAAGCCTCTCACAATCACCACCATGGCTCCTTCACAATATTCCTTGAAGGGCTCGACGGTGCCACAACCTCCAAGCCGTCTAGCAGATGGCAACCTCCAAGAGTAATAAGCCGATGATGCTTGCTTGAAGGATCACTAGTGCCTAATTGCTCAAACTCTTGCAATTATGCACTAGATGCTCTCAACCTCTCAAAGATGCAATCACTAAGCCAAGAGAAAGAGAGGAGAAGGGCAAGAGCTCAAAGTGTTGTATTTAAGTGCTAGAGTATAAAAGCAAACTCATGGAACTAGCCAAGCCCTTATTTATAGCCCTCAACCCAGAATTTGACTGTTATTATGGTTCTAACACTTCTGGGCAAGTGGTGGTCAGACCGCAGCACAAATGGCGGTCGGACCGCCCCCATACAATGGCTACAGACAACCGTCGAATTTACTTCGGACACAAGCTGGTGGTCAGACCGTCAACCTTCTCGATTGGACCACCAACCCCAAAACCTTCTGTTCGCGCACAGTTGGACCAGCAAGACACGGGCGGTCAGACTGTCACAACCTTGGCAATCAAACCGGCAGACCCCGGGGTCAGACCGCCCACCGAGCAGAAACATTCCAGAGCCTCTATTCCTCGGCGGTTAGACTGTGCGACAAATCGGTCAGACCGGGCATGAGGTTCGAACAAAATCCACCGAAGCTATACAGTGGTCAGACTACCCGAAGGGTCAGTCAGATCGCCACTCTCGAGATAGAACAGGACTGCCCTGACTCATATACAACGGTCAGACCGCCTCATAGGCCGGTCAGACAGCCAACACTCAGAAACTCCCAAAGGTAGTCTTTTCTTCGGATTCTCTCAAACTATATTTTTCAACTCTATATGAAATGCTAGTTTGAGCAAATTTGGCACTATAGGAGCCTTAAGTAAACACACATCAACCCCTGTTAATAGTACGGCATTTATCCTATAAATTTGGTCAGTTTTCTTCTCTAAACTCCTTTGACCGGCAAAATAAAATGCCCTATAATATACCTTTGCCTTGAGCTAGCCTTTTTCATGCTTTCCACTCATACATCTTCTAGCTCCGTAACATATTTGTAACTAACCTTTTCATAACTCAACCAAATAAGTTAGTCCACAAAAATATATTGTCATTAATTACCAAAAGACGAATTAGGGGACTAGATGCTTTCAACCACCCTGGAGCCCAATCTCCAAATTGGAGCTTCACCGGAGTGAACCCCTCCAATAGAAAGCATCTCTACACTAAGTTGAGACATCACCTACCATTTCCCCGCCATTCACAAGCTCTAATCGGTCCCCATTCCATTTATACCCGAGTTCAACCCTAGCCTAGAGCTTCCCCATAGGGTATTTTGAGTTTAGCTCGGTGAATGTTGTCCAAATCACTTTAGAAGCACTCTACTAGTCCTAGAGTGTTTCAGTACCCTTCACGGTCGATGGCATCACCAAAACCTTCATCGGCAGCCTTCGAATGGTGCTACCAGTAGAGTCTCATAATCTTACCGCCACTAGGATCGATCTGACCACCAGGCAATGGTTTGACCGTTGAAATACCATCGGTCTGACCACCAGAGGCCAAAACCTTCTGCAAGCCAGCGGTTTGGCTGCTGCTTCAACACTGGTCTGCCAGCCAGCCACTTAAAGATATATACACTTAGGTTGTCTTATCCGGGTTTCAAACTTTGATACCTAATCCTTTGGCAGTCTTATGCAAACATTTTTGAAACACGATACTCTATCAATGTTTAAGCATGCATCATATGCATACTTTCCCATCGCTTGATTATTTATGCAATCCATTCTTGATTCATTTAGATAGCATTACGCCGGCGATCCAAGTGAGTGAAGATGACGCTAATCTACTAGAGTTCTGTAAGTGTTACGCTGGGAGTATCAGGCAACCACCAGAGTAGCAAGTCAAATATCTAAGCATATTGCACTCTCTAGTTTGAAGTGAATGGAGTCTAAACTGATAAGTTGTCGCTTATGTATGTTTGCATGTTTAGCAATGTCGATGTCTGGTTTATATGGGTAGAACCTATATTTATTTGCATTACCTCTGTCTTGAGTTGTTGATTATCCATATCCTTGTAGCTTTGATAACATTATTGATGTCTAACTTACGAGTTATTCGAAATGCTTAGCAATGCTTAGGTCCTCGGTAGAAAATGAGCAATAGTTCAACCATTGTTCGCGAGCTTAGGGCTTACTTATTGTTTACAAAATACAATGGCAACGAGGTGGGTTGTACGAGGCGAGATGTGGGCGATGCTAGGGGTGCGTCGGAAGAGGAGCCAGAGGCCATAGACTACTTGCATCATTTAAGCACCGTCCGTCGGTGCTATTGGCTTTAGCACTTTTCGTACAACCACATATTTGGATAATGGATGAATAAGCTAGTTTCATACGTAGTGCTGACGCTTGCCTTGCGGCCCTATGACGCGTAAGAAAAATAAATGAGAAGCAAGGTGGCAGAGAGCCGGAGGTGTTCGAGACACGCTCGCGATGCCATAGGGGCATGTGCAAGTGGGTAGTTCCAAGTATGAGAAAGGTTGTCTTGGGGCAAATGATAGAACCAGGTCGTGTGGGTAACGTTGTACCCCTGCAGGGTGTAAAAATAATTCGAATTACCATGCTCTCGGTCATGAGCATGCTTCTATCCATCCGCATCGGTCGCACAGTTTCTGGAATTAGGGGTGTTTGGTAGGGTTTCTTTGGCATGGTTGATGATGGTTTTGGTTCACATGAGATGGATCTATTTACATTTATGTGCAAGTAGTTGGTTACATTATGTGAAAAAAGTCATTAGTGACAAGTGATAACAGACATTAGTGATGGGTCTTGTACCCGTCACTCTTATCGCGTCACTAATAATAAGTTATTAGTGACGGGTAATGACCCGTCACTATTGAGGTCATTAGTGATGGGTCATAATCGTGACCCATCACTATTAACTGAACATTAGTGACGGGTTGTAATCTTGACCCGTCACTAATGATCGATGAATATTTTTCATTTTTTTTACACAAAAAGTCAAAAATATATTTTTTCACTCGAGCCATCCCATATGCCTCACAAGCCACCTTTTTTCACATTGTTTTCAAGTTTACGTTCCATGGGAATCGAACCCGCGACCTCCTCCTCGCGTGTGTAGCCATCTTATCATCTCTATTATCACGTAGTTATGATAGAAATCGGACATATTTTCCTTTTAACCTTTTTTGCCAAAGGTAATTAGTAATGCGTCATAACCATGACCCGTCACTAATGACTAATTTGGCCAAATTTCGTATTCTAGTGCTACTGAGGTGAGAAAAAATAAGAGAAAAATATAATAAAAATAAAAAATATTTGCGAATACCATCATTAGTGACTGGAGTTGGTCATTAGTAATGGCTTACAAGTTGATCTGTCACTAATGACTGGTATAGAACGGTCCATCACTAATGACCTAGTCATTAGTGACGGGTCACAATTTGACCCATCACTAATGACTGGTCTAGGATGACCCGTCACTAATGACCTTATCATTAGTGATGGATCACAACTTAACCATCACTAATGATTGGCTTAGGATGACCCATCACTATTATCATCAATGACGGGTCATGTTATGACCTGTCACTAATGACTATTTATTAGTGACAGATCTATATCTGATCCCGATCAAAAGACACATCAGTGACGTGTCCTTATTGGACCCGTCACTAATAGGACATTAGTGATGTGTGTTGAAAAGCCATCACTAATGTGGTGCCGCCTTTGCTGGTTTCTTACGTAGTGTTATGGGGTAGAAGGATATTTTTGGTTAAGTATAGGTGCTCACACATAGGTGGTAAGGTTTTTTATGCATAGGAGTTTACTTAACCTTGTGGCATACTCCTTGCTAATGACTTAAATGCATTATCCTTGTAGTCAGGTTATTATATGTACCCATTATAGATTAAGTCTTGCGAATACCTTTGTACTCACGCTACTCTTTCAGGTTCTGCTGATGAAGAGCTCATGTTTGGCTACTTCATACCTGTCAATGTAGGTGGCGGGATGTGGCGAGGTTTTTGGGTGGAGCCTAAGGGCATATAGCTTCATCTAGATTTTGGTGTTGTTAGGTGTTAATCTTTCGTTGCGTAGTTTCTAGCTTTGTTAGGAGGTAATCTGCTCTTTATCCTTCTAGCTTCCTTTTGATGTAAATTGTTGTAAGTGGTTGAATACTTAAGAACTTGTAATATAATTTAATTACTCGCTTTTTCTTAAGCTTTGTTGTGATGCTATATGTTGGAAAGGTATGTGTTCCGATCTTGAGCACAAAACACGTGCTAGGACTACCGAGATGATATTCCGGTTAATCATCATGGTCACGATTAAGCAAATGATCATCCTAATGAATAATTGGAATACTATTTGGTCGGTTCCTGACAGCATGGTTGCCAACATACCTACTCCGATCATCAATGAGGAGCAGAATGTAGCGGCGGCGATCATCGATGAGGAGCAGAATGTAGCGGCGACCGCCAGGAGTCATGGGTGAAATTGGTCCACATGGATCCCCATGGAGAAGGTCTATTAGGCCATCTGCACTGTAGCACGCCTGCACGAGAAATAGAGCTCAACATTGCTTGGTGATGATGCAGTTCTCACATATCTATGACACATGATCGACTTGAGGTAGACCGCACACCATCCCATGGCACCCCCGCTTGAAGAGGGCATTGAAGTGCAGATGCCTGAATCCCTCATGCCATAGCCACGCTTGATCATTGCTGCGCGCGGAGAGTCACACTGGACAGACAATGGTGACCCGCAATGTGTACAGTCGATTTGCAGATCGCTGTACACTAGCGATGAGGCGTCGCTTCTGGTCACGAACAAGCGGAACTCCACCATCAATGAGGACTTGACACCCTCCTTCCTCCAGCTGATTGAGGCTCACTATATTATTGGTGAGCTTCGGGATGTAATACACCCCCATGAGGGTGTGGTGTTCTCCGCCCTTTCCATCAAAGAGGATGACTCCACACCCTTCAATGTCGACCATTGAGCCATCATTGAACGTGTCTGTCCAGCGAACTCCCACGTCCAGCTCGGAGAAGGCATGCCACGCTCCCATCATATGGTTCGTCACACTCGTGTCGAGGTACCAGACGGCTATGTCGCGCTTCTCCTCACCGTTTAGGTGTGCAAACACCTTGGCCTCCACCAGCTTGAGTGAGGTTCGCATCGGTGATGACATGGACTGACACACAGTTGACGATGACCAGGGCTGCCTTTGCTAGCAGGAGTGCCGGCTCCACGTCATCACCTTGCACGAGGTGAGTTTCTCCCTTCTCAGGCTTGCTCCGACAATCTCTTGCCTAATGGCCAATCTTCCTGCAGTTGCGACACTTGTCTTTCGAAGTGTCCCGCGCAATGCTAGTGGTCAAGTTGGAGTCGCTTTGCTCCAAAGAGGCTTTCGGTGCTTTTCCGCCTGATGTTCCTTCTCCCTGCTGTTGTTCCTGCATCCACGTGACCCACTCCTCTTTTGTGAGTAGAAGCTTGTCGTTGGAGTTGGTGCCATCAAATGGCAGTCGATCAAACCGATCCTCGGCAGCCTTCAACTGGCCGATGAACTCCTCCATTGTCAACTCTGACAGATCAAGTAAAGTCTCAATTGATAATGCGAGTTGGGAGAACCTGGACGACACAATGCATAGATACTTTTCGATGACTTTGTGTTGTGGCTCCGGATCTCCCCGAATCTCCAACTGGTTGATGACGCTAGCGAGTCGCATGGCAAAATCATCGATGGATTCGCCATCACAGAATGCTATGCTCTCAAACTCCTTGCGGAGCTTCTAAGCACTCGCCTTGCGCACTTCGTCCGAGCCGATGCGCATGGTCTTGACTGTGTCCCAAGCTTCCTTCACAATCCTCTTCACGGCAAGCACTGAAATAAACTCCTGCAGAACCACACGGAGAATT
The DNA here is from genome assembly GCF_958298935.1 of Phragmites australis. Lineage (NCBI taxonomy): Eukaryota > Viridiplantae > Streptophyta > Magnoliopsida > Poales > Poaceae > Phragmites > Phragmites australis. The sequence goes on along the minus strand of NC_084924.1, from coordinate 34,928,186 downwards.
GCTTCAAGCGCCATGCAATCCTCCTGCACCGCACTTAGTCGTACTCCACTGCATCCCACAAGCCACGTGCCTAGAGCATGACTTTTATCATCAATGCATAGTCATCGTAGTTCGTCTTTGTGAGGAGTGGATACGACAAACCCGCCGACTTCCTTGACAACGCGCTGGACGGCGACCTCCTACCCTCCGCCATCGAGTTGTCATGGCCAGCGCGGGGACGAAGATTGTGGGTGTTGTCGGCGCGGAGGAGTGCAGGACCCAGCACCTACCGGAGCCCACGAGAGGACATCTCGTCGCTTGGGTTGTAGATGGACAAGCTCCGAGACCAATTGTTGGAAATCTCTCAGACCCCGTCACGGGTGTCTCTGCTAACGTTCTGACGAATCTGGGTGTGCTACAATAACTGACAAAATTGAAACAAGAACACAAGATTCGGAGATCGATTTTGCGCTGCTTGAAGCTGCAGCCTTTTCGGGGTTTTCTCCATCTATTTATTGACTGAATACACTACTAAATGGCCGTCATTCGCACCACGACCGAGCAAGATGTGTGACATCCCCCACGCCCTTTTCTGCCACGCCCTTTTCTGACTGGTGACTGAACCTGAAGTCTTGGCATGAACTCGCATGCCTCAGTCCACTACGACGCGCACGATCAGGAAACAATTTGATCGATCAAAATGGAACAGCGACACCAAGCTAAAACATAAGTACAAGTTTACTAACAATCCAAATCGAAGTTTGTTAAGGCATCACGTCATGCTCGGCCTAACAAAACCCAACTGATTGTTGAACTTATTGAATCGTGGACAAAATAAGCTTGCGATTAAGAAGAAATGGGACGGGTACGTAGTAGCCTCTTCAATTTATGCATGCAATAGATATATGCATGGCTTGAACTCTCTGAACTGAATCACCTCGGGTAGTACGTGCTTCTCTTAAGTCTGGGCAATAAGCGTATTAACTGAAAGAGCTTTCTTAGAGCTTCCATTCTTGTATAAAACCATGCATATATGAACAGGCCACCATATACGATAATGTCTCGCCATTCAAAGCAGGAGACGATCTTGAGCTTTTTTAACCTCGCATCGTATGCATGCAGCTGGCTGGCCGGGGGCAGAAGCAGAAACTACCTCGCAGGTGCCTGCGTGCTTAACGAACAAATGATATAATATGTGGCAACCTAAGAACTAAGAAGATGGAGACGCAATCTTGGACCCGGCCGGAATAAATTTGTTATGTGCGTGCGTTGCTTCTGACTGATTGGATAGATCGCTTCCAACGGCTGGATCTGGACGGATCGGCCGGTCGATCAATGCATGCATCGTCAGAAATGCGCGCGCCGGGCCAATGCATTTACATGTGACCTTTGACCTAGCTAGCTAACATAAATAATGGGAGATAGGACTGAGTAACTTACTATGATGATACTGGATGTTTTGGGTATATCATAGTCTTTGATGTGTATATTTGATTATTATTTTAATTAGAATATATTTATACAATTCAATAAATTTCATGTTTTGAAACTAAATATTTCAAAAACTATTGATGGTCAACATTTTAAAAGTTTGATAGGATCTTGTTCAAAATATTATGTATTTGTGACCGAAGGAATTACTTATGAAACAAAGGACGTGAATATATGTAATACTTGTCATCATTAATTTAGCATCATGAAGGACTAAGTGTATGCATTAATTTAGAAACATGCAACACCACAGTACAACACCGGTGGTTCAAAATCGCTAATAGTGATAGGTTTTGAACCGTCACTGATTACTCCGTATTGAAAATTAGCATTAGTGTTGGTTCGTGGATACAACCAGCACTGAAGCGTATTCCAGGGCTAAAAAAAAGTGGCACCCGATGCATCGACCTCGCCCACGATTTCATATCATTCACTGCTATATTTTCACACAAGATGAAACATTCACATCATCATAAATGAAATTGCAAGAAGAAACAAGGGGCCCTTATTGCAAAACAAACACACATCACAAACAAGATCATTCCCATGATCATATTTCCTGATGATTCCATGATTTTACACCACAACACGAACATAATTCAATTCATTGTTGTTCTTTTACACAAGATTAATTTGCTCCTATCCAAAAAATTGCAACACTTGCAAGAAGGACACAAAAACAGAGAGAAAGAACAATCAGAGAGCTTTGTCACTCGTCACTCGCTCTGCAGGAATCATCCTTCATGCACACACAAGAACAATCATAGAGCTTTTTCACTAATGGCCTTGCGCTTCTGCTTCATGCACTTATCACTCGCTCTGCAGGAATCATCGCACAGAACTTGACTGATCAGAGACGAGAAATAACCACATGAGAGGGAAGGGGAGAGATTCGAGGGAGAAGATAAGCAACAGTGCATTTACCTGCTGTGGAGCTCGCTGTGGCTTTGACCATGGCTCGAGGAGGGGGGAGGCTGGGTCGAGTATGACGATGGGGATGGCGAGGTCGGCGACCGCTATGGACACGTAGTCGAGCTCGAAGTCACCATCAATGATGGGGATATGGATGGCCTCGATCTTGTGGTGGTCGTCCAGCTCCTCCGGCAGTGAGACACGTCATCTGCAAGCTGACAATGATGAACTTGTGGATCCGTATGCGGGGGAAGCGCTTGTACGAAGCGTTGGTGGCCTGGAGGAGGAGCACGACACAAATCCGGCCAACTTCTCCATGAATCCGCCGCCTTCTCCATGAATCCCACCGCCTTCTCAGCATATCCCGCCGCCTTCTCCGTAAATCCGGTGCCTTCTCCACCGGAGGATGGGGAGCAACGGCAGCAGCGGTGCATCGGAGGCCAGCAGCCGCGGCAATAGAGAGCGAAGGAGCAGAGAGCGAGAGAGCAGAGAGCCAAAGCACCGGACGTGAGGAGATAAGGGAGTGGGAGAGCCGACGCAAAGAAATAAGGGAGAGAGAGAGAGAGAGAGAGAGAGAGAGAGAGAGAGAGAGAGAGAGAGAGAGAGAGAGAGAGCCCGACGGGAGAGAGATCGAGCCAAAATCTGATTTGATTACAAATTCAGGTCCGGACAGGCATCAGTGACGGTTGTAGAGGGAACTGGCACTGAAAAAGCAATATCAGTGCCAGTTTGTGGTTAGAACCAGCACTGATGTATCATTTTCAGTTCCAGCCATGAACCGACACTGATAGTCCTTTTTAGTGCCAGTTCTTGGTGGCTCACTCATATTTCATATGCATGAGACTAAGAACCGATATTGATATATCTTCAGTCGTGGTTTTTGTTGAACCGACACTGACAGGACGCTACTTTTGACTAGTTCTATAAGTAGTGGAAGGACTAAGTGTATGCATGGTGGTGAAATTGCCACATGTACTTAGATGTTGTTTGGTTCTCACTCTTAGGAAGCCAAACTAAAATTTGGTCATGCCAAAACTAAGATCAGATCAAAATTTGACTATGTTAAATAGTGTTTAGTTTGAGGTCAAACTAAAATTTTAGATGGCTAAAAGTCGAAACAACGATTTTGAACGATAAAATCTTGTCTAGCTTTGTTATAGGAAAATTTTGGTTAGCCAAATTTTCCAAGGTGAACCTTGAACCAAACAAAAGCCAGATTTCTTAGGCATCACCAAATTTTGACTTTACTTCTTAAACACAATAACCAAACAACCCCTTAGTACTAGGTAGCGATAATAAATTTAACTTGAGGTTGACATGTTGAATTAATTAATCTTTAACTCAGTTATTTAGATCAAAGCACATGTATGCTCTTCAAATACAGTAGCATGACCTCAGCATGCAACCAGTCAGCCAATCAGGTGGTCGCTTCAATTTGCAGCAATTGCCTTCGGACGGAAGCAAGAAACTCATCCTACGTACGTATACGCATGGCTGCATTTCAGTTCAGGGGGAAAATCGCACCACATGCATGCGTACGTACGTGCGTTTAAGTTTCTATGTGAACATACGCTGATGCGGACACGCAGTGACACGTACGTCGTCGATCGCTTCATCGGGCGATCGATGTCGCCACGTCCAGTGGAGGACGATTTCTCCCGTGGAGTCGTACGTGGACCGGAAGAATGGCGACTCTTGTAGGCCGACTCTAATGCGACTGAGGCTGACAATAGGTCCGGTCGTGTTCGGATTGAGTAAAATCATGTCTGATTCGAAATCCGTCAGCCATAACTTAATCTAAACCTAAATGCCTAAACATGCTAAAATCAAAACTTGAACTCGAACGCCGTCGAGCGCCCATTAGATTTCGGACGCCCATCCGATGGGCGGGGCAGGGTGACAAGGCGGTTGAGGTGGCTAGGCAGGGCGGCGCCGAGGTGGGGGTAGACCGGGGTGGGGCGGCGCCAGGGAGGGGCTAGGCCGGGGTGGGGCGGCGACATAGCGACGGCAGCGGGTGGGCCGACACATGGGAGGGGGAGGCTCGGGTGGGGCAGTGTTGTAGAGGGGGCCGGCCAGGGCAAGGCAGCAACAAAGCGGCGGCAGTGGGCTGGCATGACCAGGCAAGGTAGGGCGACGCTAGGGAGGGGGCATGCTAGGGTGGGCGATGCTGGGGAGGGGGCAAATTGGGGTGGGGCGACGATAGAGGGCAAATGTGGTTGGGCAAGGCGATGACAGTCGATAGGGCAGAGCGGCGCCGGTGCGGGGCGACGACAACCGACAGGGTGGGGTCGCCGACGATAGGTGTGTGAGTGCCTTTTTTAGATGTGGGTGCGTGAGTGTCTGTGACATAGTGATATGGGCTACTGGGTTGCAATATTGGACTAGGTTGCATCTGTCGGTGACCCGTGAGTACCCACGGACGAAATTCAAAACCCGAATCCGATCCGATTTGATTCGGGTACCCGAAACCCATCAAATCCGAAACCTGCGAGTACCCGAAACCCACGGATCTGCGGCATGGATGAATGGATCATCCGACCTTATGCTGCAAAAAATGTAATAAAACGGGCCCATCCATGCATGTCAAAATCTCCTGTGTCCTTTCTTCCAGGAACCTTCTCTCTCTATCTCTCACCAACTTTCTCGAGCCAAGCTAAGCTAAGCTAAGCATGCAGCGATAACAGGCAAGAAACCGTCACACCTGTGACCGTACTACCACCAACAAAATTAATCAAAACCCCATGTGCCCCAATTCCCTCCCCCCAAAAAAAAACTAGCATTTCGCAGACTCCGGGAACCTGCAGGGACCAATCCGTCGCCATGAAGCACTAATCTCACGAGCGAAGCTATCGCCACCACCCTAACAATCTTGCGGCGCCACGCCCTATATAAGGCGCGGACGAACGCCCCCACCTCCGGCCTCTCAAGCTGATCGATCGAGTCTTATTCGAACCAACTCAGCTGCTGCTGCTTCGGTTGATTTGCTGTGAACGCACGTACGCCCACGTAGGCGAGAGAGAGAGAGAGTTGAATGGACAGCAAGCGGAGCGTGCAGCACGGGCACCACCACCACAACGGCGTCTCCAAGCCGCCGGTGCACCACCACCACCACGGCGGCGGAGGGAGGCGGGGCTGGAGGCCGCAGGGAGGCGGCGGGGGGAGGGGGATCAAGGTGGTGTACATCTCCAGCCCCATGAAGATCACCGCCAGCGCCGAGGAGTTCCGCGCCGTCGTGCAGGAGCTCACCGGCCGCGACTCCAACGTCGCCGACCACGACCTCGCCACCGACCACGAGGGCGTGCCGTCCTCATCGTCTACCTCCTCCTCCTCGTCCTACTCATCCTCGTTCGGGCGCGTCTCCCCGACCGCGGCTGTTGCAGCAGGCGTGCGCGCTCTGTTGCCGACTATGGCGACGGCGAACGCCGGCCCGGGAAGGGCGGCCGAGTACGCCGGCGGCGTGGCCCCGCCGCCGGCGTTCCAGGGCATGTACGATGAAACGGCCGGGACCTTGCTTTACGGGCAGGACTACTGGTAGGAACGCGATTTCCACCTTTGCGATTGATTTCAAATGCCATGCCTATGAATATATGTTGAGGCACAGTCTAGCTACAGGCTACAGCGTGTATTTCCATAAGGTTTCTGCGTGCGTGCATGCTTTTTGTTCTTGGGTTCGTCCATCGATTGATCGATCACATCTTGTACTTGCTATGAACAATATGTTAATGCTGATGTGTCTATACATGTTTTTTCCTTTTTCAAGTTCGATCTTTCTCTTATCTTCACTCAGGCATCCGCTTGTGAATCATTGGATATGAACGAGAGTGGACAGCCAACCTTGATTGTTTGTATTCATTTCATGTGATTATATAGAGTAAATACAAGCACAACTGCCTTCCTAAGCTAACGGGCACGATCCTGAAGACTAGGACGTGCGAAGATATTCACCGGTATATACGCCTTTCGCTAACACCCCGCCGCAGTCACAGCGTCGCCGGAGGAGATGCAGAGGCTAGACCTGAAGTCTTGAAACGTTGAGGAAGGCAAACCCTTCGTCATTATATCTGCGAACTGCTGGCTTGTAGGAACATGTTGCACTCGTACTTCACCGATGGCGACCTTCTCACGAACGAAATGGATGTCAAGTTCAATATGCTTTGTCCGGCGGTGATGAACCGGATTGGCAGCCATGTAAACAGATGAGACGTTGTCGCAGAACACCATGGTTGCTTTGCTGATGTCGACATGAAGTTCAGAGAGCAGTTGCTTCAACCACGTGCATTCCGCAACCGCGTTGGCGACGGCCCTATACTCGGCCTCCGCGTTGGACCGCGATACGGTAGCTTGCCGCTTCGAGGACCATGACACAAGGGCTTCGCCGAGATACACGCAGTACCCGGACGTAGAATGCCGTGTGTCCGGGCACCCAGCCCAGTCGGCGTCGGAATAGGCGACGATGTCTAGGGTTGGTGAACGGCGAAGATGTAGGCCGAGGTCGGTTGTTCCCTTGACGTAGTGCAGCACACGTTTGATAAGAGTCATATGTCCGTCGCGCGGGTCGTGCATGTGCAAGCACACTTGTTGGACGGCATAGGCTAAATCTAGTCGTGTGATAGTGAGATATTGCAATGCGCCTGCTATGCTGCGATAGAACGAGGGATCAGTGACCTTGTTACCACAGGAGCTTGATGTTTTTGGCTTGACGTCGATTGGCGTAGATATGGGTCGATAGCTTGTCATCCCGGCTCTGTCGAGGAGTTCTTCTGCATACTTGGATTGGGAGAGAAAGAAACCAGTGTCGGATCGGGTCACTTCTACACCGAGGAAGAAGTGAAGGTCTCCTATGTCCTTGATTGCAAATTCGCCATGTAGCCGCCGAATGATTTGCTGAAGTAGGAGTGTGGACGACGCGGTCAGGATCATGTCATCTACATAGAGTAGAAGCATGGCCATGTCCGAGCCCCGTCGTAGTACGAACAAGGACGTATCCGAGCGCGTTGGCGTGAACCCGAGAGCGGTGATGAAGCTGGCGAAGCGGAGGTACCATGCCCGTGGCGCCTGCTTGAGGCCGTAGAGGCTCTTGGACAGCAGACATACAACGTTGGGGTCGGCTGGGTCGGGGAACCCTGCCGGTTGCTGACAGTAGACGCGTTCTGCAAGCCGGCCGTGTAAGAAGGCGTTGGAGACGTCGAGCTGTCGTGCAGGCCACTGGCGAGAGGCGATGATGGTGAGAATGGTTCGGATCGTCGCGGGTTTAACGACAGGGGAGAAAGTTTCCCCGAAGTCCACCCCAGGGCGTTGCGAGAACCCTCTCACAACCCATCGCGCCTTGTATCGGTCGAGGCTACCATTGGGCTTCAATTTGTGGCGGAAGATCCACTTCCCAGAGACAACATGGACGCCCTGGGGACGAGGAACTAGAGTCCACGTATTGTTGGCTTGCAAAGCTGCGTATTCGGCCTCCATGGCCGCGTGCCAGTTTGGGTCACGCAGAGCAGCGCGAACCGATGATGGGAGCGGTGATATGGACTCCGTCGAGGTCACGTATGCATATCGAGGATTCGGTTTGAATACCCCCGACACGTGCACGAGTCATCATCGGATGTGAAGTCGTTGTGGTCGTAGGCGCTGTTGTTGAGGAAGCCATGAGATCGGGGAGTGCCGTTGTGGAGGAGGGATGCAATGGAGACGATGCGATCGCATGTGCTAAGGTTGTTACAGCCGAGTCTGGAGCCAAGGAGAACGTAGGAGATGAGGACATCGCGCGGACCGGGTCGCCCATGGGAGCTGTCGATTGGCCCGCCTACATAGATGGAGCAGGTGGGGGCGTTTGCTGCGGAGTCCTCGTGTGCACGTCAAGGCCGTCGGAACGTCCGGGAACCACTGTAGCGCGCATACCTGAATGTCCGATATTAGCGGCTGTCAACGGTGTGGAGTCCTGGATCATCGGAATGTGCTCGCCGTGTTGATGGGCACTGTTGGTACCGCGGCGCTGGCCAGGCACTGGTGGCATGGTGGGTACCTGTAAAGGTTGGGGTGCAGCTAACGGAGCAACATCAAAGGGTGCCGATGAGTAGTGAGTTGCTGTTGAGGGCGGTGCCTAGTGTTGAAGTTGGCGGAATGGAAAAGTATGTTCGTCAAAAACAACATGGCGGGAGGTGATTACTCGATGAGTTGCTACGTCATAACATCTATACCCTTTGTGATCAGATGAGTAGCCAAGGAAAACACAGGGTGTAGAGCGTGGAGCAAGTTTATGAGCATTGGTGGATGTTTGATTGAGATAACACAGACACCCGAAAACACGTAAATGACTATAGGTCGGAGATGTACCAAGCAGCATTTGGTGAGGAGTGAGCGAGCAAGTTGCGGTGCAAGGACGCCGATTGAGGAGATATGTTGCTGTCGCAAGGGCTTCGACCCAGAAACGTGAGGCCATGCCAGAATGGAACAACAATGTGCAGACATAGTTGTTGAGAGTTCGCAAGATTCGCTCGGCCTTCCCATTTTGCTGAGAGGTGTACGGGCACGACAAGCGTAGAGCAATGCCGTGTGTGGTGAAGAAGGAGCGAAGTGCTTGATTATCGAACTCACGGCCATTGTCTGTCTGGAAGGAGACAAGCGGACGCTGAAACTGAGTTTTCACGTATGAGAAAAATGCAAGTAAGGTTGGTAAGACGTCAGATTTATGGCGTAAAGGAAATGTCCACACTTAGTGACTATAATCATCCAAAAGAACTAAGTAAAATTGATATCCGGAGATACTAGCCACAGGTGAGGTCCATACATCTGAATGAATAACTTGAAAGGGAAAGAAAGTAACTGAAGTTGAAGAAGTAAAAGGTAGACGAGTGTGTTTGCCGAGCTGACATGCTTGGCAAACATGTGCTAACGATTTATTACAAGAAAAATCGAAAGAAGAGAGAGCTTTGGTGAGAGTGCTCCGGCCTGGGTGACCCAAGCGATGGTGCCAAAGATCAACGCTGGTGGTGGCCGTGAGCAAGTTCGGTGGTGAAGTTGGCCGAAAGGGGTAGAGATCTCCTGCAGAATCACATCACAGAATGATCTCCTTGCTGCGAAGATCCTTAATCGAGAAACCATATGGGTCAAATTCAACAGAGACTGAATTATCATGTGTTAAAGCACGAACGGAAACTAGATTTTTGATAAGAGTAGGAGAAACCAGGACATTATTAAGATGCAAGGATGAATTTGCTGTAGGAATAAAAGAGGTGCCCGTGTGAATGATGGGCAAAGAGGAGCCATTGCCAACCACAATACGGGAGGATATAGGAGAATTGTGGAAAGTGTGGAGAGTACCAGGGTTGGAGGACATATGCGAAGAGGCGCCGGTGTCGAGGAACTAGTCGTTGGAGCCGTGCTGTTGTGTGGAGGTGATGTTGTTCAGCGCGGCTACCAGAGCCGATTGATCCCAGACTCCAGTCTAAGGAGTCGACGGTAGCGTGGGCACTCCCTGAGATGCATCATGGGCATGTGCCGTGTACGCCTGTTGGGTTGGAGCTCCTGGACGAGGCCCAAGCAGACCGGCACCGGGGACGCGGAAGGGCATTGGCCAAGCCTGCACCATTCCTGTCCATGGATTGAAGCCGGCCTGCCACTGCGCCGGGGATGGAGCGGGGCCGCGTTGCTGTGGAGTGGTGATGCCAATAGAGTGTTGGTTCGGTTTGCCCTTCTTCTTCCCGTTTTTGGTGCGCCCAAAACCGGTAGCAAAGGCACCGTCCGAACCAGCAGCAGAACTGGATGAGGCAGAGCCACGACCAGCGTATAGCGCCTGAGCAGCAACCTGTTTCTCCTCTTGGGCTTTGTTGATTTCTTCGAGCAGTAGATGAGACCGAGCTCGAGAAAAAGAAGGGAGGGGATCGTGGGAGGTAATGGCAGATATCGCATGGCGATATTTGGGGTTGAGGCCACGGAGCATATTAATCACCTGGTTGTCCTCCTTGACTGGTTGCCCGACGTCGCGAAGCTGGTCGGCTAGAGTTTTGAGGCGGGTGCAATATTGCGTGATGGTCATGTCGTCTTGCTGCAGGGTCCGAAACTCCGCCTCGAGGTAGATGGCGCGGGTGAGCCTGTTGTCGCGAAAGACGCCTTCGATGGCGTTCCATACAGTGAAGGCGTCGTCGTCGGATTGCATGACTATCTTGAGCATGTCGTTGGAGATGGTGGTGTAGAACCAATTCACGATGCTTTGATCGAACATGACCCAGTCTGGGTCGTCGTGGAGGAGGGCGCCAGGAGCAGCGACATGATGATGAAGGCTGAATTTACCGAAAACGGTGTCGAAGAAGCGGCGCCATTGAGCGTAGTTGTTGTCGGCGAGATCCAGAGTGTGGGCACGTATGTTCACCATTTGGATCTGCGACGCCGAGACAGCAGGAGGAGGCGGACCACGAGCGGTGTGGCAAAGGAGAGCGGAGACAGCATCGTGGGAAGAGGACGGATCGGAGGAGGAAGAGGATAGGGAGACGTTGGAGTCAATGGGAGAGGTGGTGTCCATGGCAGCGGAATGCGGCGAGGATCGGGAAGCAAAAACGATTCTTGAACGATGAGTCCGTTTGGCCTCTGGATACCATGAACGAGAGTGGACAGCCAACCTTGATTGTTTGTATTCATTTCATGTGATTATATAGAGTAAATACAAGCACAACTGCCTTCCTAAGCTAACGGGCACGATCCTGAAGACTAGGACGTGCGAAGATATCCACCGGTATATACACCTTTCGCTAACAGGATATATATATGCGTGATGCCGAGTGCCATATATGGGTGTGTTCGGACAGTTCCATTTTAGGTTTTTTAGCTCTGCTTCAAAAATTCATAGTGAAGTAGATTTATTATGGAGCTAAAGCTGACAGTGATGGTATTTAGTTACAAGAATTGCTTCAGATCTATGAATGAGAGATTTTTGAGGAATTGACAATGGTACCTTTGTGATGTTACATTACAGTGATTTTTACACATAAACATTTATGATTATTTTGGAGCTGCGCCAATTATCCCTAAGGTGATCAGATTATATCCTACTCACTCATATTGTCACATTCTAATTTCTGTGAACATGGGTGCCCAGACCACCGCCTTGCTACCATAAACTGCAGCTAAGGCATTGAAAACTTCTGTCGTAGTGGAGTTTCACATGGAGTTTGATGCGAGAATAGTAGGTGTAACAATTTAGCATCACCGTCTCTTTGCCATTCTCATTCTCAGAGCCCTTCGGAAAGCACCATCTGTTCCAGTTTTTTCAGGAGATTTATCGGTGTAATAGGTAAGGAGTGTCCCATATGATGGGTCCCGCACCGTGAAGTGTTAGTGTGCAGCAGATATTGTCAAGACCACAACGTCCACACCGTGCGACCAGGGCGAAGCTCACGCGACCAGCCCCCTGGTCATGCAGCGAGGTCTTGCAACTAGCTCTCGCTGGTCGCAAAGCAGATATCCACCTATCCGGTCAAGTCTCATTTAATACTACCTACTCAAGTATTTTTTTTCTTCCCTAGGCACTTGCTTTCAGCGTGGCATGGTCGTGGGGCGGTGCGAAATTGCAGTGACCCGTCCTGTAGCATTTAATGTCACTGGATGGTCTGACAGATGAGAGTTACGGTGTTCGATGGTGGCATAGGACGCACAGGACGACCAGAGTAGGGCAGGCATGCCTATCTAACGTCATGATGTGCTAGGGGTAGTTGGCTCCGTTATAGGTAGGTTTTCCACAGGGTTTGGCACGATCCATTTGTTTGTGCATCTTTCCCCTGGTATTTAAACGGATCGAGATCGTGTTTGTAGGGAGAGAAAATGATATTCTGTAATAAATTCACTCATTTTGTAAGACAATACATATGACATAAGGCTATTATCCCACAGGAGGCCTGAATCTGGATAAACCTCAGTGTTCTTGAGTCCAGTTTGATATACGCATATAGGAAATATGTATCAATGCGCACATCATCCGGTATACCCCAGATTATTGTCAGGGCTCATCCCCTGACAGTTGGCACACCAAGCGCTTTGCCACCGAAAGGCTTGTAGAGCTAAGGGTTGTTCTAGGAACCATGAACCTAGCTAGCGAGCGACACGAAAAGCTGGGATACCCCTGGAAATAACGACCACCGCATGAGCGGTCCTTGAGTACAAAAAAGACCGCTCAGATAGTGCGTGGACGCTGATTCTAATGATTTTATTAAATATCCATAAGATCTGAAGATACCCCTCAATGGGTCGAACCGAACGGTCCAAAGAAGGGAGTGAGCTGCATACAGAAATGAGTGTGCACGGTCGCCAAGCTCCACCGTGGTTTGCTGAGTACCGTCAAAACCTACAGAGAATGCCAGAGCGAGGTCGAGGTTGGGAAAGTGATCATTGACGCAGGCAAGGGCAAGGCAGGCGTTAGAGACTCCGACCTCAAAGAGGTGATTGCCGATAGTCTCGCGAGGCCTCTGCTCAAGGTCACATGGCTCCTCAGATGCCACAAGAAACTAGTCGATATGACCAGTCACAGTATCCCCGAGGGTCGGGCGGACGTGGGTGCCAGCGGCCCAGAGCAGTGAGTCAAAGGGGGTGAACGTCTGACTATGGCAATCAAAGAAGTATGCCCGCTGCTAGTCGTTCTCCCTTGACGTCCGCTCCAAGTCCCTTTGAACTGCGAGTAGCTCCTCCTGATGAACTGGTCGTAAACAGGTCATAGAGCATGCAAGGATCAGCGGTCGGGTATTACTCAGCTAGTCTAAGACAACACACAGATAGCCCTATGGCAAGACTGGCACACCGCGAAGATCACTCTGAAGGATCTCTTGCTCAACCGCAAACCCAAGCTCACACTCAACCACCGTCTCCCAACTGCGCTGGTCGTTGATGTCGTCTATGGTGGTGGTCGGGGGTTCAGAGCGAGCAGGTGATTTGGTCAGGGACTCTACAACCACAACAGTGACATAAGCCCATCAAAGAAATGCAGAAGGTCGATCAGGTATCATACGAACTTAAGATACAAGCTGATGTTTACTCTTCCTCGGTCTCCACTCGGAAGAGGGACTCTATGAATTCCAGCAACCCTTGGCATTGTGCCTCCAGCTTCGCTGTGAGGAATGGTGACATCCTACGAGGGGGGTGAATTAGAACACTTAGAAATCTAAAATAAATTGGTTCCAAAAACTTCACAAGATAAACCTATATCAATTTCTATCTAAACATGCTCTAGGTTTATCTAGTATGTCTACTCTACCGCTCAAGAGGATTGCAACCTACTCTAACAAGGTAAATTGCAAGAATATAATGTGGAAACGTAAATAAGGTAGAGAGACAAACTTGGCACAAGGGATTTTTATCCCGTGATATCAATGACATGAATGCCACCACTAATTAATGTTGGATCTCCACAAAAGGATATGCTCCCGATCGCCAAGTCTCTTTCGGTCACAGCTCTTGAGCTACCAAGTCACCAAGATAAGGTCTCAAGCACGATGAGTCACCAAGCCACCAAGGCAAGATCTCACCACTAGCCTCTCTTCCGGTCACTTGCCGTTGTGATCACTTCGGAGCTTGAGCCACCAAGGAAAGGGTCTCCTCGTCTCCGCACACGTGTCTTGCCACCGCTCCACACCAAGTTGAAGGGTCAACAAGCTTGAGCCACTAAGACCCAAGATACCGGCGAGTCACCAAGACTTCAAGGCACCGACGTACCACTCGGTACAAGCTAGGATCACTCCTTGATCCCCTTTTCAAGCTGCAACACTTAGCTACAATTCACTCTAGGCCCATAAGCACTAAACACTCTCTAATCTTGTGCTTAATTGCCTTCGACGATCACTTTAAGCACTTTGGTGGCTTGGATATCTTCTCAAGTGTATATGAGATTCCTCTAGACTCTAGTAGCATGCCACACATCAAATGACTGCATGAAGGAGTATTTATAGCCTCAAACCCACCAACTAGCCGTTTTCCCAATGGATCAGAAAAGTTGTTAACACTGGATGATCCGGTGAGAACAGTGGTACTAACGCCGGATCATACGATGATTACTAACGCCGGATCATACGATGAGTACTAACGCCGGATCATACGATGAGTACAAACTCATAAACTAGCCGATAGACTTCCACTCAATGTCTCTATGAACGCCGGACACTCCGGTGTACCTTTAAATCCAACACCGGATCTTCTGGTGAGTTATCTTGAGCCATCCGAGCCTTTGTAGCCTCTCTGTGTAAAATGCTCTAGTGCATTCATCTCTGTGATCACCGGACTATCCGGTGAGTTAATTTTTATTCTTGAGCAATTGCAGCCGCCTCTGCAAGAAATGCTCCAGTGCTATACTTCAGTGTGCATAAACCAAGCACCGGACCTTCTGGTGGGTTGATCTTCAGTCTTCTGCACTTGCATTCTTCTCTGCAAAAAATGCTTCGGTGTTACCCAATGAAGATCAGTGGACTATTTGGTGAGGTCATCAGCCGTCTCCCCCTTTGTCAGAAATACTTCGATGAGTTCAATACACAGAGCACCGGACTATCCAGTGAGGCTATCAGCCTCTGTGCACAATGCTCCAGTGAGTGCAAACTCCTCTGCACCGGACCTTCCGGTGAGGTTAATTCTCCTAGGACTTCTCCAATTCAATCAAACTTTGTCCCGGCTACAGTGGCTTCTTGATGTATTGCATCCATGAGACCTACTAACATATATTCTTGACAAACATGTGAGTCCCAATAACTATGTTGTCATTAATCACCAAAATCATAATCATGGCCTAATAGGATCATTTTCACTACAATCTCCCCCTTTTTGGTGATTGATGACAACACAACCAAAGCAAGTGGTAAATAATAAATGATACCAATCTTAAAGAGCACAAAGCCATACCACATTGCCATTGATCCATCTGGGAGGCCACATCTGTTATCGTGTCGTGGGCAGATGGTGTCCCACGAGCGCGTTTGGATGCTTCCGCGTAGGCCAAATCCTCCACTGGCCTTTTTCCCCCTTGAATGGGGACTCGATGATTAGACTAGTCAGACCCAGCTGGCTCAGGGAGTGACTGATCGCTCCCCTGGGGGCTGGCACCATTCGTCGTACCTCCACCTGTAGATGACCTTTGATTGCAAGTAGTCTAGTCCCTGGCCAGCTTAGGGCGAGGTTGGTCACTCCTCTATTGACCAACATTGTGTGCAAGATCTCCACATGCGGTCAGCATCAAAATCAGAGCGGTCTGGCTGCTTCTGCAACCATGTGTGTTGGAGGTGCGACCAGATTGATTATGAAGAGGCGGGGCCACGCCTTGTTGAGTGCCCGGGTGGAAATCACAATGACTTCGCTCCCTAGAGCAGCTTGGCTTGAGGCCCCCCAAGACCTTGTCGATGACCAGGCGCAGTATGTTGACTCAAGAAAGACCCTGCACATGGTGTCAACTATGAAAATCCAGGTCATAAGAAGGCTCGTGGGTGGGAATTGTGGAAATGCCGAACTTACCCTCCTACATTGTGCTCTCTCTAGGGGGTGAGATCACATAGTGGAAGGGCGTCGACCAGAGGACCATCTTTCCGTGGGTTGCCTGGCATTAGGATTCAAACCCATGAGTCGATGCCGTCGTTGGTAAGATTTGAATAACAAAAGGGGTGTGAGAGGTCGCACGGTTTTTGAAAGAAAGGGTGGTACCAAGGATTCGACGACAGGGTAACCTGTGAAGCTCGACTGGTCTCATCATTCAGCCCAGAGTACATGAACTTTGGGTGTGCTCATCTCCGTATGGGACACAACTGGCGCTTGATGTAGTCACGGGCGACGTCCAACCCTGTCATCCTGGCTTTTCAAAGCTAGCCAACTCGTTTGACTAGGGTCAGTAGCTCGGGGGTGGTCACGGGCAAATTCCCCCAGTTCTTTGTGACCTAGGCTAACATGCTTGGCACGCGGAGGTTGTCCAGGAAATCATCGGTTGTGAGATAGAACCAATCCACCCTCCATCCCTAACACAATGACTTGAGGCCCACCTCGATGTAAGAGTTCATGGTGCCATCATGGAGGCAGAATCCGTAGATCCCGATGGCCAGTCTGGTTATCGACCAGGCTGTGTAGAAGAACCGAAAGAGGTTGAGGCATGAGTCGATACCAACAAAGTTCTAACATAGGTGAGCGAAAATGATCATCATGAGAATGGAGTGAGGGTTGAGATGGAGGTGGAAGATATCGTAGAAAGAGATGACAGTGGTGAAGAACTTAGAGAAAGACAGCACGAGGCCTGCCAAGAAGAACGAGACGAACAGTATGATCTCCCCTTGGTGTCGGGCGGGCATGCTCACCCCACCATGGGCGGCCTCATGCAACACCTTCAGCCTCATCGTGTGCACTTGGATTTGGGAAAGACATAATTGCTGCTGGTGTGCACCATCAGATTGTGGTGGAGGATGCTGCAAGGGCAAGGACAGAGATAGAGATGGCAAGGGAGACGAAGAGCTCTGAGCACATAAAGGCTTAGGGGTGATGGAAGATAGTGAAAAGATTTGTGGGGAACTATGGGTGTGCCAGTTTAAAGGGTCGTCGTGGTGTCTCAACCATCGCAGGGTTAGGTTTGCGTGAAATTTGAAAGGACGCGCGTGGGGAACTAAAATTCCCTCGGGCCTGGCGGTAATTCATGTTTCTATCTCCCACGTCTTCTCTCTCTCTCTCGCCCCCCCCCACCCCTAAATTTTCTCCCTCTCCGGACGTTTAACCTCCCTCAAGATATGATTTCCTGAGTGGGTCATTAATGAGGGTTGCGTCGACGACCACTCCCTGGGCAAATTTATGGTCACCTGGGACCTAGGTGGTGGGACCAGACCCATCCACGACCACGTGGCATGCAACAAACATGGACCCCGATAGAGAACCACTCAGTCCACCATATCCATGAGGAAGCTTGGAGGCTACTGTAATCATAATAGGTAAGGGGGTGACCTACGTGGTGGGTCCCGCACTATGAAGTTTCATCATGCAGCAGGTATTATCAAGACCATGGTCACACCACATGGCCAGGGTGTAGCTCACGCGACCAGGCCCCTGGTCATGCAACGAGTCCTGTGACCAGCCCTTGTTGATCGCAGAGCAGGTACCCACTTACCCGATCAAGTCTCATTTAATGCTACCTATTAAAGTATTTTTCCCTTCCCCAAGCACCTGCTTTCGGTGTGGCATGGTCATGTGGCAGTGTGGAATTGCAGTAACCCATCCCATAGCATTTAATGCCACATGATGGTCTGACGGGTGAGCGTTACGGCATTCGGTGATGGTACAAGACGCACAGGACAACAAAAGCGGGGCAAGCATGCCTATCCAATGTCATGATGTGCTAGGGGTAGTTGGCTCCATCATGGGCAGGTCTGCCACAGGGTTTGGCATGGTCCGTTTGTTTGTGCATCTTTCCCCTGGTATATAAAGTGGTCAAGATTGTGTTTGTAGGGAGAGAAAAAGATATTCTGTAACAAATTCACCTATTTTATAAGACAATACACATGGCGTAGGGCTATTATCCTGCGAGAGGCCTGAACCAGGATAAACCTCAGTGTTCTTGAGTCTAGGTTGATATACGTGTATAGGAAATGTGGATCGATGCACACATTGCCCCGTATACCCCGGATTATTGTCAGGGATCATCCACGACAGGATTCTTTGGCACTTGCTCCACCAGTTGTCATGGTCCTAAGCTCGAGAGCTTTTTTCTGTTGCTTCTCAGATAAACCCATGTGACCCCTGCAAGACATCATAGCACACATAAGAACCCCAAGTCAAAGAGAGACATTCAGCTATCAATCAAAACATACATTGTAGGATCACTTCAACATAGCAATTGAGGCATAAAGCATTGAACAAGATCCACATAGTAGGAGGCTTATTGACTACTTTCATTCCTACATTGCACTTAAATATCTATGTAATTGGAACAGATTGAATAAATAAACACCCAATTTAATGAAATTCACCAACCAAGAAAGCAATCTATGACAGCAAAAGGCTAGAACTACAATTATTATAACTACTGTCACCGAACAAACTAGACACCTAAACTAGCGGTTTGCATTGCTCCTAAAATTGTACTCTGTGGCTGTGAAGTATAATCACATGACCAATTAACTAAACTGAACTATAATAATTTTCCAGTCAAACTAAACAAGTTCTAGAGTAACTGTACATGCTACTAAACATGAGCGACAAAATTGGACTGGATACACTAATTGGCATGTCATCAAACAGCTTAAGTGCACCGCACTAACTGCCAATTTTTTTCCTCAACAACTTGCACAAATGGAGGCAAACCCTAAGAACAAATGCTGGTAATCAGTGATAATGCTGGTAATGATGTGTGTTGTACCTTATGGAAGCAAATCCTAAGAACACACTACCACAAAATTATTGAAAGCTGACGGTATGTCACAAACGATTTCTTAGTAGACGTCACAGACTAAATATCCTCAGATGGTTACTAAGACAGATGTGTCTGTAGCAAGCCAGATGTCTAGGTGTGAATGAATGCACATAAGGTTTTAATAAATCCATCTATTTCTATCATACAGACACATGCGACTGTTAGAAAAATCCGTCTATGATATTGTCATAAATGGTTTCTCGTAAGATCCATTTGTGTCTAGTCGGTAGACACAAATGGATTTTATAAACACCCGTCTGTATTTAAAGATCTGCGAACGTTTTCAAATTTGATTGCTCGTCTCCCCTTGCTCTTTTGGCTTCCAACACACACAAACCGCTTGTCTCCGAAGGCTCTTTTGGCTTCACATACACACAACCTCTCGTCTCTCCTAAATGTAAAGCGACGGGAAGCATTCTTCTTACTCACTTGCCATATCTATGTGTTCCACTGCATTGAGAAGCGAGGAGTGTTCTGCGTCCTCACTCGCCATCTTCTTTAGAGAACCTAGATCTTGGTAGGGGTTGAATCCCTTTCACTGCACCGAGGTGAGTATCATATCGTTCCTTTCATTGCATCGAGGTTTTTATTGCTTTGATTTGTGCAACTGATGGCACAACCTTATTTCCATCATAGATATATAATGGCGCAATTTACGACAATCAGGAGGTGGCAGTATGGGGTTGTCCCTATGGTGGCTTTGATAGCATGAATTATTGGTGTTGACTTTGGCTCAGTGGAGTTTGTCTTTTTCTCTGTTGTACCCCCTCAATCGACCCTATGTACACTATCAACCGCGTTCTCCATTCGGTTCTACCAAATGGAAATTTCTCTATTGTTGTTCATCAGAATGGAGACATTTTCGTCAACTATAAGACAAGCTTGAATGCACATTTCTTGCTGAACCATGGCTGGCGGTTAGGCAACAACGCAGTCTGGTTCTAGCTGATGCATGAAATTGTAATGGTGTAGCCAGATCTGGATAACTACGAGCTGCTAATTGAAGATGATCCTTGGGTTGATATTATGCTGAAATGCAGGAGGCTGAGATGATGTCTATCATCTCATCTTTTTAAAAGACGATGTTGATCGACCTAAGTTTGTCAATTACTTTTTGTATTGTTTGAAAACAACATCGATCAACTAATAATGATCTATAGCTAGCTAGGTTTATGTATTCTGAGCAATGTGTGATTTGCATCTGTGTGATGTTCTTAACCCTTATGATATATATGTAAATGTATGTGTTTTGTCTTCTAAACAATATCTCAATGTATTTAATTTGATAATCATAAAGTGTGTATCCGTGTGACCCTTCCCCACATAAATAAGCAAATTTGCTTCCTAGCTGAGGGAATGGGAGACACAGATGGTTTTTTAATAAAAAAATCAGTCTGTGACAATAAACACGGACGGGTGCAAACCAAACCCATATGTTACTCGGTGTAAGGAAACACCGTCTATGACTCTTACTATGCATAGACAGTTATCTGGAAAATCCATCTATGTATAAGAGTATTGCATATGGTTCTGAAACTATCTGTAACAAGCTCAATATCACAAACACTTTTGCAAAGACGAAATCGATAACCATTTATGACAGGGTTTACAACCTGTTTGTAATAACACGTTCTGGGGTAGTGACAGGACCGTATATGGAGCCCACACCCACGATGCTGGTTTGCCTTGAGCTGCCACTCGTCGTGGCCAATAAGGACTCTTGGCGCACTACAAGAAAATTGTTCTTTTGTGATGAAAACCCATTGTGACGACAGCAATTGTTGTCATGTGCTGTACCATTTTATGATGGGGGAAACACCACCGTCACAAAATTGGAGGCGTCACAACTATATATGAAGAAAACTTAAAACATATCACAAAAGGTGCTCAGCAATCATCATAAAATCCACTATCCTAGTGCTGACATGTGGAAGCAGATTTTATGATGATCAGGATAGTGTTTGACAATTATACAATTTCCATATATTGCTTGGTTTATTATGACAATCTAGGTCATCACAGAAGTCGGATGCGGGGACCCTATGCCCGTGTTTCTTTATGACAAAAGTGTTTGTTGCCACAGATCGTTAGTTGTTTCCTCTTGTGAACTTTCCCCATTCTTATACATGGTTGTTCGATGCCCTGGCACCCCTATTCTCCCTAAATCGTGTGGGCTTAGAGCGCCTCCAATCTTTGATGCTCGTTGCTCCTCTTAGCCTCCAAATTCATTGGATGTAGTCAAGGGAAGATGCATGGTTGATTTGGATGGGACATCAAAGGTGAGTACATTTATGCGTTCCATTTGTGGATTGTTTGATAGTCCATTAGATTGGCATGAACTATGGAAATTGGAGTCTCTGAAGCTATGCTTTGTGGATTCTTATTTCTAAAACCATGATTTCACTGCTTGCTCGGTTAATAAATTGGTTTGAAGTGGTAGCTACAAGCTGCCCATAGTTGAGGTGCTTGATGAAATTCCTAAACAAAACATTTATGTTGGTGTTAGTTAATTATCTAACTTTGAACTCATTGTTTCCTAGGATCACATGGATAGAAGCTGGATTTATAACAGTTTGCCATTTATTGCTCTATTTTTGGCTAGTGTGGATTAATTTATGCAACATGTCAGAGCTCATTTAAGTGAAAATGAAGAAATAAAATGCCCTTGCCGCTAATGCCTTACTTAGAAATTGCTATATCAAGATGAAGTGGAAGATCACATAAGATTTTTGGTATGTCAAGGTCTTACACTTTGTGGATACACCATGGAGAATTAGCTAGTGATGATGAATGTGATGACAATGATGATGGGCATGCTTATGGTGAAGATCAACAAGGGTTTTATGGTGAGGGTCTTGGTATTGGAGATGCTAAAGATGACTTATAAGAGAATAGTGGTGGATTTCAAGGTTTAATTGAGGATCTGTACATAGTTGCAAGCCACGACATTAGTGGATACATATGCAAAATTAATGGAAGAAGCAGAGAGGGAACTTTATCTAGGTTGTATAGAATTCTCAAGGTTGTCTTTCCTAATTAAATTGCTCATATAAAGGTATAAAATTGGATTACAAACTCAGGTTTCAATGCATTGCTTCAGTTGCTTTCATCGGCATTACCAAATGGTACCTCTCTACCAAAGTCCTACAATGAAACCAAGACTATACTCCGGAAAGTTGGGTTTGGATATGAGTCAATTCATGTTTGCAAATATGATTGTGTCTTATTCTAGAAGGAGCATGCAAATGATAACCAGTGTCCAGTATGTGGTGAGTCAAGGTGGAAATACAACAGTGAGGGAAAAGGAGAGTTCCCCACAAGGTGACTCGATATTTCCCAATAATTCCAAGACTACAAAGGCTTTTTGTGTCAAAGGACAGAGCTGAGCTTGTACGATGGCACAAGGAGATGAAGGTTCCCGTTGAAAATGAAATGAGGCATCCTACCGATGGAGAAGCTTGGAAAGATTTTGATAGTACCTTTGAGTCATTTGCACAAGATCCTCGCAATTTAAGGCTATACATTGCTACATATGGTTTTAACCCATTCGGTAACATAAGCAATGCGTATAGCATGTGGCCAGTGATAGTAGTACCATATAATTTCCCATCATGGATGTGCATTGAGCAATCCAACTATATGTTGGCATTACTTATTCCAGGACCAACAACACCAAGAAAATATTTTCATATATAGATGCAGCCTTTGATAGAAGATTTGATTTGTCTTTGGAATGGTGTTCCTAGTTATGATGGATATGGTAGAAAACAATTTTCACTGTATGCAGCAATTATTTTGGGAATTCATGATTATCCTACACTAGGCACTTTGTTTTGTCAGGGAGAAGCACAAAGGGTTACTTCGCATGTGTGCACTGTGACGAGGATCCGCTCGGAAGGTTTGAGAAACAAAATTGGGTATGTTGGCCACCGTTGATTTCTCCTGCGTAACCATCCATGGAGGAAAAACAAAGGATTCAATGGGAAGACTGAAAATAGGGATAAACAAGAAAAATTTCTGCTGATGAAGTGTTAAAGAGGTTGGAAAAAGTTCAAGACATTCCAGGTAAGCATCCTGCAAGGAGAAAGTCGTCTTCAGAATATCCTCCGGTCGGACCTTTATTTGATGGTAGCCCAACCTCAAGTCAATCTTTGAGAAAACTCAGACACTGGTCAACTGATTGAATAGAATATCGATCCAAGGAAGCAGATACTTATTCTTGACAGAGACCTCATTCAGAGGATGGTAATCAACACACATCCGCAGAGTGCCATCCTTCTTCTTGACAAAGAGCACCGGGCATCCCCAGGTTGAGGAGCTCGGATGAATGAAGCCCTTCGCAAGCAACTCTTGAATTTGCTTCTTCAATTCCGCTAACTCGTTCTACGGCATCTTATACGACTTCTTAGAAATTGGGGCCGTTCCAGATGCAAGATCAATATAGAATTCCACTGCTCTGTCGGGTGGCATTCCTGGCAGTTCTTCTAGGAAGACATCAGGAATTAATAAACCACAGGAATATTCAAGAGATCCATGGCTGTGACAACCTTCAGAGCATATAGGTGAAAACCTCCCTCTCCAAGGTGAAGAGAAACCCGTTCACCCCTTGGGCTTTTGAGAGAAATGACTCTCTTGGCACAATCAAGTTGAGCACTATATTGGGCTAACCAATTCATTCCTAAAATTATGTCCATTCCTCTAGTATCCAGCAAGATCAAATTTGCAGAAAGCTAAAGTCCCTCAATGAGAATCTTGGCCTTAGGAACAACCTAATTGGTTATTAACCCGGGTGCATCGATATGGTAGGCAGGAAGCAAGATCTCAATAACTATATTATGTCTCAAAGCATAACCATCATTGATGAATGAATGGGATGCACCAGAATCGAAAAGAATAACTATGGGATGAGAATTCACAAATAGCGTACCGACGAGCACGCTGTCGTCGTCCTGAACCCCTTTGTTGGTGATGTGGCACACTCAGCCACACTTGGGGACATGGAGGCTTGTGGAGTGGGTTGAGAGGGTGGTGGCCTTGGAGTGGTCGCCATGGCTCCCTGCTTCGGGTAGGGGCAATCTTGAGCATAGTGGACGATGCACCCACAGTTGTAGCACGAGCTGCCGGGGCCACCTATCACACTGCCCTATGATGCAGTGGGTCTTGTAGGCTGCTCTTGTGGAGCGGAGGAAGATGGGCGCCGCACTATCCACATCGGTCGTGGAGCACTCGAGGCCAACGTGTGAGATAGTCGAGGCTAACTCTCCGTATGGGTGCGTTGAGAACCCCCGCCCATGGAAGGTGACGGGGCCCTCTTGCACTTCTTCTCGTCCTGGTGATTCTTCAGCTTGAACTCCACCATGAGAGAGGTGCTCACCAACTTGTTAAAGTCGGCAAACTCATGTGCGGATAGCCGGTCTTGCATCTTCTAAGTGAGGCCGTTCACAAAGCGGTATTGCTTTCGCTCATCGGTGTTAACCTCATATGGTGCATATTAGGCAAGGTGGTTGAATACTTAGAAGTACTCCATGACAGTTCTGCCTCCTAGCTTGAGGTCCAGAAACACTCACCTTTTGATCTCTATTATCCCCTTGGGGATATAATAATCAAGGAATACCTGGCGGAACTCCACCCAAGACACTTGATGGTTGGCGGTGTGCATGGACAAGTAGTTGGTCCACCACGTGCCCGCCGCACCCTGAAGTTGATGGGTGGGAAAAAGCACCTTCTCATGGTCTTCACATCTGAGGTGAGCGAGTTTTGGCTTGATAGTACAAAGCCAGTGGTCAGCATTGAGAGGATCATCAACCCGCATGAAGGTGGGCGGCTGAGTCCGTAAGAAATCGGCGAAGTCATCTCGGCGTCTAGCTCCACCTCCTCCTTAAGAAGCTGTGTTACGCATGAGAGCTTCAAGGAGCATCGTGTGAGCATGACGGTTTTGCTCAATTTGTATGAGCACATCCGCCATGCTCGGTGGTGGAGGGTTGTTCTCATTAGAACCCTCAGGAAGATCTTCGAGACTATGGCGGGGTCTTATCATGTTGCAATGATAAGACGAAGAGGGGAAAGTCAAATTCTAACACAGCCTAAAAGCATTCGCCGGATATCATTTTATTGGACCCTTAATACCGTATATATGGAAACTTGCATGCATATGACCAATAAGGAAAAATGAATGCATGCTCAATTCCTATCTACCATTTCTTTCTTGAGCACGTCTCTCCACAACAGCATCAAGATCACATGCATTTATGTAACTAATCATCACCCTTCGTGCCAGAAAGAATAAGTAGCACGAAGGGTGCTTGTGCATCTTGCCACACAAGCGACAATTCATACGTTGTTGTCAATGTATTCATTTTCTGTACCCTTGTCGTACAGAACATACCAGGCCCCTGCCTCACACTAGTTGAGCCTCCGATATTTACCGCCATCAGGATGCGTTCCTTACCTTTTTCATCGATGCAACATAAATCATAAATGCATCATAATGCGGAAACAAACAACTTAAGAATCGCTCATATCCATGCTTTACACTTAGGGGCATAATATAGCAAGTTTATACATATTAGCAAGAGAGGCACTAAAGAAACTTTAGTGGGTTGCTTAGTGATGTTGACACACTTACTAAACAATACGTAGGATGTTGTTTAGGCTACTTAATTAAACCAAGCTCTGATACCATGCTATGAGGAAAAGTTCAAACAGTATTCTAATTAATAATCAGGAGGATCATTATTTATAATCACAACCTCAATGATTAACCAGAATATCATCCTGGTAGTCTCGGCACGTGTTTTATGCCAAATATTGAAACACATGCCTTTCCAACATGTACATCACAACATAGCTTAATAAAGAGCGAGTAATTAAAGTTATAATACAAGTTCTTAAGCATGCAACCATTTGCAATAATTTATACAAAGAGAAACTACACAATGGAAGATTAAAACCTTAACAACAACAAAAGGAGAGTGGAGTATTATGCCCTTAGGCTCCACCCTAAAATCTACGCCTCACCAGAGTAGGATGCACTACTCTTGCCCACCACTTGCATCAGCGGGCACAAAGTAGTCAAACACCACCTCACCCTCACCAACAGAACCTGAAAGAGCAGCGTGAGTACGAAGGTACTCGCAAGACTTAATCCATATAGAGCACATATAAATAGCCCGACTCCAAGGATCATGCATTGAGATATTAGCAAGAGTAAGGTCACAGGGTTAAGTAAAACATATGCGGTAAGCAACCTGGATACCTATGTGTGAGCATATATACTTAACCGACGTACTAGTGTACCTTGCAATCCACAACTTGAGCATGTATGTATAGGAACCATGGTATTTCATCAACAATACCCACCGACCATTTCCATCATACCATATCATTATCCCACATTCGTAAACTCTACGACTGATGCAAATAAACAAAAGCATGCTCATGACTGAGAACGCAACATTTTGAAATGTTTTAACACCCTGCAGGGGGTACAACTTTACCCACATGACTCAAAGACCATTCGGCCTGTGCTAATCATGAAAGTACACACAAGGGAGTACTCGTGTCAACCTTTCTCATACCTAGAACCACCACTTGCAATGCCCCTATGGCACTGGGGTTACCACGAGCAAGCCCCGGCCAAGCTCCGGCTCCCCGACACCTTGCTTCTCCTTTTCTTCCCGACATCATAGAGCCGCAAGGCAAGTGTTGACATAGCATATGATAATCGGCTTACCTTACCATTAGATCAGCATGTTGTGAGTACAGAAAGTGCTAGAGCTAATTGCACCGACGGATGGCATTAAAAGATGGAAAGCGGTTTATGGCATTCGGGCTCCTCTCCCAAACTACCCAGAGGACTCCTCCTGGGCCGAAGATACCCCTAACACCACTCACATCTCACCTCAATCTCACATCTCAACCTCATCTTTGTATTTATAAACAATGATTAAGCCCTAGGCTCGCGAACAACGGCAGCACCGTCGCTCGGCTTCTACCGAGAACTTAAGCATTGCTAATCATTTCGAATAATCCTTGAAGCTAGACACCAACTATATCATCAAGGCTACAAGGATAAAGATTCATCAATAAGTCAATGTAGAGACAATGCATCAACATAGGTTCTACCCATATCAGCCCGACATTGGACTCAACACATGCAAACATACATATAGCATAATTTATCAATTTAGACACCATTCAATTTGAACAGATGGTGTAGTATGCTTAGATGCTTACCTTGCTGTTCTGGGGTTTGCCTGATTACCTTGCTGTTCTGGAGTTTGCCTGATACTTCCCGCACAGAACTCACAGAAATGCAGAATTGGCGTTGTCGTCGATCGCGCTTGCGTCACGCTCCAAACCTTCGTTCACTACTGAAGAACGCATGAAATGATGAGCATGAATGACATGCAATGACGGATGCTCCACAGTGTATGACAATCGTGGAGATGCATTGCTTCAAGCTATGGGTTTATAGCTTCAAATATTTTCTTAATTTAACTTATAGTTAAACATTTAATAATTTATGGATTTAATTAAGCTTAAACCAAACTCAAATCAAATTAGGAAGTTAACTATGCTTAACATGAGTGTGAGTATTTTTAATGAACAATGTATAAGATAATAAGATAACAAAATTGATATCGTCAATTTTGGAGTTATCAATAATTAATTTTGAATTAACAAAGATTAAACCTATATTTATTAATTAAACCAATTGTAGTACATATTTCATAGCTCCTAGCATTTTTAACATGTAGATTATGCTCATACAAACCCAAAAAAATTGGTTTCACAATTTTTGGAGCAATATTCTATCTTTTATGCATTTTAGAACTTTCAACCGAATTACTAGTTGAACCAATATTCAAATTTACAATTTTTGATTTAACCGAGTATTTTAAAGCTTACTTCCTTTTTACACCGGGCTTGAGCTAGCTATAGAGATGAAAGGTGGGGCCGGACTCTTGACCTCAGTCAAAAATCGACCTGCAGGCCATGGCGCGCAGCGCGCTGGCGAGGTCCTGTGGCGGCGAGCGGCACAACGCAGGCAGCCTGGGAGGGCAGCAGTGGCTTCAGCAAACACACGCAGTTCTGCTCGAGGCACACCTGGCTGGTGGTGATGGCCGGAAGGCAGCGAGCGGCGGTGCACAACAGACAAAGCATGGCGACGACTCGGTTTAGTGCACCGGCGGCGAAACAACGGTGAGATCGACTTAGAAGAAAGCTCCTATAGCATCTACGAGGGCATGCAGACTCAATGGCGCGGCTATCGGCTGACAGGCCCAGCAGCGACTTGGCTGGTGACGTGCGCGGTGGGTCGGTGGCGCACGGTCGTACAACGGGAGGTGCATCGGCCGCGGGCTAAGCCCAAAATAACACGCGTGAAAGGAAGAAGAGAGCTAGGGAAGCTCACCATGGTTTCGGATTGGATGGAGGAGCTGCGGTGAGGCGGTTGATGATGAGTGGTGGAGGAACACGCCGGCGTTGGGGAAGACAATGTCTGCGCGCTCGATTCGACCGAAAAGGAGAGGAATCCGATGGGGAGACACTCAGGGCACCTTCGACGGTCTCCCTTGGTGCTTCATGTGGCTCAGGCTCGATGGATTAGCACTAGAGCACGGCGGATTTGGCGTCAATGTAGCGCTATGCTCTGCTCTGCTCTATGCTAGGCGGCTGAGTGTGAGAGAGAAGAGAGAGAGCGCGCAAGGGATAAGGGCGACCGACGCCCTAGAAGGTGCTCGGCCCTCGTGACTTGACTGCTGGCCACAAAAGTCCACAATGGCGGCTGCCCTCTATAGTCAACAAAATCGACGGTGAGAGGCAGAGAGAAAGAGAGGGGATGACGGGTGGGGCACGATGAACAGTGACCGCTGAAGAAAATATCTACACCACTTCTTTAATCCAAAAGAAAACTTTCCCGTGGTCCAAAAACTATGGGACAAATTTTGTGTGAAACTATAATTTATGCAATCCATTTTGACTTGTTTGACCCAATAGCCTGAGCTAATTTCCAATTAAAATTCTCCAAAGATGCAAATTTTTCTAATTTGTGGTAATTTTTATGCCTTCAAAGTAATTCCCAAAAATTTGAAAAAATTCATTTATATTCTTCACATGGTATGGACTAATTTCTAAAATTGTTTCTAACCCTATGTTTTATAGAAACTTTGTGAGATGCTTCACAATGCACCAATTAATATTGATTTTAACAGTTTATGTTTAACTTGAATTTCATGCCAAAACTTCCTCAAACAATAAACATTATGCTAATGATGTTCATGATGCTTAATGACATGCTTAAGTAATTTGGGCTGTCACAGAGCCATGGGCTCATCATCCTCCCCTTCTTTAAACAAAGTTGTCCTCAGCTTTGAGGTATTCTCGGACAACTTCTTTGTTGCAGGGAGAATCTCAACCTTCTTTGCAGTGTGTATGCTTTATCCTTTCATCATATGTTGCTTCAATAAATCAGAGGTGGCACCAAGCTAAAAGGAACATTTTCTCGGATCCTTACAAGAAATTTCAGAAATAGTAGAGGCCACTATTGGAATATCTTGAATGACAGTAGCAGCTGCAATTTTTGAAACCATGCAAGGATTTTCATAAACAATAACTGGCACATCTTTGAAAACACTAACTATAGCTTTATCAATTTTTAGAGCGTCACTGGATACAATAGCTGTAGTTATTTGAGCAGACATGGTCACATCATTCTCTCCCTCTTGAAGCAAAGCTGTCCTTGGCTTTGGGGTCTTGTTCAGTGGCTCTTTCTTCTTCCTCACAGCAGAGAACATCTCAGCCTTAATAGCACTGTCCTTCATCGGTTTTAGCACATGTTGTATACCCTTGTGCATAAAAGAATAATTGTTGGAACGACCTTCATGAGTTGCATTCAGATCAAACTGGCATGGTCTTCCCAACATTAAATGGCATGCATTTGTAGGCACAACATCACAGTCCACCTTATCAACATAATTCCCAACAGAAAAATTAACTCACACCTTGTGAGTAGCGTGCATGTTTCATTCCACCATTGCATATAATGCGGTTGAGGAAGCCTCCGCGTAGACAAAGACAATGCATGCACCAAACCTAAACTAATTGCATTTATAAAACCTCCACCATCAATAATTAATTTGCATACCTTTTCTTGAATTTTGCATTCTGTTTGGAAAATATTGCAGCGCTGCCCCTTCACATTAGCAATGGTATCATCACGTTGTATTTCTTGAGACATCAAAGATAAACCATTTGGATCATTGTCAACATCATCAGTTTTAGGTTCATTATGAGCATCACCATGCAGCCCCGGTGTAGAAATTTTTTTAGCACTTATAGTCTTCTCTTGCACAACCTTCTAAAGCAAAGAATTGAAGTCAGCTTTAGGAGCTTGTTCTTTCACTTTCTTGGCACTAGCAGCTGCTTTTATAAGCTGTATAGGAGAAGAAAATGTTTCTTTAGTGACCATCTTCTTCTTTTCATCACTACTGATCGCAACAAGTTGTCGTATGGCTGAAAAAGCATCAGCGGCTTTCTTTTCCTGTCTAGTAACACTTCCACTAGATGAAAAAATAACTTGCTGTTTGGGAGGAGCAAAATTTTCATCCAAGACAACATGCTTCTTTCCTTCATGTTTGGTTGCGGCACCTTGCTGTTTAAGCTCGTTAAAACACACATCTCCAATAATAGATGTAGTCCATGATGAACGCATGTCCTCCTTTGTGCCTATAGAATTTTGGCCTCCCTACTCAATGTCTTCTTTTCATAGACAGACGTTGCAATTGGAGGATCATAATCGATCTCGTAAGACCACCTTCATCAATGTCCATGTCCGGCAAGGATCCTCACCTCTTTCCATGTGTCCTTGCTGCAGTTTTACACACCACTGCAAAACACATCTAGAAAAAGTCTGCCTCGCGAAGTATATCCGCATACATGATTCCAGTTCACGACCCCACAAGAAATCTCCATTGCATCTTCCCACTCATAGTACTCAGATGAAAAGGTGCTTCTATAAAGTTTCAGCACAAACTTAATTTCCTTGGCAAAACTAGAGTAATCCATCATCACAAATCACCAGCAAAATTCTAGATGTGCTGTGAGCAACCTGGCAAAACTGATACCATATGATGAGCACACGCATACGATGCCCGATTTTGTCCCAATCTTTCACGGTACTAAATGATAAACACAAGTCATCTCTGAATTTTGTCCCAATTGGACAGGAAGCAACAAGCCCTAGTAGCCACAAGCAAAAGAGCAAACACTACTACCAGATTGATTTGTACTAGAATCCACATGCACCCAGATATATCAATGCCAACAATAGCAAAGATAGATTAAGGGATCGACTTACTCAGGTAGCAATCCAAACCCTAGATGAGTTAT
Source organism: Phragmites australis (assembly GCF_958298935.1). Lineage (NCBI taxonomy): Eukaryota > Viridiplantae > Streptophyta > Magnoliopsida > Poales > Poaceae > Phragmites > Phragmites australis. The sequence continues at coordinate 34,897,018 of NC_084924.1, read as the reverse complement.
TCCACCCGTGAGTAGCAACACATGATTAGAAGAGGGGATTCATGCGGGGATCAAACACACACCCAGGAACAAAAGTCTGATCACATTTAAACAATCCAATGAAGGATCAGCAGAGTACTCAATATGGGGATTGCCATCTTGTCTGTTCTTTAGAGGAAACCCTTGATTAGAAACACATGATAATCCAAATCTGATTACAAAGGGTGCCAGCCCTAAACATATATGGCACGTAGGCCCTAGACTCGACCTGAATCAGGCTTAGACTCAACCAGCACTAAACCAGGCTTGGACTCAACCAGCATTGAACGAGGCTCAGACTTGACCAGCATGATGAAGTTAGACTCGACCGTAACCAGCAAAACATGAATCACCCATCTCTTGTGCACGCAGACACCAGTCCGAGTCTAACACAAGTGCACGCAGGCACCATGAACTAGACTAGATTATGTATACAGAACATACTCGACTAATTAGAATCACATAAGAAGTAAATAAGATAATGCGGCCACTGTGCAAATCAAGATAGCAAAAATAGCCCTGGCCGATTAGATTTTGAACCATGCTTCCTAGCACATCAACTTGGGGCCTCCTCCTTGACCTCTTGACCTCAACCTGCATGGAGCCAATACAAATATATTTCTTGGTTTCCTCTTCTCTTCTCTCTTGAGCAGATTAATTCCTTTAAATATCAACTTGCTTGGCAAAACATTAGGAGCAGTAGCTAGACTTTTCTTCTTCACCTTCTCACCATGTTTCACATCAATATAAAATTCACCAAGCAGAATAGACGAAAGATTTTTTTAGATTATTACCAGCTAAACAATTGAACCCTTGTAGTTATTCGCTGAGGAGATACTAATCAAAATATTGTGGAGAGTCATGGGCTCATCATCCTCCACTTCTTTAAACTAATCCATCCTCGGCTTTGAGGTATTCTCAGACAACTTCGTTGCTACAGGGAGGATCTCAACCTTCTTTGCAGTATGTATGCTTTCTCCCTTCGTCATCTGTTGCTTCAATAAATCATATGTGGCACCAAGCTGAAAGGAAGATTTACTCGGATCCTTACAATAAATTTTAGAAATAGTAGAGGCCACTATTGGAACATCTTGAGTGACAGTAGTAGTTACAATTTTTGAAACCATGCAAGGATTTTCAGAAACAATAACCGGCACATCTTTGGAAACACTAACAATAGTTTTATCAATTTTTAGAGCATCACTAGATACAATAGCTGTACTTATTTGAGCAGGCATGGTCACATCACTGGAGAAGATGAAGAATACTCTAGCGAAGGTGGAGAGTCCATGACTGAGTGTTGGTTTTGTGCAGCGAGGCCTCATTGCTCGGGGGTTTTTAAAGGTTTCCGGGTTAGAGAGACGGTGTCTCTTCGTCTTTGCACGTTAAATGCAGCGCGCGGCCACATAATGGCTCACAGGCAACCAAGCGCCAGTCACCCATCAATGTCACGTTTTTTAGGCTGGTTCGTGCAAACAAAAAGGCAGCTTCTCTATGTGGTTGAGAAGACAAAACATTACTTCACCGTACTCTTCACCACCACATAAAAATTTCGCTATGATGATCCAACTTTCAAGCTCGGCCAGGGACAAATCTTTTCTTCCCCGCCCTTATGCAAGTATAGGATGATATTTTTTGGGCAAATTAGAAATCCTACTATGATGGAATACTTTCTCGAGCACTCGTTTGAGAACACGGGGGCATTTAGAATCTTCAATAGATGATCTGAAGACTCCGAGAACCCGATTGAACATGCCATCCTAATCAGGAACTCGAGTTCTACTCGATGATGCGGTCGAACTAAATGCTTATCTTTATTGACTATGCCTTCAGTCTATTGAAGCCTTATTTCATGTACTGGTGAGGGACTTGATGATGAGTAGTATAGAAATACCATATCTAGATACCCTAAGGTTTTTCATAATTCTCGAGACATATCTTTATCTCTAGGAAGGAAATTCCTAGATGCATGAAAACCATATGTAGATACACAGAATATCTCATAAACACGCCATTAAAGCCTGCGGAAGCTCTGCATTCTATAGCTTTTTGCAGTTAGATCTGTATTAGCATCTCCCCCGGTGGCATGCAAGAAAGCCGTCCGACTAAGTTAGATCACTCTGGGCTATTATCCTAAGGGAGAGGTCTAGACCTATATAAAACTTCCATATATGTGTTTCTTTGATTCATCTACTTGAAGCATCATATATCTCTTTTACAACTTGGTAAAGTAAATGGTTCGCTAATCATTGACAGTGGTTTGAGTGGTCACCATGGACGGTGATTGGTGAGATCTTGTGCTTTTGGGGATGGTCTATTCCTTTTATCCTACTTCATTAGTAAACAAAAAGGAACGCACGATTATAATTGCTTATTACTTTCTATAGGCTGCAACTACGACCGCAACGTTTCTCTTTTCTTAACTATTCCGGTGACCCTCCACGATTATTTATCAATTTTTCACATGGATGGCTCTCAGCCACTGTACTTATTTTGTTAGGCTTAATCATTGATATTGTTGATTCAGCTGCTTGTTTAATCATTCTGAATGTCTCTTTAATTCTGAAACATTAAGCTGGTAGCGCGTAACAGAGAAGTAACCACCACTAGGTGAATTTTTTTTTTTAACCACCATTCGTTTTTCTTCGGATACCAAAACAAATAAGCACAACCGAAATGCTGCTGAAAGTACAAACATATAACTAATCCTATGAAATTTAGTAAACCTTATTTATAATTAGTTGTGGATCCAAGAGCACATGGCTGCGTATAGGTTATTAGTACAAATAATTGAGAAAATTGCAAAGAATAAGGTGGACAAGATATGAATCGCACGTTGATATCTAATACATCCTCTATTTCTTTTTAAACACTGCTACACGAGTACAACCATTCGAGTACAACTTGAGTACAACTCATGGATTCAATAGCTGAAATCACTTGGATGAAAACTCGTAAATGCATCAGGGCTCAAATACATGGTTATACTCAAGTTGTACTCAAATAGTTGTACCTGAAGCATTTTTCTTCTCTTCATATGGCATGCACGCATTTTAAGATTTAAAGTTCACGATCTTGACTAACAATTAGGTAATTAATTTATAGGTTTTGTGATAAAAAAAATTAGAAAATATTTTCCTATGATCACGATTTTATTATCATGGAAAATATAATATAAGCGAAATTAGCAGTCAAAATACATTATTAGAGATGATGCACTGAGTTAAACCACGTTCTAAATTTTAAAATGAAGGAGAGTACCATTTAGTACAGTATATGTTAAGGCATAGAGCCATGTTCCATTAATGAGCTCACTCGAGGGGCTTAATAAGGATTGTGTTAGAAGAGTAATTATGTGATATTGTTATGTTAACATTCAGAAATACCCTTGCTCATTGGCGCCCGAATCATGTCGCAGGAAATAATTGTCAGACAAGGTGAGGTGCAACAAATTCAAAACGGTGGAGCGAGGGAGAATTAACAAAGATAGTGCTAATGATTTTTCTGACGATATATTCAGATGTCCAGGATTAGAAACCACAGATCTGCTATTGTGAAATTGAATACAACATAGCATAAGCCATTACAATCGATTAAAGAGTAAATTTCACAAAACTACTACTATTTATATCATTGTAATATAGAATTACAATTTTGAAATATATTTTATAAAACTACAATTACTTTGACTCTTGGTAACAATAAACTACTCCCTCCGTTTCGCAATGTTTGTCTACGCCCATCATTACGTACAAACCAAGGAATACTGAAATCGAGTGAAAAAAATGCAGTGAGATGACCATGCTACCCCTAATCAATACATGGATGAGAGCAAGTAACTCACCAGCGTTGCAGTAAATGCTGCATGCACTCAAGGACATAGTAGAAAAATAGACCATAAAACATCATTGGTTACCGCAATAGACAAACAATTTGAGACAGATATTCCCGAGGTCATGAACAAATATTGCAAAACGGAGGGAGTATAACTTTTAGTCTGATCCCACCCGTCAGCCACACATGTGTCATATGGCTTGGTTCCACCCGTCAACCACACATGTATCAAAAAGTTGTAGTTTCTTGTTATCTAGGGTCGAAGTAGTTATAGTTTTTGTGAAATATATTCCAAAAATTATAGTTATGTATTACAATGGTATAAAGTTGTAGTTTTATGAAATTTACTCAAAAGACATGTTGATTCTGGTTCATACATGTTCTAGTTTTGCTTTATTGTCTCTTGCCCCTGTATTTCTTAGTTTGGTTAATTAATTACCTTGGATGCTCACTTTTGTATTGGGAACTAAGCATTGTATGCATTTGACCGTTAACGATGGAATTAAGAAATGCATGCATATGGGTAAAGGCTTCACCTATAACTGAAAAGCTTAGGTTGTTTGAGGGATGTTGGGCAATATACTTTAAGGCCTCCCTCCGTGCTCCAGTATTGCTAATTTCTTAGGAATTAATTAGCTGTCCAGTAGGTGAAAAACTGATGTGATAAGTAATTTAAAGATGAGAGAAAACAAGCTTATTTCTTATGGAAAAAACTATTGCTTTAATAAATCCTAGACAAAAGACATCCCATGGGCCACTTTGGGGGCTGTGGTTGTTATCCTTCTACTTTTTCTTTTTTAATATGGATGCCATCATTTTTCTTATGGACATGATAAATCTTACTGTTTAAATAATTTGCCACAAATAAGCAAGTGGCCACAATGATATAAAGAATAACAATGATGAACTCATGACATGATATGTGTGGCCGAACAGGCCACTTCTTTTATCCTGTGAATCAGTGAATGACAATGGGATGCTTAGTTTGTAAAAGATGTACCTTGTAAACTGCTTGAGAAAGTTTTGCCATTCAACATAGTTATGAACAAGTGGCATGATATGGGAAAATTTTATATTACCTACACATTCTGATTAAGCAAAACTTGACTTGTTGCTTAAATTTTCCTGTTTTTATATTATACACTCTAACTGTATCTTTTGATGTATGTTCATGTATATTCATTCTCTATATTGCAGGCTTCATCCACCTGGTGGCTTCGTGAACTACCTACAATAGTCACAGTTTCCTTCATTCACTTAAGGAGCTAATCCATTGGGAAATTTCCATTTTGTTGGAGTTCCTCAAACCTTTGCATCATTTTCACCGCCGTAAACACCAAGTACCTTCGTCCGAAGGGGTTCCATCTCAACAGAATGAAAAAAACACCATCAACATTGATAATGCACAGAATGCCAAGGTTGGTAGGACAGGGAAGAGATTACACTATACTCCTGAAGAAGATGTTAGATTGGTAATCTAACACTTATTTCAATTTCTGGATTTCTGACTACATAATAAAATTTAGTTCCATGTCAATAGTTTGCTTCTTTTACATTTTGCAAGTGCTTGGACTAATAATTCAACTGACCCAATCGGTGGGAATGACAAGGAGGTTGATAAGTTTTGGGGAGATGTTACTGATGCATACAGCAACAATAACCCAATAGAATGCAAAAGAGAAGTTAACCAACTGAAGCTCCGTTTGCACCCGATTAAGACATCAATCAATGAATTCAATGGTTGTTAGAGTTTGGTGAATAAAACTTATGCAAGCGGGATGTCTGACGACCAAAGGACATAATAGACTCTTAAGTTGTATGCGGAATGATATCAAAGGCTTTTCACTATGGTGCATTGGTGGTGGACTCTTAAAGATCAACCCAAATGGTGTGCACGTGAAGAACAAATGGAGAAAGGAGAGGGTCAGAACTCGATAGTGGGGGAAGATAGCACTTCAGATGTTGTCAACCCATTGTCAACCCGCAAGATCTGTGAAGGCCGATTGGGAGAAATAAAGCCAAGGCTGAATGTAATGGTGTAATGGTAAACTCAAGGTGCAAGGTCATGAAGTTGTTGTGTTGCTTGGTGAAAAAAATAGATAAATTTATTGAAGGCTAGACCATGGCGAAGCAGGAGCGCCATAAGGTGGCAGAGGTGCAACAACGTATGTCTGCCGAGAAGCTTGAAGCAACAAGGCTTGCACATCTGGCTGTGGAGGCAACACAGGAATCAAAACTGCTTGATGTTTACAATTCGCTCCTGTTACAAGACACAAGTGGGTTGAGCGACCATACGAAGGCTAACAAAGAGAGGATAATCGAGAGTATGAGTTTGAAGTTGTTTTCTAAACAAGATTGAAGATTGTTGATTTCTACTATCTAAAAATTGTACCTGGCTTTGAATTTCTGACTTGGCTATGTAGTAAACCTGATATTTTAATTTTCTACATCTATGAGTTTATATTCTGCAACTACCAAATGTGAGCACTTCTATATTATGGATTCTGTCCAATTTCATATGTGGGTGACTTGTGCTTCTGTGTTTATGTTGTCTTATGCTTCTCTATACCGCTCCTTATGCTGACACCGACTTGCTAATATTGGAGTGCTTTCACTGATTGCTTCGGATGGAGAGGAACAAATGCTTTGGTGTGAGGATGATGTCTCAAAAATCTTGTGAAAAATTGCAAAGATTACGGCAATCACTGAACACATCCACCTATTCTTCCCAATATGAACTTTTTGCATCCTTGCAGAGGAGACTAGACACTGAAGATGACAGTATTGAAAGTATAGTTCTCATGTTGGTGATTGCAGAGTAACTATATGAAGTCTTAACCGAAGCTGAAAGCTCCTATAGTCCTATGATGCAAATCCTGAAGAGACATGGGTTTGTGCTTTTGCTCCTAAAAGATCATCTCTATCTGAAACCTTTTCAACTCTCATTAGTGCTCACCAAGTATGAAACATTCCAGAAACACTTGTGCTGCTTATTACATGCCAGATGACCATTCGTGTGCGAACACCCACATCTTTAATATATATGTGAACACAACTAGATTTATTCTTATGTGAACACCATTGTGAAATGCATGTATTCCAACAAAATCTTTCGTGGAAGATTTCAGATTACCAGACCCTTATTTCTATGTATTATCAATGTGCTAGTCGAGTGGTCTTCATTTTTCACTGCAAGGAATGATACCCTTAATTGGTAAGGGCTCTCACCATTGCATAAGTGTACATCGACAATTCGCCAACTCGGAAATGGCAGCCCTGTAAACTAACTCGATGAATACATGAAGATTGGCGATAGTACTGTAGTAGAGTATGTGAAGATGTTTGTACAAGGCATAATTGATAAGTTCGGTGGCGAGTATTTGAGACACCATACTACCATAGATGTTGAGCGTTTGTTAAAATTTGGCGAGAGCTATGGCTACTGGCATGTTAGGAAGCTTCGACTGTATGCACTAGCATTGGGAAGAATGTCCCATAGCATGGAACTGCCAATTCACTCGCGATGATCAGAGTGTTTCTACAATCATTCTAGAGGTGGTTGCTTCTCATGATCTTTGACTTTTTGGCATGCTTTCTTTGGTGTCACTAGATCAAACAATGATATCAATGCTCTTAACCAATCGACTTTGTTCATTGAGGAGTTGAGAGGGCAAGCTCCTCAAGTGCAATACTATATCAACCATAGAAAATATGACAGGGGTTACTACCTTGCAAATGGAATATACCTGGAATGGGCAACTTTTGTCAAATCACTATACAAGCCAAGATAGATAAGGACAAGTTGTTTGCACAAAGGCAAGAATATGCAAGAAAGGATATTGAATGTGCATTTGGTGTCTTGCAAGCTCATTTTTTAATTTTGTGTCAACCAGCATGTTTGTACAAGCAAGGTGATCTTAAGAAGGTCACGCTAGCTTGCACAATTCTTCACAATATAATAGTCGAAGATGAGAAAGAAGAGGCAACTGTAGGATCAAGGATACCGACTAGAGAGGGGTGAATAGGCGGTTTCAAAACTAATTGCTAAGCGATCAAATAAAACATGTGGAAATTAAACTAGAGATCACTAGAGCAAAATGAGGCAACTACAACTATGTCAAGGTTTGCAATCATAGGGTAACATGCAATAATTTATATTCTAGAAAGATAAATTGTATAAGATAAATTACACGAAAGTAAAGAGCACAAGAGTTAACACATGAATTTTATCATGTGGTATCGGTGATTTGCTTATCACCCATAATCCACGTTGAAGTGAGTTCAAGCTTCTAACCGCTCTTCTATCAAGTATGCAATTTTTACCACGAGAAGTGGCTCACACCGAGCAACTTAATCTTGAGCCGGATTAGAACAATGAACTACTCAATACCTCAATTCCACTAGAGTAGCACTTTATAACTCCGGTGAAGCGTGCTCAAAAGCTCTCATAATCACCACCAGAGCTCCTTCACAAACTTCTTTGAAGGGCTCAGTGGTGCAACCACGTCTAAGCTGTCTAGGAGGTAGTAACCTCCAAGAGTAACAAGTCGATGACACTTGCTTAAAACATCACTAGTGACACAAAACTCAAATGCTACAAAGCAATGCACTAGATACTCTCACACTCTCAAAAATGCAATCACTAAGCCAAGAGAAGAAGAGGAGGGTGTCAAGTGCTCAAAAGTTCAGAATGAGCATGCTAGAGAGACTCCTTGAACCAGCAAGGGAACTATTTATAGGATACAACCCAAAATATAACTGTTACCCAAAGGCTAAAGCTTTTGTGCTCCTGGAGGTCAAATTGCCACTGGCACAATGGCTACATCAATGGAATCATTACCTTGACTTTGAGCCAAACTTGAACTGGCGTTAGACCACCACTGATCTCGATCAAACCACGAGCCTGGGATAGAGAACTAAAACTCTATGTTCAAGGAACTTCCTTCATCGATAAGGACTCGAGTAACCCTGCAATTGTTTATCGTAGGCTTGACAACCATTGGAAAGCGGATCGGCCGTATGAAATTATCATGGCAGTCTTCATGGCCAAAGGAGATTTCTGTGTCCTACCACTTCATAGCTTGATGACCCTTAGGAATAGTAGCTAGGACATCCCAGGCCACTATCTTGTACTATCGCTTGGACTTGTAGGACGTCGAACCATCGAACATGTGGTCAATCATCTTCTCGCCTGGCTGGAAAGACAACATGTCCATGTCATCCCCACTGCCATCCGAGTCAGAGACCCTGCTTTGGGTCCCAACCTGGACCTTCGTTTCCTTGGCCGCCTTTTTGACTTTTTCCTTAACTGACTTTTTCCAAACGTGGCACTCGTAGATGATGTGGTTGTCGGTTTAGTGGAAGTCACACCAAGGTTTCCCATCACGATCGCCAAAGTCTGGTGTAAAGCTTTTGCTCTGAGAAGGACCAGAGCACTGAGACGAACATCGGGTAGGTCTACAAAAACTTTGTAAGATTTAGCTTTCTTGCACTTACCTCCCTTGGTGTTCTTCTTGTGTTTATTCTAGACCATGTCTCCGCTGAACCCGGGTTGAGGATACTTGATGCCCTGAGTCTTTTCCTTAACATAGAGGAGCACATCCTTGGCCCTAGCAGACTTGTCTACGATCTGCATGAGCTCCTTAACTGTTTCGGGATCCTTTCTAGTGATGTCTTCAACACAACACCAACTCTTAACCCCTTGAGTGAACACCTGGATGACATCGTAGTCGCTAATCTTGGGGATAGTGTTTCGGGTGTTGCTGAAACATCGCACGAACTCACACTAGGTTTTGTTTGCCATCTGTTCACAGCTGTGAAGATTGTTTGTCATGCCAGGATAAACATACGTACCTTGGAAGTTAGCTCAAAACACATCGCACAACTTCTCCTACGAGTAGGTTGTCCCTGGCGATAGATTGGTCAACCATATCCTGGCTGGCTCTTCAAGGGCCATTGGGAGATAATTCACCATTACCTTCTCATCCCCACCAGCTGCTTAGATGGTTGTGGTATAACTCTGTAGAAACTCAATGGGATTTGTGCTTCCATTGTATGTTTTAATCATCCCAGGGCGGAACTTTGCTAGCCAGCTTACATTCCATAGATATGCAGAGAATGCCAAGCAACTATTGATGGCATCTCGCTTGGTTCCAACTCTCTTGGGAGTCATTTCCATGACAATCGAAGATTGGTCTCGATTTGATCAATGTCAGGACATTTCCCGATTAGATCGATGCATGGGGGTGTAGGGATCAGTGACGTCCTAAGATTGGGGTGAATTAGGACACTTACAAAAATTTCGGCTCCAAAAACAACACAAGAAAAACCTATATCAATTTTTATCTAAATATGCTCTAGGTTTATCTAGTGTGTCTAATCTACCGATCAAAGCGCTTGCAATCTATCTAAAAAGGTAAATTGCAAGTAAGTAAATGCGGAAACGTAAATAAGGTAGAGAGAAAACTCGGCACAATGATTTTTTCCTGTGGTATCGATGGCATGAATGTCACCCTTAGTCCACGTTGGAGCTCCACAAAGGATATGCTCCCGGTCGGCACCCAGTCACGACTTTTGAGCCACCAAGTCACAAAGACAAGGCCTCCACCCGGATGAGCCACCAAGGCAAGGTCTCACCACTAGCCTCTCTTTCGGTTCCTCGCCGCCGTGATTACTTCGGAGCTTGAGCCACAAATGCAAGGGTCTTCGCTTCCCTGCACAACATCTTGCTGCCACTTCACACCAAGTCGTAGGGTCAACAAGCTTGCCGACGAGTCACCAAGACCCCAAGGTGCCGGCGTACCAAGAGGTACACGGTTGGATCACTCATTGATCCAATCTCTAGGTAGTAATCACCAAGCAACTCACTCTCTAGGCCTATAAGCACTAATTACTCACTAATCTTGTGCTTAATTGCCTTGGATGATCACTTTAGGAACATTGGTGGCTTGGATATCTTCTCAGGTGTATATGAACTTCTTTGGACTCCAGCATATTCAAATGACTGAGTGGATGGGTATTTATATCCTCAAACTCGCGCACTAGTCGTTAACCCAACGACTCTAAAAAGCTGTTAACACCTGATGATCCAGTGAGAGCAGTGATACTAACACCGGATCATCCGGTGAGTACACTCTCATAAACTAGCCACTGGAACCTCACTCAAGACTCATCTGTGAACACCGGATTATCCTGTGATAACTTACTGAACATCGGACAAATGCACCAGACTATCCTATGTGCATATCTTCATTTTGGAGCTCTCTGAAAATAATAGTTCGGTGTCTTTATTTTGTGAACACCGGATCATCCGGTGAGGAAAAAGACTCTGCTTCAAACTTTCTGTGAACACCGGACTATTTTTCATTGTTCTCACCGAATTATTCTATGTAGTATCAGACTGATTTTTATGTGAGCACCGGACTATCCGGTCAGGTAAATTTTCAGCAAAGAACGTTATGTATTTTGGGCATAACGTTTTGCTCCGAACTTCAATTTTAATGATCTTGGGCTCTATGGAAAGCTTGTGAAGATCTCTCCAAGATTATATAGAAACCCATTCCATTTGATCACATAAAAATTCATGGAACAAGTCCAATTAATTTCTCTCTTTGTTCTGGCTTTGGTGACTTCTTTTTTGTTGCATCCATGAGACCTACTAAACCATATACTTGACAAACATATTAGTCCCATTGACTATATTTTCATTAATCACCAAAATCACAATCATGACCTAATAGGGCCATTTTCACTACAATCTTCCCATTTTTGGTGATTGATGACAACACAACCAAAGCAAGTGGCAAAAAACAAATGATTCCAAATGTAAAGATCATAAATAAGCACAAAGTCTTACCACATTGCTTAGATGCATGTTCTTACCACTTAGTCCCCCTTTGTTGTGGCTCCCCCTTTCTTCATTGACACTTTCTCCCTTGATTTGACCTAAGCAAGAGCTTCTCTCCTTTTGTTAACCTTCATGTATCTTGCACTTGCTACAATCTCCCCTCAATGTTCATATTGCATTCCTCGCTTTGGTCGTCAAACTTTTCCCCCTTTGTCAACAATCTTCCAAAAAGGACTGTATGCACATGTTGAACTTAAAGGGATAAACATTAGAGCACATGAGAAAGAGCTTCACAAATTATGATCCAATTAAAAAAGATACCAATTATAATAATACTAATTGAAAGGGATAAAAGCACATGGATCATAATTCATGATACTCGCATAATATAGTCTAAACTCTACCTATATGTGTGCATACACATGATGAGAATGAAACATATACACAACTAAATAATATGTCAAGATAGGAAGTTTAAGCTATATTATTCATGGAGGTATCTTAAATGAACAAAGATTTGACAATGATATCAATTGAAGCGTTTGGGCATTGCATACCTCCGGGGACATGTTGATTGTTCCATGAGACTACAAAAGATGCAACTTGAAACAAATGTCAGTCTCAAAATCACAACCTATAAGATATAATTCCCATAAATGTGTGCATAAAAGTGTTGAATACTTGTGAGATATATGTACTTTTTATTGATAACAATGGAGACTTCCTATAGATTGGATCATGGCACATAAAAGATATCAATTGAAAAAACTAGTACCATGTAAGGGACCTACAACTAATAAATCATGTAGGTTGCTCATGGATAAGAGAGAAATACAAGTAACCTACCATATGAAAATCTACACTAGGCATTGCAAAAAATTGAAATAAATACATGCAATCCTAGATAAGGCAAATGAGTTAGAAGCAAAACAAAATGCATGAACAAGAATCTAGCTACACTTACCTCTTTTACTTTTGGATGGGGATTTGGGTATGTGATGATCATAATCCTCATCAATGCGCTTATCTTGTACACTTAGCTTCTTTGCTTGAATCTTCAATTCATCTAGTAATCCAAGCCTCCAAATCCCTATAGCCGCCTCGGGCTTCAAGTCTTCTTTGGAACCCAAACCAATTGGGGTCCCTTCATATTGGTGATGACTTCCTTGGGCACCCAAATGGGTTAGTTCCACCCCCGATCCTTCTTCCCAACCATGTGTGCAACCATCTTGCTATTTTTCTTCTTGTTGAGCATGTAGTTGTTCCTCTTTATCTTATTCTTGTAGTTGAGTTTGGTGTAGAGGTTGGAGGTCTTGTTGGAGAGGTTTGCCATCTTCTTCTTATCCTTGATCTCCTTCTTTACTTGCTTGGATAGGAATGACTTGTGGCCTTCTTGATGGCATTTGAAGCATGTCACGGTTGACCCCTCCGCAAGCTTCTTCACCATGAAAGCACGGTTATCTTGAGGAGGTTGGACATGTCCTTTGCCCTTCAATCTCGCCAAGTCCTCCTTGAGCTTCTTCACTTCTTGCTTGAGCTCATCATTCTCTTATGCAATAAGTTCATTAAATTGTTCTACAATAATATTCTCAACACAAATCTTATTGCAAAGGGGTGAGTTAGATAAAGCATATAAATCATTACAAGAAGTGGAAGCATCTACCTTAGGATTGTAATTAAAAACAGAGGTAGATTGCTTCAAAGGGACCTTAGTTTGAAATTCAATGCACTCAAATTTGGCTTTAAGCTCTTCATGTTCCTTATTTAGCAAATTGAATTTGTATAATAAATGTTCATAATTAGAAATAAAAGTAGCATAAATGTCATTAAGTGCATTGAATTTTTTAAGTTCTTGCTAATTGATCAAATGAAGGAGTTCATCGTAGGAAGGAGAATCATCATCAGATTCATCATCACTTACATCGATATTCATACCTTTGGCCATAAGGGACTTGTGGAATGGCTTGCGAGATGACTTGTGTGATGATGACCTTGAAGAAGAGCTTCTCTTGGAGGAGTGGATGGTGATGCTCTCATCACTTGAGCTTGAATCTTCATCATCAATCACCCATCTTCCTATGCTTGCGAATGCTTTGGCTCTTCCCCTTGTCTCCCTCTTGTTCTTGGTCATGTTCTTCTCCTTTTTAATATGATCAATTGTTTTGACCAAGTCTTTCATGGAGATTAGGTGATCAATCTTGGTATTGATCTTCTTGATGTTCTTCTCCACTTGTGAGATGAGCTTGGCGACTTCGGGATCTATCTCTTCATCTCTTGAGGTGCTTTGCTCATCTTCTTCATAGCTCTCTTCATTTTCATCTTCATCATCTTCACTTGAGCTTGACTCTTGCTCTTGTCTTCTCATCCTTGCCTTCATGTGTTGACATTTAGCTTGCTTGCTTGTGAGAGCAAGGTTCTTGGTGTTGGATGGGGAAGAAGCTTCCACCCCCGTGTTCATTATCATCTAATGGGCGGTGATCTTACCGAGCATTTGACTTGAAGTCATCTTCTTGATATCATTGTTGTCGTAGATGATAGAGACGATCAACTTGTACTTTGGAAGAAGAGCTTGAAGTATTCTTCTTACCACTTGATCATCTTCAATTGGCGTCAAACCTAACCTATTGATCTCATTGACAAGAATATTCAAATGCGAGTACATGTCATTAGCACTTTCATGGGGTAGTTACTTAATGCCATTAAGCTTAGTAACAAGTACATGATATTTCTCATTGTGCATAACCTTTGTGCCTTCATGTATTTTAATGAGACTATTCCAAATATCATGTGCATTGGTGAGAGAATAAACACGATTGAATGCATCAACACATATAGATGATAAAAGGATACTCTTTACCAATGCATCTAATTGCCCCTCCTTGTTAGTGATGCGAGGTTTCATCCCTTCCTCGCTGACTCTCCAAACATCTAAGCCTCTAGCTTGCAAATAACAAGACATTAGAATTTTCCAACGCGGGAAATTTATGCCATCTAAAAGTGGAGCACTATGAGAATCCATCCCAACTCGGACGTCACAACTCTAGGATTTTAAGCCAATCAAGAGCACGAGGCTCTGATACCAATTGTAGGGATCGGTGATGTCCTAAGAGGGGGATGAATTAGGACACTTAAAAAAAATTTGCCCAAAAATAACACAAGAAAAACCTATATCAATTTCTATCTAAATGTGCTCTAGGTTTATCTAATGTGTCTACTCTACCGATCAAAGCGCTTGCAATCTATCTAAAAAGGTAAATTGCAAGTAAGTAAATGCGGAAACGTAAATAATGTAGAGAGAGCAAACTCGACACAAGGATTTTTTCACATGGTATCGATGGCATTAATGCCACCATTAGCCCACGTAGGAGTTTCACAAAGGATATGCTCCCGGTCTGCACCCGGTCACGACCTTTGAGCCACCAAGTAACAAAGACAAGGCTTCCACCCGGATGAGCCACCAAGGCAAGATCTCACCACTAGCCTCTCTGCTGGTTCCTCACCGCCATGATCACTTCGGAGCTTGAGCCACAAAGGCAAGGGTCTCCGCGTCCTCGCACAATCGTCTTGTCATCGCTACACACCAAGTCGGAGGATCAACAAGCTTGCCGGCGAGTCACCAAGACTCCAAGGTACCGACGTACCAAGAGGTACATTGTTGGATCACTCCCTGATCCACTCTCTAGGCAGCAATCACCCAGAACTCACTTCTCAGGTGTATATGAACTTCTCTGGACTCCAACACACTCAAATGACTGAGTGGATGGGTATTTATATCCTCAAACTCGCGCACTAGCCGTTAGCCCAACGGCTCTAAAAAACAGTTAACACAGAATGATCCGGTGAGAACTATGGTACTAACACCGGATCATCCAGTGAGTACACTCTCACAAACTAGTCGTTGGAACCCCACTCAAAACTCATCTGTGAACACCGGATTATCCTGTGATAACTTACTAAACACCGGACAAATGCACCAGACTGTCCTATGAACATATCTTCATTTTGGAGCTCTCTGGAAATAATAGTTCGGTGTCTTCATTTTGTGAACACCGGATCATCCGGTGAGGCAAAAAACTCCGCTTCAAACTTTCTATGAACACCGAACTGTTTTCTTTGTTCTCACCGGATTATCCTATATAGCACCAGACTAATTTTTATGTGAGCATCGGACTATCCAATCACACAAATTTTCAGCAGAACAGCATTATATATTTTGGGCATAAATTTTTTTGATTTTGATGATCTTGGGCTCTATGGAAAGCTTGTGAAGAGTTCTCCAAGATTATACAGAAATCCATCCCATTTGATCACATCAAAATTCATAGAACAAGTCCAATTCATTTCTCTCTTTGTTCCAGCTTCGGTGACTTCTCTTTTGTTGCATCCATGAGACCTACTAAACCATATATTTGACAAACATGTTAGTCCCATTGACTATGTTGTCATTAATCACCAAAATCACAATCATGACCTAATAGGGCCATTTTCACTAAGGGGGGTAGAAGAAGTCTTCTTTAGAAGCCCTCGAGCATCTTTGCCAGTTGTCGATGAACTGACACAAGTCATTGATCGGATGACCTTTGACGAGTGAGGTACGACGATGATTGTTTGCCCGATTGTCATCCCAAGAAGTCATGTTCCTAGTGTTACGTCTTTCTGGGTCAGATACATCTCATGACGGAGGATTGTCTGGCCTGCCTCGGTTAGTACTATTTCTGGCCAAGGCCAATCTCCCTTGTCGGCCTAGAGCACAATCTCCTTTGTCAAGTCGACTGTCGAGTTTACCCAATTCTTACTAGCTGAGGTAGCTAGATTTGTGGTCAGAGTGCGCATGAGGGCCTCTTGTAGGCTTCTGTTGGCTTGTATGGGTTTGTGGATCTTATATTTCTTGTGACGACTTGTCCCCCCTCCACAGGGCCTCTTGGTTCCATATATATATGAGGGTGTCGTATGTCCTTTGGACTCTTCCTTTCTATTCTTTGAGATAGTCCTTCTCAGTTACGGGATGCCTTGGGTACATGCGAGTAGTTTCTTTTCTTCCAGGGATCCCCTTCTAAGAGATAAAGATATACCCTGAGAATTACAAAAATCCTAGGGTGCCCGGATATGTTAACTATCCATTATTCATCATCAATATGCATGTCATTCTTCATGCATCTTCAATAACATAACTTCCCAAGATATCTATAATACTTCCATAATCACATATTATAATGAATGGACAACTACTAAGCGACAAATCTCGCTTCCTGCACTTCATACCTCTTAATCTAGGGAAAATCATCCAATCATCAAAAGGTGGAAAGTAACTAACACATTCAGATTTTATTTAATAAACTATTGGTAAGTGTGGCAATTAAAAGATGGAGGTAACCAAATAACAAGTTAAAGCGTAGCCATCCGCCACATTCACTTGCCTTCACTGACGACGAAAGCAGGAACTAGCTGCATCCCAAAGCGGCACCACCTAAACAAGTGCATAGATTAGCACCAAAAAGGTTGCTACAACAAAAGCAAAAGGAGACGCGCTCATACACCCAAAAAACCCACAAACATGACAACCGAGAACTATGAAAAGACTTCTACCACTTAGCTTGCAAGGTAACAAGTGAGACTTTCTCTAACGAGGTCGAAGACCAAAGAACAAAAACACCATGCAAACTAACTTTTGATGAACAACATCATTGTTTTATTAAGTACTCCTAAACCACTCGTCTGAATCAAACAAGACCAATGCCATCGGAAAGATACTGACAAGACTTACAACCTTCATTTTTGGCTTATGGTTGAATTCGACACCAGTTAAGCCTCAACTTCCAAATTAAATTGTTGCACGCAATGGATCGACCAAAACTTTAATCTGGAGACGGAAATGACCGACCCCAACTATCCACAAGCATCTAAGGACTAATTAGAAATCACCTTCATGATGAGAAACTTAAATCAATGATGGATTCGATGAAACTCTCAAAAATCCTCCTCCATTTCATCTTCTTCTTCCTCCTCCTCCTTCCTTCTCTATTCTTCTTCTTTTTTCCTTTTCTTTTCTTTCTTTCTTTATTTCTTTCTTTCATTTTCTTTTCTTGCTTTCATTCTTTCCTTCTCTTTTCTTTTCTTCCCTACTCTCTCTCTCTATCTCTCTCTATCTCTCTCTCTCTCTCTCATATCTCTACTCCCCTTTGCTCCTCTCTATGCCCCTGCCCAGCACCCACCGACCGGCAGCGCTCTGGCCGACGCTCCAGTTGGGTGTCAGCGGGTGCGGCAACGTGGTGCCCCAGGCGATGGCGGGTGCAGGCAGCGCAGCTCTTCGATCAATGATAGGCGCAGTAGGTCGGTACTATGGTGGGAGGCTCGACGGAAGAGGGCTGCTGGCGGCGACGGCAGTGCTGCGTGGCAAGGGCAGCGACGATGTGGCAGGGTGGCATTGCACTGCAGGGAAGGCAGGCGTGGTGGCTCAGCATAGCGGTCGGTGGCGATGGCCGACATGTAGGATTGCGCTCTGGTCGGGTGTGGGCAGGCACGGGTGGTGTCAGGCTCAGCCTGACTTATCCACTCAGGGGGGTTCTTTTGTTTAGGTATTATAGGCCTAGATGCTTCAGCGGCCAATACTCATGACTTGAATTTGAATGAGACTCAGATCACATTGACCGTTCATGATCCTAAATTATCTCATGAAGATATCTCAATATTAACAAAAGATTCGAGATCGTCCAACTCATATCCAGCTTAAAAAGGATTTGGTTGAGCATATTTGGCAAAAGTTTGGACAAAATTAAAATATTACAATTACTTTAAATGATGTTACTTTGTAACTTATTTCTTTGATTACCATGTCATTTCAATGCTATCTATTCCTTTATGTAATATATTTCATTTGGTATGGAACAATATAAATTCAAGGAAAAGTTCACTTTAACCCCTTGAACTATTGGTCCAATTTGAAAGACCGCCCGCAACCAGGATACCAAAAATAGTACCCCCCCCCCCCCACATTTGGAAACTGGGCATGGAACCCACCCACCCCCCCCCCCCATAGCCGAATCTAAGCCGATTTTTGTCCGACGTGGCGCATAAATCCTGGTTTCGAATCCACGCTGGCCCGAATGGAATCCACATCAGAGATGAGTTGGAAAGGCCATTCGGACACGTCTTATTCCCGATTAGGGATTAGTATATAGGTCCCCATTCCCCACTCGAGCTTGCATGGTTGAGGGAAAGAAAGTCTTGGCAGCGGTGGCGGCGGGATTCGACCCGCATGTGGTCGATGACGAAGAAATTGGTTCCCAGGGATGACATTCGGGCCGTTGTGGTGTAGTTCAATTGGAGTTGAAGAAATCATGCAAGGTAAGTAGTGTTCCTCAGTATTTTGTCATTGGTTTTTCCCAGATCTGGTGGTTTGAGTTTGTTCTTGGTTGGCTATAGTTTGTGATTGCTTGATTTTGTCGTAGGGTAGCTTGAAATGGATGTTTTTGCCATGCTCCACGTTCAATTTCACTTGGATGGGGAGTTCTTGCGCCATGGAAAGTGTAACACCCTGTGTTTAGCATATTGTATAATTACAGAATTAGCACCAAATTAAAACTTTTTGAGGATAATTAAGTAAGCAAGTACATGTATGAGGATGTGTATGTATACCAGTACATACACCTTCATACATGTTGGAGGTATTGAGTTGACTAGTTGTTCCAAAGTTTACCAGTGCAATTTCTAGTATGATCACTGCATTAGGTTGACTGTCATGCATTGTTGGATTTTTTTTGATTCTTTGTGTGGAGGTTTGAATTGAATGTCTCTCAATTCAAACCTACTCTTAGACTCTGATCAGTTTAAATCAAATTATCTCCAAGCTCAGAGATCCAGATTAAATCAACTCCAAATAAATAGTTGAAGTTGATCTTAATCCAAGGTCAAGTTCCAAATTCAAATTTCCAAATTAAATTATTCCAAAGATATGTTTGATTCTCTTTCTCTTTTTCTCTCTTTCTTTTTCTCCTCCAAATTCTCAGTGGGCCGGTTTCCTTTTTTCCCCTCTCTTTTTATCCGGCCCAACTGCCAGCCCGTTCGGCCGCTTACTTCCCCGCGTGGGCCGCCATCGCCTTCCCGGCCCACTCGGCCGCACGCCAGCGCGCCAGGCGCGCCCGCGCGTGCGTTCGCTCCGGGCCATCCACCGATGCCGCGTGTCGCCCATCCACCCGCGCCACACCCTTCTTCCCTCTTCCCCCCTCCCTTCTCTCCCCACCAGCGCTGCAGGCCACGTCGCCGGCTGCCGCTCTTCGCGGGACAGCTCCGCCCCGAGCCCATGCCTCTCCCTTCTCTCTGCCCATGCCCCAGCCACTGCGCTGGTGCCGCAGTACGCGTGCTTGCGGTAGCCTGCCGCGCGTCGGCCGGCCACAGGCCACCGCCGCCGCGTCGCACGCCTCGCTGCGCTCCACCTCGCCTCCGTCGACCCGTGGTGGACATCCGTGCCCACTCGCGTGTTCGTCGCCCTCGTCTTAGTGCCGCCTCCCCTCCCAGCTATAAATAGCAGGCCGGCACTCCCTCCTTACCCATTTCACCACTTCCGCCACCGCCGCCCCGTTTCTCGCCTCACCATTGCTCGCCGTCGACCATACGCCACCACCGACGAGCTGCCGAGGAGGACCTTAAGCCGACGCTGCCCACGTGCCACCGTCCGTTGGCCCGAAAAGCTCGACGGGAGCTGCCTTCGCGCGAAGCCCGAGCCGCCGTCATTCGTCGTCCCCACCGCCGACCACAGACGCCGCTTGCCGCCATCCGACCTCACTGGTGAGCCCCCTAGCCTCCCTAGAATCCCTAGGCTAGCTAAGTAGGCCACCCCATGCGCCAAATTGGCTGTTAGCTGTACGCCGATGCGTTTGTGGTTCGGCCACCGCGTCTGGTCACCGCCGGCACGTGCCTGTGTCGTGTATGTGTTCACCGGCCATCGTGCCGAGTTCTTCGGGACCGTGAGCCCCGTTTTCTTGCAGGAAGAACGCCTCCCCGTGTAGGGGAGGTGCTGCCCATTTCTCTCCGCTCCTTGTTCCCCCTCCGGCGACGAACTGGCATCGTTTCCGCCACCGGCTGCCGTCGAGGTGCCCCCTGCCGAGTCCGCCAGTTCTCAAGGTTGGCCGGCGTGCCTTCGTCGTCGTGAAGCTTTGGCCGAAACACTTTTTCGGCGAGCTCTCTGGTGCGCACCGCCGCAAGATTGCTCACCGCCGGCCGAATTCCTCCCTCTCCGCCGTTCGCTCGTGTAAGCGCGCCCGCGCGCACGCCGAACCGACAACGGGCCGTGGCCTGGCTTGGCCAGACCGGCCTCGGCTCGGCCCAACGGCCGTCTCGGCCCGTGCACCGCTAGCTCGGCCCAAGCAGCCAACCGCCAGTGGGCCAGGCCTCAGCAGGCCGGCCCAGCTCCCGTAGCCCATTCAGCAGCCAGCCCGAATACTGTGTGGGCTGCACTGTGTAGCCCACTACTGTAGACCCAAGCCCAGCCTGGCCCATTTAGGCCCGGACCCGGCCCACCTAAAGCCCAAGTGGGCCTACTACTGTTCATGTGGGCCCCACCTGTGAATAGTGTCTTTTCATAATTTCCTAAATTAAATCTTCCAGGAGCCGTAACTTCTCCGTTCTGGCTCTGATTTCGGCGTTTCTTTCGCCGAAATTCCTTAAAAAAAATCAAGATCTACTCATTGGCCAACTTGTGTTGTCTATTAGGGCTTGTTTGGCTTTTCAATTGGTGTTAATCGATTCTTCTTTAGATTAGCCGTATTGATCGTAATTGTGAATTACAGAGGAGCAAGAGCAGGAACAAGGACATTTGTTTTGCGAGATCTGTGCTGGGATTATTCGGGCTGAGGAGGATCCTGACTTTGACCAAAATCAAGAGGAGAACTCCGGAGAAGGCAAGTCCTATTTTCCTTGATCATATTGAACCTATGTTTTCCGATAATCTACATGCTCAACTAAAACTGGGAATACTACTGCATGTGCTATGTATTACGCTTTTGCAATTGTTGTAGTAGTTAATCCTATCAACACTTGTCATGCCATAACTAACTTCACCTAGAATACATATCACCCTAGGATTACCTATTGTTATTTATATTAACGATGGAAGACGTCTTGATATCTAGCATGCTTAGGATTGAATACGTCTCCTCACAGGCGTTGCTTTTAAAACTGCATCTCCTCGGGGATGATAAATTATCATTATCCAATGACAAGTCATATACCATGAATCCTTGATGGATATGAATTTCGTGATGGATATGAGATCCTTGTCGGTGTGTGGGATATGGTGGGTGGTGTGTAAAAATTAGTGAAAACTGTTTTGGCGGGGGCAGGTAGAGTAGTCCTCTGTGGGAAGGGATGCTCTTGGGGGCATGTGGTATTGTGGGAATACTCGTGCTGGGAGATGCCCACCCCGGCCGCTTAAGGACCGAGTCATTGCGGCCCGTCTAGCCTAGCCACTACGTACAACCATGCGTCCTGTATGGGCAGGACTTGACTTTCCTTTCACTGGACTGGGTCGGACATCATACCAGGAGGCTGAGAGCAACGAGCAGGCAAGTACTATCCTGTCCCGCGTGCTTGGAGGTTTCTAGTACCGGCCAAGGCTTAAAAAGGGATGCTGGCCTTCGGAAGCATGCAGCTCTGGTACTTGGGCGTGTCTCGTGGAAAAGCCCGGCAGGAAAGGTGTTATGAAGAGTCTCGGTATGATTCGCTCCCCTGCATGCAACAGTGGGAGGCTGAGCATATCGCGTGGGTAAAGTTGTACAACCTCTGCAGAGTGTAAAACTATTCGAATAGCCGTGTCCACGGTTATGGACATGCGAAAGCAGCAATCGCGTTGACTAGACTCAGGGTGCGTGTGTCTTGATGAGTGAGTGTGTGGACTAGATGTCCGTATGTTAATGTTCCTGGCTCGATCCGCCAGAAGCTGTGTGGTACTAGAGGTACACCAGTTGTGATAAAAGGGACTGCGGAGTGAGGTATAGCCCCTCCCAGGACCGAAAACTCCCAGATAAAACTTGTTACTGGTTTTGAACTATTAAAACGGTTTTAAAGTTAATCATTGATGATACAACTGAATACCTGCATAAATTGCTTTACGCTAAAACTATTCCGTAAAGCCTTATCCTTGAAATACTTCATTATGCATCTATCAAACCCTTGAAAGTAGTATAGGGCTTGCTGAGTACCTTTTGTACTCACTCTTGTTGTCATTCAGATGAAGAAGATAATGCCGACTTTGCCGGGGGCGAAGCCGGAGACGAAGAGTAGTCTAAGTGTCGTGTTCGCACCCTCGCTGCTTGTGGCTTGGATCCCTTTTCCGCTGTGCTTTTCATGAAGGCCGCTAGGCCATATTTGTAAACGACAATATGGTTTGTAACTTAAGGCACTGTACGTTAATGTATTGTACGAAGTTGACCGTGATACTACAACTGTTGTACTGTGCGTATCAGCTACGTAATCCAGGGACTGATACAGGAGGCACAGGAGATCCCGGCAACGCGGGTCTTACAGAAAGGATGTGCACTATGTAGTAGGCAAAGAGGCTATGCCTTACATAGAGCGAGATAAGATTTCGTTGCATGAGATTGTAGGACACCTTAGAGACCATTGCACTGTTGTTGAGGGCATCATATTGCATTGGTTATTTCCATGTAAGGAACTTCATGATGGCCTTCAAATATTGGTAGATGACGAGGGTTGTCAGTATATGTCCGAGTGCATTGTGGAAGGAGGGGTTATTGATATATATGTAAAAGATGTCTTTGTGCCAGCACTGTCAGATGAGGATGAGGGCCGAGGTGTTGAGCCAGTGACTTTGAGAATGAAATAGAAGAGATGTCTGAGGAAAAATTAGATGAAAGTGATGATGTGGTAGAAGAAATAGAAGTTGTACATAATATTGTTGTGTATCCTACTGAATTCAAAGTTAAGATAAAGATCAAGATAAAGATGTGGAAGGAGTTCTACAGTAGCCCAAGCAAGATGGGGAAGGAAGTAGTGGCAGAAGTTGCATAAGAAAATGATGAGGCGGCTGAAGACAAAAGCTTAGATAGTGAGTACATGCCAGGATATGCAGGGACATGAGATGCAGATGAGGAGGCAGATGATATTTTGAAGAAATTCAGAAGGTTGAAGAGACAAATGAAGAATGGCCAAGCTATAGAATTAGATATTGTTGTGCTAGAGGGATTTACACGAAATACAACTAGTTATGTGACCTACTGATTAGAGATCTTCAAGTTAGGGATGAAAAAGAATGGGTGTTCATATCAGATCAACAGAAGGTTTGTGCTTCAAGAGAATGTTTGTTTAATTTTTGTTACATGATTTAATCACTGTTTTGTTTCATTTGGTTCTGTATGGAATTCTAGCAGCTATGTATAAATGGGCCCCTTTGGCTGAACATAGGAATTGTGCTAGGCATATCTATGCCAACTGGAAGAAGCAGTTCAGAGACAAGGAGTGGCAGAAAAAGTTTTGGAAATGTGCAAAGGCACTTTCCATTATGTTATTCAACCTAGCCAGGGCAAGATTGGCTCAAGTCACTAGGGCAGGAGCTCATGCTATCATGAATACTCATCCACAACATTGGAGCAGAGCCTGGTTTAGGTTAGGTTCTAATTGTGACTCTGTAAACAATAACATGTGTGAGTCATTCAATAAATGGATAGTTGAGGCAAGGTTCTTCCCAATAATCACTATGTTGGAGACAATTAGAAGAAAAGTGATGGTCAGAATCCATGAGATGATAACTAAGTCGGATAGGTGGCTAACAAACAAAATCTACCGATAGGTGGCTAACAAACAAAATCTACCCAAATATCTTAAGTTAAATGTGTACATCACTGAATCAAGGTTCTGCCATGCAATCAGTAATGGGGAAAATTAGTTTGAATTAAAGCATCATGAAAATAGGTTTATAGTAGACTTAGAGAAAAGAGAGTGCTCATGTCGACATTGGCAATTTTCTGGATTGTCTTGCCCCCATGCAATTTCTTGCATTTTCTTTAAGACCAATACCCTAGATGATTATGTTGCCAATTGCTATACAGTGAAAGAATTTAGAAAAACTTATACTCGCTGTCTTAAACCAGTGGAGGGTATGAGAGGGTGGCCGGTTTCTGATAGGCTCAAAGCTCCTAGCTATGTTAGGATGATTGGTAGACCTAGGATAGAAAGGAGAAGAGAGCCAACAGAAAAGCCCAAGGCCACAAAAATTTCAAAGGTTGGGACAGTCGTTAGATGCAGAAAGTGTAAGGGTGTTGGTCATAACACATCCACATGTGAGAAGAGAAATGGATCTAACACACAAGAAAGTTCTGCACAGTCACAGAGAAGTAACACTTTGATACAATCTGCTCCTAATGACACGACAGTAGTGTCTCAAACACAGTTGAGTTCTTCTAACACAAGAAAAAGAAAGGCACCTTCATTTGGGTACTCACTGAAGGTAAATATGCATGTCTTCAAGTTACCTTACACTATATCCTGCTTGACCATAACTCTAGCACCTTTCAGGAATCTACCAAACAAAGGAAGATGGTCAGGTTTCTTGCCAAGGCAAAGGTGACCACAAATGATGTTGGGTTAGCTACTATCAACCTCCACGCCAATGTGCCAAGATCATAAGTAAATTCCAATGTGTCCATCACCATCAAGTATGGGATAGCTTCAGCTAGTGCTTCTGCTCATGAGCCAACAAGGAGGAAGCTAGTTCCAAGGCCTCCAACTACAACCTCACGGCCACTAATTCTACTTCCATGGGACTCTGCTAAACAATGATGATTTTGTGTAATGTTGTGATGAAACTTGTTGTCTACTGCTATTATGAACAATGTTTGTAATGGCAGACTTATGTCCGATGTGTGTGCAATTAATGTAATGCATGACTTATGGCCAACTTTGTGAACAATTTATGTAATGCATGACTGATATCTTGTTCTCAACCATTGGCAATTGTCTACTTCATCAGCTCAATTCATTCAATTTCAACACAAATCACTTGAACTACCAGATCAATTCACTCTATCAGCTAAAGGCATTTATTACAGCTTTCAAATGTTATAATTAAATGGCACCCTTGCCAAACAACAAGGACAGAACAACAACAAGATATGCTAATAACATGATGTCACATCCGGTTTTAACGGACAAAACTAAATACGGCTTATGTGTGCCCAAGATGTTCAACACACATAAGGACGTCACAGGTGAAGTACCAAAAGCAATACTTTTATAGAATAAACATTAAACTCTTACAGCAATTGACATATATTGTCTTCTATGAAGATATCTGCAGCGGAACAAAAGCACTGGTGCCCAACAACACTGCAGGCAACCGACCGAGAGACACGCACCTAGAACGTCACAATCTCATCTTGATAATCTTCAACATCTTCACTCACTGAGTAGCACCATATATGTTGCATGGCATAGGAAAAATAGCAAGTGTGAGCATATGACACGCTCAACAAGTGTGAAAAATATATGGCATGCAAGCTTGATTAAAGAAATAGGTTATAACAGGTTTATTTTGCACAAATACCAACTAAGCTATCGCAGAGTTATAAAAACAACCTATTTATCTATGTGAACCATCACTAAACTCCCAACTCCTAGAAATATCTCCACCTATTTCTCAACTACCTGAATTCCACATCAGGTTTCCAAACCAATCAACTTGATACCTATCATAGGTAACCAAGAACCATCCTCTGACATTTACCCTTCACAAGTAACCAACCAAAACAACTAAACCAAACTAACTAATCATGTGAGGATCCAAATCTCTCATGATCGTGAGAACAGCTGATTATCAGATTGTACACTCTGCAGAGATTGTCTAGCTTTCCCCATGAGTCATGATTTCTTTGTTCCCGTGTTGCGTAAACACTTAACACACGCCATTGGTGTGTCACCCAGAGATCACTACAAGGCTGTTACAAAGCATCCTCCCAACAAGAATAAGCCCGCTAAGGTTTCACTGCCGTCAAAGTGGAGTCACACCACCCAGAAGACCCCTCATGCGCCTTGTAGCTCCGGAAAGAATCACTCTTCCCTTCCACTACACCACCAGTGGCTCATTCTATGCTGAGGATCTGCTAATTACTAAGACAGGCCGTACCCATATAAGCCTCGTGAATGGACAATAACTCTTGGATTGTCACTCCACGAACCAGTCCTTAGGACACCGAGCAAACACTACCACCCACCAAAGTGTTTCACACACTTGTACCTCACGCACCATCATCCACCAACCTTCTGCTTGACATCCCTAAGTTTCATGTTGCCACACAAGTTATCATAATTCTCAACTCATAGTTGCATAGTTCATTAATCATGTTTAACTGATAACTCATCCATACCATTGTGCAAAGCTAAGCATAAACTACCCATAAACCACTACTGATAGCTAGGCGATAAGGAATATATGGAACATGGTACTATAAGTAAATGGGATTCAAAATTAATAGCATGCATGTTTGAAATAAATAACGCATTCAAAAACTTGGATTAAAATGTTCAAGGACACTTGCCTTTTACCCAATGATGTTCAGTGTTGTCGAAATTTTAGTCTTGGAGTCCCTCGAACTGCTCTGGAACGTTATCAACTAATCACGAGAACTACTGACAAACAATACAAAGGAAAACACTAAGAAAAACATACCAAACATCATCAAAACACTTTAAAAATACTATGGTTGGATAGGTATGATTTTAGAAACATTTGACGCAAGAATCGCCTAAATCGGAGTTAAGATGGAAATATAACAGCTTTCGGGAGATGGATTGGACTGAAACGGAAATACTGATTTACCGGAACTATCTTCCTGTGGAAAAAGGCTTTATTGCACAATCACTGCGTCAGGCTTGACAACATCATTACGCAAGATTCAAGAAGTGTAGGGCAGAACAGACTTCGCTGACTAGGCTAAGGAGAATGATGTGGTGCTGACTTGGCATGCTATGCAAGTACCGTCTTGGATTATACGCTGAGATCTAGTCTCGACCACCCATGATGTATAAAATGGCCAGAGGTTGCACTCCTAGGTTAAGGATACTACCGGTGACTCTATGTAGCAGCTGTGATTCGGGTTTCGTTGGAGATGGCGATCAGGCGCGTAGCCACTGATATCGATATCGGGCTTCGATGGCGTTTCAGTGAAATAAGGAAAGCATGGAGTAGAACGCGGAAAGACTAACTCAGTGGTATGGTTGGTTTTGGAAGGGGTCATCTGAGGTAGCGGCAAAATAGCGATGACTGCTACTAGGTTTGGTGTTGACCGCGAACAGATGCAGCAACGAAGATGCTCGTGCTCCCTGAGATTGACTATAAAATTTAAGAAACCGTCTTAACATAGACATTAATATTTCCTAGGAACAAAATGCTATGGCATGGGTTTTGGTAGATCATCCCCTGAGAGGAAAAACGATCAGCGAAGATGAGATGGGTGACGGTTGCAACATGCTATAGTTGGCAATCGTGTTCCGGTCGTGTCGCTGCACAAACGGGGATGGGATCCTAGGGTCACGTAGAAGACTCGATGGGACATGCCATGACATGGTTGGTGCATCCATATGGCTTTTGGATTGACGATAAACGCGAACGCAAATCTGGCGTGAGCGCAGAACGTGTCCAAAAACTGGACAGCGGGCATGTCAACCTTGATTCTGGTGGTTTGGCTACTCTACTGGCCGACCTGGTCGGTGAGGGAGTGGGAAACATCATAGGTCATACGCTGGTGAAAGGGCATGGCAATTTGACCTCTAGTCAGCCGAGAACGTCGATGTCAATCGGTGATGGTGTGGTAGCCCGCAATGATGACGACCATGACTGCGTAGATCGGGCTTTGGCTAGGGCTAGGGATTGACTAGGGACTTAGTATGATGATAAAATAGTACTAAGGGAGGATAAGAAGGGGTCCTCAGCTTGCTTCGATGGTCGAGGAAGGGGGCTTCACGGAGAAGATGACGAGGTAGCACATCATGGGCGGCTCCGATGAACGACAGCACACGGATAGGGCAGCAGCGATGTCTAGAGCTTGGGGGCATGGATAGGGATAGGAAAGGGTGTGCAACTCCTATTTATAGGTCTAGGGCGGCTGGTTGAGGTGGAGTACAAGCCGAACACGAATCGGGTTCAAGTTCGAGTCGGTTAAAATTTCCTTTTTCGTAGCTCTCTATTCCGAGGACGATATCTCCACCATACGGACTCCAAATTGGATGTTTCAGGACTCTAAATTGTAGCACTCAAAATGATCTACAACTTTGGAATTTAGAACTTATGAAAACGCCATATTTATTTTCAAAAATTCACCACAAGATAAACTGTTTAAACTTAGACTTATCTGCGTAATACTAATTTTGCGGGCCATAACTCCTACCTCCATTATCGAAAAAGGGACTTCCATAGGTCCAAATCGAAGCTCTCGATGAGACCTACAACTTTGGTATTGCCAAGATTTGCATTTGAGACCATTTTGAACTCTGAAACTTAATGGGAAGATGAGGTTGTCCAGGACTCCGCAAAAATTTGCAGATTTCTTGGATCATTTGTGTTGGGCCTTCTAGATAACTTGTGTGCTGGCCAAGGGCTTGGGTAGCATTGAGTCTAATGGCACCTTAGGCATATCTAGGGTTTTAGAAAAGAAACTTTTGCATAGAAATTTGAATAGGGTTTGAATTTGTATTGAGCTTAAAGTGAATTTAAGAGAAATGAAAAATGAGGTTGAACAAGAATAGAAGTAGATAAGGAATTTGAATTTAGATTGGGTAGAATTTGAGAAAGATGAGAGATTGGCTTTAAACAAGGATTTGGGTAAGATTTGACTTGAACTAAAGAATAATCAGGTATGATCAAGGATTGAATAGATGATGAAATTAAAGATTTTAAATTCCAACAATTAAGATCCTTAACTAGTTTACTACATAGTTTTGTAAAAAACTTTTCAAAATATTTCTCACTCAAAACACCAAAGAGAAAGAAAAAGAAAAAGAACTCTAATATATTTACCTGGCTCCTAACAAAACTCAGCATGCGATACACACAAAATAATAACCTATTTTGATTGATTGTTTATGAAAGTACCTATTCTACTGGTGAAGCTATTCAATAATCTTGAAAAAATTTAGAAATTTGAGAAATCTGAAAATCAGGATGTAACACATGAAAATCAACACATATGCCTGTTTCTCTAGCCTACAAAGTCTAGCATGGAGAACATCAGTATCAACTTCTTCCTCCCCACATCCAACTCCATTCTCATGCCTTCAATCACTCTCCTCTGCTCATCCAGTTTTGTCCTAGCATCTTCAAGTGCACATCACAGCTCCTCTCTTTCCATCTTCATAGCCCTCACACTATTACAAAAATCCAACAACAATTGCCGCAAGAAATCCAAGGTCGCACCATCATACCAAGAGAAGAAATTGCATCCCCCACCTGCAAGAAATCAAGCCCAATTTAACCATGGAAGAACACAATCCCTAAATCCCTAAATTTGAATACCCCACATGACAAGACCACCAGATGTACTCACCCCAGCACTTGAGGTACCGATGTCTGGTGTTGTCGTTGCTCCACGAGATCCACCGCGCCGCCTTCACCTTGCATCTGCACAGAAGGGCAGGCTCATACTACAGCGGCCCTTCTCTATACGAGATGGGCAACGCCGAGCTACCCCCTTCCCCTTCCTGCTGCCAGCGAGACCCACTAGACGAGCAACCAAAGTCGGATCCAACTGACGCAGTTGAGCTCCTCTAGCGCGCCATCGCCCTCTCCTTCACTTCCTGTCCTAATCTTCCCTCTCTCTTTCTCTTTTCCACCGGCATCCCATCTTATAGCCGAATGGGCGGTCCAACTCAGCATCCGATATGGATTCGAAGCCGGGATTTATGTGCCAATGAAAACAGGCTTAGATTCAGCTCTAGGGGTTCCACATCTGGTTTCCAAACGTGAGGGGGTTCTATTTCTGATATCCCAATTGTGGGTGGTGTTTCAAATTAGACCAATAGTTAAGGGGGGTAAAATGAACTTTTTCCTAAATTCAACTTTCCAAGTATCAATTGTCTAGTACTTGCTGAAAGAAAGCAACACGGGTGGTCATATGATCCAAATGAAAGTTTTGATCATAATATATGCAACAATTAATTAATTATCTTGTGAAACCTCGGGAAATAACCTATAGACACTATGTATCGAAAGCTTGTTTGTTAATACCAATTTCTTACTTTATCTCTCCTCCTAGATATCGTCTAGGAAATAAGACATTTGGAATGGCTTTAACACGCCCTCAAGTCGAGGCTCATAGTCAAACGACGTGAACACATAGGACTTAGGACATGTACCCAAAGGGACAAACTAGGTTTTTTTCCATAAATTTGCACTCGTCAAAACTCAAAGTCGAGGTATTTGGCTCTAATACCATACAGAGTTATATGCACCAACCAATTCATCTAAATACTTAAACCGTTTGAGGGATAATGGACAATATACTTCAACAATAACTCATTTGTACAACTCAGTTAGAAATAAGTATTTTGGCACTTCGCTTTATAAGTGAACCGGCCCAAAATTATTTGATCTTGTGGTTGTAATGAGTTATACGTATAGCAGTACTCTAAGCTGTAGTAGGGATCAGAGTGGTAGAAAATGGCTAAACAACTAAATTTCCTTGAACTCTCTCGATTACCTCCAAATGACTACTCTGATCGGATGGTGGATTTTAATTGGAGTATCGTACGTCTAACAACTCAGAAATCAGCACGATAAAATTGAGAGATTCTCAATCACCACGATTGTCAACATAACAGTATAACACGTAACTGAAAACCCAACGCTAAGCCACCCTGAAGAGACTCTCGATGATACGAGAAGACGGCACCCGGGTTGAAACCACTGATACCTTCGGGTCCCAGAAGACGGCACCCGGCCCAGATTCTCCTTCCCTCCAACGGGCGAGCCGTGACCCGGCCCCAGTCCACGTCACCCGTTCATATCAACACGCGCGCCCCTTGCTCCCCAACACCAGGTCCTCCTGCGCCACGGACCAACCGAACAGCATGGATCCCACGAGGCAGTCACATTGAGCTCACGAGCACCGGGTGCACGTGTGGCGACACGCTTCCTGGCCAAGGGCAGTGGCACGCGCTTAATTACGAGCAAAGTGAGGCCCTATTAAAACGAGCCCCGCGGCCCCCTTCCTTCTCTCTCCTTCCCCCCTTCCAGCGGCACCACGCCCGCCCGGGTGGCATCTCCGTAATTTCGCCGCCTCTTCGCCGCCGCGGGCGTTGGAGGAGGGGGAGGCATGGGCAACGCGAGCGGCCGGGAGGAGGACGCCGCGGCCGTGGAGGGCGACGGCGCCGACGTCGAGAACGGCGGCGGGGACTCGTCGGTCCGGTCGTCGGAGCGCGGCTTTCCGCCGTACGGCGGCGGGGGCGCTAACCAAGTGCAGCGCGCATGCTCGGTGGGCGTCGTTGGGGGTGGCGGCGGCGCCGGATCGCCGCCCGGGAGCCCCGGCCGCTCCCTCTCGCCGCGGATGTTCGTGCCCCAGGTCAGATCACGAGATCCCGCCCAGCCGTGCTGGTTTGGTTGCTTGTTCTGTTGATCCAGGGTTTGGTTTCCGGTGCGTGTTTTGCTCGGGATGTGGTGGGGTGATGTGGAGGTGCGTCGGATTGGGTTGGTTGGGTGAAAGCCCAATGCGAGGAGTGGTCGCGATCTGGAGGTGCCTTGGTGTCATCCGAACTCGCTTGTTATTAATGAAAACGTTCTTGTGGATTACCTCTTTCATCGGTGAACCGATTTAGTGTCTGTGCGCGTACAATTACGTG
The DNA here is from genome assembly GCF_958298935.1 of Phragmites australis. Lineage (NCBI taxonomy): Eukaryota > Viridiplantae > Streptophyta > Magnoliopsida > Poales > Poaceae > Phragmites > Phragmites australis. The sequence goes on along the minus strand of NC_084924.1, from coordinate 34,864,482 downwards.
ACGTTGTTTGTTTGATTTGGATAATTAGGTGCTCATTTCGTAGTTTAACTTGCAGGAAATTTCTCTCGCGATGCGGTTTTTTTTTTTTTTGCACGCATTGGATCATCCAGCCTAGCTTTGATTGGTTGTTCCTCTGCAGTAGATTTTGTCAGATTAGTTCCTTGGTACTACTGTTAGACAGTTTGTAGCTGAACAGGAAGTTTCCAGTGTGGGCATATTGTTGCTTGGTCATGTAATTCTAAAACTATTTTCTGTGTTTGACGTTTCATACTAACAGAGTGATTGTCTCTAGAGTTCACACTGGTTTGTGTAATTATTTATTAAATGGCGTAATATTGATGTGAGAAGTTAGTGTTGAGATTGATGTTCCAATGGGCTCTATCCAAGTAGTTTATTCTGTGAGATTTCCTTTTCATCATGTATGTACATCAGCAACTAATTATTGCTCAGGAACAGGAAGTCAGGTCTCTAGAGCATATTGTCATATTGACATTAATGCATACCTGCCTTGTCTTATGAACAGCAATTTAAGTATCCATTTAAGGCTACTTTCAGGTGAATACAGTCAATGGAAAATTTGTTTTAGTTTGGTACTTTTCAAATTGATTTTTATATGTTTAGCACGATCACATTTTAAACTGTGTCTAAAAATTCAAGTTCGTAATTGAAAATACCTGGATGATCTGTCCAAATAAAGGCCTGGCCTCCTAATGTATTACAGCCAAGGCTTACAAATTCATTTTGCCAATGAAAACCGGCTGCTGGCGGTTACTAGAAAATCGCGGTAACCGCGATAACCGGGCAAAATTCGGTGAGAATTCTCTTAAAATTCACTCGGTCAAATTTAAAATTCGGCGAGAATTCGGACCGAATTGATCGAACGGTAACCAGTCGGTTTGCACAGGTTACCGACCGCAGTTAGCAATTTATCGACCAAATTTTCCGCATTGTCGGTAACCGGTCGGTTTGCACCGGTTACCTACCACATTTAGCGATTTATCGAGCGGTTTTATTTCAGTGAAGTTCAACAAAAAAAACCAAAAAAATGGCTCAACCTTGTAAAATCAATAACGAATTCATTTGAGCTTCAAATCAAGTGAAACAAATTTTGTTGGTTTCCTTGTAACATGGTCTACATGATAAAAGTATTTATACTCATAAAAATATTGAATATTTTCTGTGAGAAAATGTATTTGCTAAACCAAGTTAAATGCATAGTTTACTCTTTGCTAATCCAAAAATCATGAAACCAATTTTGTTAGTCTTCTTACATGATCCTATGTCTTTTAAAAATACATGAACTCATGGAATAATTATTGTAACATGCAGGATTGTGTAAATATGTTGCAACTAGATTAAATCATAACTAACCTATCACACCTCCAAAATTAGTGAATCCACTTTTATTAGTTTACTTATACTATGCTTTATATAGGAAAAATAATGGTAGACAAGAAAAAGTTAATTACAATGCTGTTTCTTAACATATTCACTTTATGTTTCTGAATGTCATGTAAAAATCATGGAGAAATTAATAAAACTCTAAATGAAGTGAAACTAATTTTAAAGATCCTCTTAAGATACGCACTACACAAGAAAAATATGTATTTGCATGTTAAGCTTTTTCTTAACATGAGTTAATAAATGAGCTACACGCTTCAAGTTCTTTCTTTTTTTTCAAACTTCCTCTCTAGTTTTTTTTAAGATTTTTTTCTGATTTTTATTTTTTATTTTTTTGAATTTTTTGAATTCAAATTCGGTAACCGATCGGTTTATATTATCGGAGCGGAGCGGTAAGGTCGGTTACCGTGAATTTCGAGCGGTAACCGACGAATTTGTTAACCCTGATTTCAGCCACCGTGCTTCTCCATTTTTGTTAGAGGTCAAACCATCTGTTATTTCCAAAGATGAATAAGAATTCGAGCCCTTTTGAAACCAATATTTACGTTGCACTTCCTGGGATTTTGCTCTCATTTTCAATGAAATTTATGTCTACCGGTATGCTGACATCTAACATAATGCAACATCACATCAAAATTCTGCTCATTCCTCCCAAGTTTTTGTTTCAGTTGGATTTGTTAACCCGAAAACAAATGAAACATGATAACTTCCAGTTACTACTCACTGCATTTTTTGCTCCATTTATAATGTTCTTTTCACTGATTTTGGCATGTTTCATTAGTAGGCATGGTACATTTGATCTGTAAAATAGGTAGATAGAAGAAGTGAACAACCTGGTTCTTCTGGCTAGCCTCAGAATGGCACATATGTTGTTTCCTTTTCAGCAACCTCTTGATTTTTTAAATGGCACAAACTTTAAAAGGTGATATGGTGGGTAGTCTGAACCACATGAACCGCAGGTGGTGTGCAGATAGAAACAGGAAAAATAAAGTATGTGAGGTTTAACTGGTTAGGGCTTCGAAGAAAATTAGCAATTTTATCAATGAAATGCAGTTGTGGACCAAACAATTTCCGCAACAGTCAAATTCATGTAGCTTGAGTGTTGTAACTTGTAAGCAACTAAACAGCCCATAATACATGTGCCAAAATGGCAAAATCTGCGACACAAAAGTGGGGCAAGTCAAACAGTTACCTGATTTTTCATATCATGCCACTCAAGCTATTTTGTGAACTGTTGGAAATCGAAGCTGTTCCTTTTATAGCTTCTCAATAGGACAACACCAATTGAGCTCATTGGTATTTGCAATTTTTCATAAGGTGCCTATGCAGAAAATGAAGAGGCACCATGGATTCACTTTTATTACTCTTATTTGAAGTGCCACACCACTCACTCTAAACCTCAGAAAGCCACTGCACTAAATGGTATTATTGTTATCTTTGAAGCTGCAAAACTAGTTGGCATGAAAACCATAGATGCTTTATTATACAATAGAAGCCCAAGTGCAGTTCTCTTAATTCTCATTGCTGTCTTCCTTCTATAAATTGTAACAACAATAGTTTTTGGTGGTTTCATCTTAGCATTGGTGGGCTTTCTTTGATGCCTGAATAGTAACATTCCTCTAATAATCCTGAATCTCATATTAACTTCTTTAGATATTTTTATTATGCTCTCGTATTCTTTTTGGTGAAAATTGGATTTCCTTTTCTTGTAAATTGATTGCTTGTTTTTCCTCTCATGATACAACAGTTCTTCTTTCAGCAAGTTGTTTTGCAAACATGTGATATATAGCATCCAAGTCTCATGTTTTTTTATATCCAGTGCAATGTCTTTGTGTGGTCTTAAATATCTTGAGGGAACTGAGTATCATGCCTTTCTTTTGGCTGCACTTCCTCCAGCATAAAAGGCTAGAAGCTGCATATCAGTTCGTATCGTGCAGGATGAATGTATCTGTCTAAAGTAAATGTTAGTGCAAGTAGTTAGGAAATCCAATGGTTTGTGCCCGATGATATTTCTTCAAGTTACTGATAGAGGGCAAAGCTCATCAATACAGTGATCAAATATAATGGTCAACAATGATGTTTCTTGGCTTAGGATTGGGTTCAGCAATATTCTTATCCATCATCTTTAGTCTGTACTTACCTCTCTCCCTACTCCAAATGGTCTATCATACATTTGTCTAACATATATTTTGTAATCAATTATGTGTCATCTGATTCTTCGGAAAGGACAAGTAAGCTTAAATGTGTGAAGTAGGAACATTGTCGGTATATTGACTAGTCCTGTATTGCAGACACCTGTACCACCACTGCAAAGAGCTGCTGATGTAACCCCAGTGTTCAACCAGATATTGATGAATGAACAAGAAGAAGAATACGATGGTCCCCCTCAAAAGGAAATTCCTGCTTTAATCGTGTGGACCCTTGGAGGAAAGAATGTATATGTTGAAGGGTCATGGGATAACTGGAAATCAAGGTACAACAATTAATTTCTAATCCCTTTAAGCAGAATTGTAACTTCAGACCTTAACGAACTTGATTCTGATATTGTTCATTATATGTTGTAGGAAAGCCATGCAGAAATCTGGGAAAGATCACTCTCTTTTGCTGGTCCTCCCATCTGGAGTTTACCGTTACAGATTTGTTGTAGATGGAGAAAGGAGGTGTCTTCCTGATCTTCCCTGTGAAACTGATGCCATGGGCAACGCGGTTAACCTTCTTGATGTTAATGTGAGTACTCTTTCTTTTGCACTGAGGACCTGAGCACCGCCAGGAAAAAAAAACATTGGGTGAAATTACCACACCAAGCATGACATTGCTGTCGACAATGTTTTTCTGCCTTCCCACACAAAATAAAGAAGAATGTTTTTTTGGTCTTAGCTTAACTCAAGCTGTGCATTCCAGATCCAATGTTTAGGATAGAAACAAATGAAAAGGCACTACGTAGTTTATTCCTTTAGTGCTTGAACTGTGATAGTTTGTCCCATTTTCTGAAAGGACTTCCATTCGGAACTTCATTGTAGCAATTGTGATGTTTAGCGGTTGTTTATAATTAGCTTAATTTTGTGGTAGGTTAACAGGTTGACTGACTTGAGGAATTTAGTAGTTGCACATGAGCCTATTATGCAGTATACGAGATCCTCATGGCATCTTCTGCTTTGGTCTATGTTGACATTGTCCCTAATTCATTGTTTTTTAATATTTGTATCATGTTTGCAGGATTTTGTCCCTGAAAGTGTTGAGAGTGTGGCAGAATTTGAGCCGCCTCCATCTCCAGATTCTAGCTACAGTTTCCAGGCACCTGAGGAGAAGGACTTCGCAAAGGAGCCGCCTTCTCTTCCATCCCAGCTCCATCTCGGTGTTCTTAACTCACAGAACTCGGAAGAAAGCTGTGCGCGGCCGCAGCACATAGTCCTCAACCACCTTTTCATCGAGAAGGGCTGGGGCGCCCATCCGATGGTGGCACTTGGTCTAACCCACAGGTTTGAGTCCAAATATGTAACGGTCGTCCTGTACAAGCCCATCGAACGATAGCATGAGGTGGAAGCTAATGCTTGACAACTCACTGCGAGACCATCAATGAACAGAAACGATCGAGGCCTTTCTTCCTGTAAAAGCGCTTTGAGGTTCACGGGTATTTTCGATACATTTGACAGGTTGCAGGACCTTTGGTTGATGTTGTACATGCTGCACTATCATGGTATTGGCCTCCTGATTTTATAGAGAGCCAAGGAGTCCTTCGTTCCTACGTGTCTGCTTGTCGTTGTTCCCTGCCCCGAGGAATGAAATGTGTAGAGACGTCACTGAGAACCGTGGAAATCCACAGAAATGTTAGGTGCCACTGTGCCAGAGTTAGATCTTGTGATTCCTAGGTTTTTAATTGTTTTGAACGGTGATGGTGATGTTGTTATGTAATAAAATCAGAGGGTTCTGCTCCGTCAGTATGTTCTGGGCGGAGATCTTATCATTCGATGGGTGTGTGGTTAGAGGATAAGTTGGATGAGATAGTTAACTATCTAGAAAAAATGTTAGATGGAGTTATTTATGGTCTTGTTTGGTATAGTTTTAGATTTAAAAAAATTTTAGCCTGTTAAATCTAGCTATAAGAAATTTTAGATAAAAAAATTTTAGCCTGTTAAATCTAGCTATAAGAAATTTTAGATCTATAGCTTTGCATGGATTAAAGATATTTAGTTAAGTTATTAAGTTTTTTATTTTGAACTACAAATAAAAGTTTAAATTACTTTATTTATCATATAAACTTTAAATTCAGTATGTATCTCGAAGTTAAAGCTATGTCAAACAGGCTTTATATTTTGGATGAGCTTTTATTTATGCTGATGTAGTATATTCTGATTAATTAGTGTAAATGTGTTTTTTGTTAGCACGTTTTAAATGATATTATCTTTTAAACTGTTTATCTGATTTTTGATTTGATTGTATTATTATATTTATTGTAATTAAATCAACAAAATAAGATCTCATATGATTATATTTTGATAAAAAAGCTAAAAATATGGCAAGCAGATGTCACAATTTTGGCTAATCTCGTCCAAGTTTTATCTGTCTAAACAAATAAGAAATTGAATCATCTTATCCATATTACTAACAAAAATAGATCGTCTCGTCCAATAAAACAAAGATGGCCATATTCCATTCAGGATTAAAATTTCGTTAATATTTTACAAATTTCGGTAATTTTGAATGGGATGAAATATCTAATTTTAAAATTTTCTTTCACTACCATGTAGGATCCATGTAGTAGAGAAAAAATAGCTGATTTTGACAAAAATTTACAAATTTCACCGGTAAATAAAAAATTCCTGATCCTATCCAACCTTATCCCGCTCGTCCTGCGCGAGCCATTGTTTCTCGTCAGGTTTCAACGCACGCCGATAACAATGTGTTCTGGGCGGTGACTTTCACCTGGCACGCAAGTTACTCGGTTACTGCCGTGCCGCTGCCGAAGTGTTGCAGCATCAGTCACCGGTAGTCCTGGAAATTCTAGAAGCGTGTTCGCTGATCAATTCGATCGCGTTGTTGCTGGGGAACAGTTGGCCGCTGTAAAAACGCCAGAAAAGTGTGGCGCACGGGCACGAAACGTCAAATCTTTCCTCACATCGCCTCCATGGCCATGATGCATTGATGCCTGCGCCTGTGCCTGCCTGTGCAGAGTTGAAACAAGCTGTTAGGTGAGAAAAGGGTAGTGCTCCCACGTGAGCTGATGGTGTACGGCGCACCGATCGGCGGGCTCCGCTCGCTCCGGTAAATGGAGCAGCACTCCAGTCGACTGCAACTGATCATTTTAGCCTTTGCAGCGGCTCTGCGCGATTGCCTGAGTCAGTGCCTCAGTGGCTGGCTGGCCGCACACCCTTCAATGATGTCTGTCTCCCCCACGCCCTCTCTCTTTCTCATCTCACAGTCACAGTGCTCGCCTCTCCCCTCCATCTCTTTCACAATGATTCGGTCCAGTGTGTCTCCAGGTGAATCAATGAACGTACTCGATCGGCCGGCCGGTCGGGGTCGGGTCCCTTGGCTCTCACTGTAACCATCTCTCACTGCACCCCTGTGTGCATGCGCGCGCGTGTGGTGGTGTTGATCCACGGGACGGGCCGCCCTACGGAGACAACAGACTAGGCATAACATGCATGGATGGAATGGGCAAACAGGACCCGCTCGAGCCGTCCTGAGCGCGTCCTGCCAAAGAAAGGATCGAAGCGTGGCTCAAGACGGTAAAATTCCCGCGGGTGCTCCATGAAAAGGCCGGTAGTGTATAGGAATGACAATCGTTCGGATACTCGTGGATATTGTATTCGATATGCATAGGTACATGTATGGATATGAGATTTTATCCATGGGTATTACGAGTTGGATACCTATGAAACCACAGGTCAGACATGGATATTTTAATCCACCACAGGGTATCCACGGGTATACATGTTAACCACATCATAGCCTAATACGTTTAGCTTAGCCCATCTTACTTAACCCTACTGTTTCTGTACGCAGCCGATCTTAGCGCAATAGGCCACTCCGCCTCCATAGTGAGGTTGGATCCGCTGCCAGGGCCCTTGGCCGCATCTAATTCACGCATGCTGGCTCCTCCTCCCAATGTGCTCCGCCTACTGCCATTCGCTCGATCGGAATCACCGACCGAGCTCGTCGCCCTACCCCGATCAGATCCTCACGCGTGCCACCAGCTTCGTCCTGCACTGCCTCACGCTCAATTGCGCCACGTCGTCGCCTAACTGGATCTCATCGTCGGCCACTCTACCGGTGACAGGTTTGTGTCAGGTCTCACCCTCTGCTAGCTCTGCCCGCCGTTGGCCTCTCGCCCGCACGCCAACGACTTCGAGTGCTAGATCCATGTCGCCGCCCGCGTCCCCAAGCTCACCCCCTACCGCCCCTGTCCCCAAGCGCCGCCCTTGGCACCCCCTTCCCTAAGTGTCTCTCGCCAACCGCCATCCCTGAGCGCCACCTCTTGTCCCCACGGGCCACCGGCAGGTTTTAGGTACCCGACGGGCACATGTATATGCATAATATTATGCTCATCATCTTTCACAGGCGTAGGTCAGGTAACTCGAATCGGATCGCTTGTCATGGTTCTACTTCATCTGCACCTGATTAGCTCGCGCCATCGCTTCCATGGACACTTGGCAGCCGTACAGGCATAGGACCTGTGGGATGTGGAAGGCCCAGTCTGGACCGGGTCCTACGTAACGCAACACACCTCAGCGAAAATCTTGGTGCACGGATCATAGAGCCAGCAGTCTACGCTGCAATTATTGTTGCACTCTTCCGTCGCCACTACAGGTCCCATATGTACATGCATGCTCTCTGTTGGGGATGATCTCCCGCCCCTCCTCTTCGGAGGATAGCTCGAAGTCTGCCGGAAGGTCCACCTGTTTGTCACTACATGTTCATTTCAGGGACTACAGGTGAAGGTTGCAAAGATCGCGAAGTACCATCGGTCGAAGGATGTAGGTGTGCCCGCAGTCCCGGCTTCTCATGTCGGTGAAGACGGTGGTGAGCCTTCGGTCAAAAGCCGAGTCCATGCCAGTGGTTCTGATTGACTATAGTGGGCGAAGGTAGCAGCCGGTCTTCGCTCTGGAGCCGAAGGCCAGCTCGGGGCGACGGAATGGAGAAGACTTCAGCAGGTTTCCGAAGTCGAAGACCATGACTGGATAGCGGGGCCCGCCTTAACTGCCCGGGGTAGAGTTGTGATTATGTAAATATGCTTAATTATACCATAATGTCCTCGAATATTCTAAGGATGTAGCAGGTAAGGGGGTAAGAATTGTAAACCACGCTTATAGTGGTCGAATACGTGCTATAAATAGGGTCATACTGTATCCGAGAGGTATGTGAAACAGTTCTACCCCAAGCACGTGTCACCCCGTAGACCCTTCGGCATTTCCGTGAGCGAAGGTCCTCCCTGTCCGAGATTTTGGTCCCAACACTCCGCTCTTCTGAAATCCTAATGGTGCAGCGACAGCGCTGCAGAGCTTGCAATTTTACTACTCTACTATTAGAAAACCTAAAGTTTACAATCGAATATGTCCCATCTTGATCTTTTAAAAGATCCAATTTATCTCTTAGAAAGTTTTAGTACTATATATATGAGACAGAATCTCTTATTGTAAACACAGATTAATAAACAATAAATAGTTGTTCCTATATTGTGTCTCTTTTGCAATTGTTTTCTCAATGGATCATTAGACTACACCCGGTAGCAATGGTTTCTTAATACGTTATCAACATGAAGCTCTGTGGGAGATCAGCTAGAGAATTGATGTGTTGTAGCTTCACGAAGTTCATAATGAGGTCATAAACAAGAACTTCTTATCCTAGTCAATCATCGCTCTTTCAAAGCACGCAAGAAACCGCAATAAGAAGAGGGGGAAGGGAGAAAGGAAAGTGGTGACAGACAAGGTCAAACCTAGTAATGGTAATGACAAGACAAAGAAAGAAGTCAAGCCATAAGGTGAACAGAACCAAACATGTTATAAGTGCAGTGTTTAGGGCCATTGGTTCTGAATTTGCAAAGCACCAAAATATGTTGTGGAGGCATATCGGTAGAAGAAGAGGGAGCAGCTAGAATCACACCTCACCATTGCAGTGGGGGTGGAAGTCAACAAAGTAGTAGTATTTAGGGGGAAACATCTCACATGGAAGTTGATGATGCTCCCACACTAGCAGTAAAAGACGTCAAAATGAAGGATGCAGAGGCCTCTACTTTGCCCTCCTCCACTACCATAGAAGATGCCATGAAGGATGAAACGGAAAAAGAAAGCCATTGAAAAAGAAGTTATCGGATATTTAGCAGACTCTATCTAGAATTAGAGTGATTAGCCATTTAATTATTTTCTAAATTTAGGAGGATTGAATAAATGTAATCTCAAGAGCAAGCTTAGCTACAAACAATATTTTTTATAGTTAATAAAGTATTTAGTCTTGTTGCTACTTTCTCGCATGTGAATAATTGAATGCTTTATTTATAGAATATGTGTAACGTTCGCATGGAGAAAATATGTATTGTGGATGGTGGAATCAAAACAACATCTTAAGAGAAAAGGTGTATTTTCAATATATTAGAAATAGCTTAAAAAGGTGATGACTGTCACTGGAAGTGATAAATGCATACCAGGTTCTAGAAGAGCCACAATCATACTAAATATAGAAACTACTTTACACATTGAAGAAACATTGTTGTACCCTGAATCTACAAGAAATCTCTTATGTTTTAAAGATATTCACGCTAACGGTTTCCATGTAGAAACTGATGAAGAAGATGGTAAGAAGTACCTATTCATCACCAAGCATGATAGTGAAGTGAAAATACTAGAAAAACTTTTCTCCATAAGCAGTGGCTTGTACTACACTCGCATTAAAACACCTGAAGTGTTCACTACCTTGAAGACTATATTTCATAGTGTAGAATTATTTTCCCTATGGCATGATAGATTAGATCATCCTAGTCTTAGAATGATGAGAAACATAATTACTAACTCACAAGGTCATGGTATAAATATGAAGAATTTCCTAAATTATGAAGATTTTGTATGTCATGCATGCGCTACCAGAAAATTAATTATAAGATCGTCTATCTTGAAGGTACAAGATGAAATCCCTGTATTTCTAGACTGAATCTAGGGGATATTTGTGGTCCTATTAACCCCACTTTCTGACATGTTTTGGTACTTTATGGTATTGATAGACGCATCCTCGAAGCGGTTATATGTATATCTATTATCTACCCGTAATCAAGCTTTTGCAAAGTTAATCTCACAGATCATACAAATCAAGAATAATTTTTCTGACCATCGAGTGAAATCCATTAAATGGACAATGCTGAAGAATTTACTTCTAAAGCATTCGATGATCATTGCACTGGTGTGGGAATTAAAGTTGAACATTCTGTACCGCGTGTCCACACTCAGAATGGACTAACCAAAGCATTGATAAAAAGAATAAAATTCATTGATAGACCTTTGTTGCAGCACTGTAAATTGCCTGCTACATGTTAGGGATATGCAGTCTTACATGCGACAGCTCTCATTAATTATATACCATCCTCATATAGCATACATTCACCTATGCAACTAGTGCAAGGGGTAATTCTAAAGATTTCCCATTTACACAAATTTGGATGTATAGTTTATGTGTCAATACCGCCGCCACAGCGAATCGCTATGGGATCTTTGCGAAAAGTTGGAATATATGTTGGTTATGAGACTGCCTCTATAATTCGATACTTAGAACTAACAACTGTAAATCTGCATACGGCCCGCTTTGCTGTCTGTATTTTTTATGAAAATAATTTTTCAACATTAGGAGGAGGAAATATACCCTTGGATGAAAATACCGGGAAATTATTTGGTAGGCCAAAGGAATTGTGACACATGATCATTGTACTAGTGAAGCAAATGATGAAGTACAGAAAATTATCGATTTGTAGAATTAGCAAATGATTAGACTAATCATTTTTATGATTTGAAGAGCGTGACTAAGTCGCATGTGTCTGCATGCAATGCACTAAAGAGGGTGGAAGTATCAAAAGAATGTACCCCTCATCTTATCCTAGGAGCTCCAAAAAATAATATAAGGACATGAAGTTTGGTTTCTCAAGTCTCAAATAGCCAGAGACATTTGACGAAAGTGAGAAATGAGAGCTTACCATAGCCAATCACAAAAATACCCCAAAGGAAAAAGAAGAGGAGTCAGTTGAGACATGACGATGGTATGAAACCTCAGGAAGTAGGCAAACCAGATTTGAATCTTCCCACGTAGGAAGAAACCAGCAAAAATACGTGCGTTAAAATTGACGCTAGTAAACTGAAGGACATTGCTCCAACAGTTAGGAATCATGAAGAGAAAAACGAAGAAGCACCTGAAAATACAACCCATGATGAAATAACAATAAACTATATGAATTTTGGGGAATCCTAGGACAGAGCAACCATAATAGTTGATACATACTTCACAAATAAAGTTACAACAGTTATAGATCATTACCCTGAGCTTTCATCGCTCACTGAATGTAGAATAAGGTTATATTGGGAAGACTGATAAAAGGCAATAGCAGGTGTCGGTGTATCAGGAACAAGGGGTCCCCGAATCCGGAGGCCAGGCCAGCAATCCGCCACATGGTGCCATCCTGTGGAATCTCCCCCGCGAGGTGAAAAAGACCAAGTCCCGGGAGAGGGCGCTCGGGGCCACAGTCGGTGGTCCCCGAGTACCCCAGTTCCCCGATGATTCACGAAGTCTAAGTGCCGGGAAGAAAGTGCTCGGGAAGGTGTGCGGTGACCTCCAAGCACCTGAGTCCTCCGATGACCAGGAAAGCTAAGTACCGGGAGAAACATGCCCGGGGCCGCTAGCGGTGACCCCCTGGGCACCCACATATCCCGAGGACCCACCGAAGGAAGTTCCGGGAGAGAGTGCTCGGGGCTGTGTGCAGCAGCCCCCGAGCACTCGGTCCCCTGAGGATCCGTACAAGTGTGCCCGGGAGAGAGTGCCGGCGGGTATTTAAAGCAGCCAGCGGCACAGGAGAAAGAAAGGGTCAAGTGTGAGAAAGCAAGGGTAGAGAAAAAAGACAAGCTTCGGAAGAGGGAAACAATTACTCATAAACAGAGAAGAGAAGATCACAGGCCGAAGAAAAGAGCCCCAGGCTCTACGATAGATAAACATTCTTGTAACCAGCAACATCCTTGAGGGACTTTCTCAGGGCATTTATAGTATCCATATAGGAGTAGGGTGTTACGCCCCAGTACGGCCTGAACCTGTCTAAACCGCTGGTGCATTTAGTCCGTTCCGCATTAGATCATTCCACCCCGTCGGCCATCGCATTCATACCCATTTACTTCTTCGACGAACATATTCAGGATCATCCCCCCGGCCGAATCTCTAAAAAGGGGTCCCCCAGGATCCCTGCGACAGGAGTTCACCCTCCGACAGCTGGCTCACCAGGTAGGGGGAAAGCATCCCTGAATCTGTTTGTTTGTTTTCTTCTGCAGAAAAAATAGCCGGTGGTCATCGCCTCCAGCGTTCCGGCTCCAGTTCCAGCGGGGAAATGCAGCCCCTCGCACAGGAGGCCCCAGTCGCGGTTGCGTCCCAGCAGCAGCCGCGATCTGCGCGCGCGGCATTCCCCTCTCAAGGGGACCAGAGCGCGGGGCCCAGCAAGTCCGTCGCCGCCGTCGCCGGTGCACCATCCGACCCCCAGCCGGTGGCCAAAACTCTTGCCGCCAGGTCCACGTCTGGAAGCGCCGGGCGCCTCTCCGGCGTAGACTCGCCTTCGGCGAGGCCAGCCCCGGGAGCGCGCTGCTTGCGGCGCACGCTCTCCTCAGGCATCCGCCAGTCCAAGCGGCGGGGGAAACCCCGGAGGGCCGCTGGCTCTAGGAAGTCGCCGCCCTGGTCGGCACTGCCCGCCGCCAGGTGCTGGCCGAGAGTTCCCGCGCCACCACCTAGCGTGGCGCCGCTAGGACCAGCCCATCGTCGAGCGGCGTTGGCGCTGGCCGGGGGGCCTCCAGGAGGAGCGCCGTCCCCCTGGCCGCTTCCGGAACCCAGGACCTCCGCTTACACCTCAATGAGCGGAGGGGCATCGAAGACGCGTGCGTCACTCTCGAGCACCAGCGGGAGACCCGGCAGGAGGCTGAAGCTGAGGACCAGGCTTCCTCCTTGCTGGCCCATGATCTCCCTGGCTCGCCGGCGTTCACTGCCCAAGGGCGCTGCCCGCGCCACAGGGTACGGCACCGGCTGCCGTGCCTTCACCAGTGAGCTCCGCCAGGTCAAATGGCCCACCAAGTTTCGCCCCGAGCTGCCAGAGAAGTACGACGGGTCCATCGACCCCGTCGAGTTCCTCCAGATATACACCACTGCTGTCCAGGCAGCTGGCGGCAGCAAAAAGGTGATGGCTAACTACTTTCATGTTGCCTTGAGGGGCTCTGCCCGCTATTGGCTTATGAACTTACCCCGAGGATCTATCAGCTCCTGGGATGATCTTTGCCACCAGTTCGTGGCTAATTTTCAGGGCACATTCACGCGCCCTGGCATGGAGTGCGACCTCCATGCCGTCAAGCAGCAGGAGGGGGAGATGCTGCGGCGCTTTATTCAGCGCTTCAGCCAGGTCCGCAATATCATCCCGCGGATAACCCCCCACGCTATCATTGTCGCTTTCCGGCAGGGCGTCCGTGACGAGTGGATGCTCGAGAAGCTAGGCACGCACGAGGTTGAGACCACCGTGGAACTTTTCGCGCTGGCCGACAAGTGCGCTAAGGCGGCGGAAGCTCGGGCTTGGCACGTTCCGCGCCCTGAGCACCCCGCTGCCGATCAACCAGGTTCTTCCCGCTCCGACAGGCGGGAAAAGAAAAAGAGAAGGAGGTGCGAGGCTGTCCCCGTCGAGCCAGCCCAGGGCCCCGCCCGTGGGCTAGCCCAGGAACCCGACCACCGGCAAGCACGCCGGGCGGCCGCCGACAGACGGCCTGCGCCCACGAGAGCCCCGGCCCGAGCCCCTCCGAGGGCTCTGGCTCCCGCAAGGGCTCCGGCTCCCGCCAAGGCTCCCGCTCCGGCAAGGGCCCCCGCTCCTGCAGGGCCCGAGCCGGGGAAGTGGTGCCCGATCCACCAGACCAGATGGTATGACCTCACGGAGTGCCGTACGGTCAAGGGCCTCATCGAGCAGCGCCAAAGGGACCGCGACGAGCTCCGTGGGGGTGGTGACGGTGAAGCCGCCCCCAACAACACAGAACTCGGCTTCCAGAAACCCGAGCACACTGTCATCTTCATCGACGGAGGCACGTACACGCCCTCCTCCCGCCGCAGTGTCAAAACCATGCGGCGTGAGGTGTGCTCGGCGACCCCGAGTGAAGAGGCCGCAAGGCCTCTGAAGTGGTCGGACGCACTGATCACGTTCAGCTTGGCCGACCACCCCGCCAGTACTGCAGGCGTGGGGCGACTACCCCTGGTAGTGTCCCCCACCATCTGCAACGTAAAGGTCAGCAGAGTGCTGATCGATGGGGGCGCAGGCCTTAACCTCCTCTCCAAAGAGGCTCTCGAGAAGCTGCAGGTGCCCTTCAGGCGCCTAAAGCCGTCGCTCCCATTTTACAGGGTGACACCTGGGGCATTCCCTGCCCCTTGGGCAGGTCGAGTTGCCCGTGACATTCGGGAGCCGGGACAACTTCGGACGGAGAACGTTATCTTTGACGTCGTGGAGCTCCCCCTCCCCTACAACGCCATCCTCGGGCGCCCGGCGCTCGCTCGGTTCATGGTGTTTACGCATTACGCGTACCTCACGGTCAAGATGCCGGGCCCAGCGGGCCCCATCTCCGTGTCCGCCGAGACCAACAGCGCTGTCTCCTGCGCCGAGCAATTATACTCGGCCTTGGTCTCAGCTCGAGCCAAGGTTGAAGGTCGTCCAGGGGGCCCGGGACCGTCTGCATCCAAACCCCGAGTCGCTGCCGACGCCTCCGTTCCTACGAAGGAGGTGGTGGTGGGAGAAGGCGCCTCCCAGGTCGTCTGAATCGGCGGTGACTTCGGCGGCAAATAGGAAAGCGCGCTCGTCGCCTTCCTCCGGGCTAACATCGACGTGTTTTCATGGCAGCCGTCCGATTAACCCGGGATCCCTAGGGAGGTGATCGAGCACCACCTGGCTGTGCGCCCGGACGCACGCTCGGTGAAGCAGAAGGTCCGGCGGCAGGCGCCCGAGTGCCAGGAGTTCATCCGGGAGCAAGTTAGCAAGCTCCTTGACGCCGGATTTATTCGAGAGGTCCTCCACCCTGAGTGGCTCGCAAACCCAGTTATCGTCCCGAAGGCCAATGGCAAGCTCCGCATGTGCGTGGATTACACCGATCTAAACAAGGCTTGCCCCAAAGATCATTTTCCTTTGCCCCGCATAGATCAAATTGTAGATGCGACCGCGGGATATGATCTTTTGTGTTTTTTAGATGCAAACTCTGGTTATCACCAGATTCGTATGGCCATAGAGGATGAAGAAAAGACTGCTTTTACCACTCCGGTGGGGACTTATTGCTATGTGCCGATGCCTTTTGATTTGTGCAACGCTGGGTCTTCTTTCCAGTGCGCTATCCGCATCACCCTTGATTCGCAGGTTGGCCGCAATGTCGAGGCCTACATCGACGATCTCGTGGTCAAATCCCGAGACCGCGCCACCCTGCTCGAAGATCTTGCCGAGACTTTCAATAGTCTCCGCACTACCCGCCTGAAGCTCAACCCCGAGAAATGCGTCTTTGGGGTACATGCGGGCAAGCTCCTCGGTTTCTTGGTTTCCAATCGAGGGATCGAGGCCACTCCAGAGAAGATCCGGGCCATCGAGCAGATGCGACCCCCGGCTCAACTCAAGGAGGTTCAGCGTCTCGTCGGCTGCATGGCAGCCCTCGGGCGCTTCATCTCCAAACTTGGGAAGCGAGGACTCCCCCTCTTCAAGCTTCTAAAGAAGACCGGTCGTTTCGACTGGACGCCGGAGGCCGAGCAGGCCTTCCACGATTTGAAGAAGTATCTCACCTCACCACCCATGCTGGTGGCCTCGTCCGAAGGCGAGCCACTACTGCTCTACGTGTCGGCCACTCCTCAGGTCGTGAGCATGGTGCTGGTGGTGGAGCGCGATGAGTGCACGAGGTCAGGTGCTAGGTCCCAGCTCCCGGCCGCCCCTGAGCACTCCCCCGTCCTCGTGGCTCCCCCCGAGCAGGGGGTCGAGCCCGAGCATTTGGCTCCCCCCGACCAGGGAATACAGCCCGAGCACCCGGTCAGCCCCGACCACGTCGCCGAGCCCGGGGGCTGTTGCAGGCCCTCGGGTGAAGCCGCAATCCGGGCCCGTCGAGTACAGCGACCGGTGTACTTTGTCAGTGAAGTCCTCCGGGAGGCCAAGACAAGGAAACCCCCAGGCTCAGAAGCTGCTCTACGCTGTGCTCATCGCTTCCCGGAAGCTGCGCCACTACTTCCGGGCACACAAAGTCTCGGTGGTTACCACGTACCCACTGGGGCCCATCCTCCGGAACCGAGAAGGCACCGGGCGTGTAGTCAAGTGGGCGGTGGAACTGGCGGAGTTCGACCTGCACTTTGTTAGCCGCCAGGCGATCAAAAGCCAGGCGCTCTCTGACTTCGTGGCAGAGTGGACGCCCGTCCCTGAGGTCGTCCAAGAAGAAATCTCCACATCTCTCGGGCACGATGTGCCCGGGTACTGGATTATGCATTTCAACGGTTCCCTCACACTGAAAGGCACGAGGGCCGGAGTGGTTTTCACCTCCCCAACGGGTGAAGAACTCCGGTACGTCGTGCAGCTGCAGTTCCGTGCATCCAACAACATGGCGGAATATGAGGGCCTCATCGCTGGCCTTCGAGCCGCGGTGAGCCTCGGTATTCGTCGCCTCCTGGTCAAAGGAGACTCTCAGCTGGTGGTCAACCAGGTGTCGAAAGAGTACCAGTGCACGGATCCTCCAATGGCGGCGTACGTGGCGGCAGTCAGGAAGCTGGAGAAGCGCTTCGATGGCCTGGAGCTGCGGTACATCCCTCGCAGCGACAACGCTCTGGCCGACGACCTCTCCCGCCTGGCCTCCTCCCGTGCGTGCGTCCCTGCCGGAGTCTTTGAAGAAAGACTCACACGGCCTTCCGTCCTGCCTGCCGAACAGGACGAAGGGGAAACCTCGAGCTCAATTCAGGGGACCCCGGCGGCGCCCTCAGTGGGAAGCCCCGACAGGGTGCCGCCGTCCGGCGAGTGCGCTGCGCTTGCTGATTGTTCTCAAGATGCCTCGTGGATGGACGAGATCCGAGGGTACTTGAAGGAAAAGTTCCTCCCCGGGGATGAGGCTTCTGCCAAAAGAGTTGCTCGGCAGTCCAAACGCTATGCCATAGTAGATGGGATCTCTACCGGCGTAGCGCAGGCGGCATCCTCCTGAAATGCATCACCCAAGCAGAGTAAGGTGGCCATGCATCGTTCCGCACGTTGGTCGGGAAGGCCTTCCAGCAAGGTTTCTACTGGCCTACAGCCCTCCAGGATGCTTCCGAGTTGGTTCGGCGCTGCAGGGCGTGCCAGTTCCACACAAAGCAGATTCACCAGCCAGCTCAGGCTCTTCAAACCATCCCCCTGTCATGGCCTTTCGCGGTCTGGGGGCTGGACATTCTGGGTCCATTCCCCCGAGCAATCGGGGGCTATGAATACCTCTACGTCGCCATCGACAAATTCACCAAGTGGCCGGAGGCGGTTCCAGTCGTCAAGGTGACCAAGAACACGGCGCTCCAGTTTATCCGCGGTATCACCAGTCACTTTGGTCTCCCGAACCGGATCATCACCGACAATGGCACTCAGTTCACAAGTGCCCTATTCAGGGACTACTGCGAAGACCTCGGCATCAGGCTCTACTTCGCCTCTGTCGCTCATCCTCGGAGCAATTCGCAGGTCGAGCGCGCCAACGCGGAGATACTGAAGGGGCTCAAAACCCGGGCCTACAACGTGCTCGCAAAGCACAGGAAAGGGTGGATCGACGAGCTGCATACCGTGCTATGGGCCAATCGAACCACGCCAAGCCGCGCTACCGGGGAGATTCCTTTCTTCCTTGTGTATTGCGCTGAGGCTGTCCTCCCCTCTGAGCTCACTCTAGGCTCCCCTCGGGTGCATGCCTACTCTGAAGGTGAACAGGAGCAGCAAAGGCGCGACGACATTGACTATTTGGAAGAGCGTCGGTGGCGTGCCGCCGTCCGGGAAGCCCGCTACCAGCAAAGCTTGCGGCGCTACCATCAGCGTCACGTCTGGGCCCGGTCTCTCGAGGTGGGGGATCTAGTTCTCCGACGCGTCCAATCACGCGAAGGAAGGAATAAACTGTCCCCTATGTGGGAAGACCCCTTTACCGTGATCGGTGTCCCGCGAGAAGGCTCCTTCCGGTTGGCTGCAGAAGATGGGCAACCGCTCCCCAACCCATGGAACATCGAGCACCTGCGCAAGTTCTTCCCGTAGATGGCCATGTTTACAGGCTCAGGTCAACCAGGCCGGGGGCTTCCCCCCGCCCAAGTTGACCGGGGGCTACCACTAACTGGGTAAGTCACCCAACCTTGTAAAAAAAAATTATCAATACAATATGTATATCAATGTGCAATCCTTATGTCAAATTTTATTTTTCTGGATTCCATATGTTTAATCTGTCTGGTGAGATGCTCGATTGTGCGAGAAAAATTCGCTCTCTCTTTTTCCCCGTTGATAAAAGAATCCCGATCGGTATGCGCGTGGGCAGCTGCCGCTGACTTACGTCTGTTGTAGTAGGCTGTGGTGTTCGGTGTCGTGACAGTCTCCTGGGCACTACCAAGCCCCTGGAGTTCTCGGGTAAACCTATCGTTCGAGCCGCTCGAGTAGTCCGGAGCCTAGGCCCCAGGGGCGGGCTGTCGGTGCTCGGTCTGGTCTGTCACACCCGGGCACCACCGAACCATAGGACCTCTGGGTTATTCCTCCGCCTGCTCTTGTCCGCCGGTCTGGGCATTCGAGAGGTCTCGGGTCGAAAACGAGAGCTGTCCATAATAAGTACCGCACTAACAGAGCGCACCAAGCAAAGAAATTCTCTATTTTTCTCAAGTCACAGATCGACAATCAAAAGCAAAAGCAGCTCGACCGCGAGGGCCTCGGTGCCCAGGTCACTGCTCGGCCATAAGGGTCCTCGAGTGGTCCTACTGCTCAGGCATGAGTGGTCGGGATCACCTGATCCGGGCCCCCTTGCGCCCCCCACTGCTCGGGCGCCCCAGCCGTGGGAACCAAGCTTCCCGGGCACCCCGAGCTCGGAGCGCATTCCCCTCCTGGATCGGTTGGCCGAAAAGCTGACAGCTGTCCAGTGAGTGGTTAAATTCATACGAATTTACATTCAGTAATATGTTATTCCCAAGTCGTCCTCGGGGGCCCTCGTACTCTAATCTGTTCGGCGAGATGGTCTCCTCGCGCACAAAACCCTGCCACGTGTCCACTTTTTCCTAGAATGACAGAACGGACAGTAGGAAGGTGTATCGTACGAACGGCAATGTCTGACCGAAGTCTTTCATGGTGGTTGTGGTGTTCGGACCACTTAAAAGGCCCCAGGCACTACCGAGCCTCTAGGGTTCTCGAGTTTTCTCACGGCTCGAGCTGCTCGAGCGGTCGGGAGCCTAGACCCTGGGGGCGGGCTGTCGGTGCTCGGTCTGATCCGTCCTAGCCTGGGAACCACCAAACCGTGGGGACTCTTGGTCACATTCCCGCCCGTACGTGTCTCCAGCCTACTTGTTTGAGTGGTCGCAGAGTGGGAAAGTGTTCACTGGTCATGGCGTGCTTCATGCTGGATCAATCTATCTCCCGAGCAAGGAAGTTCGTGCCTTTGTCTTTTGACTTAGCCGTTGCGGACTCGCGAGGGTTTGGGGGTTGAACGTGCCGAAGGCCTCACCGCTCGGGCGATGAGTGGTCAGGGCAATTTCGTTCTCGGGGAAGGAAAGGTCGGGCTCGGTCCGACTGAGTACTCCTCGGGGCATCAAGTGAAAACAGCAGAAACTTCATCAAGCACTCAGAAGAATACTGGAGTTACGACCCCAAAGAAAGGCTTCCATTATATTCAAAAAAAGGACAGCTATTCTGAGGGATCACTCCCATATTTACATCAAGATAAAGAAAAAGAAAAACTACAAAAGCCTACAATAAGTCGGAGCCCTCGCCGCTGCTCCCTGGGTCTGGAGTCGGCGGCGCCTCTCGCGCAAAGCAGGCTGCCACCTCGGCGGTGACGCCCCGAACCGCGTTCCGGGCGGCCTCCTCCTCGGCTTCGACCACCCCTTCCCGAGCTGGTTCTAGCGGGAAGTTCGGGTCCCAGCTTCGGTAGCAGGCCAGACATGTTCGGCCACTGCCTGGGCCAAGCCACGCCCTTCCGGGGCGGCGAGCTCCTGGACGGCCTGGGGCAGCGCCTCGAGGCGCTGGCTGATCCTCTGAAAGCCAAGGGCAACCTGGCCGAGGCCCGTCCCCTTCGCCTCCACGTGGAGTCACCCGAGCCCAGCCACCCTAACGGACCTCTGCGTCTGCCGGAGGATGTCTTCCATCATCCGCTTCACGTCGGCCCGTTCGGTCTTGGCGGCCTCGAGCTCCTCCGTCGCGCTCCGCAGCCGCTCCTCGAGGCCCTGTCCCCCGGCCGCGCCGGACGCCTGGGCTTCAGCCTGCTTCACCCGCTCCGCAAGGGCGGAGAGGGCCTGCTCGCGGGTGGTCAGCTCGGACTCCCACTTGGCGGCCCGCTCCTCCCGAGCGGCCGAGGCCAACACCGCCTCAGCAGCCTCCATCTCCCGGAAGATCAGTAGTTCCTCCCGGGCTTCCAGGTCTGCCGTCGTGATGCTAACGTCGGTCTCCCTGATCGCGACGTCCTCCTCCCAGCTCTGGACCTCCTCCTCCCGGTGTTGGAGTTCAGCGCGGACCTGGTCAGCCTCGCCTTTCAGGTGGGCCAATTCAGCCTGGGAGACTTCCGCCGTCCTCTCGCGGGCCAGGACCGCCTCCTCCCGCGCCTGCGCCTGCCTCTCCCTAGCGAGTGCCTCGGCAGCCAGCTGCTGCGATGCCTCGGCCAGGCGGGCGGCTTCTTCCTGTTCCCGCACGGCATCCGCGCGGGTGCCCTCTAGGGCTTTCCGCTCCTCCTCCAGAGCGCGCCGCTCGCCCTCGTTGGCGGTGCGTGCCGCGGCGACACGGGCCTCAAAAAGGCGCCAGCCCGCGACAAGCCTCTCCCTTTCCGCAGCAAGGGCGGCGCGGTTCACCTCAAGCTACGTCATCTCCCCCACCACGACTGCCTCCAGCCACCCTATCACCTCCCGGGCGCTCCCCAGCATGATTTGGAGGGGGTCGGCGGGCTGGCTGGGGGACGGCTGAACGCTGGGTCCCCTGCGAGCCTCCTCCGAGGGGCTCGGGGTCCCCGAAAATTGCCATGCAGGCACCACACACGACGAGGTCGACCGCCCCACGCTCGACACGATCGGGGCGGACTCGGCCAGCGCCAGCTGCTCGGGCACGGTCGCTGCCACCCGCTCGGGGCTGGGCAGCGCCTATGTTTCTGTCTCGGCCGGTGCGCTCAGCGGCTCCAGCTCCACCGGCGCGCTTGGCTCAGGCGCGCTCGGCTCGGGGGCTGGAGCCGGCCTCGGCACCTCTGGCCGTCCTTGGTCTCCGGCGGCGCCCACCGGCGGCCTGCAGAAGAAAAACAAAGGTTAGTCTCCAAAGCCGCTCCGGGCGAGGTATGCTCACGAAGAAAGGGGGGAAAACTTACGCAGACTTGGGTCCTCGGTATTGCCATCTCGATGCTGGGATCTTGTACCCCGGGCCCGATAGCGTGGGCCCGGAGTCCTCCCTCCTCCTCTTCCGCGGGGGGCTCTGCGGGGCCGCCGTGCAGTCTCCGGGCTCCAGACCAGGCCCAAGCAGATCAAAGTCTGGTTCCAGAACCGCAGATGCCGCCCCCGCCGACGGCCCCGCTCTGGACGACTGACCGCCCCGGCCTCCCTCCTCACCAGGCGACGGCGACGGCGGGGACGCCGACGCAAGAACGAAAGTCCCGGGGCGCTTCCCTCTGTCCCCCGACGCTATCGCCGCCTCGCTGTCGGCGGCGCCTCCTTCTCCGGCCTGGCGGCTGCTGCCCGCAGCAGCCCCACCGCTGGCCTGCGGCTCGCCGCCTGCGGTGCCCGAGCCACCGGTCTGTGCCGGATCGCTTGCGGCCTCCTCGCCGGCCGCCTCGTCCACCCTGGGGATCTGGATGGTCCCGGGGTTTCGGCGCCCTGGCCTGTCGACCAGCCCCTGGGCGTCGAACTTCGACAGCTTCGCCTGCAGCGCCACCCGGTCAGGATCGGCGCAGAGTGCTAGCTCCTTCCATGGGAGCTCCGCCCGGCTCAGGTCATCCACCCCGATCACCACCCACAGCAGGCCCCTCAGCGCCGGCCTTCCCAGGTCCCACTCCTTGCCGATCTGGGTCCGGGTGATGTCCTGGGGGCCGGTGTAAAACCAGTAGGGCCGGGCCCGTTCCCGCAGGGGCGCCAGGCGGCGGCGCAGGTAGTCCACCACCACCATCACCGAAGTAAGCCCGGCCTCGCGCCGGAAGTCGATGCGCTCCAGGACCGGCGCCATCCGCGCGTCCACCTGCGGCGGCACCTCCCAGGTCGCCTTCTGGGGTTCCGCCGCCATCTCAGGCAGAGTCAGACGGTCGTGGGGGCTGACGTCGACGTAGAACCAGTCACACCGCCAGTCCTCCCACTTGCTCTGCATCACCTGGGGAATGTAGTGCTCCCCCAGGCTGTCCCGCAGCCGGAAGTTGCAGCAGCCGACGACGTCCGTGGTGGAGAGGCCCCTCTTCTTCCCGGCCGACCGCAGCACGAAGAAGTGCCGGAAGAGCGTCATCGACGGCGGCACCCCCACAAACATCTCACAGAGGTGGGCGAAGACCGCTAGGATGACGACGGAGTTGGGGCTGAGATGCACCAACTGGATCCCGAACGTTTCGAGGACCTGGAGAAAGAACGCCGAGAATGGTGGCACCAGCCCGGCCGCCACGAAGGAAGTAAAAAGAACGATGCGCCCCGGCCGGTTCGCCACCGGCGGGAAGCTCACCGGCGCCACCACCGAGGCCCCCCGCTGGCCCTCGGGAACCATCAGCTTCCGAACCCTGTCCGCCGCCTCCTCATTCACCAGCCGGGACTCCGGTAGTATGCTGTCGTGTGCCTGGTCACGGCGGCTTCCTCCTGCTCTCGACATCTCGTCAGGGTGGGGGATGATCTGGACGGTGGGAGAAGAAGAGTGCTCTGATTGCCTAAGGAAAGTCTAGGGCTCAGGAGCGCAAGGAAGGCAAGAGCTCGATCGCAAGATGGCATAAAGAGGGGGGCGGCCCGCTCCCCTCCTTCTTTTATACCCCAGGGAAATTCAAACGTCGCCTGTAGCGACGCGTTCGACGGGACGGTTTCCTTGGCCAGCGCAACCGCCAGACGAATCACCCTCAGGCCATGCGGTGTCAGCAGTTGCCAGGCGTATTTTCCTCGATTTGCGCGGTTGCCACGCATACCACCTGCCTCGTTATCACGCGCCGCCCGTCCCATTATCACACGCCTCGAGAGTCGGTTGAACGCGCGTCCGTTCGGCTCCCCGTTGGGCCGTGCCAAAGGCCTGGACCGGAAGTACCACCGTCTGAAGGCTCGCCATGTGGCGTCAGTACCGGCTTCGGCCTCGTTGACGACGAAGGGCCCATCCGCAGTCTCTGGGCCATTGCCTGCCAATGGGCCCGGGGGCTGCTGTCGGTGTATCAGGAACCGGGGGTCTCCGAATCCCGAGGCCAGGCCAGTAATCCGCCACATGGCGCCATCCTGCGGAATTTCCCCCACGAGGTGAAAAAGTCCAAGTCCCGGGAGAGGGCGCTCGGGGCCACAGTCGGTGGTCCCCGAGTACCCCAGTTCCCCGATGGTTCACGAAGTCTAAGTGCCGGGAAGAAAGTGCTCGGGAAGGTGTGCGGTGACCTCCGAGCACCCGAGTCCCCCGACGACCAGGAAAGCTAAGTACCGGGAGAAACGTGCCCGGAGCCGCTAGCGGTGGCCCCCTGGGCACCCAAGTATCCCGAGGACCCACCGAAGGAAGTTCCGGGAGAGAGTGCTCGAGGCTGTGTGTAGCAGCCCCCGAGCACTCGGTCCCCCGAGGATCCGTACAAGTGTGCCCGGGAGAGAGTGCTTGGGGAGGGGAGCAGTACCCCCGAGCACTCGATTCCCCGAGGATCAAGAAAGGGCATTCTCAGGAGAGAGTACTCGGGGAGGTATACAGTAACCCCCGAGTACTCGGTTCCCCGACGACCCAGAAAGCCCCCTGACAGTGGCACCTGAGGGGCCCACCGATGAGGTGTCAGCCAGTCAAAGGCCTAAGGCCGCATTTAAAGAGCGCGCGTGGCCTGTCACCTCTAACTGCTCCCGCCGCGCTCGGTGTCAGTTCCTGCCACGTTCTGGCAGAAGGGCGTGGGGTCATTGAATGCACGGGTCCCATCCCGTGCCATCCGGCCCGTCTCGGGATAACATCGTGAGGGCTGAGGCGTTCCGTCTGTCGCGCTGCTGTGGCAGGAGAACAAGACAGGGCGGGCATGCCAGGCCGCTCTGCGACTGCCCAGTGGGCCCTCTCCACGGTGCCCGTTGCCAATGCATTTATGGTGACGGACGACCGGGCGTGGGGCGTATTTTCCACCCCCGGTTGCTTCGCCCAGAGGAAATAATGATGCCCTTTTCATTTATGGTATCTCGGAACTCGTGCCTCCCCTCCCGTTCGGGGCACACTGCTGCCGGTGGGTATTTAAAGCAGCCAGCGGCACAGGAGAAAGAAAGGGTCAAGTGTGAGAAAGCAAGGGTAGAGAAAAAAGACAAGCTTCGGAAGAGGGAAACAATTGCTCATAAGCAGAGAAGAGAAGATCACAGGCCGAAGAAAAGAGCCCCAGGCTCTAAGATAGATAAACATTCTTGTAACCAGCAACATTCTTGTAACCAGCAACATCCTTGAGGGACTTTCTCAGGGCATTTATAGTATCCATACAGGAGTAGGGTGTTACGCCCCAGTGCGGCCCGAACCTGTCTAAACCGCTGGTGCATTTACTCCGTTTCGCATTAGATCATTCCACTCCGCCGGCCATCGCATTCATACCCATTTACTTCTCCGGCGAACATATTCAGGATCATCCCCCGGCCGAATCTCTAAAAAGGGGTCCCCAGGATCCCTGCGACAGGAGTGCACCCTCCAACAGTAGGTGAATTGTTGTTCCCGAATAAAAGAGAGGTTTTTGGACCAGTATACCGCACACCTCCCCACATCAAATCAGTAGGATACAAGTGGGTTTTTGTTCGTAAGAGAAATGAAATTGTGAGGTACAAAGCACAACTGATTGCGGAAGGTTTCACTCAATGACCAGTCGTTGATTATGAAGAAACCTATTCCCAAGTGATGGATAGCATTACCTTTAGATATTTGATCTCGATGGCAATCAACCTAGAGTTGAAAATGAAGTTGATTGATGTTGTGACCGCATATCTTTATGGGAGCCTTGATTCAGACATTTATATGAACATACTTGAAGGAATACCATTGTTGAATCAGGATAGAGGAAAATAGACACTTTTACAGCGTACAAGTGAAGAAGTTGCTATATGGGTTGAAACAGTCACGCAGAATGTGGTACAATCATTTGAGTGAATTGAAAATGAGGCTACACAAATAGCACGGATTGTCATCATGTATTCATAAGAAGGTCAGAATGGATTTTGCATAATATATGTGCATGTAGATGATCCGAATATCATCGGTACAGAAGAAGAAATAAAGAAAGCAAACTCATACTTGAAGTCTGAATTTTAAATGAAAGATTTCGGTAAAATCAAGTTTTGTTTGGGCCTGCAGCTAGATCATGTGGTAGATAGAATCTTTGTACATCAGTTTAACTATACTTAGAAGGTGTTAGAGCGGTTTGGTTTTAAAGAATCATTTCCCACTAAATATGGTCGAAAGGTCATTACAAGCAGATCAAGATCTCTATAGACCTAGAGAAGAGGAGAATGAAGTATTGGGACCGAAATTCACATACTTAAGTGTAATAGGTGCGCTGATGTATCTAGCTAGTTGCACTAGGCCAGACATAGTATTTGCAGTAAATCTACTTTCATGATATAATACAGAGTCCACTAAAAGGTATTGAAAGAGCTTGAAGGAAATTTTATGTTACTTGTAAGGTAGCAAATATCTGAGTTTGTTCTACAGAAGAATCAGAACCTAAGTCTGGTTGGTTACGCAGATGCTGAGTATCTATTAGATCCACATACAATGAAATCACAGATAGACTATGTTTTCCTATATGGTGGAATTGTAATATCCTATAAATCGTTAAAGCAAAATCTTGTATCTATTTCGACGAACCATTCAGAAATAATAGCTTTATATAAAGTCGCACGCGAATACGCATGGCTTAAAAGAGTGATCAATCATATCCCGCAGTCATGTGGTTTGAACGCTACTAAAACCCTCACAGTTATCTATAAAAAATAATGTTGCATGTGTTGCACAAATGTAATCTGGATATGTAAAAAGCAACTTAACAAAGCATATCAATCCTAATTTCTTTTATGCTCATGAATTGCATAAAATGAATGAAATAAAGACAATGCATATCAAATCATGTGAAAATCTTGCAGACTTATTCACTAAGTCTCTTTCTGCATCTAATTTTGAAAGATGTGTTCATGATATTAAAATAATAAGGCCTAGAGAGTTGCACATTTCGAGGGGAGAATTTTCATATAATACCAATATAAGGAATTAAATCTTAGTTAAGAAGATTAAGTGCTTAAAAGTTAATAATGAAGATTATATGGAGCATTTTTGGTGGATTTTACTCTTTTTCCCTAAGATGAGTTTTCCTGAAGTTTCTCATATTCAGGCTTTCAACGATGCAATTCGTGTGACTATGTCGTAAGTTATGTACTTTTTCTTCTAATTTTTTTTATTGAGTTTTTAGAGAGTTTTAATGAGACATATGTATTTCGTAAGAAGTGCCTAAAGGAGAGTGTTAAGAAACCTGAAGTTTATAATCGAATGTGGATCCGTCTCGATCTCTTGAAAGATTTAATTATATATTTTAGAGAATTTTGGCACTATATATACGAGGTAGAACCACTTATTATAAACATAAATAAATAAATATCCTTTCTCTTAAATCATGTCTCGTTTACGATAATTCTCTTAATAAATCACTAGACTATTCCGATAACAAAGGTTTCTCAATATCTACTACACTAATCGGAGCACGGTAACAAGACGAGAGGAATGGGAATCATCAGGCAGCTGCCCTGGCGCGTCCGTCCCGCTAACCTGGCACGTCCATCACCGCCGAGTTCTAGTGGACAGCGCGGGAACGCACCCGCAGACGCGCGCGCGGCAGCAGTTTTTTGTTTTCCGGACTGGGCCCCCTCGTTCGCTCACATCCGCATCCGCCTCCTCCCAACACCACCCGCCGCCGCGCAAAACGATGCGGGTAGGTGGGTAAGCTCGATCGATCAATCGTACGTGCCGTCGTGGCCCTCGCGGACGTACGTGCACCCGCCCCCGGGCCCCGGCCACGAAACTCTCGCCTCCCCGCGGAGACCGAGACCGAGACCGACGCCAACGCCGTGCCGCGTGCGCACGCTCCGATCCGACGCGCGGGCGCCGTGGAAGCGCCGGAGTAAACGAGAGGTGGCGGGCGCAGTAGTATTCGAACAGTGCCCGGCCGCCCGACGTCGCCGCCTGGTCTGGCTCCGATCTGGCCCCTGTGTATGTGTGCGTGTGCGCGTAGCGCGCAGGCAGGTGCTACGGGGGCGCCACGTGGGGTGTCTCAGGCGCAGAGCCTAGGATTCGACCTCGGAGTGATGGATGGATGCGAGGCTTTTCTTTTCGCTCTGCACGGCCTCTTTTGCTTTTGCCTCAAACCGCTCCTCGGATCGTCTTTAAATGTGGCGCGACCGCGCTACTGCATCTGCATCTGCATTCTGCATGAATGCTGGCTACTACCTGCTGCGTGCTCTCTCCAGCAATTCCCAGAGATAAACAACACATGATCAGAGCTAACAATCGACACATCATGATCATCAGCAGCAGCAATAGAAGTGGCATTGGATTAGAGCTGCATTCTAGTTTAATCCGGAAAGGGGGTGGAGTGGTAAGCAAGTTATCTGTTTGTCATTGCGTTTCCTGCGACAATACTATTTGGAAGCAGCTGGCAAAAGGAGACGGTGTATGCGTTTGCAGATGAGTTGTAAACTTGAAGCTAAAGCAACGAAAAGAATACAGCCGCGCCATCCTGGGTGGTGCGCTGGAAACTCGATCAGAAGTATTGACCTTTTTCACCATGCGCATATGCCCAGCTCCATGCTTCTTCCTAGACATCACTGATCGAAGTCCAAGTGGTTGAATATTAGTTCCAGACCGACAAGGTTGAGACCATAGATTAAAATTTCGTCGATTTTTTAGAAGAGAATGAAATATTTAATTCTAAATTATTCTTCATTGGCATGTAAGACTCACAGATAGAGGATAAAAAATAACCAAAATCTCAATAAAATTATACGGATTTTCATATTTTCGTCGGTGAACAGAAAAATTGTAAAACGAAAGACTAGTTGAGACCATATATTATTCCTTAATCTCGGCACTGGCTAGGCACTGTACTTCGCTGCCGCTTTAATTAATGACATCCTAATTGCTAAAGCGTCACTGGCCGGTGCAAGCAGCAGCAGCAGCAGCCTGCTAGTACTGGCTAGCAAAGCACGCGGCTAGCGGGCACTGCGCGCAGCAGAGTGCAGTTTAACTCGGATGCTGCCGTCCCCACCACCCCAGCTTTTGTCTCGTCTCATAACAAAGCCCACATGCACCAGCTGAATCCCTAACCTGCCCTTAACGCTGTTGGAGGTGAGTAGGATAGCAATGGGACCTATCCTTACCCGGGAATGCATTCTCATCTCCGTTCTTTCATCTTTATTTCTGTAAAAAAAATTATAAGGATCAGGTTTTAATGAAGATGTAAAATTGAAATATAGTTAATTATTTTTTTATATTAATAATGTGTTCGTAATATAAATAAGTAATATATTGATGCATAAGAGGATAATTAATATAAGATGAGTTAAATATCGTAGTTTAGAAAAAAATATAATAGTAACTTATTATTTATCTTACGTAATGTAATATTTATATATTTATATATTAAAAAAATATATATGATATCAGAGATATAACGAAAAGCAGAGACAGAAAACATCTTTTCATTCGTATCCTCGTATAAGTTCATGGGATTAAATTTTTCTATACATATCTCTTAATAAGGAAATTCCCACGGATTACCGGAACAAGCCCCGTTACCATCCCTGTAGGTGAGGCCAGAGAAACAGGGGTGGCGCGGTCATTGCGCACACCACGCGCGTAATTGGCTCCAACTATAATTCCACGCCACGCGCCCCGCACGCTGTGTTTCGCTGCTCCCGCTTCACTCAACAGACGGCTAAAAAAAACGCAGAGGCTATGCAGCCGCCGCCACAGCCAGAGTCCGGCCACCGACGGGCCTCATCCACGTGCTGCACCGCGCCAAGGCGGAGCATTGGGTGCATGGCCGGCCTCCTCCGCCTCTTCTCGCCGTACCACCGCAGCCACCACCGGAAGCGCCTCACCGCCAAGAACGCCACGCAGGCTTCGGCGCCGCCGCCGCAGTCGCCCTCGCCGCCCAAGACGAAGGCGGAGGCCCCGCCTTCCCCTTCGCCTTCACCGTTGAAGCCGATGCAGCAGCCGCAACAGCCGAGTGCGGCCCGGCGGCGGCGCTCCTGCGACGCGCCGCGGAGCCCGACGATCGCGCCGGAGCACCGGCGTGCCAGCTGCGACAGCCCCCGTCCGCCTCCTCCAGCCATCGTCGCGCGCCTCATGGGCCTTGAGGAGTCCGCGCCGCCTTCGCCCGCCGCCGCAGCGCCACGGCCGCTCCCGACCCGTCCGCCTCCTCCCCCGCCTCCGGAGACGGCTGCGGAGAAGCGGCGGAAGCTGCTGGGCGCGCTGGAGAAGTGTGACGATGACCTCAAGACGCTGCGGCGGATCATCGCGGCCGTCCGCGCCGCCGAGATGCGCTCAGCTGCCGCGTCCGACGTCGTCCCGGTGGCAGGGACGCCAGGCAAGGGCGCCAACAGGTGGTTGGACGGCCACGATGAACAATCGCCGTCCCCGTCCCCGTCGCCGCCGCTGCAGCAGCAGCAGCACAAGCCTCGCACCGAGGAGCAGTACCCCAGCCCGGACTCGGTGCTGGACGCCATCAGCTCCCCGAGATTTCCATGCAGGAAGCGGCCGTCTCCCTGCTCGAATCTCGATGCAGCTAGCAAGACCAGTTGCGGTAACGGAGACGTGGCCCCCACCGTCGGATCGAAGATCGTGAAGCCCTCCCGCACGTTTGTTTTCTCCGGTACGTACGCCACTGGTGTCGCCATACACGCTTACACATGTGCCCAATACTCACATGCTCTGTATCATCTTAGTTCGGCAGAGTGTAACAACATCTACGTGCCATGTCAAATTTGTCATCATATATATTATATTTTTGTCAACTCATCGCGAGAAAATGGGCATGGGGATGACACTTGACACGTATGGTTTCTCGTGTCATACGTGCAGGCGACTACTGCAAGATCAAAAACGGCAACGAGCTGCAGCTGCACGCCGTCGTCGGCGTGCACCACCACCCGGTGGCGGTCATCGAGGCGGGCGCACCCGCGCGGCTGCCGAGGGCGGCCGGGGCGGACAGCCGTCAGCACCACCGGCGGCGGTGGGAGCTGGAGGCCGCCGCGGAGGGGCGGGTCGTCAGCCGCGCCATGGTGGAGAGCGTGGGGGAGGTGTGGGGGCAGGGCGGCGCGGCCGAGCAGCGGTGGGAGTACAGCAGGGTCGCGTCCGCGCTGGAGCGCGCCATTGTGCAGGACCTGGTGGCTGACATCGTGGCCGA
The DNA here is from genome assembly GCF_958298935.1 of Phragmites australis. Taxonomy (NCBI): domain Eukaryota; kingdom Viridiplantae; phylum Streptophyta; class Magnoliopsida; order Poales; family Poaceae; genus Phragmites; species Phragmites australis. The sequence continues at coordinate 34,833,112 of NC_084924.1, read as the reverse complement.
ATTGCTCGCGCAGTCCGGCCACAGCTCCGGGTGCAGAAAGAGATTGTCCTTCTGATGATCGAGCGGGATTTCTCGCGTCGCTTCCTCGGTTTTTCTTACGTGCGTCGCGTGTCGGCGTGTGTAAGTAGGAGTAGAACAGGGTCAAGGAGTGAGGTGTGATGAACTAGTACGAGAGGAATTAACTGCAGATGAGCCATGGATGTCAGTAGTTGATCGTTAACCCAGCCCAGCTAGCTACCCCCACCTGATGAAGTGATCGGTGATCGCAGAAGTATTGAAAGAACGGACTCGCTCTGGCGTCGTTGTAGGTCGAGTAATCAATAAAAGTGGTGGCAAGCAGCTGCCCAAGTACACGAACAAGGTCACTTGGATTGATTACTCAGTAAGCTTCACTCTGATCTGAAGACTGGCCGGGGCCAAGTCCTGTAACTGATGCCGACACAACCACCGCGATGAAAGTGCAGCAGCAGTACAGTCTTTTTGTCTGGATTTTGGGAATTTTAAGCGAGGTCCTAATTTCATCACTTTTTTTTTTAAGGAAATCCTAATTTCCATTACTTTTTAGATCAGGTCTGATTGTCTGAAATTCGGAGGACAGATTGCGAGATGGGCAAGAACGAGAGGATGCTTGGAAGTTAGTGCGCGCGCAGGGCAGGGGCTAGGCCAGCTGATTGAAAATCCTCTGTGCCTGCAGGGTAGGATGCCGGCTATGCTAGCCAGACATCTGCTTCGTTCTCCGCCTAGCTGGGGCTTTCGCAATAACATTAATTTGCACGCTGTCCTCCTATTCAGGGACCATTTTCTTTTTACCGGGTCTTTGCCGCCAAAACCAGCTTGTGCTGGTAGTGCATGCGTACGTACACTCTACGATGCAGGAATCGGCCAAACGCTGTCCAGTCATCGAACTGGATACAGTTCACGTAGAATTGCCAAGTGATATTACTCCCGTTATGCATACGTAGATCAAATGATGGTCGCAGGTGAGGCACTACATGCATGCAGAGAGTTCACGAGACCGGCCAGCGAGGTAACTGCAGCTAGCCGAACCACGACGACCCCTGGTCCTGTGTGTAAGGGTTTTCCTGCTTCTTGGATTGATAGGTCTTCGTGGCATGTGGCTCCACGTCGGCAAACCGCGGACACGGTAGAGCTCCGCGGCTTTGGCAGGTGGGCTCGCGCTGTCAGAGATGCAGTCTTGTGAAAAGTTTAATTTCGTGCAAATAAACTGTTATATTTGATATTGTTGCTTAAAAGTGTGTTTTTGTGATTTACTTTTGATAAATGAAATGTGGTTCGGTGAAATCTACTCTATTTTTTTAGGGAACTTTTTAGTAGATAAATCTACTCTAAGTTAAACTGGACTATATATCTGATTCTTACATAAAGCAATACTACATAAATGATTTAGTGGAATACTCCTGTACAGACGGTTCTGTGGAGCCGTATGTGTAAAGATTATCACAGACAGCTCTAAATAAAAATTATCTGTGATAATTACAAGACCCCTCCAAAAATAGTGGAACGCTTTTAGTACAGACGATTCCTATTGGGAACCGTCTGTATTAATATTACAGATGGCTCTAATTACAAGGCGTTTGTAATAAAACCAATATCACATGTAGCTCCAAATTGGAGTCATCTGTAATATTAATACAGACGGCTCGTATTTGGAGCCGTCTAAAAAAAATATCATAGACGGCTCTAAATAGAAACCATCCATATAATTAATATAGACGGCTCCAAATACGAGTCATCTGAGAAAACGACCGGGGGAGATGTGACACTTTATTACATACGGCTCTAAACATGAAGCCATTTGTACTATTAGAATAATACATCATCTTCGGCCTCCCGATCGAAGCAGAGCAGTGGTGTCCGAACAGTAAACAACAGCGCGTAGCTTTTGGAGCGAGAGGACGATTTTGACCAAAACACTTTGTTAAATTTCGGTGAAAGCTCGAAGATTCATTGGCATTTGTTTCTACAAGGTAAACATTATGTTCTATTTTGGTTTAGATGGTCTAGATTTTGGTTTGGAGAACTAGCTAAATCTAAATCTAGATTTTTTCCATAATGACATAGTTTTGTTCTATTCATTAGATGATGTAGATTTGCATTCTAATTTAGTCTTGAGAGATCAACTATATCTACATCTAAACTTAGATTTTTTTTCATGATGATCTAGAATATATTAATTGTTCTAGGTATATATGAAGCTCAAAGTATAGATGAAGGTTTAATTATGTGATACTATAAATGACTAGCTTTAATCTAGTGTTGTAGATAAATTTTGGATTTTTGGTATATAAAATAAAATTATCAATAAGTATAGTATTTAATGACAAGTTTTGAATTGATGTTTACCCTTATTTTTATGTATTAATGTATATAATATAACGGTAATTATTAATTATTTTTGAATTAATTGTCATTTGTATGGTTCATTCATGCATGCATGCATGGTAGCTCCATTTTTTTCTAAAAAAACTTTGTTGCACTCTTTTATTAGGTTGATTTGATATTAATTTACTTTGTACATTGTAGATGGATCATGACTGGATGTACGATTCTTGTATGAACCAAAGGTACCTTGATGGTGTGATGGCTTTTCTGGCAGCTGCTGAGGAGGATCGATTGGAGAAGTGTTGAAGTTATACATTGTCCTTGTTGCGATTGTAGAAACTAAAGATCCTTTCTTAGACAGAACGTAGCCCTACAGATTCAAGCACACTTGATTATCAAGGGCTTCAAATCGGACTACATGTGTTGGATCAAACATAGTGAAGAGCAGAATATGTTATATGAAGACATTGGTATCGTCGAAGAACCCGAAGTCGACGTAAGAAGAGAAGATGATGAGGAATTTTGTGCAGATTATGATGATTGTGGTGCTGCAGGCGGCGATGATAGGTTGGATCAGATGCTGTGTGACGCAGACATGAACTTGAGTACTCAGAGAGACTTTAACAAATTCATGTGTTTGATCGAGGACTCGGAGAAGCTGTTGTTCCCTGGATGCAAACTGGAATATACAAAGTTGTCATCCGTGCTTGAACTGCTTAATTTGAAAGCAAGTGATGGTTGGTCGGATAAGAGTTTCAAGGCGCTATTAGAACTCTTATTGGACATGCTTCCAGATGGAAACGAGCTGCCTAAAAGCACATACGAAGTAAAGCAGGTTCTTTATCCATTGGGGATGGATGTATAAAGAATACATGCATGTCCGAATGACTATATCCTCTAACATAAAGATCTATCATACTTGCATTCATGTCCAGTGTGCAATGAATCTCGATACAAGCATAAGAGTTAATCAGAAGACAGGGAGGTGAAGAAAGGAATTTCTGCTAAGGTGGTATGGTATCTGCCTATAATTCCGCATCTTAAGCGTTTGTTTGCGAATCGAAAAGAGGTTAAATTGTTGTGCTGGCACTCGGAGGGCTACAAGCAAGATGGAAAGCTAAGGCACCCTGCCGATTCTCCCCAATGGAGAAATATCGACACAATCTTCGATGACTTTGTGCAGAACCGAGAAATATAATATTTGCTTTGAGCATGAACGGGATTAATCCTTTTCGGAACATGAGCAGCAGACACAACACTTGGCCAGTTGTTATCAGTATTTGCAACCTACCTCCTTGGTTGTGTATGAAGCGGAAGTACTTGATGATGTCGCTGCTTATCCAAGGTCCGAAACAACCTGGGAACGATATTGATGTATACCTAAGACCATTGACGGAAGATCTAAAAACATTGTGGAATGAAAGGGCGCAAGTATGGGATGCGTACAAAAGGGTGAATTTCACGCCACACGTCCTGCTGTTCTGCATGATCAATGATTTACCTGCACTACGTAACCTTTCAGGCCAGAGTAAACAAGTAGACACAATGTGCCCTCATTGCTTAGATGGTACTGCGAGTATGTGGTTGCCCCACCCGCACAAAACGGTGTTCATGCACCACTGTAGGTTCTTTAACAGGTATTACCTGTATCGTAACATGAAGGAACAATTCAATGGAACAAGGGAAAAAGGTTTATGTCCAAGGCACTACAATGGTCAAGAGGTGCACAATATGGTTAAAGATCTCGATGTTGTGTTTGGAAAGGGGAGTAAAAAAATCTAAGGATACCAATGGCATGTGGAAGAAGAGATCGATATTATGGGAGCTATCGTATTGGAAGCACCTTGAAGTTCTCCATTGCATCGATGCCATGCATGTAGAGAAGAACGTGTTTTTTAAAGCTTGGTTGGACTTTTACTTAATATTCCAGGGAAGATAAAGGACAGCCTCAACACAAGGTTTGATGTGGTTGATTTGAAGATCAGGCCCAAGTTGGCACCTGAGCCCTCTGAAAAAGGTAGAACGAGATTTCCTCCTGCCTGCTATAATCTGAAAAGGACCAAGAGAACCGAACTGTGACGGTGCTTGCATGGTGTGAAAGTTTCGTCCGGTTACTCCACCAACATCTCGAAACTTGTTTCGATGCAAGATTTAAAATTAGTTGGCATGAAGTTACATGATTGCCATTTGTTGATGACACAGATGTTTCTTGTTGCAATCCGAAATATCCAGCTGACCTATCTTCGAGATACGATCACCAAGCTATGTTACTTCTTTAACATAATTTCTCAAAAGGTTATCGATGCCGAAGTACTTGATGTTTTATAGGCCGATGTGGTGAAGACACTATGTCATCTTGAGATGTATTTTCCTCCGTCATTTTTTGATATCATGGTACATATTATTGTTCACCTCGTGAGAGAGATAAAGATATGCGGTCCAGTATTCCTACATCAGATATACCCATTTGAGAGGTACATGTGAATTCTCAAGAAGTATGTTCAGAATCGATCTCGTCTGGAGGGCAGCATCGTCTAAGGTTACACAACTGAAGAGGTAGTTGAGTTTTGCATCGATTACATGGAGCAGCTCAAACCAATAGGTGTGCCCATGTCTCGCCATGAGGGGAGGTTGGATGGGAAGGGGACCATAGGTAGAAAATCAATCACTGCTGACTTTGCCACGTTATCTAAAGCCCATTTCATGGTCTTGCAATATATGATTGAAGTATCCCATATATCGACATGCATAAGGACGTGCTACACGGAGAGAATCCAGACCGGACGGAGGCTTAGATCACAAAACAGCACAACCGTAGCTTCAACAACTGGTTGGCAGTGCAAGTCAGTAATAGTAGTTCAATAGAGGATAATATTAACTAGTCAGTGTGTTTTGGTTGAATCGGATTGTGACCCTCTTGTGGAATTGGGTCACCAGCTTACTGATTGATTAGCCTTATATTTGTTCTAGTGTTGCAGTGATATCTAAGGGTATTTCACATATATGCTCTGGATGGATAGCTAGTTCAAGTTGCAATTTCTGTCATTGCAACTTACAGTTCACTTTCATCTTTGTTTCGGCTATTTTGTTCTTTGTGTTGGTTATGTGAACATAATATACAAGTGCAACACACTGTTATTGTTTTAATTAGCCTCTAGAACTGGAATCAAGTACATGTTATTTTGCTAGTTGAGATCTTAGGAACATTGCCTAACTGATGATATTCTTACTAGGACAATTAGGGAGTAGGACCATGAAAGTCCTAGGGCTAATTGTTATACTAATTCTGAGAGCACATTTATTCATTTTATATACCTGCTATCCTGCATTTGGAATATATATGATGTTGAATGTTGTTGGTCCTACATTCTTGTTGTTTCCTTCAAAGATCATGTATATTTGGATTTGGGTATTATATTCTTGTTTTTATGTATATGGAATAATATCAATGATCATGTATATTTCTGTCACTAGAAGGATTGACACAGAATCTCTATTAAGATGATTCTTTTATCTTCTTTGAATGGTAAAAATAAAGCAAGAGATTAAGAAAAGGACTTGAGTAATACAGTGATATAAAGTGATCTTTGTCTAAATTTCTTTTCAATTATGTACATAAAATTGTAGCATTTGTGTTGTATGCTTTTGTATGTATGACATCTCTCTTAACTAAATATTCAGAAAAATCCTTCCTTTCGAGCAAATTTGCTAGGGAATTCATTTATACCATTCAAAGTCTAGAGCTTAAGTTATGAATTTGTTAATCTTTTGAGATAAGTTGACTTTACACAAAAGTTAGCTTTAACTAGTGCAAAATCTAATACACATGTTAAATTTAATTGAAAGTTTAAAATACATACTTTGATTCCTTTTATTTTCTCTGTTTATGTGAATAATCATCTACTATTTTCCTATTTTGAAGATGGCGACTGGAGATGAACTTGAACTGCCTTCGACCTCTTCCTCTCAACAAAAAGAGGAGGTCACTACTCAACAAGATGCAGAGGCCACTTCTCAGAAGCAAACGGAAGAAACTCAGTGGCTGAAGCGAAAGCGAGGTGGCCGAGGCAAAAGCCAAATGCCTACGGGTCACTACACCATAACTCACGTCAATGAGACAGGCATGCCAATATAGCCACCAGTATATCTGCCGGTTAATGTAATTATAGTATATTAAAATACATTTTTCATCGTTGTGTCTAACTACTTAAATTTTCTTCTACAGACGTATAAATTTTCTACAGGTAATCTCTTGGAGGACAGTCTAATATATATTTAAAAACAGCTCATCCATTTCATACTTGCGGAGATCATAAAGTAGACCGGTGAATTTTATGATCTTGAAAACTTTAGGAGTCGTTTGTAATCTCAACAGAAGCTAGTTATTTCAATATATTGAAAATACTTGCATCTTACAGTCTATTGATGTATTATACCTTTATGGCTAATGATATAGAAAATAAAGCAAATAAACTCATTACTTCCTTTTTTATTAAGTGTGCTAAAGCTAATTTGTTAGTTTATATATTACTAGGTATGAGGTTGACTCAAGAATGAAGAATGCTTTACAAATGTTGTAAGCCTTTGTAATATTGATATTTTACTTCTGTTTATGTGTGACTTTGTAATGTTGCGAGGCTTTGTAATATTGACTTTATGATATTGAATGAAGATGTTCTATCTACAAAGTATACGAAGTTTGAATGCAAATGATCTGCTATGTGTATGACATACTATTGTGTGTATTTTGTTGTTGATATGTTAGTTACATTCATTAATATATGGATTATGTACTGTATATATGACGGTACAGATGGTTTTAGGAATACAACCGTCTGTACAAATACTTTTTATAACAGTATCTGTTATATAGTACAGACGGCTCAAAATTAGAATCGTCTGTACTGTCCTATAGTACAGACGGCTCCAATAACGAGTCGTTTGTACTGTTACTATATCAAAGACGGATCAAAATTTTGAGGCAATTGTGATATTACATAGTATGGACGGCTCTTGTTTGGAGCCATATGCACTATTACTATATCACAGACGGTTCGTGACTCCAAACCATCTGTGATATTCCATAGTACAGATGGCTAGTGATTAGAGTCGTCTGTACAAAAGTTTTGTACAGACGATTTAAAACTCGTCTGTATAAATCTAATTTGTACAGAATTTTTTTCATAGACTGTTTGAAAAACTATCTCACATGAGGTTTTCAAACCGTCTGTAAAAATTATTTTTCCGATAGCGAAGATGACGTGCCTTCGGATCATACGATGATGACGTGATTACTAATGATCATTTCAGCGATGTGTGCCTGCATGGAGTACATGCAGAACTACTCTTGATCTCTGGCAGTAGCCGGTCTCGATCCCTGGTTGGAATAAAAGAAGACGCTTTCTTATTTTTGACACTATGAACAAAGCAAAGTTGATAATTTCATATGCACGTAGTCTCTGGCCCTCTCTTTTGTAGCAGCTAGCAAAGCATCCTGGTCTTGGTTCTTGAACCCTAATTAAACAAAGAAATGGAAAGTGGAAAAGAAGCTGTGTGCAGTCCAGCCCAGTTGAGGACTCCTCCCAGCTAGATCCGGGCCCATTTCGAACGCAGAAGACAGACCGACAGGAGCAGGGCCCATGTTCACTTTCACAAAAGAAAGCTTCATCATATCCATTTACTCTACCACTGCCCACAGCCTTGGAGTCTAGGCGCTTTCACCGAGTGAGCCGCCATGACTGGTATCACCTTGACCAATTCATGGCAGGGTTTTCGCAAATGTAAAAAGTGTGTGAGGTACGACTTCACCTAATAGGATTAAAATGATAATACTCATAATTTACACATATAAGTGATTTCAGTGGTATTATATATAGGCGTGTGATAAGAACGTACTTATGAGTTTATCAACATAGTGTGCGGTGTGTGGGTGTCGCCTTGCAATTGAAAAAAAAAAATGATCCTGCCTACTCGCTCTCTTAAAAAGAAAAAAAAAACAATACTACATGGGCCTTCCCTCTAGCCGGCATTTCTAAATTTTTTAAGATTACATGCTCGTTTCAAAAGTAATGATATCTACCTTACCGTCGTCTGTTCAACGGGCGAGAACAAGATCTCGCCCATTAAACGGGTGATACCTTGTGGGCCCCGCTGGCAGCGAATTTAATAATTGGTTTGTCCCGCTGAACTGGCGAGACCTTCATGGCTACTCCAGATGTAGTCGTACGAGCGCATCGCCATCGACAGACCCGTTGTGGACCTTAGTGCGTACTAGTTTGGTGCGAACGACGTCGACGGCTCGACCATGAGGTCCTTGTGGTACAGACGTAGGGTAAGTGCAATGCTATTTATGTACGTTTATATTTATTGATTTATTGTATTATCTAGCTTAGTTAGGTTGCACAACTGAGTTGGTCCAGCGTGCAGACACACCGCGCATACCCGGACTTCGTTCGCCAGTTTGATGAACAGACGGTGGACTATGTCCGCTGGTGGCCATACACGCAGGCCGAGGTACTATGACACGCTCTGTTTGGACTTTCGGTGCTCTGCCTACGTGACTGGGAGTACTGGCTTATGACTCGCGCCCTCGTCTTCGACATCCGCGTCTAGGAGTACTCACCGCATCGCGTGATGTGACAGTTTGGGAAGTTCTAGCCGTGGCTGCTACCGTTGACTTGGTCAGTTCCTATTAACATACACAGGTGCGTAACATTATAATTACATTTTCATACGACCCACGTGTATACCGTGTATTCACAGACTTATGTTTCTGCAGGTTGACACGGAGGGGGCACATTCCACTAGCGTGTTTGTGTCGCGTGTGCAGAGGTGGGTTGAAGAATGGGACGCAACTGTCGAGCACGTCGTGGATGAGGAGCGGCCACACTCGGAGGAGGTGTACGCAGAGTACCTCTCGTGGTTCGTGCCTTGGACGTGGGTCTGGGTGACGTACACACCAGCCAAGTTTCCACGACACGTGGCGGACGTGTGCGACACGTACCCTTCGCACAGGGACCAGGCTCGTACGCTTGAGGTACGAATAACCCTACGCGATTCATTATTCACCTCAATTGTTAGCTTAAAAATTATGAAGTGAGATAAAGTTTATCTTTGCAGAGGGTCATACTACGCTAGATTGATGCCGAGGCACGTGCGTCGAGACTGTGGCTCGACGGTGGGGGTGAGGTCCCCAGGGCCGAGATGAGCGCGTCGTTTGGCCAGATTATTTGGAACGTGGTGAAGCCCTTAAGATCGTTGAGCTGCAGTTCATCCTCAGACGTTACGATGGGACCACAAGCGTCGGCACAGATGTCGGCACGACCGTTTGCCACCTTCACCGCACTGCAGCACTGGTCGGTAGTTCCACCCTTCACCGCCGAGCCATCGAGGACATCTTCGACACCGTCTTCCTCTTCGACCCTACGATGGCGAGGCAGTCATTCACTGCTGCTGGTCACCCCCACTACAGTGGCACGTTGCCTCGGCTTTCGTTCTCCAACGCCGATGACCCCTGCTATGATTCTGCTGTCCACTTCCACGCCTTCAGCGGTGCGACACACCCTTCCTCTGTGGGCGCAGGTCCTTCGTGCTCTCGCGTCCCCGACGCATGTAGGACACTCGCTTCATGCATGCCATATTGTTACGTATGTCACGGTTTACTGGTGGTAACTTGATTTCTTTGTTGTTCCATGTGCAGAGGGTAGCTACGTGGAGCTGTTTAGCAGGGGCGTTAGTCAGGTCATTGGGTACGACTTCATCGTCGGACAGAGCGACGAGCTCGATGTGTTGCAGCTACCTGGTGCGCCACTCCCAGGGACTCAACCCTCCCAGGATGACTACGTCACTTCACCACCCGTTGGCTGACCTGAGCGCCCGGTCGTTCCACCAGACCGCCTAATGTACTCAGGTCACCACGTGCGAGCGATAAGGAGTAGGGTCCTAAGGACAGATGCGACCAGGGGCGTCGTCCCTAAGAGGGGACGTAACCTGTAGGATTCTATGTCATTGTTAGTTTCAAGGTGTTATGTAGTAGTATTCCGTGTTACTGTTTTACGTGTACTCCGTGCTAGTATTTATATTATGTGCCTATCATATCATGTTGGATGTTAATGTGAGATCTTTATCAACCATGTTTTTATTAACTATGTTCTCGACCACCATGCGATTATATCCCTTTTCAAATCGTTCACTTGCAACTTTCAAAATAAAAAGCCTTCGCATCAAAAAACCCGACTACTATAATACTTACAAATACAATAAAATGTTACATGATGGGATACAATTTATTCAATTACAAATAACACGGTACAAGAAAATATAACAAAATCTTGTCAAAGATTGTGTATGAGTAGGGTACGAGTCGGTACATATCGCCTTACGTTTTGTAGCCATAGACATACAATAAATGCTTACGATGACCCTTATATGTGATGTATTTTACTTTCTTCAATAAAATGGCCGGGATATATCATTCTATCAATGCATTTTTTCCTAAGCCCAATGATTTTATTAGATTCCCTAGCTTACATGCAGAGGCGATAATAACTACTTGTTGAACTTTTGAAGAATGAAATGACCACACCAAGCAACAATTTTCATAAGGAATCTCTGTCAAGCATCAATGGCGCAACTTTTTCAGCTTTCACAGGGAATCCTATGCTCCAGTCCCCAGCTGAGCCCGTGCACTCAATCCATGTAGCAGCTCCCATCCATTATAAATAACCCCACCCTCATCCATGGATAGACCACTCATTCCTCAGCTCTCTCAACTGCAATATCTTCTTAGGTTCACCAAGCCCACCCAAGAAATATTGGGGGATTTTTATCCCCCAAGGGGTCGAACTACCGATGTGTTTCTGTGACAACCCTTGTAGGCTTCGCGAGTCCCAGGACATATTCTACACATATGGCCTACGCTTCTTCATGTGTGCCAACTACTAGTATGACAAGTCTTGATATGGATCATATGAGTACCCACCGGTATAGAGACATAGATCACTCATGTGACACTTTCCACATGATTTCATGCACTCTCTTACTAATCCCCCTCTTATTTCTTTTGTCCAGTCTCCTCCACCTATCTGCTACTTCATGCAATGGCTCGTCATGGAGCAAAATAAGGATCAGAAGCCGTGGGTGGATATGGAGATGCGGTGGAGGAGGGAAGCTTACCACCGCCGCGAGTACGAGCGACATCAAGAGGAACTACGGATGAAGCGGCAGGAAGAGGAGCGCATGAGGAATGCCACGAAGGAGCGCGCCGTGGCTCAAGCACGTGAAGCAGAGAGGAAAAGGAAGTGGCAGAGGGCCTGTCGAGCTAAGGCGGAGGGGGGGGGGGTTGATGCCTTAAGGAATGGCAAATATCCTAGATGCACTCAGTAGAGAGCATCTATTGTACCATGACCTATTTTTATTTTCTAAAACATGTTAGATTTAACAGTAGTACACTATTAGGTTAGTCTTTAGGTGTATTGTACATACCAATATTTGTTGTCATCTCTTTACGGTTATGGTCCACTCGCGCAGTAATGGAAAACCACATGTCCCGTGCAATGTTTATGAGCGTATGCAAACTTCGTGCTGGGTTATATGATATTTGTGCTTCATAACTACTATTGTTCGACAAATTAGATTTTGTATTCTCACAAACTCATTTCGTAAAAAAAATTCCACACACTTTTACACCAACTAAATAAAAAAATTCTGAGAAAATTTATGTGCAATATTTTTCAATTTACTGAATACAAATTCTATTAAAAAACTAATTATACATATAGTGTTGCAGTTGAATTAAATCGATGAAGGTCTCGCTCGTTCAATGGGTGAGAAAAAATATCGCCCGCTAAACGGACGAGATCTTCCTCTCCCCAATTATTAAATGCACTGCCAGTAGGGGCCCACAGGTGTCATCCGTTTAATAGGTAAGACCTTGTTCTAGCCCGTTGAACCGATGACAATAGGATAAACTTCATTTTTTTTAAAAAGGCATGTAATTTGAAAGATTTAGAAAAAAAATATATAAAAATTCGTAGTACCGCATTGCACCGGTGCAGACCAGTCGGGCTGAACAGCTTGGGCCTCAGGCCCACGGCCTGTCCAACAGAAACGGTGCGCGTAGGTGACGTGGCACCGGCAGGGCGCGCATCTTTAAATAAAGGAAGTCCGGAGATAAAAAAAAAAAAGGCAAGCACTCCGCGTCCGGACCGCGTCCGGGGCAGGACGGTAATCTCTGCCGCTTGGAAAAGCTGAAACGTGCCGGCCCCCTGGTTGGACGGGAATCATGGGCTGTACCACATGGCTGCATGTTCCCCACAAAAAAGAGAAAAAGTCACGAGCCTGCCCTTGACGTGATGCTACCTTTCTCTTCCAGTACAAGTACTACGCAAATAATATTTTTAGAAAGTGATTTATAGATTTGTACTTCTTTATCGTTACATTACAAGTAGGCGTGTACCCGCACACATCCGTCTACAATTGCACGATGGTGTCTGATTTGAGGAACCCGCTGTACTAACAGATCCATCCAATAATAGTTTGTGGTGGAATGATGGTATTGTTTCCTATGTTTAGAAGCTTGATGGTACTTATAAGAAGCTGAGGTGGTGATAGAGCAGCTCATTTTATTCTAGAAGAAAATAAATGAACTGCTCTGTGTAGGAATAAGCATCATAGCTCACATGACTCAATACATGGACCATGGAGCATCGTCCTATCTCGGGAGCTATTTTCTCATAACATTCGGAGAGATTACCTTAAATTGGATAGTTTAGCTAGCCAAGAACAAAAGAAATGAAGTGGTGAAAATCTCTATTTGCTATTGAATGATAGCGACAATGAATTAAAGAGCAATCGTGGTCCTCTTAATTATACTCTCGGTTTATCTCGTGGCTTGTCAATGTTTCAACAAGTGCAATGCTAATTACAGAAACTTGGCAGATAAAAGAGGGAGAAGAGAGATAGACAATCATGGTGATGGAAAGCCCCGCTTACATGGATTGCATGTGAAGTTATGCTATCATAGCATGGGAGGGGCCTAGGAATGGAAAAGAAAATACGTTGAAGGCATTGCCTGGTGGGGAAAATTTCCATGCAAAAACTCAAAACGACAGGTTCTAGCATTTCAATAATTGACATCACATTTTTTTTTCAAGTAGAGTAGGCCCTCCATGTTAAATCAATAAGGAGGTGGGAATATGATTCAAGAAATACCATCCAAGTGTAACATAGATATCTCTCTCACAACCATACCACATACATTATCCAAGCGGGCGACCGCACCAAGCTAAAAATAACATTTATGGTGGCATGCATGCTACGTATATCGGATAGCAAAAGTGTTCCACTGTTGAGACTTGAGACCAAAGCAAATTCACCCGCTCTGGCGAAGATAATACAAATTTCAACTAAATATGACATGCCATGAGAAGATTTAGATTTATTGAGACCATACCCACAACTCCCTTAACAGAAAGCCGTCGTAGCCAGTCTTACAGTTAAGTCCTTAATCAGTCCAAGGCAAGATTAACATGAAGAGTTGAAATATGCTTCCATGTAATAATGAAACTAACGCCATCACAATGCATAGCATGATATGTAGATCGTAGTGCAACATATATGCACGCATGAACGTGATGCTGACAACATATCCGTCTTCGCCTCAAAGGCTGATAAGATAAACAAACAGCCATGGATCATCGCATCTCCGGTTGTGCCTGGCGATGGAGCCCATGTCTTGATCAGCAAATCGATTTAAAACTAAAAAAAACTAAATATTCATCTCTATGGCCCTATCCAATTAAATTAAATAAAAAATAAACTAAATGTTAACTCAGAAGATCAAAAAAATCTATCAGATACCCTGCTTGTATTCCTAATCATAGCACACTGGCATCGTGCAAGGAGCAGCAACATGATTAATTGATTAGACAGACGGGGAGGGGCAGTTTCGGGATTTCTCAGCGCGACGTTAACGGGAGGGCGTGGACGGCGGAACGAAGCGGACGGGGTGCGGGCGCGTATAAAGGCCGGTGAAATTACCCCGGCGAGAGGCCTCAAACCGCTCCCTGCCTCCGGTCGCCTCCCCCTCCCTGTCTGATCTCTCCGGCCAGCCGGCCACCGCTCGTTCGCCCGCTGCTCGGCGTGAGGAGAAAAGCCTATAGGCCATGGCGGACCAGCTCACTGACGACCAGATCGCCGAGTTCAAGGAGGCATTCAGCCTCTTCGACAAGGACGGCGACGGTAAAAACGCCTCCCTTCCTCCCTCGTCTTGCTCTTGACTCGTAGCTGCTGGGTACTTCATCTGTTCTTCGATTTCCTGACGAAACCCATGGATGTCGCATCGTTATCCATGGTCTGGTCCAGTGTAGAATGTCAAAGATCTCGTTACGCGTGTGCGCCTAAAATTTTACTCCGTCCGGGCATCCGTCCAGTAGCCAGATTCTATAGAGCGGTAAATCCGTATTAGGAACACGAGCAAAAGATGCTGCGATGCGGCGGCTTGACGGCTTGTCTGCGCTGCACGGCCGCGCGCGGGTGGAGAGATCTCGCGCGATTCTGCAAATCACCCTGCGAAAAGCGCCGCTGGGATCTACATCGATGTGATTGGGGGAACGCCTCGCCTTGGGCCCAGATGTAGCGAGGCTGTCGGGCTTAGATCCGGCCCGCTGCGGCCCAAGTCAGGATGGCTCCTCTGATCCGAGTCTTCTTGCCTTGGGTCGTTTTGTTTGTGGGGAGTACGTAGGGTCGATCCAGATCGGTTGGTGATATGTTGGTTTGGCCATGGCAGGCAGGGACACCAAGACTATTCTACCATTTGAATGCACACTACCTGTCTTCTTGCCTCGGGTCGTTGTTGTGTGCGTGGACCGGAAATTTTTCATGGGACATAATTTGCTGTGGAAGAATGTTTTTTCCAGGTTGGTAGTGTAGATGGGGGGCTCATACATCCAAGGATCTGAAGCAATGGAGATAACTGTTGAGGTCTTGTATAGGGCTGATAGTGGAATTGGGCCTGCTCAGCTTTTGATTATGCCTTTTGTTACTTAATGGTTTGGTAGATGATTATAACACCATGGTTTGACTCAATGATTATGATATTAGAATACTTTTGGCATGATGATTGTGACGTCGTATTTTGGATTGGTGTGTATGATTGAATAGGAATGATGCTCAGCTGATTGGTATGCATTATGCGTGAAAAAACTGACTTAGTAAAGATTGGTTCCTAATATCAAGAAAATCTTCTTTGCTTAAGTCAAAATACTCGAAGGATCGTCGCTTAGCTGTCAGGTTGGAGTTGGACAAAAGCTACACACTACAATTTGAATTAGTGTTTTCCTTTTTCTTGATCAGATGTTGATTGGTTCTGGCATACTTGATGTCTGGTTTACTTGTGCTGTCATTCTTTACGAAAAATGTGATAACTAACAAAATGCTCAGGGTAGTGAGTCATTGAGTTCTCACTGCTATGTTAATTTTATATAAATTGATCTGAAGTTGATCTCTGCTGCACATTGGACAGGTTGCATCACAACCAAGGAGCTGGGAACTGTCATGCGTTCACTGGGTCAGAACCCAACCGAGGCTGAGCTCCAGGACATGATCAACGAGGTTGATGCTGATGGCAACGGCACCATCGACTTCCCCGAGTTCCTCAACCTCATGGCTCGCAAGATGAAAGACACCGACTCAGAGGAAGAGCTCAAGGAGGCGTTCAGGGTGTTTGACAAGGACCAGAACGGCTTCATCTCCGCTGCCGAGCTCCGCCACGTCATGACCAACCTTGGCGAGAAGCTAACTGACGAGGAGGTGGACGAGATGATCCGCGAGGCTGACGTCGACGGCGACGGTCAGATCAATTACGAGGAGTTTGTCAAGGTGATGATGGCCAAGTGAGCCGTGGTGATGGTATACCCCGGAAGGAGGAAACCGTGCATTGCATATTAGTAAGGAATGCAACTCTTGTTTCCTGTCTTCCCTGAAGAACCGTACTAGCTGTAGCTGCTGAACATTTGAGTCCCTCTGCAACCCTATCTCCAGTGTGTGTCATCGAACCTCTTGCTTCCTGTGTGAATCTGTAAGGCTTTGCTTGTTCCGGACCCTGACTACGGTTGAATCCGTTTGTAGTTCTATTTGTTCATGGAAATCTGGTCGACTCCTTTGCTACCAAATGGACAGGCATGCTTTGCTTGCGTTTGCCTTGTCGTTCTTTTGTCAGATGCTGCTTCGTGGTTTGTAAGGAAACATTATGTTCTCGAGGGATCACGCGGTCAGCACTCAGCCCTCAGGAAGCATGTGGAATGCTGATCCGAAGAGTCTGGTCGCATGTGATGCGTCTCTATTGAGTGCAATGTTTGGTCAAGTTTGGCCGGCTCTGGTTCGCAACTTGTAAAGGAAGATGCTGCCTTACTGGTTAGTAGGTGATGTTCGAATTTTTTTTAATATTACTTTTTTATGATATTACAGAAACAATACTAAAAATGAACAAATTCTAAAAATAATACCTATTCGTCCAACGGTTTTACGAAAACACCATATAACGGAAACATTATTTTCGCCAAATCGTATGGCGAAAACATTATTTTCGTCAAACCGTATGGCGAAAATATGTGACGTGTACCCAATGGCAGTTTAGGGGTCTCGACAGCAGATTCGAGGCCATTTCATCAAACCGTTGGACGAAAACTATTTGTCGCCAAACCGTACACAGAAAAATAATTTTCGCCAAACGGTTGAACGAAAACTCCCCGTAAGCTCAACGCGAACCCTATCTCCTGCGAGCTCAGTGTGAACCATATCTCCTGCGTCGAAATGGTCAAAAAAAATTTCTTTTGTCGACAAAATATTATATCACTTTTTTATTTTGCGATTGAACTTATTTCTTATACGGAATGGAAAGATATAAAATAAATCGTAGAATCATTTGTCTGACAATAGGACGTAGCTGATAAATATTACATGGGAGTCTACAATAGTAGTTATAAAACATAAGTATCATAGAACCCAATACAGAGGTTACATACGCTGATAAACATTATATGTGACATGAGTTTTTTTGTCGTAGCGCGAATAGATCATAACCATAAAGAGGTGACGACAACAAATATTGACATGTACGATATGCGTAAAGAGTAACCTAATAGTGTGCTGCTGCTAAACCTAACATGTCGTAGGGAAAGAAAATATATCGGGTAACAATAGATGCTCTCTACTGAGTGCATCCAGGATATTTGCCATTTCTCAGGGCATTGGTGCCCACCGTCCTAGCACGATGGGCCCTCACTCGCTTCGTTTCCCTCTTTGCTTCTTGTGCTTCAGCCGCGGCGCGCTCAGCTGCTGCCTTCCTCATGCATTCCTCCTCCTGACGCTTCAGCCATAGTTCCTCCTCCTATTGGTTGTACTCCTGGCGTTCATACGCTTCCCTCCTGCACCGTATGCTTATGTCGACCCACCGCTTTTGGTGCTCATTTTGCTCCATGCTGAGCCATTTCATGAAGCCATAGATAGGTGGAGGAGACTGAAAAAATGAAACGAGAGGGAAGATTAGTAAGACAGTGCATGAAATCAAATGGAAAGTATCACATGAGTGATCTATATCGCTATACCGGTGGGTACTCATACGGTCCATATCGAGGCTTGTCGTACTGGTAGTTAGCACACATGAAGAAGTGTAAGTCATATGTGTAGGATATGTCATGAGACTCATGAAACCTACAAGGGCCACCATAGAAGCACATCGACAGTTCGACCCCCTGAGGGATGAAAATCCCCCCATGTTTCTTGAGTGAGCTTGATGGAGCTAAGGAAGATATTGCAGTTGAGAGAGCTGAGGAAGAAGTGGTCTATCCGTTGATGAGGGTGGGGTTGTTTACAATAGATGGGGGCTGGTGCATGGACTAAGTGCACAAGCTTGGCTGGGAGCTGGAGCATAGGATTTCCTGTGAAAGCTAAAAAATTTATGGCATTGATGCTTGACAGAGATTTTCTGTGGAAGTTGTTGCTTAGTGTGGTCATTTCATTCTGCAAAAATTCAGCAAGTAGTTATTATTGTCTCTACATGTAAGGCAGGGAATCCAATAAAATCATTGGGCTTAGAAAAAATGTATTGGTAGAATGATAAATCCCAGCTATTTTATTGAAGTAAGTAAAGTACATCACATATAAGAGTAATCGTAAGCAATTATTGCCTATTTGTGGCTATAGTACGTAAGGAAATATGCCCACCATAGTAACATAGTAGAATAAGATAGCAGTATCATAATAACTAAACTACTTCGTAAACTAGCAGTCTGAACTAATTAAATGGAAAGCTGAACAGATGACATTTATTAAGAATAAAAGCAACACAGACTACTCTTGACCCCTAACTTCGCTGGGCCTTGCCTATGGTAGGCTTTCACCTACGTGCTGACGCTGGGACATCGGCCTCCACCTCCTCTCGAGGATGCTCGTAGGCCGAAAGTGTGTACCAATCAGACGTGTGATGCTCACGTCTGGGCAACTGGGGACCATAGCTGTCTTTTACCTCCTGCCGCATAGTCTGAGTGGGCGGAGGTGCACCATACAATTGTGATGAGGCAAGCACTTCTGAGGCCCTTACATAGCCAAAGAATTGGTTCCCGCTAGACTGCGGCGTACCCCAAAAACCTATGTGGTTGTATCGATGCTGATCAAACATGTATTTATATCGTGCAGAAACAAGTGAGTATTCACGGAGAATGCGTAATAAATCAAACATTATGGAATAAAGAGGTGTGACATACCTGAAATAAGAATACACATAAGCGTGACAAAACCAGAGCCTCTTGCATGGACAGGTTGTGAAGGCTGAGGAGTATCATAGCCATGCCTAGTCCATCCAGGGCCTCCTGTGAACTGGGGGCCGGCCCATCCAAAGCCTCCCGTGAACTGTGGGGCAGTCCATCCAGAGCCTCCTGTGAACTGGGGGGCGGCCCATTCAGAGTCTCCTGTTTGCACAATTACTCAAATCAACACCATATGGACCGTTATGGATTTAACCATTTGCATAGAAAACTCTAAGATTTCTAGCGTTTGACATAATTACGGCATAAAATAAATGTATGAAATAAAATACAAAGTTAATTGACCTTAATAGATCTAAAACAACAGATTGCTAAGATTACCTAAATGCACAGCAATATTACAAAGAAAAGAATTATGTACAAAATATTTATTTTACTTTAAGACTCATAGCGTTTGACATATCTGTGATATGACATAATTTTAAAAGAAATAAAAAATTCTCAGACTAAATAAAAAATTCTTAGAGTAATAATATTACCTGATCAGGGAGCGGAGGCTGAGGACTAGCATATTGCTAGTGGCCGAAGGCAGAGGAAGGTTGTGGGGGCCTTCGCGTGGAACGCGTGACCGACGGCTCGCGTACAACAACATCGGGCTGCCGGCACTATGTGCCCTCAATGATACGTTGGGCCTTGGCGGCAAAGCGGGAAAATGCTTCAATGATATCATCAATCACCATACCACATGTGCCTTGCTCGCACAGTCTCGTAGCTGAACTCATCGCCTCCTCGTGAATCTCTCTCGCGACGTTGGACTACGGTAGACGAGTAATCATTAGCACTAGAAGTAATGTGAATGTAAAAAGCGCATGAATTTGTACATTTCACGTACCTCAAGGTGTAGTGTCACTCTTGCGTGTTCTGGGTACAGGGCATCATTGCTAGTAGAGGGACGACGTGAGGGGTACATGACACGAAGGAGACATGTGCGAGTTCGTGTAGTGTACCACTACAGGCACTGCTGGTAATTATAGTCATCGTAAGGCACATCAAACTCGATCACGTCCGCAAGAGCGTGGCCCCACTGCTGCACAGGCCTGCATCCTGATGGTCATGTCAACCATGCTCCTTGGTGTCCCCTTCGTCGACAACCTACAATGGAGTGTCAATTAGAGAAATGCAATACACATAGTAAAACGAGGTATGTGACATTAGAACTCATGTGTGTACGGTAGCAGGAACACGGTCTCCTAACAGGACCAGGACCTCCTGGCACCATCCAAACTAGCGCATCACGTGGTGGATGGCATAATCTTCAAAGAATACGTCGAACACCAGTTTTTTCCTCGTCATCCAAAACGCCAAGTCCCTGAAGCATAATTCAGAGATCCCACGGCCAGCAGATCACCGCAGCACCAAGTCGATGGTGTACAGCTCCCAAACGACCATATCAGGCCTCAGGTGGTCGAACTACTAAGTAAAAGCCTCATACGCTGAATGAACCTAAACTCCCGCCCACTACAGATGCAAAATTACAATTCATCTAAGTTAGGTTATCAATGTTACAACAATAAAATTTGAATGGTACTCTTAAGGGCATACCCGTCAGCGTGTCCAAAGTGATCCCATCGTAGGCTTGTCGATGTCATCACCAGCGTACATCTATGAGGTGTAATGCATAGAAACCACGAGGGGTCGTCCAACCTAAAAGCGCTCGAAGGACCACAATTGAAGAAGTAGAGGCATACCCATTAAATTGGACGCGTTGCATGTCCTCACGCAGGTGTCGCACAAGGCGCAGTAGGTGGCGCAAAGAACCACCGAACCCAAGACACCTGAGGCATGTCGGTGACTGCTGTGTCAGCAATAGCCCGGGCATAGGCTATTCAACGTGCGTCCATAGTGTTGCCGTGGCTGGAGGTGAACATCACCCAACCAAACAGCCACAATAGGTTAGCCTCCGGGTGTCGAGCAACCTGGTACTCTGTGGAATCCTCGGTCATCCTATCTACATGCATAATTTGATTGATTGTTATTACCGATAATAAATGGACAAAACACATGCAATATGAAATATGAAATTAGAGAAGCAATGTAAAAAATTACTAACTCTGAACTGCTCCAACCATTGCTTCTTGGGCCCGTGCTTCTGATGCACCGCAATAGGCAAGAAGTTTAGTGGCTCAGGTAGAACTCCCTGAAACCTCTCAAACAAGTCCTACTACCAACCAGTTGGAGTGACTGAGGGACCGATCGGTTCACCAAAAATCGGTAACTCAGCCAGCATGGAGACGTCTTGCAGCGTGACTGTCATCTCCCCAAACAACATGTGGAACGTGTGTGTCTCTGGCCTCCATTGGTCCACCAAAGCCGAAATAAGGGAACAGTCAAACGGGAACCGATATGACCGCTCCAGTTGGCCCTCATCCTCCTGACACTCAGCCACCTGATGCGGACCCGCGTCCTCATCTGTGGTTTTAATCATCCGTGAAAGCGGAAGAAGTCCTGCACGACCCAACCTGTAAATATATGAGCTGATTAGTTACGACAAATTAAATGTTGCTGCATGCAAATTAAACCATTTGTACAACCTGTTGAACCAGTCCGGGTGCAGTCGCCAAGTCGTCTTTGGCGCATGAAACCATAACATAGGCATACTCGAAGCGTCACGCGTGGCATGTAAGAAGCCACGGTGACGCTCGTCTACAGAACAGTCGAGAAGCTCGTACGACGCCTCCATCTCTACGAAAATAGAACAACATATAACACATAGTTATTATAAATTGATGATCACATAATTCATACGTCAATAACATAAACCATACACAAACAACTTCATATATCAGAGAGAACATAAATATTATACAAATAAAATCACTTAGTTTTTACATCAAGAACATAAAAAGTACACAAAGAATACCACTTATTTTTTACATCAAGAACATAAAAAATACACAAACAACTAAAGAAACACATAGTTCCTAGATAGCATATCCATCATGGTCTGCCCCAGTCCTGTGCACTGCTTGTCCTCCATGTGCAACTCTCCCACGTCAACTACTGGTGGATGGTCCTGCTCTAGCATCACCGCGATTAGAGTGTGGGCAATCCTTTGCCTTGTGACCGTACTCATCACACTCACTGCAGCTCCTCACAGGGCTGCCAACTTCAGCTTCATCCATATCGTTACGAATACGCCTAATCTGTGGCCAACCACCTTTTCCATAGGAATATCCAAGAAACATCATAGGGGTAGACATATCGGTATATCTCTATCGTAAACTGTGAAGTCACCATGTGCACTGAATCCACATAAGTCTCCAGTCCAAATCAGCACCACATTTTCCTTCAAGTAAAATTGTGACACATATACTAAGCTTCCCACACCCACTTGTGATAATACAACCAGCAAATGAGAACATGGGACATGTAAAAGCTTCGGTTTGTTGCAGGAGCATTCGCACCATTCATTAAAAACTTGCCCTAGGTTCACCTCATGAGTGACAATTCTGGTATTGCTCCCCACTCCTCATTTTGATCTCAGGGTTATATTGAAGCGGTGCTCATTGACACCCATGCTACGAACCATATGTTCTACTGCCTTTGTGTTCTTCTTTTGCAGGTACTCCATCAACCGTTGGGCATACGGTGTACGCATTGTTGTACAGTGATTAACAGTAGCAGCATGCCTCTTCTGGTAGTAACCAATAATGTCGTACAACATTCCCTCAAAGATTACAATAATAGGGAGTCCACGCAGCCCTCTGATAACCCAATTGTAAACCTTTGCTATATTAGTAGTCATGACGTCATACCTACCAAAAAACATCAAAACAAATAGGTATCAACTTTCAAATATACTAGCTCATACTACACATATTCGATAAAGATGTAGCCAAGTACACGAACCTAGCACCTCCGGTGTCATAGAGTAAGGATCACTTCTCCTTTGGCTCTGGCTCAATCCAGTGCAAGAAACATTTGATGTTTCTTGTCGACTGTCTTCTCATATTACGATGATCAATGCCTTATCCAAGAGACGGTAGCACCTTCGATACATTGTCATCATCAGTAGCCGGCTTCTTATTTCTCTCCTACACGTGCGTCCTTGTTTTCTTATCCAACTCCTTCCACAAAGCATCAAACTTGCGACTTTGGTTATGGCTGGACAACCTCTTGAACATGTCCATCAGTGCTTTGCTCTTGAATTGCTTGTGGAAATTTGCTCCCATGTGACGCATGCACCACCTATTATGTAGGTCATTTCAAGGGAATGGCTCACTTGAATCCTCTTGCAGTGTCTTTATAGCATATTAGATCCCAGCATACCGATCATGTATGATGCAAATGTTAGGTCGATCACGGACAAGCCCAACCTTAAGATGCCTAAAAACCAGAGCCAGCTCAACCTGCTCTCACCCTCCACCAATGCAAATGCCAAAGAAAGTATCTGGTTATTTGCATCAACACCAATTGCAGTGAGAATCTGGCCTTTCTACTTCCAAGTCAAGAATGTACCATCCACGCAAAGTAAAGGATGACAATGTTGGAAGGACTGAATACACTGACCTAAAGAAAAAAAAGCACGTCGGAAAATCCTAGGTTGGTTTTCATCAAGTTCAATCTGCTTGAAAGCAGTGTATGTGCCATGGTTCCTGACCTTCAGAATTTCAAGCACCCGGGGTAGGTTGCAATAAGAAGCCTCATATGTACCCCACCACTTTTCTAAAGCTTTCTTCTTTGCATGCCAAGCCTTTTGATAAGTAATCTCATATTTGAACTATCGTAATATTGATCGTTAGATGAATGAGCATTATATGTCCCTCTTCTGAATAATCTCAATGAATAATTCATTTGCAACTAGTGCAGCAGTGAGGTTGCGGTGCTTTCGACCAACATTTTTCAGCATATAATTGTGCTGAACCACTCTAGAGGCTATCCAATGAGTTAAATGTTTCGGCTTGTATCCATGAACATAAAAGCTGCATCCAGGAGTTCTGCACTTGACACTATACTTCTCTAGGCTTGAGACAGCAACAAATACCTCTATATGTGATGTCACTGCCTACCGTGCTATTGCATCCTTCATTTCAGATTGATTGGGAAACACCTATTTTAGGTGAACTATACTTGAACCATATTCCCAAGGGGAGTCATGGTTCTTCATAACTTGCATCCTCGCTTTATTCGGCAAGTTCTATTCTTCTGGGATGACAGTATTAAAGCAGTCATCGTCTTCATCACCATCATCTTCATCTACATTTATAGATTCCAATAAAGCTTTTTCCTCATGAATTGCATTATGATCCACGTTCTCGAGCTCAACAATGATTTCTTCAATTCCCCCCTGCATCAGTCTGACCCTCCTCAACCTTTGCCGCCAGCACAACAACCTCTGCCTCAGTCGTCTCCCCTTGTTCAACTTCCCCCGTCGACACTGCATGCCCGCGAGTATCCTCTTCTTTTACTGGTATTGCTGCACTGCTACTATCATCCGCTTCTTTTGGACATGGTTGCACTAGGATATTAAACTCAGCCCGACACTGCCTGCGCCACTCCAACCATTTCAACCACTTGTTCATCCGATACACCGGCTTTAACTCGCAAAAAACTGGATGTAACGTACGAGTCCACACGTATTGCATCGTAACAGAATAAATCTGGGGTCAAACAGAAAGTATTGGGTGAACCATATTTTCATCTCCTTCATCCTTGTACTCTTAGGGTTTGGGTGCTTAAGGATGGTAAATAGAAATTTTCTTAAATCAACACCAGATGGACCGTTACGGATTTGATCATTTCTATAGAATACTCTAAGATTCATAGAGTTTGACATAATTGTCATAAAAAATATATCAATTAGATCACCAACTTATTATCCCTATTAATTAGAAATGAAAATAAAATGTATTCATTACAATACCACTAACTTAAAATTGACTAATGTAATGCCTACGCCGACCCATTATTTCTGGTCCTAAAATGTGAAGTACTAGTCTTCATTACTAAAATTTAATCAATATTATAGTCCTAAATCTAAATCGGGGATAAAATTATTAAATAAACATATTACTAACAACAAAAAATTTAATATATTTAATTCTCAAGAACTTATTAATTAATAACATTTAATATTATGAGTCTTGCAATAACGTTCATTGAATTTTAAATTTTTAACGTAAATACTTCAATGATGCATTGCTTTTTAGATGCTCTCTTTGTTTTATTGTTTTCTGTTACAAACCACTAGTCCTAAGTCACATATTATTACAGTCCAATAAATATCGTATTTTAGTGTTATTATTACAATCCAATAAATATCGTATTTTAGTGTAAAACACATATTATTACAATCCAATAATATAATCCTACATACATCATCTTAACTGGAGTACCGAAATCTAATATTTGTACGCACATATATTTTATTTTCTTAATCTAATATTAAAAATAACCTAATAAAAGATTTTTACCTAAAATCAATATTTACAAAGAAAAAATTAATTTTCTAATCCCTAATTAAATCTACATACAAATAAAGCAATAAACATACATCTAAAAACAAAATTTTAAAAAAAATTATCTTACTCTTCTTCTTGCTCCTTCCCTTTTCCTTCCTCCTCCTCCTCCTTCTCCCTCCTCCTTCTCTCTCCTCCCTTTTTTTTTCTCTTTTATCCTCTCTTCTCCTCTTTACTCTTCTCTTCTCCCTCGCGCGGTCGCTCTGCTCACACCGTCGCGCTGGGCAGCGAAATGAGATGGACTTCACGGGTGCGGACGCAGGGTACAAAGTTTTTGTTCAACTGTTTGGCAAAAATTATTTTTCTGTGTACGGTTTGACGATAAATATTTTCGTCCAACGATTTGGCAAAAATAGTCTAAAGTTGTTGCCAAGGACACATCACCTATTTTCGCCATACGATTTGACAAAAATAGTGTTTTCGCTGTACAGTAAAGCGAAAACTTGTTTTCACCAAACCGTTGAACGAATCGGTATTATTTTTAAAATTTCTTCATTTTTGGTATTATTTCTGTAATATCCATAAAAAAAGCAATATTAAAAAAAAATCGGTGATGTTCTTCCGAGGGGCTCGGCATCGGCCTTCTCACATCCGCCATCCGCGACTCCTTCGCAAGATGCGTTCATAATGAGGTAAGCTAACCATTCAAAAACCTCCATTTCCACAGCTCCAGCTTCCGATTACTGCAGCATTTCATTTTTCGCTTCTCAATTACCGTCCTCCTAGCATTCAACATCATCGACAAGGACCGGAACACAATCTGGCTATGTTCATTGTTCACCTCATACATGTCCAAGCATCTTCCGGACCATAATATAAACTTCGGAATCATTACGAATAATCTCCCCAGAATAAAGAAATTTTAGGGGACTGTAATTGAACTGACAAATAGGTACTCCAATACATTATCTGATTCTGCTATTACGACCCTACAATACAGCCTTGTGGCTCCCATTCCATCTGCTTCCAGATCATAAATTGAACCAAAGAACTCGTCGATAAGCTCATCTGCAACAGCCTTCACGACCGTTGTTTCATCGGAGCTTATCTGCCAACAAATCAAGGAACCAACGAACGAACTTGTTTGCAAAACCGACTCTGCAATGAACACCAATCATCCCGAGGAGAAACTATGTACAAGGAAAGCTAGCGCCGGCTTGTGAAAGTTCAGAAGAAGCCGCTTCATGCCACCACGCTGTTACCGTCGACCTCACCATCGCACTTCCACACAACATCCTTCAGTTGGGTCGACAGAGTTCTGTAGAACTGTTGCACAACACAATTAATTTGGGTACAATGCATCAATGCCTCAGTTCATAGAGAACTGCTTAGAGAAGGATGATATGGCAGAATTACTTGAGCCCAGTACCTTTTGAAACTCCAGAGTATCCCCATTTGCTTTCTTGAGCTCAACAACGTGTAGGGATGGGGCTATTTGAAAAACCTAAAGGTTGTCACAAAAAAATCTTAATGGGTGATTGTTCTTCAACGTTTACACTGTTTGCTAACGTGGGTTTTCATTTACCTCAGTTGCAACATTCAGATTGCCTTTTCTACCTGCCTTTGGGTTTTCCATCCGCATCTGGAAAGAAGAAACAAAAAACTTATTAGGACTTGAAGTATGGAAGATGGTAGTAAGATTTTATTTTCCTAATAACTTCGACATTCATGACAAATTCTACACCATAGGTTGAAAGTAGGGAGAAGTACTGTATATGCAGACTGTAATCAACAGGAATACCTTGTATTTTCTCTTCTGAATGTCAAATCCAAGTGGCTTTGCAGCCTCTTCAATCTTGGTGATGATTTCCTTTGGAGGACATTGCGAGGTGAATCTTGTCTCTCTTTTATACTCCTGTCAAAAGAAAGAAAGAAAGAAAGAAGCTCATTGTAGATATGTAGTTTCTAAAATATGTTTTAATTAACAAGTAGGTAGTAAAACATGGAAACCTAACATTGACAATGTAAGAAGAAAACAGAATTATTTCGGACCTTCTTTGCCTCAAACAAATTGTCTAGATTCAGTCCTTGGTTCAGTGAAATCAGTTCAAATGCATTCATTGAGGTTGGCTGATCTTCAGTTTCCTCTTTCACATGCTGGTCCTGGTAAACATATCAATCGCGTACAGTCAATCACTTAATTCCTACTGTAAAGGGCTAAATATCTTAACAACAACAGGTCCATTTGACTCACTTCTGAGTCTCCAAAAGCAGCATCAACATCATCCAAGCTAATTTGGTATTTCTCATCAAAAACAGGAGGCTTGTATCCCTTTTTGAACCAAGGATCTTCCAGTATCTCAGGAATGGTGATCCGCTGGTTGTCATTCAAAAACAACAAAAAGGCAGCTGAGTTGGGATTTCACAAATACTTCTCAAAGTTGAAATATTAATGAAAATTAAAGACTCACTAAAAAAAATAGTTCAAGGTTGTGCAGGAATAGCATTTGTAGTGTGAAAGACCTGTCTATGTCATAGACACATAGTAGCTGTATATTTTAAATTATCACTTGCGCATTATTCTTACAGTTTCCATATATGGTTAGCTAATATAGGGCTCATTTCAACAACTTTGCTCCAAAGTTATATGATACTTACAGTTGTAGGATTAGGATCAAGAATTCTGGTAATCAGGTTCTTAGCTCCCGCGGAAAACCAAGAGGGACAGGTAAACTGTGCTTCTGAGATCTGTGATTGCAAAGGGAATATTAAGAGATAATAACAATAACATCATCTTGTTTTTTTTTTCTTTTGTTGCTTACCTTTTTATACAGGGAGATGATGCTTTCATCCTCAAAAGGTAAATACCCGCCAAGAAGAATAAAGAGGATTACTCCACAAGACCAGATATCTGCAGTTGCACCATCATAGCCTCCATCTTCGATCACCTACAAAGATCTACATTAGTTAGACAAACTTGTTTAACTCCAATGCACAATTAAAAAACGATTATTCTATGATAAGAAAAAAAATAACCTCAGGAGCGACATAGTTGGGAGTTCCACATGTTGTATGAAGCAGACCGTCAGCCTTTAGGGTCAAAGGAGAACAATAATATTAGAGTGTAAGAACTGAAATGCAGTCAACAAGAGAACAATATGCAGCTGTTATTGAGAATTTATTGGAACTAATATATCCAATGATACCTTCACTTGGTCGATTAAAGCACTTAAACCGAAGTCAGATACTTTGAGATTCCCAGCACCATCAAGCAACAAATTCTCTAACTGCAAATGCAGGTTACACATAATTATGTCACTTTTCTGCACTTCTGTGCCCATAATTTATTATAGAAGAACGCATGAACATTAAGGCTTTACCTTCAAGTCTCTGTGATACACTCCCCTACTGTGGCAATAATCAACTGCATTGATCAATTGCTGAAAGTATTTGCGTGCTTCATCCTCCTTCAACCTTCCACTAGTGGCCTGATTGTGAAGTTGTTGCATAATAGCAAATAGAATTAATCAAAACATGATTGTGTAGTTTGAATAAATAGTCTACATAGGAAAATATAATTTCAAGCGTTTCAAGCGGATATATGATATAATGGCACCTACAATGATTTCAAAAAGCTCTCCGCCAGTAACATATTCCAGAACAATGAAAATTCTAGCTTTACTTCCCATCACCTGAGATAGAAGACAAAATTTCATCCATCTAGTACCACCAGAGTATAGGCATGAATAAAACATATTTCAGGTACAAAAAGAAACACATTTCCAGACATATGCAGTGATATATCTTGAAACGTAGATAATTTTTTGGAGCTTACCTCATACAGCTGAACAACATTAGGATGCTTTACTAACTTCATAGTACAAATTTCGCGTCTAATCTGCATTGAATTTAGGATGGTATCAGCATAGAGATATCAAGTACATAGTTCCAATCTTAAGGGGAAAAACACAGAGCATGAGGCATTCCCTATATGAGGAGAATATTAAAAAAACATTTAAGATTTCACCATGGATTTTTCGACTAATGAAAGTTTTTGTCCAATAACTATATGGTTAGGAGTAAAAAGAATAGTGAAGTCAACTAAAGAAAAACTGAGGACATGGGCATCCAGTAGGGCACTGAGGGGAACATATATTTAATTTTCACAAAGTGCAGACAGAAACTGGAAACAGCACAAGGCACGAGGAGAACATACTAGGTTGGTAGTATGACTTCAACCGGAAGATCACCATGTGGATATATCTCGAGGTCATGCAAATATGTAGACAAAAAATCATTTCTTAATTGAAGTTACATATTCCTATGCTCCCATGCTGACACGGCAACGCCCAAGGAAGAAAAAATATTTCTCCCCGTTGCTCCTTTGATACAAAGATGCAAGTGATGGCAGTGGACTTTGACAAAAGAAAAGCAGATTGCAATCACGCACGCGACCAAGAAGGTTTGAACTGTAAGCTTTTTCCTTTTGGGTTTCCTAACTGGACAAAAGATATCATCGGTTGACTGTTAGCAATGATGATAAGATTGGCTGTATGGTAGACTGAACCTTTTACCATTTATGAAAGTGATATACGGCTTATGGAGAAAGCATAAGACTTTTAACCACGGTATTTCTGATTAACTGAATTTTGATCTATGGATCATGATATGGACAGATAAAAGAGATAACAAGAAACTAGTGCGTGGTCTTAGAAAGGAATTGCCTGATACTGACCTGTTCAACTAATCTGTGCTTCTGAACCTTCTCCTTATCAAGGATTTTGATCGCAACAGGTTCATTATTTTCAGTGTTCTTCGCAAACCGGACCTTTGCGAAGGTTCCTTCCCCAATAGTGCGTCCGAGCTCATACTTCCCAACACGGCGCTTCACCTTTGGTGACAATGCAGCTCTCTTAGCCCTATACATCTTCCAAGAAATGAAGGTTCCTATGAACCTTTAAGCTATTCTTCACACCCCCGCTACTATTCAATGAACCAGTCCTTGAATTAGTATCTTGAAAAATTAGCCATTCAAATGCGTAGACAAGCTCACATAAGCAAATGAAAGAAAACACGAAAAGAACCAGAATTAGATGACATGTAAGTATCATTTTGAGTGAATCTGATGGCAAATTTGGAGAAAATTGAGGTAACATGACAGATGATACAACGCTCTAATACTTGATTATCCTATTCAAAGGAAGAACTAGATCACTTTAAGTATGTGAGCATGGATCTGATCACACTAACACCATCTTTTGTATAACCTTTAATATCATGGATACTCATAAAATCTATAAATTTTTTACGGTGGTTCAAAATTAATACGAGCCATCTATTTTTAGAGTCCAACGGTTCAGATTAGCCAGGATACTACTCATTTCTCACCGGTAGTATAGGTAGTATATGTAAGTAGTATGGTACTATTAGGGTTATTTTAGGGAGAAAATACGTAGCATGAAAGTAATTAACTACAGTTATATGTCTCTAAATAGAGTAAAATTTCATTACTGTTTTAACATTTTAAATTAGGCATGAGGGTTTATTTGCTACCCATCGGCTAAGGTTAGCGATCCGATGTTTGCGGCATCAATCTTTTTATTAGCAAAAGTATGGTGAATAATTTTAACAAAATTGCCATAATTATTAAAATATCTAATTACGTGGATCGTCGAATTAGATTTATACTAATCCCTACCTCGTTGAGGATCGAGCGCTAGCGCTCAACAGATCTCTCTAAAAGAAATGAACAGAAGAAAAAAAAGAAAATTATTAAATGGCATGTGGATACCGTGCACTGATCCAAATAAACTCCGGAAGTTAGAATGTGAACATCAAGGGCCCCTTTCAATGAACAATAAAAATAAAAACTGGTCGGTAATAAATCACAGACAAAATTAACAAACAATAACAGTTCCTGAGTTCTGCCCATATTAATACACTGTTTCTCAATATTGAGTATTTCCGTTTAATAGGACCAAATAGTGAAACCTTTCAATTCCTAACAATGGAGTAAACAGAGAAGTATATTCTTGTGTCATTCTTTCAGGAAGCAGTTTGTGCGTTCTTTATCAGAAAGCAAAGAGGAGAAGGGGCAGGGGGCAGCCTTCTGCAAATCCTAAATTTTTACTTATCTCGCGAACACTCTACAACACCTGATAAAAATGATATAAAATGACCAGACAACTCCAAAACAGAATGACTCAATCCACTTTGACTTTACCAAAATAAAAAAGGTGGTAAAGACAGAGGCAGCAGCTGCATCAACCAGAGAAAAAAACACATGTGCCTGCAACCGGAAGGCAAAGACCAGCACAAGGGAAGCATTCGAATCCTGGAAACCATATGCACTAGCATGGAGTATGCAAGTACACGCCACATAGGAAACAACCTCCACTTGCTGATTGATATGGGTCAATCAGAACCACAAATGAAAATTTAGCCCAAAAGACACTTTACAGATATGTATTGCCTGAAGAAATAAAGAAAAAAGAGCAAAAGGAGATGTTGGCGTGGAGGGAATGTCACAAATGAGTTGGAAATGGTAGGATTATGCACCTTTCACAGCACAACCCAAATGCCACAAGAAATGAGCTAGCAATTCACAGGAAGTAGTAGCATGTCAACACCTACTCTTTGCCCCCAAACCCATACTTTCAGAACTCTGCATCTAAAAGGAAAAACCAAATGCAAAATTCTTATAGCACAAAACCACGCGAGAAACGGATTCGGGGCTGAGAAACTGAACCTCACCTTCAGCGCAGAGCGGTAACTGATCAGGCGCTCGCAAGAACTCAAGGAGAAGCAAGAACGAGTACAGGTTGTGGGAGGATGTTGTGCAGTGCTGGGGGAGAAACGAGAGGGGTGGTGTGTTATAAAGCGGTGTGGGGGGGGGGGGGGCGATGTGTCATGTCTTGTGTACCTTGTGGGCATGTGGCAACCTGCCAAGAAAGGGACAGGGAGGTGAGCAGCAAAAGTTTGTTTGCTAGGCTTTTGCCACTTCACTGCCCCTTTCGGGTCCGAAGGGCTGCATGGCTGTGTCCTATCCTGTACTTTTATTTTTAGTCACTATTACTTTCTTTTTCTACGGATTGAGAATTAGGAGAAAAACTCCGTTACCCAATTTTACCGTCCAATTTGCACCAAGATTCGTGCTCC
Organism: Phragmites australis; assembly: GCF_958298935.1. Classification (NCBI taxonomy): domain Eukaryota; kingdom Viridiplantae; phylum Streptophyta; class Magnoliopsida; order Poales; family Poaceae; genus Phragmites; species Phragmites australis. The sequence goes on along the minus strand of NC_084924.1, from coordinate 34,800,390 downwards.
TCCGGTGGTCAGAAGCCGAGGTGAGCCGTCTTTGTTTGGGACTTTGTTGGTTTTTGTTTCTCTGAAGCTAGTTTTTAAAATAATTTCTGAGAAGTAAATATTATATTTATTATTAGAAGTCAGAAGCTGGTTACCATTTCATTCATATCAAAAACTAATCTAAAAATAGATTTTCCGTGAGCAATTTTTCAATAGCAGCTTTTAAAAGCAACTTTTTCAAAAGTCATAGCCAAAAAAACATAACGGTGATTAGGGACAGAGGTAGCGGAGATGGCAACCAGTCATTAGAGACTAAGGAGGATGGTGTATAGTGGCAATGGGTGAAGATGAGGTGGGAGGCAGCTCTAGCAGTCGCAGCTGGAGGCGTTGGCTGGTGTGCTTCGTTGGTGAGGCTAGGGAAAGAGACTGTTGGTATGCTCAATGGTGACGATTCTTTGGAGTGAGAGTGGGAAGTTAGGGCTTTTGTGGGAACAAGAGTTAAAGCATGTTTGGCTGATAGCTCAAGGATGCTAACGTTTGCCATAGGTTTTTACCAAACTCATTTAAGAGCAACTCTAACTGACCATCTATAATACAATATCTATATCACTATATGGATTGTCATCTATAAAGATTTTCCCTCCATATTACTCAATCACTTCAACAGCATATCCATAGTTCGCATTTCATATTCTCTCCTATTTTTAAATAGTATTCTATAACTAACAATATATTCGTAATGACTATATTTTTTAATGGTTATATTTCTAAGTGATATCTTTTCAACAGCTATTTTTCAATGACTATTTTTCCAACTATTATTCTCCGACGGTTATTTTTTTTCAGGTCTATATATGTAAGTCCAATTGCCATTCCTGAGCTGTGTCTCCTCTCCCAGCTCTCTCTGTGTTCTCTCCCACGTATCTTTATCTCCTCTCCAACATCGTAATGAGGCATCGCAACATCGTCAAGCAAATTCTCATGGATTCGTCGTTGACCTCATCCGATAACGATGAACTCATTGTTGCTACAGCATTCCAAGTGCACGATGAAGATCAATACTTGAATGCTCGATGCCATGGTGGCTTCATGCCAAGACATCGAGTAATTAATAGCAATAGAGAAACTGGACATACGAGACTATACTAAGACTACTTTTCAGAGGCTCCCACCTATGGTCTGGCTATCTTTCGGCATAGGTTTGTAATTAATGAATATGTTTTTGTTCGCCCTTATTTTTTATCCTCCCGTATCATTTTATTATTATTTTTGTGTGGATTTAGAATGCCTCGTTCTCTGTTTCTTTGTATAGTGCAATATATAGTAGAGCATGATAGCTATTTCGTGCAGAAAAAAATAGTGTTGGGATTCTTGGGTTATCTCCTTCGTAGAAGATTATCGCTGCATTTCGCATGCTAGCTTATGGAGCACCAGCGGATGCCACGGATGAATTTATTCGGATTAGAGAAAGTACTGCTATAGAGAGTCTTAAAAGGTTTGTACAAGCTGTTGTGGAAGTCTTTGGAGATGAGTACCTGAGATCTTCAAATAATCTTGATACTGCTAGCTTACTTGAAGTGGAAGATGCAAGAGGTTTTCGCGATATGCTAGAGAGCATAGATTGCATGCATTAGAAGTGAAAAAATTGCCCTATAACATGGCAAGGAATGTATACCGGTTATGTGCATGAGCCCACAATTATTCTAGAAGTTATTGCTTCAGAAGATCTTTGGATTTGGCATACTTTCTTTGGTTTACCGAGGTCTCACAATGATATTAATGTTCTTCACCGTTCCTCTATATTTTCAAAGCTAGTGGAAGGACAAGCTCCATAAGTGAATTACGCCATCAATGATCACAAATATACAATATGCTATTACCCGGCATATGGCATATATCCACCATGGGAAACATTCATGAAGACAATACCATCTCCGCAAGAGAATAAGAAAAAACTTTTCTCGCAAGCTCAAAAAGGAGCTAGGAAGGATGTCGAATGAACATTTGGAGTTCTATAGGCTCATTTTGCCATTGTTCATGGACCAACAAGGTTTTGGGATTAAGAGACACAGACAAATCATGATGGCTTGCGTCATCATGCATAACATGATAATTGAAGATGAGCGGGAAGACTTCGATTACAATAATAAGCCAGAAGACTTCCATTATGATCATGAGGGAGAAAGGGTGACAGTTTCTGATGAGCACACCCATGAGCTGTCTCAGTTTATGGAGTTTATTAAGTGCAATCATGATATCAGAAACCGACAAGCTCACTCTCAGTTTCAAGATAATCTAGTCAAGTACTATGGCAACTATATGCAGAGTCATAGTTCGTATAGTGTAAGCATTTGCAATAATGTAGTCAGAATCTATCAAGTAATGTTTTTATTATGGAGGGGTGTAATGTTTTCAAATTATGTATGATTTTGTATGCAGTTCTTTTTGAATTAATATATCATGTTCTTTTTGACACAACTTATAGTTCGCACAACAAATAGTTCACACAACTTATAGTTCGCATAATAAATAATTCATACCACAATGCAAATAGCACAAGTAAAAAAACATAATAGTCTCAACCCAATGTGTTGTATCATCGAGTGATGATCTCACCCTGCAAGCTCATACAATACTTTTGTTGTAGCACAGTCATACAACTAATGTCTATGCTCATAATCCTCTCTTCAACATGCTTTCTCTGTTGATCTAGCTTTTGTTGTTCTAGTGCTACATTCTTTCTTTCTATTTCCTGCTTACTTTCTTCAAGTGCAATCATCTTTTCTTCCACTGCAAGTGCTCGCTCATAGCGAGCATCTTTATTGGCTTCCCTCTCAATCTTCTTTGATCATACTTTATCCAATGCTAATATGACAACACTATCATCTGAAGAGGCATAACTTTTACCTCATGGTTTTTGTTCTTTCTCGGCCTTCTTACCAGCTCGTGTTCTCAATGGATCATGTTCAAGGGTACAAGCCTCCACTTCATCATCGTTGGAGGTCGTACCTAGAGATGAAGTACCTGGACTTGCATTGGAGGCTATCTTTTGTTTTTTTCTGAGATAATCTAGAAGTCCACTTTGGATGGTGCTCTAAGATTCTCAAGCAATGCAATAATCCAAATGATCTCTCTTTAGTATCTTCTGCCTAGTATAAAGTACATGCCTGAATAATCTGCAAGTGAAAATGTCTTATTAAACTTGCACACAACTTATGAAGCTATAGTATATAAAGCTACAAGAAAATTAAAGCGATAGGTGCATACAATGTCTTGCTCTGTTATGCCGCTTTGTCTTCTATTCTTAATCTGGCCATAACATCCACAAAACTTGTTCTTGATAACCTGTTCTTGAATAGTATCCTAACGGTTGGCAAAAGAATTTTGATTGTGCATCGATTCAAATTGCTTATTCTGGTGATAATAATGATGAATTCTAGCTCAGTAAGATTCACGACTTTGTTCGTTCTCGATTGATACATCCAAAGTGGTATTTAGCTATATTTGTACCAACAAGTCGTCTTATTGCTATAAACCCAGGCAATAGAGGAGAAATCTTATCACAACTGTAACTATAAACCAAACATATGTCTAAACATGTTCAAACTTATCTAACTTATGATATGATCATGAACCTAACATGCCCTTTATATATGAATTTCGTTTGAACCTAACATGCCCTTGATATACGAATTTCGTTTGTTATGGCAAAAGACGTCGCTTAAAGATTCTAGGATCCACCTGTCTAGTGTGGAGACACGGTTAGTTGCACTGTTGACACCCTGTGGGCTCGTGCGTACGTATAATGATGATTAATATAGTGCAACAAAATGATTTGATTCCAGGAACAAACAGCATCGGCGTCGCTGAACCCTCTCGCAGCACTGGTTACGTTCTGGTTGTGGTGACATGCACAAAGCGAGCAAAGCAGCGATCGCCACACGACCACCAAGACTTTCAGGATTTTTCTTCTTCTTCCTGCAAAATGGCTCGAAATGGTCACTGCCGCTTGCTCAGACGGGATATTGTGCTCTCCGTAAGTGAAGCGTGAGGCCAGGAGAGTGATCCGGCGCGCGCTGCGTAGTACGTGGTGGGGAGACGAACAGCAATGGAGTGGTCATGGGCTGCTAAAGTGGTGAACTGATGAAAGCCACATGTTTGGATTGTTTTGTAAAAGAATCTTTAGACCCTTAAAACACGATATTTGTGCTCGTGGAAATTCTCTAGCAAGCGTTGCTGAAAACAAAGATGAAAGATTTTGCCAAAAAAATACAGGGTAGAATTTGTTGATTCTCAGATACGAAGGATGTTGTTGTGGACCAATTGATTGAATTACCACCATATCTATACTAATATAAAAAACATGAGTTAAATAGAAAACTTTTGATCTTCACCTTTCATCTTCTCTTATCATAGGACTGAGGTGCAAAGTTGCCCCTCCCCCCTAATTCATGGGATTTAATTAATATTGTTGTTAATCACCCAATTGTTTCCATATTTTTACGGGATTGAGATACAATGTTATTCCCCTAAATCATGGGATTTAATTAATATTACAGTTAATCACCATATTCTTTCCATAGTATTAATATTTTCCTCTAGCTGAAATGCCTCCCACTTCCTAACGATCTCGCGCTGCTCTGGCTCCGCAAACTTCTCAGTTTATATAAGTTCTAAGCACTCATTTCTCCATTTTAATTCAACTTTGTCTAATAACATATAGTACGATCTGAATTATGCTTTACAAGTGTTTGACAGAAGGAATTTAGTACGTAAGACATGTCGTCATATGTTTTGAAAGGTTATGGCGTGAGAAGAATTACGATGCCACTAACGAGCCATGGTACGAGCCATGTAGCTCAAGCTAGGCACGGCAACAGATGCGCAATGTGGGGCACAACAAACCTTGGGAGGGGGGGGGGGTGGAGTTGATTGGTCGAGCACGATTACAGTGAAGCGATGCATGTGGCCTGGAGGGGAGTTAGCAGGGTATCTGACAGAGTTGATGGAGGGGTTTAGGCCAAGCTGGATGATGATGGCTTGAAGTGTCGGGGGTAAGCAGCTTGAAGCGTTGGGGGTAGAGTGGTTTGTGTATTTAGGATAAGATCTTTCCTACCAGTTTCATTCTTCTGCTAATAGATTTTGTTTCATGCACTACTTAAAAAAACAGTCATAATTGCCGATTCAAAAACTACTTACTATCGATTTTTAAATCGGTAGTGAATAAGTGGCATTGATAACTGACCGTGCATGATTATCACTACTGGTTACAGAACCGATAGTGATTATAAATATCACTGTCGATTCGTAACATGAACCAGTAACGATACATGATATCATTGCATGCTCTTAAGCTTATTCTACCAATTTGTATACTTATCACTGTTGGTTTCAGCTACGAACCGGCAATAATACTCAATCTAGGCAAAAAAAAAAGAATTTCAGCATTAATTTATCCAAGATTTATATTACTAATCACCGTAAGGGCGTGCAAGAGGTATTTGGCAGCTATGGAAGCCCCAGTCACCACACTAGAATATTCAAGAGTTTATATCACACTAATATATTACTGTACACCAAAAGCTAACTTCATGCATGGCCGCACGCAAAAAAACGCTAAACACACGCGACTACCGGCCGTCGGCCACGACGAGGAACAAGAAGTCATCGTCGTCGTCCTTGGCGTCGTCGCCGTCACCGGCCTCCTCCGACGACGACGACGACGAGCTCGACCGGGGCTTCTTCGCCTTTGGCTCGTCGACAAAGAAGTCTCACACCTCGTCGTCCTCGAAGGGGGACCCCACCGAGTTGCCAGAGTCCGAGGTCGTTGGCTCCTCGTCCGACGACTGCACCAGCGGGGCCTCCTCCTCCTCCCTAGACGACTGCGCGGGTGTGGAAGGTGTGGCTAGAGAAAGTTGTGGTGAAGGCGGTGATGGAGTTAGTGGTGGTGGAAGGGGAGAGGGTGAGAGCGAGACGATCGAGTGTGAGAGTTGATTGAGTGTGAGAGCAACATTCAAAGGCATTTAGAGAAGCCGAGCAGGCGAGCGCGTGAAACCGAGCTGGCACGCGCGTGAAGACGTATGGATTTGTTATATCACTGTCGATTCTTAAATACAACCGACAGTAATACCTATTATCACTATCGGTGATTAAAGACACGTCTTTTGATGAACTAATATCACCACTTGTTCGTAACCAGCAACGATACATCACTACTATTTCTAGCTACAAAACCAGCAGTGCTAATTTGAACATCACTGTCAGTTCATATTACTAATCGACATGTTAATCACTACAACACATTAAAATCTATAGCAGAGTCGTATCATGATGAGATTCATTCGACAAGAGCTTTAGGACTTAGAACACAAGAGAACCCCCGAGATCCTTAATATTAGATCTAAACATATCTCTATTGCTATTGTTTTTTCTGAGATGAAACATGATGTAAGGATATTATTCTGAGAGAATCTGAACCTATATAAAATATCGTGTCATCCTCTTAAATACTACAACCGATGACCATATATGTCTACTTTAAGTAAGGATTTTCATAACGGACTCCACCTATCGTCCTTAACTAATGGAAGGAAATGAATAAACTTCTTTAGAGAAATATTTCGCCAACTGGATCGACAAGACTGTACCGTGTGTTTGTTTCTCTGATCTGATGGGAATGTCTGGTGCATACCAGCAAGTCAGTGCTAACATTCAAACTCTGACGCATAGGGCCTCAAATCGAGACGAAAAGAAACCCCAAAAGACATCGGCATATGGTTTATGGAGGTGGCATATTTATAGTTTGATCATTTGGTCGGAGAGGAGGAAAAAAAGACCTAGAGAACTCTGCATGGAGAAGCTGCCTCCACATGAACAAGCAATAGCAGTAAACCAAAAGATTCTGTGCAGTAAACCTGCAAAACGGATAACCACAAATCGGTAGGAACTTTGTACTGTATCACCACCATTCACGGGGCGAAAGATTTTGACATCACCATCTGAGATGCCACTTTGGACCACGGGCACATGGCTATGCTGCACGCCTTTGATTTGGTTGGCACTTCTTTTGTTCCTTCCGGTTGGAAACGGCGCAAAAGCATGCATTCGTTTGTTCCCCTGGAGAAAGGGCGCTTGAGCACACAATGTGTGACCTGATGATCTCCGTGCTGTTTCAGTACATGTCGAGGTGCGGTCGATCGCAACTGTAGGCGCCTAAAAATTTCGTCATTTTGTTAGTGCAGACGTGAGCTCGATCAGGTGGCCGGCGGCGGGTTTTCACTTTCTCGATTCTAGCGTGTGCGCTACGATGATTCTATCACTATTATGGAAATAATTTAATAGAATATCTCTATTGACACAGTTTTATGATGTTATCTATAAAAATATTATCACAAACAGTTCCAAAACAAAGAACAGTCTATAATTATGACGAGACGTATTCGGACTTGGTAGGACGTTTTTAGTACAGACAGTTACTATTTAAAACTATCTATAATATTAATACAGACGACTCGTCTTTGGAGTCATCTGTAATAAAACGAATATCACATACGACTCTAAACATAAATCATTTGTAAAATTAATATAGACGGCTCTAAATACGAGTCGTCTAAGAAAATGATTCCACGTGCCGTCTGAGAAAACAATTCCACATACCGTCTGTAAAATGAATGGGATGGGAGCACAGTCCTCAAACCACTAGACACTGACAAAGGATCCCACATTTATAACACATCACCGATCCGGCGACTTCTAGTTAGCGCGTGTTCCCGAGCAAAAATGCCTAAACGAAAACCCACGCTCGCTCCCCCCACCTCTTGTCGCTTCCGGATCGAAGACTCGCAATCCCCACCACCTCACGCATCCACCGTCCGCTCGAACACATCTGACGGTGGTCCACGTGACCGCTTCCCATTAGCTGCAGCATCCGCCCCATATCCCCTGTATATCTTTCGTCCCTCATGGCTCGCCTCCCACCTCAACCCCTTTCATCCCTCGCGGCTCGCCTACCACAGCCTCCGGTTTCCACCACCGCCTCCTCGAGCGCAAGAGATTTCATGCCATTCTGAAACTTGAGCACGAAATAGTTGTAAATTTAATTCTTGTGTAAAAATCTTGGTCTAATGTTACCTGTAGATTCGTGTTGTTCATGCTTGCTAGTTCTTTAGATTAACGCAATAACCGAACTCGTGATAATTTGTTCATCTTTTTTCCCCAATCCAGGTCCTGGAGCTGGCCGGGAACGCGGTGTGTGACAACAAGAAGACCCACATCATGCTGCGCCACATCCAGCTGGTCGTCCGCAACGACGAGGAACTCACCAAGCGTCTAGACGGGGCCACCATTGCGAGCGGCAGGTGTGATGCCCAACATCCACCAGCACCTGCTCCCCAAGAAGGTTGCGTCCTCCAAGGCAACGAGCGTCGACAATGACGACAACTGATGGCCTTTGCCGCTGCCTGGATCCGATCATCTTATTGTTGGTTTCTTCATAGGAATAGCATTTTGTCATCTTGGTTTCCGAAGAGAAGATGTGTTGGGAAGTAGAAGATGGTAGTGGTTTCTTAGTTTCTTGGATAGGTGCTTTGGATTGAATAGATGTGAATACTGCCAAGTTTTTTGGTTGTTCAACTTAGGGATGTAAGCCAGGTGATGTTTAAGGGTTGAAAAAATGTGGAAGAAGATGAAACTTTAAGCTACCTCTGTGATGTCTTCTGATGATCTTGACGTCTCCTTCACAATTCTATTTCAAACTCGCGAAGCTCTTTGATTTTTCTTTGCCGAATTGATTTGATTGGATACATGATCAGAATTTTGCGAGTGCAAAAGCACTGCCCCATTCTTGCGCATGAGATGATATGCTATTCTCATAGACGGTTGTGATATTCCCCTAGTATAGATAACTCTAATAATGAACCGTCTATACAAATATTTTAAAACTTATATATACAAATCTGATTTATACAAACTTTTTTCATAAACGATTAAAAAAACATCGTATACAGAGTTTTTGAACTGTCTATATAAATATTTTCTCTAATACAGTATGCCTACCCATTGGCATCGCATGTCGAGAACTTCTGTGGTCGATCTCGGGGTTGAAGACAACAATGGCCGTTCGCACAAGCAAGATTTCCTGGTCTTCTTTGAGCTGCGTCGAGGTACAGAGAATAGTTAAAAAAAAAAGGCGAGAATCATGGTACCAGTGCGAAAGACGCGAACAGTTAAGTCGAGTCTAGAAAGGAATCATGATAGTATTTCGTTTCAGAGATGGCGGCCTTTTGCTATCACCGGCTGCAAGTAGATAAGTGAAAATTCAGGGTGCGTTGAATGGGATAAGGTTATTTCTATTTTTTATATGGGTTGATTTAATTTTCTCTTTAGTTGAATAGATGTGATGAGCTAATTTTTTTTGTTAGTGATATTAAAGTTGATAGAATGAGTTAATTTTCTATTTGGTTGAATAGATTGGATAAACTGAGTTGGTTATGATGATCTTTCAGTGAACTTACCCTTTAATTGTGTAACATTTTGATGAATTTGTACATGTTTGAATTTATTTAAATTCAAATTAAATTAAAAAGATAATATTACATGAAATGATAAAAATGCATATAAAGCATGACAAAAGAACTGACTTTTTCACCAAATAAACTAGGGTTGAAAATATTTTTATAAATTAGTACATCACATGAGAAGAATATTAGTGAATTTTCTCTAATTTTTAAGAATTTATTTGATATATTAAAAATTGCTAGGAGTTATAAAAATAGACTTCTTTAGAGAATTTTAATTAAATATTGGTTTAGGATTTTTTATCAAACCTATTAAAATGGATTTTTAAACTATTTTTATATTTTCAAATAAAATTAAGAGTTAAATAAAAAAAATAAGAACACACGCCGTGTACGGACACGAACGAGCCAACTAAATCTGGATGCTCCTCCGGCCGGATCGTCCATCAGTATCTTTAAAGAATATTCCTATCTCCTGCCACTCTATCCATCCATTCATCCAACTAAACAACAAAAAAATAGGATAACTCCATCCTATAAACCAATCAGAACCTTACATTTGACGTTTCAATTCGGGAATGCGTTGAGCCATAAAATCCGGGAAGTGCCGAGAGCCAGAACTCTCGGAGGGTGAACCACGTCAGTCCCGTCCCGGGGATGGGCTCTACGCAGCTTCCTGGCAGCTGCATGCAACATAGGAGTGAAAGCTAACATCCGTCTCCTGCTTTTTTTGTTTGCCAAATAAAAGTGATTTTTTTTTTTTGCGAATAGATGAAAGAGAATATAATAACTCTTACTCCTAATGAATGTAAACGAATGGTTGTTAGCATCTTTACCATACAGAAATATCAGGTGCCGCGAGCGAGTTGTTGATCATTCTGCACAATCTGCCTGATTCAGTGATTCACAGAGCTGGTAGATGCTAAAGGTTGAGCAACCTGGTCCTTACAACGTCCTCGCAGTTGTGATCCAACTTTTCATCCACCTCGCCGAAGGAAGGTGCAGCGGCATTTGTGCCGTCTTCTCTTCCGGAAACCTACTCGTAACAAAGGAGGAGGCCATTCGTGCCAGTTCGCCACGCAGATGAAAACATTGCCAAACACAGCGAGGTAAAAGAGGTCGGCATGGCATCGCGGTCTGGGGACACCAAATCTGCCACGCAAACCCCTGCGCCGTCCGCTCCTCGGCCGTACCCGGCGCCACGTACGTGTAGTACCGCCGAAAAACCGCTGGTTGTTTTCACGCCCCCGCCTAGCTATGTGGCTATCCGCATATATTTGCAGTAAGCTGGCTGAGCCGAACCGGCCACGCCAGCCAACGAAGCGTCGGTCAGCAACCAACCCGACGTCGCGGGGGCCGCGGCGCACGCACGTCGCCCTCGGCCGGATCGAGCGGGATGACGAGGAGGAAGCTTCCTGGCAGCTGCGCGCGGACGCGGGGTGGGGGGGGGGGGGGCGGCCACGGGAAAGCGGCCGTTCTTTTACTACCGACGACAGGTGGGGAAAACGACGCGGGCCACCGGCTGGGCGCGCGTGGCCCAGGAGCGCCGATTCGTACGGTCCCTTATCGTAGCGCGCAGGGCCTTCCCTATCGCGGCTCGGCTACGGGTGTAAACGAGCCACGCGCAGTTGAAGAAGTGTCTTTGACTCCTAATCAAGATAATGGAAGTTACAAATTAAGAATTATAGTTGGATCTTACATATCGTAAGTGACCGATTCAGATATTGAACGTAGCGAAACGTAAAACTCGACATCATTCTATAAAATTTGTTAAAGTCGGAAGCCGAAGCGACGTGGAAGCGTGAGGATAAAATCTGTTCCGACTATCCCGAACTCTTTGAGGATTTGTAAATACCACTGTACAAGTGTACATTTGGAACCTCTCGCATGTACATATTCATCGCCATGTTAAATGGAAATCAAGTCTCAAACGAGTTATGTTTGGAAGAATTCTTCCTGCCTTGTCACCGTCAACTTCACCTTAACTTCTTAAACATTATGTTTAATTTTGTGTGATTTTGTTTTGTAACTCTAGAGCAATTCGTTTAAAATCATTCGGATGAGAGAAACTAATTCGAGAGAAAAAAAAAATAGAAATCACATTGAAAATATCTCCTTTCTCTAGCAAATAGGGTCCACATGTGGGCCAACCACCCCGCACCTCTCTCCAAGTGGGCAGCTCACTCACTCTCACCCTCCCTCACTCCCCATGCCTCCCACTCGTGCAGCAGCTGCTGCTGCCCCCTTTCTCTCTCTCAAGCTCTCTCCATTCCTCCCTCAAATCCGCCACAAGAACTTAAATTCAAGGTGAGTATGTGATACCATTGCGATCCTTATCTTATAAGCTATCCATCCATCCAATTCGTTTTAGTTTTCCCAAAGGATTCAAACCGATTTTGGTGTATTTTGGTGTTTAGGGTTGAAACGTGAGGAACACCAGATTTCTTCGTCTCCCAGGCGATTTTCTCCATTTCCTCCATCACCCGATGATCATCCAACCCCACAATCATCTTGGATAAGTCCCTTAGCTTTCCCATGGCAACAATGCATAATTTGGTTGGTCGATTTCATGTTTGGAGCTTAGGTTATGAAGTTATGGTGTTCTTGAGCTTTGGTGTGAATTAAAGGATTTGGATGAATTTGAGTTAGGAATCAAGTTGCTAGGTTGACGAGTGAATTCTAGACCCCATGAACTATCCCAAATATGTTCCCCTTTTTCTTGGAAAGGCTCCCAAATCAAATCGGCCAATTTTTGCTCTCAAAACGGCTGTTCTGGAGCAACCCGGAGTATCCGGGTCGCCACCTGGAGGGTTCGGGCGAACCTGGCCAAAAATAACAGAGAGCCCCGCATGGAGGGTCACCCGGAGACTCCAGAACCTGGAGTGCCCGGCCCAACCTGGATAATCTGGATTTACTGTTCATCAGACTTTTTCATTTTTTTTAGTCTCCTTATGACTTGTTCTAACTAGAAAAAATATTTTCATCCTTTATATGGCATATTTTATGGAAATTCATCATATGCATATTATTGAATTTCACTCATGCTCATCATTGCATGCACTTTTCTTTAGTGAACAAGGAGCCGGAGCGTGATACGACCGTGATTGAAGACGACTCTAATCCTCCGGATTTCTGCGAGTGTTGCTTGGGTAATTATAGGCGGTCACCTGAGCAGCAATTCAAGCAACTAAGTATATTACACCTTTGTTCAATTGAATGAAGTCTAAAATTGATGAACTATGCTTATGTATGTTTGCATGTGTCGAGTCGAGATCGGATACAAGTGGGTAGATCCTATGTTGAATGCATTACTTCTACCTTGAATTGTTGTTTATCCTTTCCTTATCGCCTTGAGTATGTTGCTGATGTCTAGATTACGAGTTGAATCGAAATGCTTAGCAATGCATATGTTATTCAGTAGAAGTCGAGCGGTGAATTGTTTCATTGTTCGCGAGCATAGACGTTATTTACTTTCATAATGATCATAATGTTGGTTATGGGTTGATGATGTTAGACGAGTGGTGAGTATGAGACAAGATGTGGGCGGTGCTAGGGGGTGTTATCTGTTTTGGAGGAAAGTCCTAATGGCAGGCCGGGAGAGGATCCCGGACATTGTAGACCGCTTGCGTCATTTAAGCACTGATCGTTGGTGTAGTCGGCTTTAGCACTTACCTTACTCACCACATATCGATCTAATGGTAAGGCGAGCCGAATACCTCTGTAGCTGTGATCATTTGGGTGTGAATATCGACGGTGTGAGCGGACGGGCTTGTAAGAGGTGCTAGTTTGCTACGAGAGTAGTTCTAGTACCTCTACGCCGAGCGATATATGATCCAAATGGTTGGGGTTTATTGGGAAAGGTTGACATGAGTACCCCTTGTATGGATCTGTGTGGTCATACAAGCCTTAGGGTCCTCAAGTCGTGTGGGTCTAGGAGTATCCACCTGCAGGGTGTAAAAATATTTCGAAATACCGCGCTCTCGGTCATGAGCATGCTTCTGTTTATCTGCATTGGTCGTAGAGTTTTCGCTTGTGGTTGATGGTTGGACATGTAGGAGATGGTTGATTTGGTCTTTGTTACATGTATGTTCATAATGGTTCCAGTTATTTTTGTTCAGTTGGTTTTGGTAGGGTAGAGTTATGTTGTTGTTGGTTAAATTAGTTGCTCACACATATATGTCTAGATTGCTTACCGCTTATGTTTAACTTAACCATGTGGCTTTTTCTTACTAATGGCTCAATACATAATCCTTAGAATCGAGCTATGTATATGTGCTCTTTATGGTTTAAGTCTTGCGAATACTTTTGTACTCATGCCTGCGTTTTCAGGTGCTGCTGGTGAGGAAGAGCTGGTGTTTGGTTACTTCGTGCCTGCCGTTCCAGGTGGTGGGCAAGAGTAGTTCATCCTACTCTCGGAGGTCGTGTTTTTGGGGTGGAGTCTAAGGACATATGGCTCCACTCTCTTTTGTTGTATAGGTTTATGTTTCCACTGTATTGATGTTGTTATCTTTTGTTGTAAATTGGTATAAATGGTTTCTTGGCTAAAGACTTATAATATAATATTAATTACTCGTTCTTGCTTAAGTTTTGTTGTGATGCATATGTTGAAAAAACATGTGTTCCGATCTTGGGTACAAAACATGTGCCGGGACTACCGGAATGATATTCTGGTTAATCATCGATGTTGTGATTATGAATAATGATCCTCCTTGTGATTAATTAGAATATTATTTAGATGGTTCCTCACACTTTCCCCTCCAGGGAATGGAGCTACTCTTGCAGATCCATGTCATTGTCGACCTCCGCCGATTCCACTCAGGCACACTGCGTAGTCCCCGCTACCAACGCATGCCATGGGGGATGTGGCCACCAGCTCATCGAACAGCACTAGGGGGAGCACCTCCTCGATGACCATCGGTAGCATCAGGCAAAACTCTGGGCGGCAGTGCTGTAGTAGCTGCAGTGCCCCCTGTGGTAGGTCCCGTGCGTGGTGGTCCTGTAGCAGTGCCTGATGGTCATCCCCGAGATCCAACAGGTCGCTAAGGTCGACAGCGTGAAACCCCAGAGGAGGAAGCGACGGATATAGTTGAGCAGGAGGAGGAGGTGGAGCGGCTGCTTCGGGAGCACTAGCTCCGAGTAGCTGCTTCAGATGCTGGTCAGGACCAAGGGGTTCGTGTCTCTTGTCTATGTCTATGTGACTATGTCTAGGGGAAGGTGAGGCAAGGCGATGTGATGTGCCGCCGTCTAGTGGGGCGGCAAGCAAAGAGGCAGTGGTCGATCGACGACGGTAGTACTCCCTGCTCCCGTGCCACGGCCACGGCCACCCCTCCCCCTGTGCGCTCACCTCCAGCCGTGCCTCATTAGACAACCGTTGTGGTGGCTGGTCGGAGGGATTTGGGGCTTGGGTTTCACAAGCGGCCGGCGAGGAGGGGAGGTGGTGGTGGGTGGGAGAGCGACTGAGCATGGAGGGGGGAAGGAGAGGAGCTGGGGTAGTACCACGGTTCATTGGAGCCGATGTCTAAGGCATGGCCACGTGGGCATCTCTGTGTCTAGGCATTGAGCGATTGGATGAGTCGGCAGTCTGGGATTTGCTAATGCTAGGCTAGTGCCGAGTCACAGAGCTGCTCGCGAGCCAACTTGATTGGCCATCGAGTTAGGAAAACAGCTCGGGCTTTGACTCATTTGTCCATCAAGCTGAGTTTATTCGAGCTAAGTTGGCTCGCAAGCCTTAAGCTTCATTTCTAGCTATAGGCTCGGGCGCACGGCGCAGCACGGTACTGTGCCGAGACTCGTCCTGCCGTTCTCTGGCCGCTGCGTGCCGGGCCTGGGGATACCACAGGTTTCGGGTGGTTTTTGCGGCTTGGTTGTGACCGCGGTCGAAAGGGCCGGCCGGCCGGCCGTCTGGTGGCTGCACCGGTCGGGTCGCGTTTCGGAATCTATAGGATGGCAGTCGGCGCGCGTGATATTTTCTCGTTGTCGTGCGTCTCGGTGTGTCGGCAGGGGGCAGAGCGGTAGAATTCGAGCCTGAGTTCGCTGCGCCTCCAATGGCGCACGTACGTCTCGGCCATTCTGTGTGGTACGATGACGACGTGTTCGGCTGCATGCCGCGCCCTTTTCTGGCTGCACATGTGATTTGGCCTGTCCAGCGAGCGATAAGAATGACAGAGAGCAGTTAGTCAGTAGAACCGTACGTAGCGAGCTACCAGAACATAGAGGAGCTATACGAGTATATATTGTACTAGTTAAAGGTCAACGGGAGTCAAAAATTTTCAAGAGACAATATAGTTATCTCGTGAAACACATACATTGCTATAGAATAAAAATTAATTTGATAACATAAAACTGATTGATATATAAAATTTATAAGTTCTAGCATATAATATGACTATAAGCATCCTCAACCCAAAACATGGAAAGCAGCCCACTGACTCTCCTGTTATTCACACTTGTCAACAGTTTTGCTTGAACTCCATCCAACGGACAATGAACGGCAAATGATTATTGCTCATAATTACTATAAAAATATATGTGATAAAAATTCACCTATAGTAGCTGAGCGAAATAAGTTTGTGCCTACGAAAATTATTTTTTCATCAAAAATATGACATCACGTATAAGCATAATATAATTAGTAGAGATTAATTGACAAATAAGCAACCAATACATCGCCTATGTTATGAGGGCTTCTTTATCGACGATGTTCCTCATGTGCATCCCACTCTTCTTTTTCTTGTCATTATCTGCGGTAGCAAGGATCTTGATGTTACTTCTGGCGATGGCTCTAGACAGTGCGATAGCTAGTACAACTGTCCATAAGAGGATTGACTAAGCTATGTGACAGGAATAGGTAGAGGACCGACCAAGCCATGCCCCCATAAAGCCATAATTGAAGGTTTAAACATGTTATTTGTTCCATCTCTTCATAAGTCGCTACTATAATTTCTAAGGTTTTATGAATGTCAGTTAACACACAGAAGATAGGGATAGAAATTTGAACAATTATTACCTCGATGGCTTTTGTAACAAAAAAAGGAAAGTTGGAACAATGATGAAGCTATGTATACTGATTAATCAAGAATCAAGGTGATATTTTCATTCTTGCAGCACATGTGTATAAGTCAACTAGGGATGTAAACATTCATTGAGACGATTATCATTAGACATGTAGGTAAATAACAAAGTAGTAATAGAATATTCTGATATACATTTTTGCTGAGAGGTTAAAAAAACTAATATGAAACTTGAACTACACGAACACCCGTAACAAAATATTGCACACCTGAGTCTCCTTCGTAATGGTTCTGTGTATGAGAGTTCTCACTGCTCATCCGCACAAGCAAAGCAAACCTAACAAATGATGTGTCCAGCAGCTGAGGAAAATAGATATGATATTTTGTATTGCTAGAGCTCGCCCATGCAATGCCATCAACACAAAATATCAGACTCAAAACCTATTTTGACTCTGCAATGCAAGGTTTTGCCTATGCAATGCAATCAACACAAGTAAGCAGGATAGTAGCAGAGTTTGGCAAAAAAGAAATTTTTAACTAAAAGTAAGTACTTCCACTCAGCTGCAGGCTTGGCTGGCACATGCATGTTGTGCTAATATTAAACTCATGGTACGCTTTCTAACTACTACAGCAAAACTCCATGTAGGAAAATTGACAAATCATATAAAACAAGTATCCAACCAGACAAGTTAATTAACTCTGAAATACAATGTTGTCACATCTAGTAGCAACCAAGGGATCTAGCCAACTATGTGGCACAAATATGAGCATAATGATGCGGCCTCCATTAGCAGGGGTAATTACCATGAAAACATTGATAATTTGGAAATCACAAGTTTCACTTGAACTATCAGAAGTGGAAGAATGCTGACCAACAAAATATACTATGCTCGAGACATCAACTTATAAACAAGGTATCAAGGTATTAAGTAACTTAACACTCCATAATTGTATGATACCTATAAATACTTTGGTTTGCTTTTCTCTTGGAAAAATTAGAACATGGCAGATTGTATTCACCTCATAACTATTTACTCTACTTTAGAAAAACATAAATAGTTACCTTTTCAGATATGTGATTGTTTGATGAACCAATAGAGGAATAGCAAAGAGGTGAATTCGAGACCCAATACTTGGTACAAAATAATCCAAGGCTTGCGGTGCAGTTACATGGAGACATTTCAAAGCAAGAGGGTTACCTGATTGCTTTGGTGATTCTTGTCTTGGATCTTCTTCGAGAAGTCATCATCAGTTGTCATCATTGAGCATTAAACTTTCACCCACAAGAATTATCAAAATAGAAGAAAAAATGATTTATGCACTGTAGAAGCTTAGAGCCAAAGAGATTACAAGATTTTGCATGTTGGCATACTTACGACAAAGCTTCCATCAAACGGAAATTGTGCGGGAGAGTACAATTGTCTACTACTGTCGGAGGGTTAACTCCTGTCGCAGGGATCCTGCGGGACCCCTTTTTAGAGATTCGGCCGGGGGGATGATCCTGAATATGTTTGTCGAAGAAATAAATGGGTATGAATGCGATGGCCGGTGGGGTGGAATAATCTAATGCGGAACGGGGTAAATGCGCTGGTGTTTAGACAGGTTCAGGCCGCACGGAGGCGTAACACCCTACTCCTGTATGGATACTATAAATGCCTTGAGAATGTCCCTCAAGGATGTTGCTGGTTACAAGAATGTCTATCTATCTTAGAGCCTGGGGCTCCTTGTTCTTCGGTCTGCGCGTATCTGTTGGCTTTGGGTGCTCTCGATCTTCTCTTCTCTACTAAAAGCCTGTTCTGATATTCTTGAGCGCCGGAGAGCTTGTTCTGTCCGTGCTGTTCTTCTTCTTTTTTTGTCTGTGCTGCCGGCGGCTTTAAATACCCGCCGGCAGCAGCGTGCCCCGAATGGGAGGGCACGAGTTCCAAGGCACCATAAATGGAAAGGGCGTCATCATCACCTCTGAGCGAAGTGACCGGGGGTGAAAAATGCGTCCCACGCCCGATCATCCGTCACCATAAATGCAATGGGAACGGACGCCATGGAGAGGGCCCACCGGGTAGCCGCGGAGCGGCCCGGTGTGCCCGCCCTGTCTTGTTCCCCTGCCACAGCAGCGCGGCAGACGGAACGCCTCGACCCTTACGACGTTATCCCGAGACGGGTCGGATGGCACGGGATGGGACCCGTGCATTCAATGACCCCACGCCCTTCTGCCAGAATGTGGTAGGAACTGACACCGAGCGTGGCGGGAGCAGTTGGAGGTGACAGGCCACGCGTGCTCTTTAAATGCGGCCTTGGGCCTTTGACTGGCTGACACCTCATCAGTGGGCCCCTCGGGGGCCACTGTCAGGGGGCTCTCTGGGTCGTCGGGGAACCGAGTGCTCGGGGGTCACTGTTCACCTCCCTGAGCACTCTCTCCCAAGAATGCCCTTTCTTGTCCTCAGGGAACCGAGTGCTCGGAGGTACTGTTCACCTCCCCGAGCATTCTCTCCCGGGCACGCTTGTACAGATCCTCGGGGGATCGAATGCTCAGGGGCTGCCGCACGCAACCCCGAGCACTCTCTCCCGGAACTTCCTTCAGTGGGTCCTCGGGATACTTGGGCGCCCAGGGGGCCACCGCTCGCGGCCCCGGGCACGTTTCTCCCAGTACTTAGCTTTCCTGACTGTCGGGGGACTCAGGTGCTCGGGGGCCACCGTATACCTTCCTGAGCACTTTCTTCCCGGCACTTAAACTTCGTAGATCATCGGGGAACTCGGGTACTCGGGGACCACTGGCTGTGGCCCCGAGCGCCCTCTCCCGGGACTTAATCTTTTTTACCTCGCGAAGGAGACTCCGTGGGATGGTGCCATGTGGTGGATTACTGGCCTGGCCTCAGGATTCGAGAACCCCCGGTTCCTGATTCACCGACAACTACCTTATTCCACTTCCTTGATACTGCGAGCAACACTAATCACCACAAAGTAAAGGGCAATTAAGCAGCATATCGCAACCAAAAAAACATAAATTTATCAAGTGTTCTTTCTCTTCACCTGATGAGCTGGCCCTAAAGGTGATTGTGTAGTGCTGTAGTCCATTCACATGCTGGCCGATTTCAATCTCCTGTACAAGCACAACCACAAACAGAAGGGCTTTTACCCTCACCATGATTTCTCGACACAAACAGGTAGGCAATTGGACTGATTTCTGGCGACATTTATCTTTAGTTCTAACAGGACACTAGACTTGGTCCTGAGGATGCAATGCTAAACTCAGTTGGGCATTATTATCAATCACCATGTGGGCAGGTCACAAGAGGAGGGGCAACGGGAGGAAGCAGCAATGAGGGGAAGGGTGGCGCGGGCAGTGCGACGAACGAATGGGGAGAGGGAGGACAACTCATGGAGTAGTGGTGAGGGGAGGGGGTGGACATTTTAGCAGCTGGTCAAATTTCCAAGGGGTTCGATTTTGTCCAATGAAAAATACAAACAAGCCTTTAATCATTCCGAATTTAAGTTAAAGGGTTATGAAAATGCAAGTACTTCCATATTGCACCTCTTAGGTGGAGGACAAAGGTGCTCCCTGCTACACAATACCCAATGCTACATTACGGCAATTCATCGAGCACCTCTAAGGCAACAGGTGATTTCAAGTCCGAGTATTGTCACTACCTACCAATTCAATCACCACCACACCGCGGCTTCCCTACCCGCTCTACAAACCAGCCAAAATCAGAACCATAAGCAAGTGAGTTCAAGTTCAAGTCCAGTACCTGTGAGAGGCGGCGCGATCTCCATTGAGGAGCGGCTCTGTGCGTTGGAAAGGCAACGCGACCACCGTGAGGAATCAGGTGCAGCTACGGAGAGGAGGCGGTGGGCAAGGTGCTCGCGCGCGCTACCCTACGGGGAGGATGAGGACGACGAACGCGGTGATGTTGGTGGTGATGCGTGAGAGGGAAGATAAGCGGATCACCGTTCGGGGCCACCGACCTAATCGGACCTGACTTCAAGGAAAGGGGTCGGTGTGATCCTGGACGGAGGAGGTGGGCAACATGGTTGGCGTTGGCGCAATCCTGTCTGGCGGCATAGCCACAGTCCTGAATGGAGGCGGGGGGCTACATGGTCAGCGTCGGCGTGATCATGGATGGAGATTGCGGTTCGAGCTAGAGGCTTCGCCGTGGTTCTGGCTGGCAACAAGAGGCGTCTACATGATAGGTGAGGTGCGTTGGCAGTCAAGGAGGACAAAAAAGAGGAAGAATCAGAGATTGGGGCACACGTTCAGGTCAGGGTCTGGCAGGAGGAGAAGCAGATGCAGGGAGGTTGGCGTGGGCCAAGAAACTAATCTACCGGAGCAAGCGTTCGTCCGGCGATGAACCAACCAATAGGAAATCACGCAAGAAACATAGGAGCGCAGGGGCAGAGAAGCGGGGGAGGAGACCAATGGACATACCATTGCGTGGTGAACCTCCGTGTTGGGATCTATGAGTAGCAGCACATCATCGTCCACCCTCTTCCTTGCCTTATCATCGGTGATGGGTGGCTCACCAGTCGCGGCTTTGAAGGAGGCGGTGGCTACTTTGAGGGAGGCGTGATCT